>NC_138771.1:532511423-533218923 GCF_965119305.1 Pelophylax lessonae | reverse complement strand
TCAAGACATCGCTTGTAAACCAAGTCAAAATTTATTTGAAAATTTTGCTTGTCTTGCAAAGCGCTCTTAAACCAAGTTACTCTCAAACCAAGGTTTTACTGTATATATATCTAGATCTGTCTGTTTGTGTGTTCTTGCTCACTGTTATTGTTTACTGAAGGAGAGAATTTGTACTTATCTTGGGTGTGCTTAAGTTGTCTATGGTGAATCCCCTCCAACCCACAATAGCTTGGGAACCCCTCAAGTGTCTTTTAATCATTGGCAGTTGGCCCCATGTGCATGTGTTTTTGACATGTGTTTTCTCATGTTTGTTAAAGGTGTGCAGTCTAGATTTGGCATCTAAACCTGCCCCCTTACCTTCCCAGCTTCCAAAGACACCATTTTTGCTTTCCTGATAACTGTAATTTATTATGTGCACGTATGTAGGTCATGCGATTTCTCATGTATGTTTAATGTTTGCAGCCTCCTTTGGCCTCTAAAAGATTACACCACCACCCCCACCAAGTCTGTTTGTGCCATTAGGTAAGTGTTTGGAGGGCCTCGTGTGATGTTTGACCATATGCGTTTTCTTATGTGTTTTTTTCCATTTCTTTGCAGCCTCTTCTGCTCTTTGCCCACTACCACCACCACCACCACCACCAGCACCAGCCGTGTTTGTGCCATTAGGTAAGTGTTTGGAGGGCCTCGTGTGATTTGTGCCCCTATGCGTTTTCTTATGTGTTTTTTTCCATTTCTTTGCAGCCTCTTCTGCTCTTTGCCCACTACCACCACCACCACCACCACCAGCACCAGCACCAGCCGTGTTTGTGCCATTAGGTAAGTGTTTGGAGGGCCTCGTGTGATTTGTGCCCATATGCGTTTTCTTATGTGTTTTTTTCCATTTCTTTGCAGCCTCTTCTGTTCTTTGCCAACCACCAGCACCACCAGCACCAGCACCAGCACCAGCCGTGTTTGTGCCATTAGGTAAGTGTTTGGAGGGCCTCGTGTGATTTGTGCCCATATGTGTTTTTTTATGTGTTTTTTTCCATTTCTTTGCAGCCTCTTCTGCTCTTTGCCCACTACCACCACCACCAGCACCACCAGCACCAGCACCAGCCGTGTTTGTGCCATTAGGTAAGTGTTTGGAGGGCCTCGTGTGATTTGTGCACATATGCGTTTTCTTATGTGTTTTTTTCCATTTCTTTGCAGCCTCTTCTGCTCTTTGCCAACCACCAGCACCACCAGCACCAGCCGTGTTTGTGCCATTAGGTAAGTGTTTGGAGGGCCTCGTGTGATGTTTGACCATATGCGTTTTCTTATGTGTTTTTTTCCATTTCTTTGCAGCCTCTTCTGCTCTTTGCCCACTACCACCACCACCACCACCAAGTCTGTTTGTGCCATTAGGTAAGTGTGTTCTGTAACTGTTCACTAATTATACTTTATATGAAGAGCAATCTGCAAATCATGTTTTTTTCTGTTTTATCTTTTGTCATTTCAGATTTAGGAGTTTGGGGCTCTTTGCTGCTGCTGGACAGCCAGATTCTCTGCCCACCTCGTGCTCCCATGGCCCCACCCACTGGAAGGCTGAGGAGAAGGGGCAGGGTGGCCAGGGGGGGCAGGGTGGCCAGGGTGGCCATGGTGGCCAGGGGGGGCAGGGTGGCCAGGGTGGCCAGGGGGGGCTGGGTGGGAAGATCGTCTGGCTCTGGTGTGAGGGAGGCTCCAGCTGTATCCATGAGGGAGTCCACCATCCCCATCCCGGAGGAGGAAGCCGGGGGAGGTGGTAACACACCAAGTGGACAAGCTGGCTCTTCTGACAGTAGTCCTGGAGAGGGTCCGTCCACCAGAGTCAGCTTGTCCACATTACCCCGGCTTCCCCGTTTCACCCACAATCAGTGCTGTGCCCTGGTCCACGCCTATATGGCCAGATATCAGGTGATACATGGGACCAGGGCCGCGGCTTACTCAGTAACAGAGAAGAACAGATTGTGGGATGAAATCCGGGATGCTGTAAATGCACTGGGTGAAGCACCTCGCCACCGTGACAGTGTGCGGAAGAAGGTCAACGACATCTGTGGGTCCGTTCGGAAGAAGCTAATTGCATGGGCTGCGGAGGGTCTTTATGACCGACAAGGTCGGCTGGATGAACGTGCACGAAGTTCTCTCTGGGATTATCAATTACCTTTCTTGAAGATCATAGGACCCGATACCATCTTTCCCAGAGAGGACTTAGATTCGGATGCTTTGCACCGAGGTAGGATATTATCTTGGATGTCAATTGTGTGAGTTGTTTTGAAAAGATTAACTACTATCCTATGCGTGACATGAATAGAATTTGATACTTGCCCTTCCAATTGTCCTTTTTTTGTTTTCCCCAACCTGCAATTTGTTCATCTGTAGCACGGATCTCAGCCCCTCCACAGCCCATGCAGCTTGGCGACCCAGACGGACTCACAGGTGTTGACATCAGTGCTGACCCTCCTCCTGGTAGGTCCAATATCATACTGTGCCAAACAATGTAGATGTTTTTTTTTTTTTTCCAAGATAGCTCATATTGCTATGTCCTTTACAGAAGATCCGCAGCAGGGAACACACCCAGTGCAGCAAGGCCTGGAGGAAGGTGTTGGTATGTCTAGCCAAATAATGTTTTTTGGAATCTTATTAACCCCATTAACACACATGTTTTTTCTTATGAAAGAGTGTTGCCTTTTAGATGTTTACCCTGCAAAACACAGTTGACAGCATTAATGGGTGCCGTCATTAGTAGGCAGACCAAGCCTTCTTAACCTTTGGGAGGGTTTAGCAAGTGTCCTATGAGCCCAGGAAAGCACTTTTGAATGTTTGGCCTCAATGCTTCATTCCTGAAGCTAGGAGGGCAATCTGGCCATAATCATTACTGCCTAAGGTTATGTACTAAACATGTTTTTTTTTTTTTTTTTAAAGAACATCAGGCCCCTCTTGACGTAGCAGCTGGAGTTGGATCAGGAGCTGGCGACGATTCTGCATCCAGTGCTGTGGTATGTGATATAAGGGAACAAGGTGCACATGTAACATTTCAATGGTAGTAATGATTTTGGGCTAGATGTGGCTTACATTGTGTGTGTTAAATTAGTGCTATGACATTCTGACGATGCACCAGCACAACAAGAGTTCTATCTTGAACATCAGGGAATTATTTTATAATTTGGTGTGCCACTAATGTTCCAAAAACATCCAGGATCTTTAAAGTCCGGCCAGTCTTTGATTTTCCAGGTCCAAATTCATGGGTATCGTTTGGTTGGGTTGTCCTGTAGCCGATTGATGGCAAGATTTTAGACAACATACGTAGATGTAGAAAGTCATTGGTGTAGTAACAGATTTACCAAAAGCATAAACAACCTACCACACCAGGGTTAATTGGGAACACCTTCATGTTGAAACTTTTTTGCCTTTGTCATATTAGTCCTACCAATATAATATGTACCCATTATCAGAAGTGTTGCTAGCTTGGATAATCTTACAATGAACAAGTACTTATTAGAAGCACATCAAACTTTTCAACGTTCTGCTTGGGGTGTTAAGTTGTCAAACTAATCTGAAATATTTAGTCATGATGTTTGATAATGATTTGGTCTATTTCTTCTGCTTTCAGGTAGCCTTAGATGCAGAGGGATTGTCACCTACCCAACCTCGTCCATCTATGCTGGATGTAGCCGAGAGGCTGCTTGATGAGTATCGGATCCAAAATGAGTTAAGGAGGCGTACTCAGCAATCTACTGAGGTAGTACATCTGCTCGGGCTCATACAGGAATCTGTAGCAACAATGGTACAGGTTCAACAGGATATGCGTAACAGCTTGGTAAGTTTAGCAGACCAGCATCAACGGGATCGGCAAAGTGTTGACACTCAGGTGCTGGCCTCACGCCAATGCCTGTTTGGATCTGAAGATGCCCCATTGGCAGAGCCCTCCCAAACATCTCACTCACCTGCCACTGCAGGTTGTGGTAGTGGGAGGGTAATGCCAGTGTTGGCCACTTGTCAGGCAGCTGGGGATGGGACAATTCCTCCTGTAGCCACTCCTAGCACTTCACACTCCGTTCGGACTCCCACACCCCTCAATGAGCAATCCTCCTGCACAACCTCAATGCGCACTGGTTCCACAATACCCCTTCCACCTGACTACATTCCCTACACACCTTTATCACTTCACTCCTCCCCAGGCCGTCCTCCTTTTTTCTCACCAATGCGACATGTCGTTTCCCCCCGCACCGTGGACCACAACAACCAATCAACCACCACTCCCCACACATCTTCACAACCCTTGCACCACCAGCAGCATCAAATAGCCTCGGGGCAGCAACTATCACATCTCATGGTAATGGCACACGTTCCCCAAATTCTTAGGCTGAGCACAGAGCAGATGGGACTATTGGCACAAGATCTTCAGTCTGGGACATTTCCAGGGTTCAACACCCTGCATCAGCAGCAGCCTCAGACACAAGATCTGATCCTAATGGGCCACTTTACCAGAACTCTAAGGCTAACCCCAGAGCAGATGGGACTATTGGCCCACCATTTGATGGCAGGAACCTTTCCATTGCTCACCACACTGCTTCAGTCACCACCACCACCACCACCACCACCAACTTAATTTGTTTTTTTTTTTTTTTTGGGTTAGTTTTGTTAATGATTGTTACATTGGCCAATTTGTGGGGCCATTTTTTTGTTTAATTTGAGGGTGGCACAATATGATTTATTATAGTGTTTTTTTTGGTGATGAAATTAAATTTTATGCAAAATTATTAGTTTGTGTTTGATCTTTGTTTTTTTTGGAGTGTTGGTGGCCAAGTAATGGCCCTGGTTAATGTAGGCATTTATACACACGTGCTTCTCTATCTCCAAACATATGATTTCATGTAAATTTGGAAAACTCAATGTTCACATAATGACCCAAGAAAAGGTCTCCCTTCAAATGTAGCTTCAAAACAAGTCTCAAGGCTAACATAAACCAAAGCCAACATACTAACAATTACAGACCACACCACTCGACTAAACAAATACAACACAAAAGACATTCGATGTGTACACCAAAAAGAAAACTTTGGTAATAAAAGAAACTCTTTTTAATAACACATGTAGGTGTCTACCAACTGTAGCGTACAAAAAATATATTAAAATATATAATAGAATGAACTAAATTTCCAATGTAACATTTGTGTTGCAACGAACAACATACTTTTTTTTTATTTTTATTTACATTTTTTTTTTTTTACAATTTTTTTTTAGTTTTTCACAAAAAACAAGGGTTTTTTGTAAACATTTTTTCTTTTTTTTGTTCCCAAAAGAAGGGTTATTTGTAAACATTGTTTGTTTTTTTGTTCCCAAAACAAGGGTTATTTGTAAACATTTTTTCTTTTTTTTTGTTCCCAAAACAAGGGTTATTTGTAAACATTTTTTCTTTTTTTTGTTCCCAAAACAAGGGTTATTTGTAAACATTTTTTCTTTTTTTGTTCCCAAAACAAGGGTTGTTTGTAAACATTGTTTGTTTTTTTTTGTTCCCAAAACAAGGGTTATTTGTAAACATTTTTTCTTTTTTTGTTCCCAAAAACAAGGGTTTTTTTTATAATTTTTTGTAGATTTTTTTGGTCCCAAAAACAAGGGTTTTTTTTTAATTTTTTGTTTTTTTTTGGTCCCAAAAACAAGGGTTTTTTTTATAATTTTTTGTAGATTTTTTGGTCCCAAAAACAAGGGTTTTTTTATAATTTTTTAAAGATTTTTTTGGTCCCAAAAACAAGGGTTTTTTTTATAATTTTTTGAAGATTTTTTTGGTCCCAAAAACAAGGGTTTTTTTTATAATTTTTTGAAGATTTTTTTGGTCCCAAAAACAAGGGTTTTTTTATAATTTTTTGTAGCTTTTTTTGGTCCTAAAAACAAGGGTTTTTTTATAATTTTTTGTAAATTTTTTTGTTAGATTTTTGTTTATAATAGACAAATGTGACATTTCTTTGTAAAAGTAATACAAATAAATAAAAAAATAAAAACTAGGATCTTTTTAAAGGTGTCACATTCCTCGAGAATTACCTCCCCAGGGTCTGGATCCACGCCACAAAGGTCTTCCAAATAAAAAATTCTGTCTCCGCACCACCTCATGTAATCCAGGAGGACCTCGTAGGTGAGGTGGGTGTGCCCTGGGTAGAAAAAAACATGACAATTAGTTTTATGCAAAATGATCCAAACAAGGATTGTAATTAATGTGCCTCAACAAATATGCTTAGGAGTCTATTGGTTGGCTTTTATCAACACTCTGAAGCAAATATGCTAAATTGCTGTTGTAAACCTTAAACTCAAACTTTCACAGCAAATTGTTCAAAAGGTTACATAAGATGGCTTGGAATGTTAGTAGCAGTTCCACCAAAGCTAAGTAAAAGGCTTTTCTGCATGTAAACACAAGCAATCATTTTGAAGAATGTAAGGTGTTTTGGGTTCAATTGGTCAACACGATACATGTGCACACATTTATCTCTATCACCATTGGAATCTGTGGAGCGTTCTCTCTCCCTCTTACTGTCTATAGATTGAACCTGACACATAGTAGAGACTCACCCTTAGGAATTTTGAGGGCCAGTTCTGGACGGAGCAGATGTGTCTGCTCCCCTGATGTCCTTTCCGCCATCCCAGCTGTGTTAAGAGAGAAGAAAAAGTTTATCAACAAATGGACTCACGCTAACTGTAGGTTACGCAGTCATGAAAATGCTCTAACACCCACTCATTACCCCTCCACATTTCCCTGAAAGTTTTATTTAGACTTTGATATGGTGGTGATGCAGATTTGTACAGTGCAAGCGTCATTCTTCTGGGTGAAGCTTGTAGCGTTAAGGATACGTACTCCCTGCTTTTGTGCTGATTGTGTTTTTCTGATGTTTTTGGTGCCTCAGCCCTGCCTGTTCTAAGTGTTGGAAACATATCATTTTTGGAGGGCTGCGGAAAACTAATCAGGTTAGACTTACACTCTCTAGGTTTTTGGGGACGAGAGAACTAACAATCCTCCTTTTTACATGGCCCCTGTACACACCTCTAGGCACCTCCCTCCTGTTGGTTGACCCCACAGCAGGCAGCTTGCTATGGAGGCACATGAGATGAAGCCAAGCACCCTGTGCCTGTTCAGGCACTAGGCTGTGAGCCAGCCTTGCCCCCCTCCCTTCCGATGGTCTCAATGATTAGGAGTGACAGCATCAGGAGGCAATATTGGCATGCTGTAACCTCAGTTAAGGAGGAGGGGGAGTCTGTTCCAGACAAGTATTTGTGCAAAATTTTAGACAGTAAGAAAATGGTCCCAGTAAGTCTTAGGGGGAATATGCACACCTATCACTTGGAATACTAATGCATAGAATGCATTCACATAAAGAACCTGCTGCCTTTAGAACAACTTGAAGCCTGATCGGGGACATACACAGTTAGCATTTCTCCACTTACTAAGTAGACACATTACTGCAAAAGCACACAACTTACCATCATCACGTTTTTTTTGGGCCCCCGAACTGGATGGGCTTGCTGGCTCAGGAGAAACTGCACAAAAAGAACACAAATTGTGAACTGGAATGTGGTACATTACCGAGGAAGAGTATTTATGAAAGATTGATAAACACACATTTTCAGTGTTGACTAAATCAGGACATGATTAAATTACAATGTCCCCAAAAAATTTACAAGTACAAAGCACACCATTTCCAATGTAGAGAAACTAACACCAATTTAGAATAGGGTGGCTTGAGATAACTTACAAAAGATAACATGTCCTGTAATGCTCCCCAAAACCACCTTTCAAACATGAAGGTTAAGCAAGAGTGTTTCATGACCAACCTTCCTGTCACATATAGCAAAACTACACTTGCTTTGACTCCAACTTAGATTATCCTAGATACACATCATCCTAGCACACGCAATTCATGTGAGAATCTAATTTTAGGTACTTACAGACTAGTTCAGGGGAGCCTGGAGTGGGGGAGGATGGGGGAGACCCTTCATGGGGGGATGGTGTCTCTTCATAGGGGGATGGTGTCGTATCTCCTAGAAACACAAAGACATGGATACAATCCTTGAACAAAAGCTATTTGATAAAGGCACACAGAAAGTAGTCTGGAAACATTGAAGGTAGTAGTTACAGTGGACTGGGTAAGCAGTGGCCCCTCTTCCCCAGTCCTCCACAACAAACATCCTCAATGTCAGCTGGTACAAAACCCCAATGTCAAAATATATATATTACAGCCCTTATATTTCCCAGGACACATTGAACACACAAACACATGTAGAATACTTACTTCCCATTTGAGGAGAGCCCAGGTCCTCATCTGAGTCAGACCAATTGGCCTCTTCTTGGCCAACAGTTTTTTCCTGGCCCGGATCCAGGCGACTTGGCCCTGCCTGAGGCTCCTCTCTTGCTGAAGTTACATCAACCACAAAAGAAAACAAAACAAACAATCATTCCTCCAAGTTCGACCTAATACACAACACAACAGCACATCCACATTACTTACACTGGGCCTGAGAAGTGTGAGGCTCCAGATCCTCATCACTGGTTTCTACAAAAATAAACCAAAAAATAAACAACAAAAATAATACATTATATATTATTTATGGACACAAATAGGCAGTAACCTCTCATCATGCTAGCACCATACTCAATGCCCCTACAATTCAGAACATAGAAGTGCACTTACACCAATGAGATGCATTGAGCATGTTTTAAAACAGGAGGGCACCATGCAAATTAAACGGTCGCCTAAGGGCTCGCACCTACAGGGGCCTTGCAGCCAGTGGTGGAGCACCAACATTTCGAAGGGCACAGTCAGGGAAATTGCCCAAGTCAAAGATTGCTTTCAATCCTCAGATCTAAAAGTTGCAGCAGTGTGCTGCAGTCCCTTCACTGCATCTGCCAGGTGTCTGTTGTCCACTGACACTTACTCCTCCTTCTCTGACTGGGGATTGGCCGTCTGATCATGTTATCCTAAGATGTTTAGGAATCGGTAGGTGTGTACCTGCACCAGTAGGAAGTTACTGCCTGGTCAACTCACTCTGCTATCATCGGTTGTTGCTCTGGGAGGAGAGTTCCGCCCTGGACCCGTAACATACAGGTAACCAGGCCCAGACTTGATATTTTGCAGGCTGCTCATAGATTTGTGGTGTCTACTATGCAAAGGGGTGAGTAGCCCCAGGGAATTTGAAAGAGTCCGAAAATGGTTGGTGGAGGAGGAGGAGAAGAAGGCCCTGGGTGGCTGGGGGACAAGGAGAGGGCCCCTGGGTGTTTTCTAGAGGAGGAAAGACCCCCAATGACGCCAGAGTCAGTTGCCAGGGAAGAGTGTGGAGTTGAGCAAGTCCTGCATATCTGACATGAAAGCCAAACATGGTGGAGATGGAGCACTCTGCCCTACACAATGACAGCACCCGAGGTGGAAGGTGAGGGGTAGCGGGTCTTTGACATTATAGAGCATATGGACTCTGTCCATTATTGTTAGTTTGGTTTGGAGTTGTCCTTTAGATGTTTAACTCTGTTGTTTTTGCCCTGAGCTATGAGGGACTGAGGTATGACAGCCCACTATGCTGGGACTTATAGTGCCCTAGAATGTGGAGGACTGAGGAATCCTTAGTCCCTAACAGAGGGCACTACAAGTCTTAGCATAGCAGGCAGTAGTTCCTTAGTCCCCTACAGAGAGCAGTACAAGTCCAAGCAGGTAGTCTTCTGCGTTGGGACTTGTTGTGCCCTTGACTGTGGTGGACTGAGGAAGGGAAGTGTAAGGGGGTCTGTGTAAGCTCAGATGTATGGGGGAGCTTTGGTGACCACAGAGTTCCCTTTTACACCAGAGTCCCCAGCTTTCCCACTCAAATAATGGTTCCCTGAACTCTCCTTACATCAGAGACTTCACACTTCCCTCTTACAGTGTAGTAAGTCTGGAGACTCAGATGTAAAGGGGGCTCTGTGAAATGTGATTAGAGATTAGACATTTCTAAAATGTACATTTTTCTACTTACGATCCACAATTTGTAGCAGCTCAAATGGCTCGCTGCGTCTGAAGGCATAATTCAATGTGGCAGTCCTCCTCCTCCCCTTCTTCACCAAAAGTACAAAAGGGTGTCGCCCGTCCGCTTTTGCTAGAAGCAGAAGAGAAAAAATAAACATTAAAAAAAATCCTGTACATAGTAGTATTAAAGGTTGTGAAGAGACACTTGATGGAGGTAGGAAAGGTAGGAGCGAGAGGGAGGGGAGGGAGGGGTGTTTGTTGGTATTTGTGTTGTTGCATACCTAAACACATGTCCACCTACCCACAAAATTATAACCTATCTGGTCACATGTCATGTATATTTTTACTTACCGGAGATTTGCTCCACAGCCTTTTTCAGGAGCCTGGGTGAGCGCCTTTTGGCATCACTCCAGGCCCGCTGAAGATCAACCACCAGAGGCAGGAAGTTGAATCTCCGCAGCAGCCTCATCCGGAGACGACACATCATTTTGTACTTTTGGTGAAGATGCACGTTCACCTGATCATACCCCCAGAGGAGGAGGAGCTGTGGAAAGAGCAATGTATGTTTGAGTCCAAGTATGTCCAAAAAAGTACAGTCTTACAAAAACATGCTAGGTCGTCTTTGAGATTTTGTAGAACAAAGAATACCATTTCTGGGGATACATAGACATCGATGTCAAAATCTACCTCCATGACATAGGTTGCCCCAACTGATGATTTCCTCTACATGATCTATACATTTTGACAATTGTCCTTTCATTACACACCCAGGGCCGCCATCAGGGGGGGGGCAGCCAATACACATGTAGGGGGCCAGAGTGCCTGTAGGGGCCCCTGACCCACCATCCATGAAGTGTGCAGGAGACAGTAGCCAGTTGACACATAAGGCAGGAGAAGCGCCGAAGGATAAATGCATAGTAAGCACACTAAACTAGCTGGAAGGCCTGGGACTCAGGAGATGTTAGGAGGAAGGGACTTAAGAGCCTTTCAGCTACTCATTGGCTGAGGAGGTAACAGGAGGCAGGCTGATCCACTTCCTGCTGCCTCCTTAGCCAATGGGTACACAGGGTGCACTGTCCATCACTGCACAGCCTTGTGCTTCCTCTGCTGATGGGATAGAATTCCTCTGCCAAAATAACATGCAGCAGAGATGGAGATAAAAGAGATGTAAATTAAATATTTCCTAATGAAGCTGCTATATTTAGCTAGAATACATGTACAATTCATAGCCCTTGGCATGTTAATTACAGTCACTGTATTTACAACCTTATTGCTGTCCATTTAGCAGGGTGCAAGTAACTTTACACACATGTAGCATAAGTATCAACTTTTGTCACCATGTTAAAAGGACAGCAGTATGGGTAGCATTACAGTGACTGTTATTAGTCCAGGCTCACTAAACTAGCCAATGCTTGGAAAAGCAAGCCATGCAGATTGCTTTTCAGGTCCCTTTTAAAATGAGCTGTCTGATTGGGTGTGTCTGTTCATTATGCTGTGCTGAATTACCCTGGATTCGCTATTCCTGCAAGAGGAGCACATGGGATGTGGGAGATGTGAATTTAATGTGTCAGAATTATCCACACAATCACACATAATCCTTTTTAAAGTTCCCCAGCAGAATTTGATGGCATAGTGGTGGACAGCAGTGCCATCAGATTCCAGTTATATCTGTAAATTAACAAAGCAATGGGATCTGGGGGCGTATTTAACTTGCAATGGACACCCCCATTGAAACACATATGGCAGTGTGAGATGCGTGTGCTGGGAATGTGATCCATTAAGACAAGTGATTATACACTCATGTGTTTCGTTTAGAGGTGATTTGTCCAATGCAATCCTTTGAAGACATGACCAGTCCATATTTTTGTGAGCACTGATTCCATCTCAGGTGAACAAATTAGCTGCTGTGTGCAGATCCAGCTTATGATGGCGAGTCTCCGACAAGACAAACGGTGCAGAGCTTGCAGTGTGTATGGATGTATGTAAGGCAATAATTTTTGGCATTATGTATTTAGGGAATATAATGTTTCTAATCTTGCATATATGAAAAGGGTAAATACATTTGTCTTTATCTAGACAGATTCCAAAGCGTCAGAGCAATCTGTCACAGATAATTGTGTTTCATTTTGTGTAAAAGTAGAAACGAATCAAATCTATCTATATACAGGCATACCCCACTTTAAGTACACAATGGGACCAGGGCATGTATGTAAACCGAAAATGTACTTAAAGTGAAGCAATCCCTTTTTTCTTTTCTCAATGCATGAAAATACACCAGCTCCATTGTAAATTTTGGCCACATTGACATGGCCTTGCTCCCAAACCATGTGGGAGCATGTTAAGGGGATCCAGGACTATGACATGATAGATTACCTAGGCAAGCTGGCCAGCCACAAAATGGATATGGTGTAGTCCTGGGTACCCTCTCGTTGCTCCCTAAGTTTGTTATCCCTGTCACTTATGGTTTGTGAGCAGTGTCATGGCAAGCTGAACAAGCTGTGTCCTTACTCACGATTGTATATAAAGTGAGTCTACTTAAAGCAGGGTATGACTATCTATATCTATATAGAAAGTTCAGAGATATGAACTTGTTCCCTATTATATACACTAATATATGGTATATAACATTCTATAATGTATATATATTGTCTATAATGTATATATATTGTATATAATATATACATAGTATATATATTGTCTCTAATATATATATATATATATTATATATATTTTCTATAATATATATTTTGTGTGTTTGTGTGTGTGTATGTGTGTATATATATATATATATATATATATATATATATATATATATACACCAAATATATATACCAAATATATATATATATATATATATATATATATATATACATATATATATACCAAATATATATATACCACATATATATATATATATATATATATATATATATATATATACCAAATATATATATACCACATATATATATATATATATACCAAATATATATATATATATATATATATATACCAAATATATATATATATATATACCAAATATATATATATACCAAATATATATATATATATATATATATACACCAAATATATATATATATATATATATATATATATATATATACCAAATATATATATATATATATATATATATATATATATATATATATATATATATATATATGTGTAGGGAGCAGGTTCACATCTAGGAAGTTTCTATAACAGGAAGCTTCTAGATCACGTCTAATAGGCAGAAAGTGCATGCGCAGATCAGCAGACCAAAAGTTAATTGCACACCCGCTAGATAAGCGACCCACCCAGCCCCCCAGCCACCATCCCCCATCCCCCATCTCACACATTCACACCCCCTCCTTACCTTACACACAAATGCCACTATTTCGGCAGTAAAGATCGCAGGAGCCATGATGCACAAACTTGCGGGAGGGCCTGGACAATTTCCGGAAACGTGTGCACGCACCAAAAGTTTTGTTTCCGGTTGTATGTATAAATGTGAGAACGCGGTTTTGTATATTAGCGAATTCGCGAACAATAGTCACCTTACACAAACATTAAGCATATTTAACTTACAAAAAGAAATACAAATACATACATTTGTGGACAACAGAAAACTTTATTTAGACACATGAAGACATTTGAAAAAAAGATTAGAAACATGCTGTTTATTACACAAATACACAGCTCAAACATTTCACATGACATATTTTTGGCACAGTCTCCACAGTATCCCATTGAAGCCACAGATTTGTATTTTTAAAACAAAAACAACCTTTGTACAACATTTAGACCATATACATCGACAAAGAGCCCATAATCAACAGATGCATGTGCAGATTGACAGAACAATACACAATTATGTTAACAGCAATAAATACTTACAGAGAGTCAACACACAACACAGCCAAAT
This sequence comes from Pelophylax lessonae, assembly GCF_965119305.1. NCBI lineage: Eukaryota > Metazoa > Chordata > Amphibia > Anura > Ranidae > Pelophylax > Pelophylax lessonae. Next base: position 533,205,030 of record NC_138771.1, on the reverse strand, counting down.
CGCACCTCCTTAAATAACAAAGGCCCCCAAATCTTAACCATAAAGCATGTGACACACAATATATTGGACCTCTTCGTAGGTCAAATCTTTCCTGATGTCTGAGTGAGCTATATATAATCAAAGCAAACACACACCCATAATGTTAACTCCCAGCCAAAAATTTAACTGTGTGTGTCCTGTGTGTTTTGGAGCATGCTCAGTTGCCTAAAAAAGGGAAATAGAAATGAGGAGGAGGAGAGAGACCTAAACAGCCCAAATCCATGTATGTAGGTGTGTATATATGTGAATTGATAAAATTCTCTCTTCAAGTTTGCTAGTCATTATTTAGAATGTTTAGATACAGGAATACATACATATATATACAATTACATGAGAGAGCGAGAGAGAGAGAAATATATATTTAGGGAAACAATTGAAACACACCTTTTGGGATTTGGGAAGTGAGATTGTGACGATTGACCAGATATGTAAGCCAACAATCTGACTCATCACTCATGAACATCCCTAATTTTGGCGTGGCAATTATATCAGGCGTTCTTATGGGTGTTTTTGCTGGCGTTTTCACAGGCGTTTTGACATGCATTTTTTGGGCAGGCATTGTTATATGAAATCACCTAAAAAAACCCCAAAAACAGACCACAAACACGTACATGTGAACGTAGCCCGTTTGGGGGCGTTTGAGGGGAATTTGTACAGCTCAAGGATCAACTCCCAAAACAGCCAAAAAATCCAATCCTATTCAGTTCAATGGCCCCTGTTCCCATGTGAGCATTTTGACGGCATGAGCAAAACACCCAACGCTCACTGAGAAATAGCACAATGATTAGGGAGTCTGCCTTCCTGCTGTAGGTTTGTAAGTTCGAATCCAGAAGGAGCCCTCTGTATGGGCAACACTTTGATATCTCCAATCCTCCAAATGTTGACATCATTAATTTTGTTCAGGTTTGAAAAAGGCATGTGTATCAGCAAACTTTTAAGCTAAAGACGTGAACAAAATACAAAAGATGCCACATAAAGTCAATATGTAGCAATATTGTGAGCTAAAGCTATATTTGTTTGTTGGGCATACTTTGCTAATTAGCCAAGTATAAGGGATATATATATATATATATATATATATATATATATACCTTCAGTTAAATGTGTAGTAAAATGGTAACACTTGGCCATACCCATATGGAAGAAAAGGTAGTATTTGCAATATATTTTGAAAAAAATTCTTTTGAAACACATAAAATATTGTCAAAATTGTGACATTTCCTTGATATGTGTGAAATACTAATAATATTTATTTGAAATATGTTTTACATCTATTTTTGTTCTATCTGACGACCCGTTCCCCAATGTAATATTTTGTTGGTTTTTTCAGATAATGTGGATGTTCTATATAAACACTGTAGATTTCACTGTTATGATTTCTGAGTTAGCAGGAAAGGTGTATGGAATGTGATGGTGTTTACTAAGGGATCCCTTGTTGGAAGTGTGCATGTTTTTTCAATTCCGCCGGTTTTTGCCATTTTCTATGGGCGAGACAGCGGATTTCCAAGAGGTATTCAAAAAAAAAATTGCCCAAAATCGCGCTGGCGGAATTTTTTGAGCTTATTTGGCGTTGCGCATGCGCACATTCGCGTGTTCGCAGCTCGGGGCTGGAGGAGCTGTTTAACCTTTCTACACTTTCGCAGATATCTCTCTTTCTAAGTCAGTTTTTGACATTTTTTTAAAAGCAAGTCATCTCCAAATTGTCTTCCACACCTTCCACAGTGATTTGGGATTTTTGGGGGTACAGGGGGAAATTTGGCAAAACTTTAGTCGAGCTTTTAGCTGGCGTGTTTTTAAGTCGCGCTCTGGCCTTATTGCATCTTAATGAATCTCACACTAGGCGCTATTTTCCGCCCGCCGTTCTTTGAATACCAATTTCAGACTTAAAACTTCGCCGGTTCGCAAAATCCCGCCGAAACGCCAATTCGCCGTACTATGAATCAGGCCCTAAACCTTTCTGATGCTTATTCCTCAGATAAGTGAAATTTGAGATTTTCAGAATGACCAAGCACAGCCTTCAACAACAACCAACCTCATGGGAGTATTGTTTCCAAATAGATTTTTTTTTCTGATTGATTAGACTGTTTTTATGGGTGTTAGAAAGTTTCTATTTATTGGGTGTCAGATATTTGATGTGTTCTAAATTTGACATATATGAGTTCTGGCATAAATGAGGTGCTATGCTTTAGATAATTAAGCATCTCTGGTCTTTTTTTAGAGTTTTCCTTTGGTATATTGGTACATACTTTTGTATTCTGGTGCTAAACACTAATTTTTGAATTTATGCACTTATGCTTTTACTACCTTTTCTCTTGACGAGATTATTGGTATGGGATAATGTGCTCAGGCAGATACTGTAGTACTACTCTTATATAGTAATCTTGGATACAAATGAAATTTTACAGATTTGTGTACATATACCATATGTAACTCTGGAAACTAGTGAGCTGATTGTCATTTATATGTCACAGCACGTTATCAGATGTGCAGTATGTGAAATCTGTATTGTTAAATAGTAGAATAGAAAGCTGTCATTCAAAAAAAAAAAAAAAAATAGGATGGAAGTGGTTGGCTTGTTGATAGTATGCTAAGAATTAAAATGAATTTATGCCAGCGTTACTACTTTGATAAAATTTTAAAGGTAACCTCCTGCGGTGAATTCAATTAGTTGATCTCTTTTCATCCAAAAAGTGACTCATTGCCCAGGTTTTGCATATGAATGGTTCTTGAAGTCAGATTTTGTGTCTCCAAGGCCATTTGGTTTCAATTTCCTGTTCAGGTGTCACCAAGCAATTGTGCAATCTCTTATAAATTTAGGTTTGCATGAGTACTGACTTCTAGCTGTTTTGTGTGTCTCTATGTGTGTCATGGTCTTACCTTCTTGCTGTTCTTCTTCTTCGTTTGACATGTGCTGGCGGCCATCTTGGTTTCTGGGTTTCTTGTAGCCTCCCACTCTGCGGCTCCTCCTTTCCACTGGGAGGAGCTGGATGCCTAGCTCATATATATAGGAGGTCTGTGGCTTCAGTTCCTTGCTTGGTCCTCCTGTGTTCACATGCTTCTAAGACTGCTGCTGCTTCTGGTTCCTGATCCTGGCTTCGTCTGATTACCCTGCTGGTTCCTGATCCTGGCTTCGTCTGACTACCCTGCTGGTTCCTGATTCTGGCTTCGTCTGACTACCCTGCTGGTTCCTGATCCCGGCTTCGTCTGACTACCCTCCTGGCTCCTGACCTCTGGCTTCGCAAAGACCCTGCTTCGGTTTTGCCATCCGTTTGGACTTTTGCTTTACAGCTTGTTTTTCAATAAAGCCTTCTTATTTTCACTTATCTGTTGTTGTACGTCTGGTTCATGGTTCCGTGACATTAGGACCAAGCCATGAATTCTGACGGTACAGGGCCATCCTCGCTACCCACGCTGGTTGCCAGACTTGATCAGCAGGATCACCTGTTGGGTCAGTTCGCCGTGGCGTTGCAAATCCTGCTTGAACGCACGGCTCATTTCGCTCCCGTTGCCGATGGGTCGGTTGTCGCTCCTTGGCCCGCTCCCACTGCCGCTCCGGTTGTTGCGCCAGAGACTACCCCGACACCTGTTGTTGCGCCTGCGGTGTTTCGGGGTATGACCGGTTCTGCCCCCCTTCCACAGCGCTTTGGGGGAGAGCCAACTCAGTGCCGAGGTTTCCTCAACCAGGTGGGCATTTATTTTGAGTTGCTGCCACATGCCTTTCCTACTGAGAGATCAAAGGTGGGCTTCTTAATTTCGCTGCTCTCGGACAAGGCCTTGGCCTGGGCCAGCCCTTTATGGGAGAACAACAATCCGGTGGTTGCCGAGTTTTCCGGTTTTGTTGCTTCTCTTCGGAGGGTATTCGATGTGCCGGCTCGTGCTGCCTCTGCTGCGAAGCTCCTTATGTCCATCAGACAGGGTTCACGATCCGTAGCTGAATACGCCATTGAGTTTCGTACCCTGGCAGCAGAGGTGGGCTGGAATAATGAGGCTCTGGTCGCTGCTTTCTCTCATGGTCTCTCGGATGCCTTGAAGGATGAGGTTGCAGCTAAGGACCTACCAGTGGAGCTCGAGTCTCTTATTTCTTTCCTGATTTTGATTGACACCAGACTCAGGGAGAGACCTTCCTTTAAGGAGAGTCTGCGGAGGCCTCCTAACAGATTGGCGCCTACCTTTCCTGTCCCACCCGTGCCTCCCTCTCCTCCCACGCCTCCTGGGGATGACTTGGCTGGGGATGAACCCATGCAGCTGGGCTTTGCTCGCCTGTCCGAGGGGGAGAGGGTACTCCAGAGACGCGAGGGCCGATGCATGTACTGTGGTCTTGGTGGGCATTTTCGGTTGGCATGTCCGAACCGTCCGGGAAACGCTCGCACCTGAGATCCTGTCGGGGGCAGATCTTGGGTGGAGTCTCCTCGTCCCTGGTTTCCTGTGTTGACAAACAACTGATCACTGTTGTCCTCTCCTGGGTCGGGGGCTCAGTGACGACCCAGGCGTTGGTGGACTCTGGTGCTGGTGGTTTGTTCATTGATAGTGTGTTCGCTGCCGCCAATTCCATTCCTCTGCAGGCCCGAGGTTCTCCACTGGCTCTTGAGGCGATAGACGGCAGACCCCTTCTGCCGCCACACGTGACTCATGAGACCCTTCCAGTGGGGATAGCCATTGGTGCCGTTCACAGAGAGTCGGTCTGCTTCCAGGTTATTTCGTCTCCACACTACTCGGTGGTCTTGGGGTACCCCTGGCTCCAGAAGCATAATCCGACTTTCGATTGGAGATCGGCCGAGATCCTCTTGTGGTCACCACAGTGTGGGGCTAGTTGCATCCATGGGCCTGTCAAGTTGCTGTGTACTTCCTCGGACTCTCTGTTGCCTCCTGAATACGAGGAGTACCGTGATGTATTCGATAAGGTGCGCGCGGTTGCCCTACCTTCGCACCGCCCATACGATTGTGCCATCGAGTTACAACCTGGTGCCGTTCCTCCTCGTGGCAAGGTCTATCCACTGTCGGTAGCGGAGAATGAGGCCATGGAGGAGTACGTGAAGGAGGCGCTTTCACGCGGACACATTTGCAAATCCTCGTCCCCGGCAGGGGCTGGGTTTTTCTTTGTGAAAAAGAGGGGCGGTGAGTTGAGGCCTTGCATCGATTACAGGGGTCTCAATCGCATCACGATCAAGAACGCTTACCCGATACCCTTGATTTCCGAGCTGTTCGATCGCCTTAAAGGGGCCACGGTCTTTACCAAACTCGACCTGAGGGCGGCGTATAACCTCGTAAGGATCAAGGCGGGCGATGAGTGGAAGACCGCGTTTAACACCAGGACCGGTCATTATGAATCCTTGGTTATGCCCTTTGGGTTGTGCAATGCGCCCGCAGTCTTTCAGGAATTCATCAACGATGTTTTCCGTGACCTGTTGCAGCAGTGTGTGGTGGTCTATTTGGATGACATCTTGGTATATTCTGAATCCATGGAGACCCACATTCTGGATGTCAGACGAGTGTTGCAACGGTTACGAGAGAACAAGCTGTTCGGTAAGCTTGAGAAATGCGAATTTCACCGATCCCAGGTAACCTTCTTAGGTTACATAATTTCCGCTGAGGGGTTCTCCATGGATCCTGAGAAGGTTTCGGCTGTCTTACAGTGGCCCCAGCCCAGTGGTCTTCGCTCCCTGCAGCGCTTTTTGGGCTTCGCCAATTATTATCGGAAGTTCATCAGGGACTTTTCCATGCTAGCCAAGCCTCTCACGGATCTGACCAGGAAGGGCAGTAATTCCCAGGTCTGGCCGCTCGAAGCCATCCGAGCTTTTGAGGCTCTAAAGTCCGCCTTTGTGTCGGCTCCGATTCTGTCGCATCCCAACCCTGGGTTGCCCTTTGTCCTCGAGGTGGACGCGTCTGAGACGGGAGTAGGCGCCCTTCTGTCTCAGCGTAGAACACCAGAGGGTCCTCTGCTTCCTTGTGGGTTTTACTCCCGGAAACTGTCTTCCGCGGAGTGCAACTATCAGATTGGTGACAGGGAGTTATTGGCCATCGTGCAGGCCCTTAAAGAATGGAGGCACTTGCTTGAGGGTTCGGTGGTTCCGGTCCTCATCCTGACGGACCACAAGAATCTGACCTACCTTTCTGAGGCCAAGAGATTGACACCACGTCAGGCCAGATGGGCTCTGTTCTTGTCACGTTTTAATTACGTGGTCTCCTACCTACCCGGTTCCAAGAACATCAGGGCGGATGCCTTATCACGGCAGTACTCCGACCTGTCCAGGGAGGAGTCGATTCCGACTTCGGTCATACCTCCGAATCAGATCCTGGCCGCCATTCGCACCAGCCGGACCTCTCCCCTGGGTGAGCAGATTTTGGCGGCTCAATCTGGTGCTCCCTCTGGGAGACCCAACGGCAGATGTTTTGTGCCTGAGGAGTTGCGCACTCGGTTGTTGCGAACCTACCATAACTCCAAGACTGCGGGGCATCCTGGAAAGAATCAGCTGTCCTGGGCTGTTTCACGTCTGTTCTGGTGGCCTTCCCTACGTTCCGACATCGCCGCATATGTAGCGGCATGCTCCGTTTGTGCCCAGAGTAAGTCCCCTCTGCACCTTCCGTTGGGCCTTCTGCAACCCATAGCCACCGGGGAGCGCCCATGGTCACACCTGGGGATGGATTTCATTGTGGACCTCCCTGCATCCCGAGGCCATACGGTCATTCTCATGATTGTGGATCGGTTTTCCAAAATGTGCCACTGTGTTCCTCTCAAGAAGTTACCCTCTGCACAGGAGTTGGCCACGATTTTTGCCAGGGAGGTTTTCCGGTTGCACGGTTTGCCCAAGGAGATTGTGTCGGATCGGGGGAGTCAGTTTGTGTCCAGGTTCTGGCGCACCTTTTGCTCCCAGTTGGGGATTCATCTCTCCTTCTCCTCGTCCTACCACCCTCAGTCCAATGGGGCCGCAGAACGATCCAATCAGGCCTTGGAGCAATTCCTTCGTTGCTATGTCTCCGATCACCAAGACAATTGGGTTGACCTCCTGCCTTGGGCTGAGTTTGCCAGGAACACGGCGGTGAACTCTTCCTCTGGGACGTCTCCCTTCATGGCCAATTATGGGTTCCAACCTGCCGTGTTACCGGAGGTATTCTCTCCCCAGGATATTCCGGCTGTGGAGGATCACCTTTCCGTCCTACGTGCTTCTTGGGTACAGATCCAGAAGTCCCTTGAGGTCTCTGCGCAGCGCCAGAAACTCCAGGCTGATCGCAGACGAGCGCCTGCTCCTTCCTACCAGGCCGGAGACCGTGTATGGTTGTCCACCCGCAACCTCAATCTTCGAGTGCCCACTCCCAAGCTGGCGCCTCGCTTTGTTGGTCCCTTCCGAGTGCTTCGCAGGGTAAACCCGGTAGCCTATGCCCTTGCGCTTCCTCCTGGCATGCGGATCTCCAATGTGTTTCATGTCTCCCTGTTGAAGCCACTGGTGTGTAATCGTTTCACTTCCTCGGTTCCTCGGCCTCGTCCGGTCCAAGTGGGCAATCGTGAGGAGTATGAGGTGAGCAATATCCTGGACTCACGCCTGGTCCGCGGTCGGGTGCAGTTTTTGGTTCATTGGCGTGGTTATGGTCCAGAGGAGCGTTCCTGGGTTCCCTCCGCAGATGTCCATGCTCCTGCCTTGCTCCGTGCCTTCCACGCACGCTTCCCTCAGAAACCGTTCTTTACTCCGTGGAGGAGGGGCCCTTGAGGGGGAGGTACTGTCATGGTCTTACCTTCTTGCTGTTCTCCTTCGTTTGACATGTGCTGGCGGCCATCTTGGTTTCTGGGTTTCTTGTAGCCTCCCACTCTGCGGCTCCTCCTTTCCACTGGGAGGAGCTGGATGCCTAGCTCATATATATAGGAGGTCTGTGGCTTCAGTTCCTTGCTTGGTCCTCCTGTGTTCACATGCTTCTAAGACTGCTGCTGCTTCTGGTTCCTGATCCTGGCTTAGTCTGATTACCCTGCTGGTTCCTGATCCTGGCTTCGTCTGACTACCCTGCTGGTTCCTGATTCTGGCTTCGTCTGACTACCCTGCTGGTTCCTGATCCCGGCTTCGTCTGACTACCCTCCTGGCTCCTGACCTCTGGCTTCGCAAAGACCCTGCTTCGGTTTTGCCATCCGTTTGGACTTTTGCTTTACAGCTTGTTTTTCAATAAAGCCTTCTTATTTTCACTTATCTGTTGTTGTACGTCTGGTTCATGGTTCCGTGACAATGTGTCCATGTACACAAGACAGCTTGAATTTCACTCCCTGTTGTTCAGTGATCACAGCATCTTAGCCATGCAAGGGATACTCAGTTCTAGGTAGCTTCCTGCTTGGGTGAGTCAGAGGACTGCAATTTAACCCATCTCCACCTTTGGAGGAATACAAGGCAGTTCAACCCCTCCAAGGGCCCTCACCATTGTTGCATGTGTAGACATGCTGTGTTCTCCCAAAACAGTGCCATTAAGTATCATTCCTGTTACCTGCCTTCCTGTAGGCCCTAAACCTCAGTGCTGTGAGTAGTTTCACTAGCATTTATTTTTGCTGCCTGTCTATAGGCCAGAAGCCCAGTGGCGCAAAATACTCCTGCCATCCTTGTAAAACTTGTATTTTTTGTCTCTGTACTTACCTGCTATTCTTGCTAAAGTCAGAATGACTTCAGACCCGTCTCAACCCCATGAGTCCATTTATTCTCATATCTAGAGATTTTGCAAGAGGAAAATGTGGCAGAATTAATTAATTGAAAAATTAAACAGTGATTATGGTGATCTCTCGCTCTCGTTTCCTTTGCCAACAGGTGCACCAACCCACCCATTCAAGCCTGGTGACAGAATCCTGGTGAAGGCCCCTCCATAAGCTGACGTCGCTAGACTGACCCTACGGACCTCCTGCAACGGTTCAAGCAGTGACCAGAACAGCGGTACTGACAGACGACTCCCCGGCTTGGATCCACGCATCGCGACAGACGGAAGCCCCACCCCTGGACCCCACGACAACTTACCAGAGATTGTGACGAGCACCAGCCGAATCATTGGAGATTGTGACGAGCACCAGCCGAATCATTGGAGATTGTGACGAGCACCAGCCAAATCATTGGAGATTGTGACGAGCACCAGCCGAATCATTGGAGATTGTGACGACAAGCACCAGACGAATTCCAGCTGGATCTAGACAGACGCATTGGTACAATGCCAGCAGACACCTCTACTCCTGGAAGACGTCGCATTCGTGCGACAGTGGTACGCTTTGTAGCAAGCTGAGCACTAGTAGCCACTGTCTGGTTACTTGCAACATGTGCTCACCACCCGAGAACCTCTCCTCATTTTGCCCTTGCTCACCCCAGGAAAGGAGAGAGACACGAGACATTCATGTCTCCACTTTACAGTCGAAGTCAAGCCGATTGGACACAAAGGACATTGTTTTTTCGTTATAGCCACCAGGGACTTGGTCTGACCGCTCTGAACAAGGGTTGAAAGGGAATTTTTTTCCTCTCATTAAAAACGGGAGGTTTATTTTTTGCCCTTTCCTGGAAAAGGCCTTAGGACATGTTGAAAAATCACATGCCATCGTCAACAGGTGGTATGTGCTGCCATGGTTTATTTGTAGTGACTTTATCACCATAATAATGGAGTTGGATTTTTCAGGCCATGGACTCTTGCAAGCTATGGCCCTCCCCATTGAACATGTCTGTTTTGATTTGATAGAATTCTAAGAAGTTATATTCCTATGTGCACACAACCAAGTCACCAGCCTACATACACCTTGGAATAATGTCACCTGTTTTGTGCTATTCAGAGACTCTAAGTGATCCCACCGTTATGAATAAGCTGGGATCAAAGGTTGGGTTGAAAGATTGTATTAATATGCCTTATGATTTTTCAGATATATATTTCAGTTTATGCCCATCCTGTGATGAAATGTGGGCCCTTGCATTTACATATTAACGAGCTAACACTGAAAACCATTCATCCACCTTGGTCAGCAAACAGCTATATTTTGCATTTAGACGACATGTTAAACCACCTCTCCATTCATTCATTTGAACACTTGACAGTTGGACATTTTGCATAAGAGATTGCTGATGCCACCCATAAACAATTGACAATTGCTTACATTAACACATGACAAGCTGAACACAGACGGACCGATACTATAACAAGACACCCCATATTGACACAGATGTATAGGACACAAAATCCTTTTCATGTAACTGTTTCTATGAGTGATGTTGTACTGTTCAATTGACTTACGAATTGTAAACCAGTTTCTGCTGCCGAAATATCCTTTAAATGGGAGCACGAAACTTGAAATAAACAGTTGTGACTGCACTAAGTTTGAGTGCTGTGTGTCGTCATAACTCCCAGCTGGATGGAGGGTGAATTCATTATCTATTGGGAGGGTAGCAACTGAAGGGCTGTAATATCATCGTGATTGCCTCCTGACGAGAATTGAGCTAACAGTATCCACACACGATCTGTATGATTTGGGTATCCAAAGTTGAGGGTATGGGTCAGATCCAGAGAGGTCTCTTTCCAGTTGGACCCACAGTTTAGAGTCACCGTGGTGTTTCCAGTCTGAGGCTCTTTGGAGGGAGTACAGTTTTCATTTGACCAACACATTTAACAATTTCTATTAGTATTACATCAATTTAAATAAAAGAATGCAATGAAGCTTAACATTTACTAGACTTAAGTCGAGCTGAAGTGTGGCATCTATAATAATTTTAACCACTTTACCACCGGAGGATTTTGCTGTCTTACGTCTGGGCCACTTTTTGCGATTCAGCACTGTGTGACTTTAACTGACAATTGCGCGGTCATGCAACGCCATACCCAAACGAAATTTACGTCCTTTTTCCCACATACAGAGCTTTCTTTTGGTGGTATTTGATCACCTGTGCGATTTTTACTTTTTGCGCTATAAACAAAAAAAGAGCGACAATTTTGAAAAAATAACAATATTTTTCACATTTTTTATATGAAATTCCTCCAAGAAAAATGTAAAAATCTAAATTTTTTATCATTTTAGGCCAATTTGTTTTCTGCTACATATTTTTGTTAAAAAAAATCGCAATAAGCATATTTTTATTGGTTTGCGCAAAAGTTATTGCGTTTACTAAGGGAAAGATTTCTGTCGTTTTTGGTGTTTTTTTTTTAACGAGTAATGGCGGCAATCTGCGATTGTTTTTGCGGGACTGCGACATTGCAGCGGACAGATCGGACCCTTGACTGACATTTTTGACACTTTTGGCGGTACCAGTGACATTACTACAGTAATCAGTGCTATAAATATGCACTGTTACTGTAAAAATGACACTGGCAGGGAAAGGGTTATTGGAGAGGGAGGGGTTAATGTATGCCTGGTGCTTACTGAGGTGTGTGGGGGGAGATGACTGAGTGACACAGGGACAGATCGCAGGTTCAGCTATGCTGAACCCTGCAATATGACCCTGCCTGTCACTTAGGAGATCCGCCCGCTTTGTTTACACAAGCGGGCGGATCTCCAGACTCGATTCCCCGCCGATCGGGGAAGAGCGGCGGTGATTACCGCCGCTCCACCCCTGGCCCGACTCCCGCTGTGACTGAATACAGCGGGAGCGAGCCTCCGGCGGTGCGTGCGTGCCGCCGAGAAGGGGGAGTGTCTGCCGACGTAGGTCTACGTCGCCAGACCTACAGGAGCCACTTTGCCGCAGTAGAGCTCTAGTGAGCAGCGGTAAAGGGGTTAAAGTATTTTGTATATAAAGGACAATACATAAATGCCCCTAAAATATACATCTAGAGACAATCAAAACACAGATAAGATAAAATCAACAAATCTATGGGTTCCCTTTCCACCAATAGTAGTTTATATTATTATTATTGTTAGGAGTTCCCCACAGACTTTTTCATTTAAAACATTTGTGTGAATATTGTTTTGAGCAAAGTTCTAGTTAATCCTTTTTGAATGGGTATAATTTATTATTAGCCCTCTAAATGTAGCTATGGTATTGGTATGAGAATTAGAATAAGTAATCACTATGGTTAAAGGGCATTCCATAGCTTGTTCTTTGTGAAGATTTATTTTAAACAGCCTTCTATATGAATGAAAGCTATAGATGACTGTTATTTTTAAAAGAAAGGTTTACATTTCTATAAAGCAGGATGTTGCAAGCTTTTTTGTAAAGGCGTTTTTGTAAAGATGATTTACTTTGAAGTGATTATTCACATAAAGAGGAAGCAATTAATTACATTGATTGAGTGTGGTTTTACAGGACAATTAAAGGAAGCAATTCATTGTGTCATTGCAGAAGGCAAATGAGAGCTTGGTGATCTGGTATCACTGTTTAAAGCTGAACTGCGGTCACATAAAAACACAATATAATGCAGTTAGCTTTTCATTAAAACATCATTAAATGTATATTTGACCACTTTAGCTCCGGAAGATTTACCCCCCCTTCATGACCAGGCCGTTTTTTTGCGATACAGCACTGCGTAACTTTAACTGACAATTGGGTGGTCATGTGACACTTTACCCAAATAAAATTGATGTATTTCCCACAAATAGTGCTCTCTTTTGGTGGTATTTGATTACCTCTGCGTTTTTTGGGGTTTTTTTGCGTTCTAAACAAAAAAAGACCGTCAATTTTTAAAAAGAATTAAAAAAAAGAAACTATATTTTTTACTTTCTCCTACAAAACATATAAAAATAAAAAAATGTAAAAAATCAAATTTCTTCATCAGTTTAGGCCAATATGTATTCTGCTACATATTTTTGGTTAAAAAAAAAAAAAAAAAATCACAGTAAGCATATATTGATTGGTTTGCGCAAACATTATAGCGTCTACAAACTATGGTATATATTTATGGCATTTTTTTTATTTTTTATGAGTAATGGGCGATCAGGGACTTATAGCGGGACTGCAATATTGCGGTGGACAAATTGGACACTAAAGGCCCGTACACACGTACCGATCGTCGGCCAAAAAGATTCGGCCGACGACCGAGCGGCCGATTTTCGGCTTGTTAGTATGATGCTTCCGACAGCCGACAGCGCACTTTCGGCCAAACAGAATCTGTCGTGCAAGCATTAAAATTTTTGTATGCCGACACCAGAACGGCCGATTGTTCGCCAGTCAGTACAGAATTCGGCCGACAGACAGCAGATTTGCAAGACTGGGCATGCTCAGAAAAGAAAAAACACAGGGAAAGTTAACCATCAAATGACATCACTTCTGCAGTCGGCTGTTGTTGGCAGACAAAATTAGTGTGCAGTCTTTTGAACTTTTCAGCGGACACGACAGCCCGGGGACAAAAGACGGCCGATCGTTCGGCCGACGATCGGTACGTGTGTACGGGGCTTTACTGACACTTTTGACAATTTGTGGGAACCAGTAACATTAATACAGTGATCAGTGCTAAAAATATTCACTTTCACTGTACTATGATGCTGGCTGGGAAAAGGATAAACATCTAGGGCGATCAAAGGGTTACCTGTGTGCCTAACCAGTTTTTTTGTGTAAACTGTGTGCTACTTCTACTAAGGGAAGTGATGGATTTTATTCCCTTTGAAGGGACAAAAAATCTATCACTTTCCCCCTGTCAAAATGGAGCTCTGTCTTGTTTACATAGGCAGAGCTCTGTCCTGTGTCTCTGCCCTAAGATCGGCGGGTGTCGGAGGCTGACGGGAATCTATTGTCCAGTACCCGCAAATCACATTCTGCTGTAATCACGTGCGCACCCCCAAGGCAGAAGTGCAGAATCACATATACACATGATTCTGCACAGAACGACTTCCCTGTATCAGTATATCTGCTATGGGGCGGTTGGGAAGTGGTTACCAAAGGAGATAGATATAACAGATGAACACCTCTCAGCAACATCTTCCATACACATTCCTATCATGCCCTTCTATGTGCCCTTTAGTTGTTTCTGCTCTTTCGTAATGCCCCTGGTGCTACCTACTGCCCCATGAAATAGTCATACCTTAATTATGTGAGATATTCTTTAGGTCCTTAGTCCATTTCAGCAGGACAAGTATATGCCTAGGACCTCAGCTAAACAAACAGCACCTTTTACCTAGATACAGTTTCCTTTTTATATACTTTGTCTGGCAGAGGGAAAAGCCTGGGGAAAGCCTGAACAGCAAGGTTAACCCTTACCTCTTCTGGGCAGGATCAACTAAATATTGCAACTTAAAGAGGAGCTCCAGGCTCCTTCATAAAAAATTAAAAGTCAGCAGCTACAAATACTGTAGCTGCTGCCTTTAATATTAGGACAATTTACCTGTCCAGGAATCCAGCGGTTTCTTCACCCCAGCCAATTTTTACATAGGCTCTCTGGGGCTGCTGCCACCATTGCTTGTAAGGGAAACTGGCAGTGAAGCCTCGCGGCTTCACAGATGGTTCCCTACTGCATATGTGCAAAGCGCTGGGCTTTGTGAATATCCCGGCAGCAAGGAAAGGAGGAGGGGGGCGAACTTCCGGGTGACCTCGCCGCGGAGAGATCACCTGGAAGTAGGAGCGGGTACCTGTCAAAAACAGAGGAGGCAGATAAGCGGAGCTTTCCCTTTTGGGTGGAGCTCCGCTTTAAAGGTACTCAAAGAAAAATGTAACGCAGGCAACACAAAAATACCTTTTAATCATCTTTTTACACACTTTCATAACTGGCAGCTCAGGCACCTAGTGATGTCATCTGCGGCATGGGAGAAAGTCTTCAACTTTGTGTAAGATTCATGTCATAACATGAAGTTTGGTTACAGAACAGCACATGGGCAGAAGACAGGTTCACTTTCAGGTAACAATGCAATAGGAACTCAAAATATATGATCGTTTGAAATACACAATGCTTTCTATTTAATGAAAATTTTCATTTTCATATCCAAAGTGGAGCAGAAAAAAACAATATTGACTTTGTACTATTATTGGCTTCTGAATATAATTTTGCTATTTCCATTTTTGTAATTATGCTTCAAATACCTTGAATGGGCAAATAAGCAGGAAATGTAATATTTTGCATGTCTATGAAACTGCAGCACTAGCACTAATCAGAATAAAACATTCACAGTCTGAACTAAGTAGAGTGATTCTAGAAATATGCCAAGCATGCAAATTTACGCTGCTAGGCTAGGCAAGAAGGGCTGGACCATTCAGCATGCTCACAAATGTATATTTAAACTCAGTTGCACATGCCCTTTCTCGATATTTTTCCTATTTTCAGGTAGTGCCTGATGCCATTTTTCTTTGCTTACCTTTGTTTTGCTAATTCCACTCAATTAACATCAATCAGCAGTTTGTAGGGGGGAATACCTTTCTGCCACTAGCCCAACTTAGCAGGGTTAATTTGAGCTATAAATGAAGGAAAATGGCAATAGTGGAGCATTATTGGCTGGAATGCAAATGTAGCAAGGGCTTATAGAATATTCAGCTACATGTATCAATATTCATGGATATACTGTATTTCTTGTACTGTATCACACTGAACTGTATTATCCCCTCATACTAAACAGATCCTTGGGAATTAAATGTATAACTAAATATACCTTTGAAATGGTAGCTCCACTTTTGTGGGGGAAAAAAAGCAAATAAAGTAAAAACAATATAGCGTAAATATTTGCGACACAAGTCATATTGTAATTGAATGTTATTAAAAAATACCTTTCCTTTTAAATCTGCAGCCACTGTAATTTTCAGAAAATGCAATGCATTATGGCTACCTGGAGGTGTTCTGTACACAGAATGTGTACTGACCACACCCCAGAAACATAATTTCCTGCTTGTGCGATTGGCTCACTGATTTTCCCAGACGTCTGCACTAAGATGCAAGTCAGATTTCAGGCATTCCCTGCAACAAAAATGTAATTTTTGGTAAGATACTTCCAGCAGAAATCCCCATTAGAGCCCTGCAGGTGCTGCAGCTTAATAATAATGAAACCACTCTAGATAAACTTACCACATAGAGACAGACAAGCACACAGGGATTTCTTCAGAATAACAAAAGGTAGGAGTGTGAACAAAGTTTGTTAAAATCCTTCCAATGTACATAGATCACCCAGAGGGGAATGTTTTTTCTCAACAAAAATGGAGTTACGCTTTAAACCCAAACATCAGGCAAAAAAGCTAACAATTTACATACCCAAATGTGAACCACCGTATCTACCAAAAGATTTGTAGTTCTGTTCAGCCACTTTGTGACTCCCTGCCAGACCATACAGAGTTTTTACCCTGATGTCACCTCCCTACCCCAAACCAGCTGACTGGACAGTGAAGAAACAGCAACATACTGGTAGGTCATCAACTCGCCTCATTCTGCTCTCTACTGATTATAGCACTAGATGATAACGCTAGTGATGGTACTGTCGTGGAACCTTTTCCTCTTAGGTACAAATACCTGTTACCTGTTAGTCAGTGATACCAAATCAGACATATGTAGCTACACAGAGATCAGATAAGACTCAAAATATGGCTGATTCAAAATTATCTAATTTATTATTCCGTGTTTAAGTTTAAATATACCATATGACGTATAAAAAATAGGTTTTATTAAGATATTATTGTCCAAATAGGGTTAGCAATTTATTATGGGAAGCATAGGGTTAAAAGTCTATATTGCGATGCCTGTGATTTTCATCAGGGAATTTTGATTCAGGGACTTTTGATTCAGATATAAATTGTTCTGTGGTCAAGATGTCAAGACGGAGTTCCTCTTTATGAGAGATTGGGAATTTTGAAAGTTGCAGAATATCTCAGCTTATCAGATATATTTTTAGCTTTTGAAAGCTCATGAAACATGAAAGAAATCGAGAGAGAGACAAAAGATTAATACTTCGCAGCCATTTTGTACAAGCGGCCATCTTTGCCACCTCAGTACAATCTACCCGGATTTGCTTCATTGGGGGGATAGTCTTGTTTGAAATATGCCAAACTTAGAGGCAAAATTCCTTAAAGTCTATGGGGGGGGGGGGGGTTCGAAACTTGTTAGTAAATTCTTCCCATTTTTAGGGTTGATAGAAAACTACTGTAAAAAAAAACAGTAAAAAAAAAAAGCTGGGCTTTCCATGGGGAACATGTACAAATACTATTTTTATACTATTATACATGCTTGGAAGTTTGCTTAAAGCTGTACTTGGTGTTACAGAACAGTAAACTCTATTTCCGAAGCTGTATCCAGCACTTTAAGATCAGTGTTTTTCAAATAATTTTTGGCATTCACAAAAAAATGCTACTAAAATACTGCATGCGCTATTTTGTGAGGTGATGTGGTATTTTAGAATTAAAAGCTTGAGATAATATAACGCCAGCAGTAGCTGGCATCCTTAACAACCAGTTACTGTCATGTGGGGACCCTTCCAAATTCCATATCAGACCCTTAATCAAGCAGGCAGCCCCCCCCCTCCTGAACAATACGAGGTCACATGCCCTCAACATGGCGGGATTCTTTGGGGCATTAGGGTTCTGGCCTCCTATGCACCTTGTCTCCATTTTAATAAGAATAAAGGCCTCTTCTCTACAACCCTGGCTGATGGTGTGGGGTGCAGAGGTGACTTTTTGGTATCTGGAAGCCCCCTTTAATAAGGGGGCCCCCAGATCCCACCCCACCATGTGAATGAGTAGGGGTAAATTGTGTACATCTTTTTATTAAAAAAATGTATAAAAAAATATTGTCCCCCGGTGTAGATCCCATGTCAATACCGATGAACACTGGCCACCAACCTGAAAAAAAGCTCTGCTTCTGACACAAGCTTCCACCAAATGACAGCTCCACCACCTGCCTCTGCTAAATAAACTCAGAAGCAGGGCCACTAGGTAATGTTATCAGGTGACCTCTCACCACCTTGTGATGTCATTGACTCAGAATGCCCTAGCAGGAACCGGACGAGATTTGAATTGTGTGTGGGCAGACTGAATGTACCAAGTTGATCGATTCAACAACTTAGGTACAACCAGCCTAGCATTTGGTTTCCAAGCACTATGCTCAGGCCCATAATAGTGACCCCAAAAACACTCTGTTCCTCGGAATAGATAAGTTCACTCCTCATTGGCGGGGGGAACCTCTAATGAGAGGTATCTCCCGTCTTGAGATGGCCTGGATCTATAGGGTTAAAACCTATACACCCTTCGGATTAAATGTTGATACAGAGGTCAACGCATTTATTGACAATTCATAATGGCGCTTCAATAATGTTCTATTTGTCCTTTTATTAATGCTCACCTATGAATTGCTTTATAATACATTTTGATGTTTGGAGTGGTTTCTATTCTTTTAATTTAATTGACAATGTCTGCGACAGATTGTTTTCTGTCTATTAATAATTATTAATAATTATAAGTAATTATTTTTGCCCATGATTTTTTGACCGTTCAAGTGCTGTAGTGGGCAGTGAAATATAATCGCAAAGGAATTTTTTGAGGAATTCTTAGAAAATCTTTTAAGGAAAATTTTTTTTTAAATACTCATTTAATGTTTCAATAGTCTTTGTATGGTTGAATACAATGAGGAATTTATTCAAGAGCAGAATCCATTACCGGAATATCCCAATATATATTTAGTTGATTTTTTATCAATCAAGAATATTGTTGCAACCCATATTTCGCTTAATCATTTGATTATTCTGCCATGTTAAGTCTTCCACACATTCTAATAGTCTGTGGGAAGTGCGGCCCCCTGGCCTATGGGATTGCACTATGAGTAACGTTATTGTTTACATTTAGCATATTCCATTTACAACCTGTTCCGGACTATGATAGAGGCTTCCGGTTCCGGGTTACCGCAATTAAGATGGCGGCAAGGGAACTTCCGGTCATTGATTCAATTGAAGTTATAGACTATTTATAGGTGGCGTCAGCACGCCGCCCGTACCTTTGAGAATATCATC
Organism: Pelophylax lessonae; assembly: GCF_965119305.1. Classification (NCBI taxonomy): domain Eukaryota; kingdom Metazoa; phylum Chordata; class Amphibia; order Anura; family Ranidae; genus Pelophylax; species Pelophylax lessonae. The sequence goes on along the minus strand of NC_138771.1, from coordinate 533,186,165 downwards.
TTTGATGAAACGCGTCAGATCACGGCGTGCTGACGTCACCCTCACGTATCTGCCTACGAAGGATGGGCGAGCGGAGCCGTCCGGCCGGCGGCTGTTATCCCTCTCCAATACATGCACTTGTCTTCTGATGCTTGTAAGTGTCTCTCTTTTTATATAATAAAATATTGTTGGGTTTTACGCTATGGCTCTCTCCTCTGTGTTCCTTGGGTAATCTTCACAACTTTATCCTGAGTCCTATGGTGGAGTCTTCAGTGGAGGTCACATCTGAGTGTCCATTTGAACCCCTGCTTACCAATTATCTGGAGCTGGTAAGAGTACCCACACCTACTGTCGCCCCTTTTGGTTTGCATGATCGGGACCCCCTCTTCTCCCTACACTCTCCATTAAGGTCCTTTTGGTAAGCGGCTAATACCACTGGGGAAGGTGTTTGAATAATCCTCTTGCTATCACCTGCCATCATTCGGTAAGGGGTACCTATCGAGTCTGGTGGTGTTTGTGTTTCACCTATCTACACCTATTTAATTTTTAGCACTGGAACCTCTGTGTCCCTCATCACTTCGTGCGTTGCTTTTATTTTTTGGTTTTTTGGTTTTACGCTATGGCGCTTGCCTTTTTCTATTTCATATAATATCCCATTGCTGGAGATCTATACCGGAACCGTGAGGTCCTCCTATCATATCTCCTGAGGCTTGTTGGAGTCACCTTCCATTATTTGGCCATCTCATATGTTCATTTCTGGTAAGCGGTACCTGCACAAAATACTCATCAATTTTGGGTGTTATTCCTCATTTATTTTTCGGTTTTACACTATGGCGTTTGCTTTTCTTTATTTTATATAACGTCCCACTGAGGAGATCCACACCGGAACCGTTGAGGTCCACTGTGTCTTACTTCCTGAGGACAGTTGGAGTCATCTCATAATATTTGGCTTTCTTTTATTCAGTTTCCGGTAAGCGGTACCTGCACAAGTCTCTTCATTTCACAATTTTGTATTGGACATTCATATGGACTACTTCAATTTATGTTTCAATCTATAGCGCAACTTGTTTTTATATATTTGTCTTGGGGTGTCGGTCGCACTTGAAGTTGCTGCTTTTTTGTTTTGTTTTTTGAATTAGCGCAGTTGTTCCTTTTTCTTTTCACATTTTTCACTTGACTCTCAATTGCTGCTTATTCATGGACATATTTGAATATAGGGCCTCCAAGGTGGTCAGCACCGATGGGGTATTTGAATCATTTACTTCTGATGATACTGATATGAGTGGCCTGTTCATGAGGTTAAAGAACTTAATGGTATCAGAAGTGCACACCCAGTGGGACATAGCTTTTCTTGACACCTATGTCAAGAAATCTATGGTACCAAGGAGTTTGAGGTGGAAGGTATGTCCTCAATCCGATGAGGGTGAATTAGAGGAATGGTATAGATATTTTAACGAAGCAGGGGTCAGTTTTTTGAAATTCCTCACATCCCGTAAGAATGCTAAATTAACTAGGCTGGATGGAGAAATAAAAACAGTTAAAGAAAAACTAGTCCCCTATATGACCAGTGAGGCATATAAGGCCGCTTTTGCGGACGTATTGAAACATCTCGAAAAGGAGGAGAGAGAACAGAAAATCCAAAAACGTAAAAAGTTTAACCGCGACTTACAAGACTACCATTCAAGTGCGGTCTTTGAGTGGCAGAAAAAACTGTTGGGGGATCAAGAACCACCCGAAGACAGAATGGAGATCTCCACCAACCCTCCAAGAGTTGCCTTTAATGGTCCACCTCAATCTATTATTAATGGTCCTAAAACCAATAAAAAGGGACCTCGGCCTAATGGTCGACGCCCTTCTTTTAAGTCACCACACAGGGGACCTAATGTGGCTAATAATAAGCCTACGGGTAACCAACACAAACCTACTAACAATTTCCCTGGGCAAGGTCAACAAGGGGATTGGCAATGTGGCAGAGACCGCAACCAACATGGAGGATATGGTTACTCAAATTATCCCCATACCCCACAATGGAGGAGAGGACCTGATAATTATGCGGACTCTGGGTATTATTATTCCAACTCCCAAGGTCCAGAACCTGACCATTATCGATCTCCACACTGGCGACAGTATTACAGCCCCCCTAGACCCCACCCTCACTGGTATGATCCAGCTTATAACCGCCCGCCAGGGCCTGATAGGGAACCTCAGGGTTTCAGAAGGGACCCTCTCCCTCCTAGACAAGAGGGTCATCATTATAATGTGCCGGTTAATAACCGTTTTTATCCTCTCAAGGACAGTGAGGTTCCCAACGATGTGGAATCATTTCAACCACAGACCAACATCCGTGTAGTAAGAGACGTGGCTTTGGAGAATCCTAACTCGGAGAATCTAGCTGGCCAGAGTTACCCGGATTGGGGTTTTCCCAAGGCCAATCAAGGCATCAATCGTCCTGCCGAACCACAAGAGGATGTCGGGGAGGCAGGCACGTCAAATCTAAAAAAATCCAAAATGTAGAGGGTGCTGGCATTTTCAATCTCAGCAAGGTCACCTTAAATAGTGCTGAGATTCGGATTTTAGATAAAGGTCTTAAGTTCGCACCCCCACAATGCCTTAACAAATTCCAAACTTATATGGATGTCCATAAGTTTGTGAGGAAAATGAGTGTAAAGCGATATATGATGAGCAATCCAATTAGCCAACAGATTAGTGTACCCCGGCAATATCAACATTCCGGGTTATCAAATGCATCTGTGTTTAATCCGCCAGGATCTTTGGCACCATCTTTAAAAGTGTTCAGAGATGTGGTACTTAGAGATCTAGACCGCATCCAGGTGCATAAAACTTCCCTACCTACCGATTTACAAACAGGGCTAGATTCCCTATGTAACAATAAAAATCTGGTAACCAGGCACCGCTGATAAGGGTGGGGGGATAGCTGTCCTTAAAAGGGATGACTACATGGCGGAAATGCACAGATTATTGAGTGATAGGCAGACTTATGTCACGTTGCCCTCTGACCCTAAGATCAAATACAAAAGGGTGTTGGAAAATATTGTGGAAGATGGTCACGAATTGGGGATACTTAATAAGAAGGAGAAGGCCTTTCTTATTCCGAGATGTCCGCGGACTCCAGTGATGTATTGTCTCCCCAAACTGCATAAGAGTCTGACTTCCCCCCCGGGTCGCCCCATTGTCAGTGGCATAGACTCTGTGACGTCCCGGGTGGGGAAGTACATTGACTCTTATCTGCAGCCCCTGGTCCAAAAGACTCCATCATATGTTAAGGATACGACACATATCCTTAATTTATTGTCTGGACTGACCCCCACTGCCAACCTATGGATGGTAACAGCAGATGTGTCTTCATTGTACACCGTTATACCACACCATTTGGGTCTAGATGCGGTGAGGATGTTTTTGGACAGGGACTCCCTGATACCTGACCAACAGATCTCTTTCATCATGAGACTTTTGGAATTCGCCACCCATCATAACTACTTCTGGTTTGATGGGAGGTTTTATCGCCAGGTAACGGGTGTAGCCATGGGGGCCAAATATGCCCCCTCCCTTGCTAATCTTTTCATGGCACAGTGGGAGGAGGATGTCATCTATGCCCACCACAGACCTCAGTTGAAGTTGTGGGCCAGGTATATAGATGATGTCCTCCTCCTCTGGGATGGTCATCACCATGAATTGATAGCTTTTATGGAAATGCTGAATTCCAATTCGAGGGGTATTCAACTTAACTATGAGTGTAATCAATCTACCATCAATTTCCTTGACATAACTATATCCGTTAGGGATAACTGTTTTATAACATCTACCTATTTTAAAACAACGGATAGAAACTCATACATTCCCGTTGATAGCTGCCATTATGACCCTTGGCTAAGGGCGGTACCAAAGGGGCAATACCTCCGTATTAGGAGAAATTGCTCCAACCACCAAGAGTTCCTCTCCCAGTCGGAGGTCCTAACCAAGAGATTTTTGGAGAAGGGGTATGACCATGAATTTCTCCAAAAAACACTCCTGGAGGTGCAGCAACAAGGCCCAACTTTTGAAACCACGGAGGGCAGATGATACCAACACTGCTTCCAATTTGTCCGCTGCACCTTGTATCACTACTTTCTCTAGTCAGCACATGATCATTTAAAATTTGATACCTCGTCACTGGCATATCTTAAATAATGATCCTGTCCTGAGCACATCCCTACCGGATAAACCTAGAGTTGTCTTTAAGGGTGCATCATCTTTAAGAAATCGCCTAGCCCCCAATGTGCTAGAACCCCCTAAACCCAGGAGTAACTTTTTGGACCAACTCACAGGGTACTACAAATGTAACAGGTGCTAAATTTGTTCTTTCAATTCTCTGAAGAAACGCAATACAAAAGCCTTCACCTCGCAAAGTACTGGAAAGTCACATGATATTGAACCTTTTATTTCTTGTACCACCAAGGGAGTAGTTTACCTGCTTCAATGCCCATGTGGCTACCAATATATTGGCAGAACCAAACGCCCCATGAACGTCAGGCTCAATGAACATGTGGCCAATATTAGAAAATCTTTTCCGAAACATTCGGTTTCCAAGCACTATGCTCAGGCCCATAATAGTGACCCCAAAAACACTCTGTTCCTCGGAATAGATAAGTTTACTCCTCATTGGCGGGGGGAACCTCTAATGAGAGGTATCTCCCGTCTTGAGATGGCCTGGATCTATAGGGTTAAAACCTATACACCCTTCGGATTAAATGTTGATACAGAGGTCAACACATTTATTGACAATTCATAATGGCGCTTCAATAATGTTCTATTTGTCCTTTTATTAATGCTCACCATGAATCGCTTTATAATACATTTTGATGTTTGGATTGGTTTCTATTGTTTTAATTTAATTGACAATGTCTGCGACAGATTGTTTTCTGTCTATAAATAATTATTAATAATTATAAGTAATTCTTTTTGCCCATGATTTTTTGACCGTTCAAGTGCTGTAATGGGCAGTGAAATATAATCGAGAGGAATTTTTTGAGGAATTCTTAGAAAATCTTTTAAGGAAAATTTTTTTTTAAATACTCATTTAATGTTTCAATAGTCTTTGTATGGTTGAATACAATGAGGAATTTATTCAAGAGCAGAATCCATTACCGGAATATCCCAATCTACATTTAGTTGATTTTTTATCGATCAAGAATATTGTTGCAACCCATATTTCGCTTAATCATTTGATTATTCTGCCATGTTAAGTCACACATTCTAATAGTCTGTGGGAAGTCCGGCCCCCCTGGCCTATGGGATTGCACTATGAGTAACGTTATTGTTTACATTTAGCATATTCCATTTACAACCTGTTCCGGACTATGATAGAGGCTTCCGGTTCCGGGTTACCTCAATTAAGATGGCGGCAAGGGAACTTCCGGTCATCGATTCAATTGATGTTATAGACTATTTATAGGTGGCGTCAGCACGCCGCCCGTACCTTTGAGAATATCATCTTTGATGAAACGCGTCAGGTCACGGCGTGCTGACGTCACCCTCACGTATCTGTCTACGAAGGACGGGCGAGCGGAGCCGTCCGGCCGGCGGCTGTTATCCCTCTCCAATCCATGCACTTGTCTTCTGATGCTTGTAAGTGTCTCTCTTTTTATATAATAAAATATCGTTGGGTTTTACGCTATGGCTCTCTCCTCTGTGTTCCTTGGGTAATCTTCACAACTTTATCCTGAGTCCTATGGTGGAGTCTTCAGCGGAGGTCACATCTGAGTGTCCATTTGAACCCCTGCTTACCAATTATCTGGAGCTGGTAAGAGTACCCACACCTACTGTCGCCCCTTTTGGTTTGCATGATCGGGACCCCCTCTTCTCCCTACGCTCTCCATTAAGGTCCTTTTGGTAAGCGGCTAATACCACTGGGGAAGGTGTTTGAATAATCCTCTTGCTATCACCTGCCATCATTCGGTAAGGGGTACCTATCGAGTCTGGTGGTGTTTGTGTTTCACCTATCTACACCTATTTACTTTTTAGCACTGGAACCTCTGTGTCCCTCATCACTTCGTGTGTTGCTTTTATTTTTTGTTTTTTTGGTTTTACGCTATGGCGCTTGCCTTTTTCTATTTCATATAATATCCCATTGCTGGAGATCTATACCGGAACCGTGAGGTCCTCCTATCATATCTCCTGAGGCTTGTTGCAGTCACCTTCCATTATTTGGCCATCTCATATGTTAATTTCTGGTAAGCGGTACCTGCACAAAATACTCATCAATTTTGGGTGTTATTCCTCATTTATTTTTTGGTTTTACACTATGGCGTTTGCTTTTCTTTATTTTATATAACGTCCCACTGAGGAGATCCACACCGGAACCGTTGAGGTCCACTGTGTCTTACTTCCTGAGGACAGTTGGAGTCATCTCATAATATTTGGCTTTCTTTTATTCAGTTTCCGGTAAGCGGTACCTGCACAAGTCTCTTCATTCTACACTAGTTAAACGCTTGCTGATTGGCTGCCTTGCACCTGTTGAAACTGCGCCTTTAAAACCACGCCAAAACATCAAATAACATTATCGAACAACGGACAGTCCCCGTACATACAGTGAAATGTTCGGGTCTGTGTCCGGTACCAAATACCCAAAAGTCCGGTACGATCCTGAACAATACAGTCCGGGTTCGCTCAACCCTAGTTAGAACGTCTTAATCTTGTACTGTTGACCTATGAGCTAAGGGTAACTGAGCTTGAAGGGTCAAATTTTTTCCCACCATTTTTAGCAAGGCCACTGCCCAATACAGGTCAAAACATATAAAAGAGGTCCACGCTATGCCCCTAGGGAGTTCCTGGAGTATGCTGCCTGGAAATACTGCCAAAATGTAGCCTGTTACTCTGCTGGAGTGATCACCCCTTAAGGGAGGGGTGATGGGAGGCCAATCAGGTTTCCTAGTGGGGTCTGGGCCTGGAGACCCTTAAAGACTTACAAAAGTAATTACCTTATTGCCTTTATGGATTATGTACTCTAAAGGACCTGCACTACCTCTTGTGGATTTATTGCCTAAATTGACTTATGTCTTGCAACATTGCTTTATGGACTTTGCCAGTAGCTTAAGGTACAGTCATTTTTATGGGGCACTAGAGAGCTTTGTATAATAAATGTTTGAACATGTATTTCGGAACTGTTACTGTAAACTAGCTCAGTAACGGGGTACTGAAGTCTCTTAAAGGGGTACATGCAAAGCATATCAAACCAACAGGGCTAGCAACACAACAAGGGTTAGAAGAAGATACAGCACATGGTTCTAACATACAGAGTGCTATCTAGAGGCAGTAAATGTGTTGCTACTAAGGACTACAGAGTTTGTGTCACATGCAAGGCAGTCAATCAGCCTGAAGACAGGTGACATGTCAAAGGTCACAGTTACTCTGGTAGGGGAGGCGGTAAAGCACTTGGCACCTTCACAAGTGGCTGGTTCTCCACTCTTTGGAACTGGATACGCAGCACACATGCCTAGGAACCCAGCCTGAAGTCATGGAGGATAGAGAGATGCAGAGGGGCCCCAGGAGAGAGAGCAAGCATTAAGAATTGAAATAGAGAGAGTGTTTCTTGTATCCCATAGCAACACAGAGAGAGGTGAGGTTAATGTTGGATTGGAGGAAACGGGTCCCTAAATGCTACACACCTGGGAAAGCAGTGTCCTCTAACGGAAAGGCGTGTCTGAAATGTTCAAGGGTCATCAGTGTAAAGAAGTCACCTATGGATTACAAAGAGTTAAATATGTAAGTTTCTGCCCACTTCTAAGTCTGGAGTTGTGCCTAATGCTGATTTCACATGACCGCAACTTCTGTCTAATGTTTAGGCATTAAGTGCAATGTCTGAGTGTCCCTACTAGGGCGCCTTAGGTCCTGCCCATACATTGTATTGCAGGGGTTTCGCAGCACAGATATTGTGGCATGCAGTGAAGGATATGATAACTATACACAAACACTATAGCTCTTTACGTTAGCTAAACTCCAAGCCAGGACATAAATACACTGCATATCTTCTGATCCAGACATCCATGCCAGCTCCTCAACCTCCATTGCAGTAGCCCAGCTTGGTCAAAAACACATTGGGAAACAGAGAATTTAGGTAATTTCTCTGGGCACCCTGCTCTCTACTCATATTAGCATGTTACCTGGAGTTCTGCATCAGAACCTGATTGGCTTCTAGCATTGTCCCTCTCCTTCCTAGTCTGAAAGGAAAATACAGGGAGCTTTTGCAAATTCAAGTACATACGGCACATTAGTTGCAAATAAAAATATAGTTAATAATTTTTTTTTAATTAGTATATACCTTAATTCGCTGGTTTAGCTTTAAAAAAAGAGCTACATCACCATGTGATCTTGCCAGGCTAAATTCAAAATTGTCATGGTGTTCCTTTGATTAGGCAGTGCAAGCAGCCATTATGTACAAATACAGTTATCTAAAGCATTAGCTTCTGATTAGCTGCCATATTTTGGAGCATTTTGTGCTTTCCCTATTACTCCCTTTATGGCTATGGTTGATTGTTTGATTGGAGTGATTCCAGTCAGAACACTCTGAGTGATTTTTTTTTTATTACATTTTTATATTTGTTTTTGAACAGATAGCACATGCTCAGCACAGATTAATAGCAAAGGGAGGAAAGAGGCAGAGTTTTTTGCCTAGGCAAAACTGTCAGGCATTTTCACAGGACAATGATGTGTTTGTCTTTCAGTGCCTAGGAAAAAACATTACTTTCTTTCTCGAAGTAAGAAAGTCGGGTTCCAACCTGTATCCTATCTTTTTTTTTATTTTGGCCCCCGTCCTCTTTAATCTACTCTCCCTTTCCTTTTAGGAACAGGCATAGTTACATAGTTACATAGTAGCTGAGGTTGAATAAAGACATAAGTCCATCAAGTTCAACCTGTGTAGGTGTGTAAGGACAAATTCATTTCCAATATCCCTGAATGTTTTGATCTTGGAGATGTATGTCCAAGAGTCTTTTAAAAGTAGCCATACTCCCTGCAGTTACCACCATTTGTGGAAGAGAGTTCCACAATCTTATTGACGTTACTGCAAAAAAAAACCTGCGTAGCCTGAGGTTAAACCGCTTCTCCTCTATTTGCATTGTATGGCCTCCTGTCCTCTTACATTCCTTCCGACTGAATCATTTTTTTTTCTATGCTGAGATCACCGTTGAGGTATTTGTAAATCGCTATCATGTCCCCTCTCATGCGTCTCTTCTCTAGGGAGAATAAATCAAGCGCTTGTAAACGCTCCTCATAATTTTGGTCCTTCAATCCCCTAACTAGCTTATTTGCCCTTCTTTGGACTCTTTTTTTAGTTCCAGCACATCCTTTCTGAGGATTGGTGACCAGAACTGGACAGAGTACTCCAGATGTGGCAGGACCAGAGTTTTATAAAGTGGTAGGATTATAGTTTTATTTTTGGAGTATATCCCCTTCCTTATGCATGCTAATATTCTGCTGGCTTTGGCAGCTGCAGCTTGACATTGTATGCTATTGCTTAGTCTATCTTCTACTAAGACTCCCATACCTTTCTCCATTCTTGATTCCCCCAGAGCTTCCCCTCCTAACGTGTATTTTGCGTTTATGTTTTTAGTCCCCAAGTGCAATACTTTATACTTCTCCACATTAAACCTCATGTGCCACGTAGTTGCCCACTCTGTTATTCTGTTCAGGTCATTCTGTAAGATTTCTGTATCATGATGTGAAGTTATCGTCCTGCTTAATTTTATGTCATCTGCAAAAGCTGAGATTGAGCTAATGATCAATGCTATTTATGAATAAATTGAACAAAATTGGTCCCAGAACAGAGCCTTGGGGGACCCCACTTACCACTCCAGTCCAGTCTGAGTACACGTTATTTATTACCACCCTTTGGACACGCCCTTCTAACCTGTTTTCTATCCAAGAGCAAACCTTGTGATCTATGCCTGCAGACCTTATTTTGTAAATTAAGCGGTTGTGGGGGACTGTATCGAATGCCTTAGCAAAATCCAGATACACAACATCCACATGTCTCCCCATATCTAGCCCACAGCTCACCTCCTCGTAGAATGTTAACAGATTGGTCTGACAAGAACATCCTTTTGAAAACCCGTGCTGATTACTGCTGATGATACTATTGACTTTAGCAAATTCTTGGATATAGTCCCTTATCATCCCTTCCAGTTTACATACTATTGATGTCAGGCTAACCGGCCTATAATTGCCCGGGATATGTCTCTGCCCTTTTTTTATTATTGGTATTACTTTAGCTTTCCTCCAGTCACCTGGTACAGTTCCTGTAAAAATACTATCTGCAGAGATCAAGAACAGTGGTCTAGATATAACCTTACTGTGTTCTTTGTGTACTCTCGAATGCATGCCATCCAGTCCTGGTGATTTATTTGTGTTAATGTTATCAAGCCTTTTCATGATTTCACCTTCTGTTAGCCATAGCGGCATGTCCCGTGAATTACTGCTAAAAATACAGTCGTGTATAGTTGCTGAGAGAGATTGTCATTGCCTGTTTGGCACTGACAGATATATCGATAGACAGATATACAGGTGCATCTCATGAAATTAGAATATCTTCAAAAGGTAATTTATTTCAGTAATTCCATTCAAAAAGTGAAACTCATATTTATTATGTACATGCCTTACACACAGAGTGATATATTTCACTTTGCTGGCCAATCAAGCACAGTGATAGCATGATCGATAAACCAGGTATTGGTACTTTTGGCAGTGTAGGCAGGTGCCAAGTCCTGCTGGAAAATGAAATCAGCATCTCCAAAAAGCTGGTAAGCAGAGGGGAGAATGACGTTGTCTAGAATTTCCTGGTAGAGGGCTGCGCTGACTTTGGATTTGATAAAATACAGTGGGCCAACACCAGCAGATGACATGTCTCCCCAAATCATTACTGACTGTAGAAACTTCAAACTGGACCTCATGCAACTTGGATTGTGTGTCTCTCCACTCTTCCTCCAGACTCTGCGACCTTGATTTCCAAATGAAATGCAAAATGTTCCACAGCCAGTAATGATTTGTCGAGCCATGTCATCTGCGGGTGTTGCTCCACTGTGTTTTTTAAAGTCCAAAATCAGTGCAGCCCTCTACCAGGAAATTCTAGAGTACCCAATGTTTCCCTCTGCTGACCAGCTTTATGGAGATGCTGATTCCATTTTCAAGCAGGACCTGGCACCGGCCCACACTGCCAAAAGTACCAATACCTGGTTTAATGATCATGGTATCACTGTGCTTAATTGGCCTGCAAACTCGCCTGACCTAAACCTCATAAAGTATCTGTGGGGTATTGTCAAGAGGAAGATGAGAGACACCAGATTCAACAATGCAGACGAGCTGAAGGCCACTATCAAAGAAACCTGGGATTCTATAACACCTCAGCAGTGCCACAGGCTGATTGCCTCCATGCCACACCGCATTGATGCAGTAATTCATGCAAAAGGAGCCCCAACTAAGTATTGACTGCATTCTATACTGTACATGGACATACTTTTTAGTAAGCCAACATTTTTGTATTAAAAATCCTTTTTTTTTTTTCATTGGTCTTAGAATATTATAATATTCTAGTTTTCTGAGATGCTGAATTTTGGGTTTTCACGAGCTGTAAGCCCTAATCATCAAAAATAAAAAAAAAAGAAATGCTTGAAATATATCAATCTGTGTTTAACGCATCTATATAAAATACGAGTTCCACATTTTGAATTGAATTACTGAAATAAATTAACTTTTTGATGATATTCTAGTTTTATGAGATGCACATGTAGACATATACTGTATGTTACCTTGGTTTTCAACACTGGGAACCCAGCAGTGGTAATGTTTGCTTTAGGGGTCCCTGGAAAAAAAAATGGTAACCTGCACCTCTTGACCCCTGAATTCTACATGTTTCTTAGCCAACCCTCTAATACTTAAAGTGGTTGTAAAGGCAGAAGACTTTTTTTATCTTAATGCATTTTATGCATTAAGATAAAAAACCTTCTATGTGCAGCAGCTCCCTCAGCCCCCCCCCCCCCAATACTTACCTGATCTCAAGCCTATCTCAATCCAGCAATGTTGTACAAGAGACTCAGCTGTCTGGGACTCTCTCTCCTAATTGGCTGAGACACAGCAGCGGATGTCATTGGCTCTCGCTGCTGTCAATCAAAGTCAGTGAGCCAATGAGGAGTGAGGTGGCGGGGCCGAGTCACGGCTCCATATCTAAATAGATACACGGAGCTGCGACTTGGCTCAGGTGCCCCCATAGCAAGCTGTGGGGGCACTCAGCAGTAGGGATGATCGAACTTTTGAAAAGTTTGGTTCAGCCAGAACATCCGAACTTCCCGAAAGTTCGGCCCGGATTTCAGAACCCCATTGAAATCAATGGGACCCGAACTTCGGTAATCAAAAAACAGCATTTTTAAGCCCTAAAACCCAATAAATGCCCCTAAAAAGTGCCTAGGGTTCTGGGTCATGCCCCATTAACTATTAATCACACAAAAAAAGTTCTTAAAAATTGTCATTTTTGATAAAAAAAGCCAATTATTGAAAAAAAAAAAGAGAGATTTTTTGATTTTGACTTTGGATTTAGTATCTGGGGGGTCTAAAAAGTGTACATGTGATGTTTCAGCTCTGTAGCATGTCCAGAACCATGAAAAAAAAAGATAATTTTTCAGTAGAACAGGGATGTGGGACCCTCCTTTAACACCTATATGATCTTTTTTTTCTGGTTCTGGACATGCTACAGAGCTGAAACTTCACAGGTACACCTTTAGACCCCCAGACACAAAATCACACAAAAAAAAGTTCTTAAAAATTTTCATTTTTGATAAAAAAAGCCAATTATTGAAAAATTAAAAAAAAAAAAGAGATTTTTTGATTTTTAAAAACTTTCAGCTCAGGAGGTTGGCATTTTTTTGGGTTCTTTGCAGTCAGGAAAAACATCTGTGTATAGTGGTACTGTGCACAAGTTCTGATGTTTTGCCTGCCTCCAAAAACCCCTAAAAATGCCAGCAAAAACACACCTGGGCATTTTTTTTTGACGCTAGCGTTTTTTTTTGGCATTTTTTGGGGTTCTTTTGAGGCAGGCAAAACATCTGAACTTGTGTATAGTGGTGTATATACACACATACATATATTTATATACACACCTAGACATATATAGGTGTGATAGTAGCAGAAATATATGCTTGCGCTAATGAAATCATTTACAGTAATATATTTCTGCTACTATCACACCAATATATGGCTAGGTGTCTATATACATATCATTATGTGTGTATATATACCACTGTACACAAGTTCAGATGTTTTGCCTGCCTCAAAAAAGTGTGTTTTTGCTGGCATTTTTTGGGGGTTTTTGGAGGCAGGCAAAACATCAGAACTTGTGCACAGTACCACTATACACAAGTTCAGATGTTTTTCCTGACTGCAAAGAACCCAAAAAAATGCCTGCTATTAAACCGGCAAGGTGTGAAAACTCCTGTGCTGAAAGTGTTCTAATACAAACAATCTTTTTTTTTATGGTTCTGGACATGCTACGGAGCTGAAACTTCACATATACACTTTTTAGACCCCCCCAGATACGAAATCCAAAGTAAAAATCAAAAAATCTCTCTCTTTTTTTAAATTTTTCAATAATTGCCTTTTTTATCAAAAATGACAATTTTTAAGAACTTTTTTTGTGTGATTTTGTGTCTGGGGGGTCTAAAAGGTGTACCTGTGAAGTTTCAGCTCTGTAGCATGTCCAGAACCAGAAAAAAAGATCATATAGGTGTAAAAGGAGGGTCCCACATCCCTGTTCTACTGAAAAATTATCTTTTTTTTTTCATGGTTCTGGACATGCTCTCTCTTTTTTTTTTTTTTTTTTTAAATAATTGGCTTTTTAATCAAAAATGACAGTTTTTAAGAACTTTGTTTTGTGTGATTAATAGTTAATGGGCATGACCCAGAACCCTAGGGACTTTTTAGGGACATTTATTGGGTTTTAGGGCTTAAAAATTGTGTTTTTTGATTACCGAAGTTCGGGTCCCATTGATTTCAATGGGGTTCTGAAATCCGGGCCGAACTTTCGGGAAGTTCGGATGTTCTGGCCGAACCGAACTTTTCAAAAAGTTCGATCATCCCTACTTACCATCAGAATACACTGATTAGCGCTGCAGCCCATTGGCTGCATGTGCTGACCAAATGCGGGTTTTCTATCAGGACTGCTAGACAGAAAACTTTTTTTGGTTTTGGATAAAGTGGAGAGGTATTAAAACCCCTGTCCAGAGGACTTCCGGTTCCGGCACCCATGTAGAAGGCAGCGCGAGACATCGGCTCCAGGGCACATCGGCTCACTAACCTGCTATTTTGCCCATCCGCACCTGCTTTTGCTGCCATTTGCCTCACGGTGACCCGGGGACCTAACCGCTATGGATCGTTTCCTCCACCACGGCGGTGCGCCGCCGACGGCCCAAATTAAGTCCGCGGCTTCAATTGCGGCCTACTCGGAGGAGGACATGGCGGACGCCGCCCTCCCTCAGACGCCACAATCTCAGCCACCTCCACCCACAACAACCTTACCCGAGGCTCAGATCTCCTCTTTGGCACAGGCAGTTGCCACCCTGCTGTCTCCCACGATCAAAGATGCGGTGGACAAAGCCATATCTGAGGGGATCACCCAGATAAAGAGAGAGATAGGAGAGCATGCACACCGGCTGACAGAAATGGAGCATAGGATGTCTGATTTGGAAGACGAGCTCCAGGGATCTTTTGCGATGGACCAGCAGGCCAGGCAGACACAGAGGTACCTTCTTAATAAAGTGGATGATCTGGAGAACAGATCTAGGAGAAATAACCTCCGGATCATAGGCCTGCCAGAGACATATGGAGCAGAGACCCTGTGTGTGATAGCATCTGCGCGCCTTCCTGCGGCTCTGGGGATCCAGATGCCATGCTCTGTGGAACGTGCTCATCGCCTGGGGGCCCCCTCCAATGACAGACGCTCCCCGCGATCGATTATTGTGCGGTACCTGAACTATATGGACCGGCAAAACATTCTGAAATCGTTCCGCAACTCCAAAGCCTTACAAGTCGACGGCCATAAGCTGCTGATATTTGCAGATTACTCCCAGGAGGTTTTCCGCCGCAGAAAGGCCTTCCAACCGATTTGCCAGGCTTTATTCCACAAATCTATAAAGTTTACACTGGCATACCCAGCTATCCTACGACTAGCGGACCTCTCCGGAGAGCAGAAATCTTTCTCTGTGCCTGACGAGGCCTACCACTTTCTGCAACGCCATTACAACATCTCCCTGGACCCTCCGTCTACTCCTTCACCCTCAGGGAGCCAGGGGTCAGCAGAGTCCCAGAAAGGATCCCGCAAAGAAACAGCGAGTATCTTATCGCAATAGGCCACGCTAATGGACTACCTACATCCGGCCTGTTGATTTCCATCTATGCCTCAAACGGACTCCGTTCTGTGCATATCCTGTGCTTCCTGACGTTACTACCCTAAATTCGGTATTTGGTAACTATAAGCATATGTTATGACTGTATACAACTATCATTCTTTTTATTATGTTTACGGTTACAATTGGTTGATTTAGTATCAATGCCTTATGATTGCTATGGCTGTATGACCCCTTAGGGGTTTTCTTATTACTTTGGTTTACGGCTTATCATTTATAATGCGATGACCCGACCTGCGTGGGTCATGCTACGCACGCGGGCCGACGCCATCATGTGGCTTTCCCTCTCCAGTGCTGTGCGACCCTGTATCATTGTCGGGGACCTCCCACGGTTGTCTTCCGCAGCATTACTTGCATACCACACGATGACCATCAGTGGCGGGGGCAAGCAACACTGGACCTGGTAACGCTGTCCGATGCGTGAGCGCATTTACATGAGGAAAAAAGTGAAGTTCCACACGGATATCTCATGTTCCTTAATGGTTTACCCCATGGCCCCTGTTGGGCCTACCTCATTTCCCTTACTTCTTTCCTTGGCATCTATTTGTTGCTATTTTCCGTTGACCACTTTTTTTGGCCTGGCAGACATCCCACCACGAGGCATATCACTAGGGGAAATCTCACCACTGATCCTTAATCATCTTGAGTTATCACCCTCGTGGGATCCTCCATGAGTGTCATATCCTGGAATGTTAAGGGACTTAGATCACCTAACAAGAGGATAGCAGTTCTCAGACACTTGAAGCGTTTGAAAGCTGACATTGCGATTTTACAGGAAACATTCTTGGAAGCGAAGGACTTCCATCGTATGCGCAAACCGTGGGTGGGTCAGGTTTTTGGTTCTCCGGCAGTGAAGGGCAAGGCAGGTGTCCTAATTCTTATCCATAAAAATCTGCAGGCTACCCTCAAAAACAGGGTATCAGATACAGAAGGCCGCATAGTGACACTACATTTGAAAACGGCGCAACGGGAATGGGCAATAGCGGGAGTCTACGCCCCTAACGTGCCCTCGACGTCCTTCTTCCAGTCGTTGACACGGACATTGGCTCCCCTCCTCCATCTTCCGCTCCTAGTAGCAGGAGACTTCAACCAGCTGATGAATCCAGCGGAGGACAGGTCCCTCGCTGCACAGACCCTCCAGAATCCTAACTCACGCCACTCCTCTCTGCTACGGGAATTTGCGGATAGCCTACATCTCACCGATGTGTGGCGACTACACAATCCTGAAGGCAGAGAATACTCATTTTACTCTCACCCCCACCAGACGCTCTCCAGAATTGATTACATCCTTGCGAATCCTAATATACTCACTTTCGTGATATCTCCCCTCATACACGACATAGCGATTTCCGATCACGCTCCAGTCTCAGTAGGCATCACCCTCTATAACTCCACTCCTGCCGCGAAGTGTTGGCGATTTCCCTCTTATCTCGTCAAGGACCCCGGGGTATCCTCCCTCATCAAAGCGGCCTGGTCTGAATTCCTTGAACAAAACTATTCTCCTTCTATATCTCCCACCCTTCTATGGGAAACAGGGAAGGCAGTGCTAAGAGGCCGTCTAATATCTTATGCTGCGGCATATAAGAAGACAATCGCCAAAACCTTTGAGACGGCCAGCTCGTCACTGAGAGCGGCCCAGGCTGCTCTTCACAGTCGCAATTCTACTGAAAACATAGACCGTTGGCGATCTGCAAAGGCAGTCTTTGATGAGTGGGCCGAGAGGGGGGAACAGCTATACAGATCCCATCAGGAATGGAAGTTTCATTGCTATGGAAACAAGCCGGGAAAACTCTTGGCATCTCTATGCCGAGGCCCCTTCACCCCTACTCAGGTGACAGCTCTTAGGGACACTGATGGCCAAATAGTAAACGACCCAAAGGATATCAACAGGGTATTTGCTCAATTTTACCAAAATTTATACAGTCACGAGCCTATGGACGAGACTACGGCCTCGGATTGGCTCTCCAGAGTCGGCCTCCCGTCTCTTACACCGGACCAACTGTCGCAGCTAAATGCCCCATTGACTTTGGAAGAATTGACCAAATCTATCAAAACACTGACACCGGGGAAATTACCTGAGGATGGCAGTTCTCAGACACTTGAAGCGTTTGAAAGCTGACATTACGATTTTACAGGAAACACACTTGGAAGCGAAGGACTTCCATCGTATGCGCAAACCGTGGGTGGGTCAGGTTTTTGGTTCTCCGGCAGTGAAGGGCAAGGCAGGGGTCCTAATTCTTATCCATAAAAATCTGCAGGCTACCCTCAAAAACAGGGTATCAGATACAGAAGGCCGCATAGTGACACTACATTTGAAAACGGCGCAACGGGAATGGGCAATAGCGGGAGTCTACGCCCCTAACGTGCCCTCGACGTCCTTCTTCCAGTCGTTGACACGGACATTGGCTCCCCTCCTCCATCTTCCGCTCCTAGTAGCAGGAGACTTCAACCAGCTGATGAATCCAGCGGAGGACAGGTCCCTCGCTGCACAGACCCTCCAGAATCCTAACTCACGCCACTCCTCTCTGCTACGGGAATTTGCGGATAGCCTACATCTCACCGATGTGTGGCGACTACACAATCCTGAAGGCAGAGAATACTCATTTTACTCTCACCCCCACCAGACGCTCTCCAGAATTGATTACATCCTTGCGAATCCTAATATACTCACTTTCGTGATATCTCCCCTCATACACGACATAGCGATTTCCGATCACGCTCCAGTCTCAGTAGGCATCACCCTCTATAACTCCACTCCTGCCGCGAAGTGTTGGCGATTTCCCTCTTATCTCGTCAAGGACCCCGGGGTATCCTCCCTCATCAAAGCGGCCTGGTCTGAATTCCTTGAACAAAACTATTCTCCCTCTATATCTCCCACCCTTCTATGGGAAACAGGGAAGGCAGTGCTAAGAGGCCGTCTAATATCTTATGCTGCGGCATATAAGAAGACAATCGCCAAAACCTTTGAGACGGCCAGCTCGTCGCTGAGAGCGGCCCAGGCTGCTCTTCACAGTCGCAATTCTACTGAAAACATAGACCGTTGGCGATCTGCAAAGGCAGTCTTTGATGAGTGGGCCGAGAGGAGGGAACAGCTATACAGATCCCATTAGGAATGGAAGTTTCATTGCTATGGAAACAAGCCGGGAAAACTCTTGGCATCTCTATGCCGAGGCCCCTTCACCCCTACTCAGGTGACAGCTCTTAGGGACACTGATGGCCAAATAGTAAACGACCCAAAGGATATCAACAGGGTATTTGCTCAATTCTACCAAAATTTATACAGTCACGAGCCTATGGACGAGACTACGGCCTCGGATTGGCTCTCCAGAGTCGGCCTCCCGTCTCTTACACCGGACCAACTGTCGCAGCTAAATGCCCCATTGACTTTGGAAGAATTGACCAAATCTATCAAAACACTGACACCGGGGAAATCACCTGGCCCCGACGGGTATACCCCAGACTTTTACAAATTAGCAATGGACTCAGTAGCACCGACGCTGTTGTCTGTCTTTAATTACATACTTGATGGCCACCCCTACCTCCCTACGGGCAGTCAAGCTCACATCAAATTGATCTACAAAAAAGGTAAGGACCCACTGGACCCAGGCTCTTATAGACCAATTTCACTACTTAATGTAGACTCCAAATTGTTATCCAAATTGATGGTGGACAGGTTGGCCTCCATAATGCCTACCCTTGTGCACCCCTCTCAGGCGGGGTTCACGAGGGGAAGGTCAGCAACATCTAACATTAGAAAGGTGCTCCTAGCATTAGAAATGGCTAAATCGGACCCGGATGCAGACGCCGCGATCATAACCCTAGACGCCGAAAAGGCTTTTGACAACGTGAATATCCAATGGTTGGATCGTGTGCTTCTCCAGCTGGGCTTTTCCGGAAAATTTATCCACCTAATCCGCGCGATGTACGCGCCCCCGGCTGCACAGGTAGTGATAGCGGGACATATATCCCCGTCCTTTCGCCTTTTCAAAGGGACGAGGCAAGGGTGCCCGCTCTCCCCGCTTTTGTTCAACTTGGCGCTGGAACCGCTGTCCAGAGCCCTTCTGACACACCCGAATCTGCATGGTATTGGGGTGGGCACCAACGAGCTTCGTATTGCAATGTTTGCTGACGACGTCCTTATATTCACATCAGCGCCGGGCCAAGATATACCCACAATACAATCCATATTTGCTCAATACCGTTTGTGCTCGGGTCTACGCATAAATTTTAACAAGAGCGAAATCCTTCCCCTCAACACGACACGCACCCCGCCGTGGGAAAATTCCTCGTCACTCCGTATAGCAACTTCACACATAACTTACCTTGGGGTTAAAATAGGCCGATTTCCCTCCTCGATCTATCATCTAAATTTTACGCCGGTACTAGATAAGATGATAGCTGAAATGAAAACATGGGCCAACCTACCTCTGTCCTTCTTCGGTAGGTGTCACCTTTACAAAATGACCACCTTCCCGAAATTGTTATATCCGCTGCAAACCATTCCCCTGCTTTTAAAACACACAGATGTCACTAGACTACATAAGGCGTTATCCACCTTCCTATGGAAGGGGAAAAGACCTTGCATCTCACTCATCAAACTACACCTGCCGAAGAGGGAGGGGGGAGTGGATCTACCTAACACCAGAATGTACAACATAGTGTGCCTCTTGAGGGGATGTCTGGACTGGCTTAGCCAGGAATCACGTTATACTAACTGGTCGCTGGAGACGCAGATGGTGGCCCCTTGGGATCTGATAGCGCTGCTGCACTGTGGAACGGGGGACATCCCGCAGCCCCTTCGTAATAATATCTTGATAAGAGACACGGTGGCGGCATGGCGAGAAGTGCGAAAGAAGCTGGGGACTCCCCAACGGCTGTCTAGGTACCTACCCATGCACCACCACCCCGGATTCCCACAGGCGCAGCAGCACTCAATCTATGAAATATGGTCATCAAAGGGGATCAGGCGGTTCTCTCAGCTATTTGATGTGAATTCAGGCAGACCGTTGGCTTTCGCCAGCTTTGTGGAAACCTACGGCCTTCCTTATGGTCATTACCTTTATTTTTGACAATGTGTTAGTTATGTTTCGAGACTGTGTCATGCCCCCTCACAATGTTTTTGCTCCACCCTATTGGACACATGGATACAACAGGGCAAGCACAGGATATCACAGCTGTACAAGCCTCTAAATCAGGAACTCTTGAAGGGGACTTCGGCTTCCGTGGCCAAATCTTGGAACAAAACTCTTAACTCCCCTGATGCGCATAAGAAGATCACACAAGGCTACATCACTACCCGTAGGTACGTTACCAACGAATTCTGGAGGGAGCAACAATACAAAATTTTGCATGGAGCGTATCTCCCGCACATGCGGTGGTCTCCGGACGTTGCCCACCACTTTTGCACTCTTTGCAAGGAACGTTTCCCTTCCCTTCTGCACAAGTTATGGTCATGCATCCACATAGCCTCTTTTTGGGGTAAAGTTATTAGATACGTTGCAAAACTGACAGGAGTACTCCTCCCCCAGGACATATACCCTCTACTTTTCAACTGCTTGAACAGAGACTTTACTTCTTTATCTCAGCCCGATTGGAAGCTTTTATCCCTGCACAAATCCTGGATAGTGACCTGCTTAATGTCGGCCCGTAGGCTGATACTCCGCAACTGGCTGTCAGACTCTGCCCCAACTATTTCAGAACTGTCCAATGCCATATCTTCATTGAGAACCACAAAATTGATGGGCCTCTCCATCGACCCACGCTTGTCTCGCTTAAAGTTTGACAGCAAATGGAACTGTTCATCCTCCTCCCGCCCCACGGAAGCTGAAGGCCACTTAGCTCCCGTCTTTATTTGATCTAAGATCCCACCACGACTAACTCAGTGGACTACAATGCACCGGTGAAACACACTCACCTCAGATGGTTCCCCCGTTCTAATTTGTATCTGCCTCAACCTCCTTCTAATTCCTCACTGTTTGTTTAACACTGTTTGTTTATTTACCGTATGGGTGACAGCGGGCTCTTCTAGGCCTTCCGGACTGGGCTGCTCGATTTCAGGAACAGCCTAGTTCCGGACAACTGGCAACTACGGATATGTACCCACATATATACTCGTTAGGATGCCAATTACCTGCCCCCCCCTCTCCACCCCCTCGCCCCCCCCCCCATACAATCCTCTTATCTTCCCTTGATGCCAAGTGATACTACACATGGCTTTCTGTAAAGCATCCCTCTCCCCTCCCCCCCCCACCTCCTTGAATTAATACAAAACACCTTTGGCCTTTCGGAAAATCGTTATTGCGACTCTACCCGAGAAATTCTTTGCGACCTGCAAGGGCGTTTAGCAGAGCACGTTGTCACCAGTGCTATGCCATTCGAACTATTTCTTGATCCATTACTCACAGTTTTGTTTTTATGTAATGCTTTGAATTTCAATAAAATATTGTTTAAAAAAAAAAAAAAGAACCCCTGTCCATTTTTATTGCTGTCTGTGCCCCCCGTTAAGGAGATTCACCCTCTCTATTTGTCCTGTCTACCATTATCATTAAAAGTGAAAGTAACAGAAAATCTCAAATTGTGGGTTGTCCCCAGATAAGTAATAGAGGGGAAATCTTCCAATGGGAACACCAGTTCTGGTGACTTGGGGGTCCCCAAGAAATTCCTTTAATTTGCAGGGATTTCCTCTAACTTCCTGTTTGGCTATGGGACAGGAAGTGAAGGGAAATCCCAGTAATGGGACAGAGATGGCGATATGACAGGGGTAGAAACTCTCCCTTAAACTATCTAAAATGGGAAAAAAATGCCCATAGTTCTATTTTAATGTTGATTTCACATGACAGCAGCTCCTGGCTGTGATACAGACATTACTGAGTGAAGTTCCACAGTGTCCCCATTAGCCCCCCCCCCCCCCCACACACACACACACACAGTCTGGCCCCCATAAAGTGTGACGTTTTTTAAACTGGCCCTTTGGAAAGTTTGGAGACTCTGGATATAGGACACAGGCTCCCATTTATTTTATCTGTACAGGCTGGGGCAGTGGAAGTTGAAAATCTGCACTGAAACTGTATTATTCTTTAAATAATAAATTCCTTTAAATTAAAGAACATTTCTTAAATCTGTAAGGTGGATCCCTGCGCAAACATTTTGTACATGAAAACCTGAAAAGGTAACTGTCAGAGAAACAACTAAAACATTCTCAAAGATACTTAAAATAGGGGTTTTGAGGTTCGAGAAAAAAAAAAAAAATAAGGAGAGACGCTTCATAAAATATTCACGATCAGGATCAAAAATGACAAGGCTTCAGGCCTAGGAAAGTTAGTGAGAAAGGCAATTAGGGGCCCCAGCATATACGTAGACGTCATCATGTAAATAAATAACTCATAAGGGTTTTTAGTGTTTCTGAAACTTGCTGTGCTTCAGGAACAGGGGACTCATTTGTCCTTCAGAAACTGATATATATCTTTCATACATATCTTTAACCACTTGCCGACCAGATGCCGCACTTTTACTGCGGCAGGCTGACTCTATTACACATAACATACCTGTATGTTGTTTCATGTAATAGCTGCGCTGACTGGATAGAGGGGGAGCCAATCACCGGGTTAGGCGGACGCGATTCTCCGTGATTGCTTCCCATAGAGACAGAATTGCGGTCTGCCTATGTAAACAAGGCAGACTGCTATTATATCGCAGATGAACACAGGGATCCTGTGTTCCTGCTATTTAGTCTATCCCCCACACAGTTAGAAAGCACCCCCTAAGGACACAATTAACCCTTTGATCACCCCTGGTGTTAAACCCTTCCTTGCCGGTGTCATTAGTACAGTCATTAGTACAGTAACAGTGCACTAATTACTGTAGTAATATCACTGGTCCCCCCAAAAATGTAAAAAATGTCAGTTAGGTGTCCGATCTGTCGTAGTCCCGCTAAAAATCGCTGATTGCCACCATTACTAGTAAACCATTACTAGTATAAAAAAAATACAATGAATAAAAATGACATAAATCTATCCCCTAGTTTGTAAATGTGATAACTTTTGCGCAAACCAATCAATATACACTTATTGGGATTTTATTTTTACCAAAAATGTGTAGCAGAATACATATTGGCCTAAAATGATGAAAAAAATTGATTTTGAATATTTTTTTTTATTGGGAATGTTATATAGCAGAAAGTAAAAAATATTGTTTTTTTTTTTCAGAATTGTCATCCTTTTTTTGTTTATAGCGCAAAAAATAAAAACGACAGAGTTAGAAAGCACCCCCTAGGGACACACTTAACCCTTTGATCGCCCCTGGTGTTAACCCCTTTTCTGCCAGTGTCATTAGTACAGTAACAGTGCATATTTTTAGCACTGATTGCTGTAGTAATGTCACTGGTTCCCCCAAAAGTGCCAAAAGTGTTAGTTAGGTGTCTGATCTGTCTGCCGCAATGTCGCAGTCCCGCTAAAAATAGCTGATTGCCGCCATCACTAGTAAAAAAAGAAAATGAAATAAATATAAATGACATAAATCTTTCCCCTAGTTTGTAGACGCGATAACTTTTACGAAAACCAATCAATATACACTTATTGGGATTTTTTTTACCAAAAATATGTGGCAGAATACACATTGGCCTAAATTGATGAAAACAATTAGACTTTTTAATTTTTTTTTTTTATTGGCTGTGTTTTATAGCAGAAAGTTATATAAATATAACAGGTGTGTGCTGACTTCATATGAGAACCAGGGCCTCAGTCCCTCATAGGAGGTCAGTGTGTGAAGGGAGCTATGAGAGGTGCTAGTGTGCAGGTCGGGACAGGCCAAGGCCGGAGCCTGAGAGAGATTCCATGAGGGAAAGAGCAGCTGGGAAGCTGTAAAGGGAAAGTCCATGAGGGAAAGAGCAGCCAGGAAGCTGTAAAGGGAAAGCCCATGAGGGAAAGAGCAGCTGGGAACCTGTAAAGGGAAAGTTCATAAGGGAAAGAGCAGCTGGGAAGCTGTAAAGGGAAAGTCTGTGAGGGAAAGAGCAGCCGGTAAGCTGTAAATGTAAAGTCTTTGAGGGAAAGAGCAGCTGGGAAGCTGAACAGGGAAAGTCCATGAAAGAAAGAGCAGCTGGAAAGCTGGAAAGGGAAAGTCCATGCGGGAAAGAGCAGCTGGAAAGGGAAAGTCCATGATGAAAAGAGCAACTGGGAACCTGTAAAGGGGAAGTCCATAAGGGAAAGAGCAACTGGGAAGCTGGAAAGGGAAAGTCCATGAGGGAAAGAGCAGCTGGGAAGCTGTAAAGGGAAAGTCTAAGAAGGAAAGAGCAGCTGGGAAGCTGTAAAGAGAAAGTTAATGAGGGAAAGAGCAGCTGGGAAGCTGTAGAGGGAAAGTCCATGAGGGAAAGAGCAACTGGGAACCTGTAAAGGGAAAGTCCATAAGGGAAAGAGCAGTTGGGAAGCTGTGAAGTGAAAGTCTATGAGGGAAAGAGCAGCTGGAAAGGGAAAGTCCATGATGAAAAGAGCAACTGGGAACCTGTAAAGGGGAAGTCCATAAGGGAAAGAGCAACTGGGAACCTGTAAAGGGAAAGTCTATGAGGGAAAGAGCAGCTAGGAAGCTGTAAAGGGAAAGTCTATGAGGGAAAGAGCAGCTGGAAAGGGAAAGTCCATGATGAAAAGAGCAACTGGGAACCTGTAAAGGGGAAGTCCATAAGGGAAAGAGCAACTGGGAACCTGTAAAGTGAAAGTCTATGAGGGAAAGAGCACCTGCGAAGCTGTAAAGGGAAAGTCCATGAGGGAAAGAGCAGCTGGGAAGCTGTAAAGGGAAAGTCTAAGAAGGAAAGAGCAGCTGGGAAGCTGTAAAGAGAAAGTTCATGAGGGAAAGAGCAGCTGGAAAGCTGTAAAGAGAAAGTTCATGAGGGAAAGAGCAGCTGGGAAGCTGTAAAGAGAAAGTTCATGAGGGAAAGAGCAGCTGGGAAGCTGTAAAGGGAAAGTCTGTGAGGGAAAGAGCAGCCGGTAAGCTGTAAATGTAAAGTCTTTGAGGGAAAGAGCAGCTGGGAAGCTGAACAGGGAAAGTCCATGAAAGAAAGAGCAGCTGGAAAGCTGGAAAGGGAAAGTCCATGCGGGAAAGAGCAGCTGGAAAGGGAAAGTCCATGATGAAAAGAGCAACTGGGAACCTGTAAAGGGGAAGTCCATAAGGGAAAGAGCAACTGGGAAGCTGTAAAGGGAAAGTCCATGAGGGAAAGAGCAGCTGGGAAGCTGTAAAGGGAAAGTCTAAGAAGGAAAGAGCAGCTGGGAAGCTGTAAAGAGAAAGTTAATGAGGGAAAGAGCAGCTGGGAAGCTGTAGAGGGAAAGTCCATGAGGGAAAGAGCAACTGGGAACCTGTAAAGGGAAAGTCCATAAGGGAAAGAGCAGTTGGGAAGCTGTGAAGGGAAAGTCTATGAGGGAAAGAGCAGCTGGAAAGGGAAAGTCCATGATGAAAAGAGCAACTGGGAACCTGTAAAGGGGAAGTCCATAAGGGAAAGAGCAACTGGGAACCTGTAAAGGGAAAGTCTATGAGGGAAAGAGCAGCTAGGAAGCTGTAAAGGGAAAGTCTATGAGGGAAAGAGCAGCTGGAAAGGGAAAGTCCATGATGAAAAGAGCAACTGGGAACCTGTAAAGGGGAAGTCCATAAGGGAAAGAGCAACTGGGAACCTGTAAAGTGAAAGTCTATGAGGGAAAGAGCACCTGCGAAGCTGTAAAGGGAAAGTCCATGAGGGAAAGAGCAGCTGGGAAGCTGTAAAGGGAAAGTCTAAGAAGGAAAGAGCAGCTGGGAAGCTGTAAAGAGAAAGTTCATGAGGGAAAGAGCAGCTGGAAAGCTGTAAAGAGAAAGTTCATGAGGGAAAGAGCAGCTGGGAAGCTGTAAAGAGAAAGTTCATGAGGGAAAGAGCAGCTGGGAAGCTGTACAGGGAACGTTCATGAGGGAAAGAGCAGCTGGGAAACTCTAAAGAGAGTCCACGGGGGACAGAACAGCTAGTAATCTGTAAGGTAGATGGAGAGCTGAAGTGCAGCGTCTATGCATAAACACTGGACCAAAAAAGGTATTAATGTTCAGGAAGACCCTGAAGAAGTACTCGGAGCAGTAAAGCTGTACAAAAGAGCCAGGAGGCTGAAGGTTTTGTTTGAGTCATAGTGATGGTGAAAACTCCCTGCGTGGGAAGACATACCTATGTGAAGTTTTGATATTCTTTTAACCACTTGCCGACCGCAGATACAGTATACTGCGCGAAAAGACGTTTGGGTACGTCGGTTCATGGGAGCACTCCTGGGGAAGCCGATCCACGGGACCGGCGGCCAGTGTTGGGGGTAACTAGTTACAAAGTAATGGATTACAGTAACTACATTACTTTTTTTGGTAACAAAGTAATGTAACTTGTAGGAAAAGAAATAGCCGCACATCCAGGGATTCCAATAGGTTTCAAATACCTTTATTTCCAAAAAGTTGCAAGTGATGACACCAAAGACACCAGCATGAAGTCTCGTAGACGCGTTTCACACATACATCTTGTGCTTAATCATTGGTAATGATTAAGCACAAGATGTATGTGTGAAACGCGTCTACGAGACTTCATGCTGGTGTCTTTGGTGTCATCACTTGCAACTTTTTGGTAATAAAGGTATTTGAAACCTATTGGAATCCCTGGATGTGCGGCTATTTCTTTTCCTACAAGTGTTCCCACGGAGGCGGGCCGGGGCCAGCACTCTATTGGATATCCTATCTCCTGGCAATCACCATACACTATACACCTGGAGCAGTGTCTTTCCTTTCTTAAGCAATGTAACTAGTTACAATACTAATATTGGTAACTACACTACTTTACTAGGCTATAGGAGGTAACTACACTACTTTACTAGGCTATAGGAACGCGCTTTCCTGCGTTACCCAAGCCGTGCGATACAATTGTTATTTCAAAGAATAGAGAGGGATGACGTTTATGACTTTTTGTTGCACTTTGTTTTATTCTGTTTCTTTCAGGTTTTGTTCTCATGTTTCCCAAAGCCTGTGTTTATACAATAAACTCTATGCAGAAAGAGTGTCATGTATCTTCTTCTACACAGTCAATTAAGAAAGAGGAGAGTAAAGTAATAAGTAGTGAAGTTACTTTTCAAATGCAGTAACTAGTAAAGTAATCTTGTTACAATTTACAGAAGTAACTAGTTCCATTTTTTAAATAACTACCCCAACACTGCCGGCGGCCGCGATTGCCACCGAGCACCCGTGATTGCTCCCCACTGAGAGAGAATGACGGTCTGCTGTTGTAAACCCAGCAGACCGTTGTTCTCTCTAGAATGAACACAGAGCGTCTGTGATCCTCCTATATAGGATCACAAGTCTCTGTGTTGATTCCACAAGTCCCTCCCCCATACATTTAGAAAACACTCCCCTAGGCTCACACTTAACCCTTTATTCACCCCTGGGTTAACCTCTTCTCTGTCAGTGTCATCATTACAGGAACAGTGCATATTTTTAGCACGGATTACTTTAGTAATGTCACTGGTCTCCCCAAAAGTGTCAAAAATGTCAGTTAGGGGTCCGATCTGTCCGCCACAATGTCGCAGTCCCGCTAAAAATTGCAGATCGCCGCCATTACTAGTAAAAAATAAATAAATAAATAAAACTTTCCGCTAGATTGTAGACGCGATAACTTTCACGCAAACCAATCAAAATATGCTTATTGTGATTTTATTTAGCAAAAATAAGTAGCAAAAAACAAACTGGCCTAAAATGATGAAAAAATAGATTTTTACTTTTTTTTTTATTGAGAATGTTATATAGCAGAATGTGAAAAATATTGTTTTTTCTTTTCAGAATTGTCGCTCTTTTTTTGTTTATAGGTCAAAAAATAAAATCGCAGAGGTGATCAAATACCACCAAAAGAAAGCTCTATTTGTGAGAAAAAAAGGACATCAATTTAATTTGGGTACAGTGTCACACGACTGTGCAATTGTTAGTTAAAGTAACGCAGTGCCAAATCGCAAATTAGGGGGGCAAATCCTTCCGGTCCAGAACTGGTTAGGAGGGAAAATCTTCCGGTCCAGAAGTGGTTAAATAAACGTGGGCAGGAAAGCCCTGAAAACTATATCTGGCATGGAGTAAACGCACTCTTTTGACATAACCATTGAGCTAAGAAACCCCGACGTGTCACAATTAGTGGAGGAAAGCTGTGGGCAAAGATATCAGAGTTGCAGTTCCTTGCATACCAGAAACAGTGAGTGATTGCAAAAAGTCTGCATGGAGATGTGTATTGATTGCAAGTCTTAAAGAGACAGTACACCTTATTTGTGCAGAAGAACTGTGTTAAAAAGTGTTGTGTGCCTGACTGCATAGATGGGGCGGTCAGAATGCAAAAGGCAAGCCATCGCTTAGTGCAAGGAGTGAGCAGATGGGTGTTGTTGCCCATAGCAACAAAGCTAAGCTCAATCATGAGACCTGTGGATGAGGGTTGAGTGTTCCTGATAAGAGTCATGACAGATAGGTTCAAGAGGAGCCTGTGCAACCAGATGGAGAGTTCTGGAAAAGAGTGTGGTCTCCTCTGGCGACGAGAAGAAAGGTTTGCCTGAAAGCAGAAGCTACAGCAGAGAAGTGGCTCCGCTTTCCAATAAAGATGGGAGTAAAAATGTACCCTGCCTGGAATGTGGTCCATTGGGGCACGGTAGGTTTACTTGCACCAGATTCTGGAATACAGCTGGATATAATGATTTAGAGGGAAAGCCTTTATCTGCAATCCCAGGTTCTTGTTCCAAAGTGTTGGCTGTTACCATTGACAACAGGGAATCTGTTTTGCCTGCAGGAGGTATTGGGGAGTCCAAGAAGGATGCAATGTTGCCATGTGACCATGTGGGGGCACTAGCCTGTGAAAATGCCTCAGAAGAATGGCTTCTGAAGAAACGCACTCAAAGGAAGAGTACAAACAGGAATGGTAAGACTATTACATGTGTGAGAGAGACTGAGTATGTGTTTAATGTCGGAGAAGTGCTGGCAAATCCAATGCGAGTTTTGCTTCCAAAAGAGACTTGCTGCTGTGTAGTGGGGAAGTACGGGTTAATGCTGAACCCGCAGAAAAACTGAGAACTGAAAAGGATCTGTCTACAAGCAGTGTACTGTGTAGCAGGAAGACAAGTGGTAAAAATGAATATGTGTTACAATATTGTCAGCTGCTATGTACAATTTATATTATCATAAACGGCTGCCAGCACCCCAACATACTCCCTTTTATAATGTGCATAAATATAAATTATCCAAATAGTGCAGTGCTTATCCAAAAAAAAAAAAAATTCTAAATAAGTGTTCACCTATCTGCTGATCACATGTGCTCAAACATAAAACCATAAAAAATAAAATAAAATGTGCATATAGATATAAAGTCCAACAGCCTTTGTGATGTCCCTGTAAAGCCACATTCTCATTTGTCCCTATGAAATCACACAACAAAAAAAGTTTATTGTATTTGTAAAGTGCTATAATTCTTTGATTGCAGAAGTATCCTCCAATTTCAAATATTTTCTCTGTGTCTTAATCTCTTAAATTCTGTGCCACCTTCACCAGATGTGCCCTCACCTTAACAATGTGTATGTAGAGTATTTCTCCCTGAGGAAGTCACAAGGTGTGACAGGACATGTAGGGGCAGGACCTGAAGACTGACGCTGTAAACATATTGGAGATACAAGCAAGTGTTGTATGCTGACAGTGACTGCAGAATCGGCAGTGTTTTACACTATGGAACACATGATATACAAAGCTTTGTTTGGATTGTTATAATGTGAGTATTGTACAAGCGTGTGATGGAATAAAAAGTGTTTTTAAAGGATAAAGCAGGATTGCACTTTTTCAATCTCTTGCATGGGACTGAGTTGGAAAATAAGCTGGAGACTGGAGGCTGCTAATCAGCGGGAGAAGTGATTCATATGTGAAGCACGGTGTGGAGATAAAAGCTTTATCGAGTAAAGGAATTATCAAGGCAATACATATACAGTACATTGCTAAGGTGAGGGCACATCTGGGGAAGGTGGCACAGATTTTAGGAGATTAAGGCACGGTGAAAGTATTTGAAATTGGAGGATACTTCTGCAATCAAAGGATTATAGCACTTTACAGCTACAATAAACTTTTCTAGTTGTGTGATTTCACATCGAGAGATGAGATGAGAGAGGAGAGGACTATATCTATATGCACATTTTATTTTTATGGTTTTATGTTTGATGCACATGTGGTGAACATTTATTTATATATTTTTTAGCACTGCACCATTTGGCCAAATGATAAAAATTTATATATTGTGTTGTTTACTATTGAAATTAAAAATGTTGAGGTAAATAATGGGTTAATGCAACCTGCTGAGGCTGAAACAGCGGAGTCTTATGAAGTTAATGAAGCACCAGCAGTACATGGTGGGGAAAATGTAGTACTACAACCAGCTATGTCGGGGATGACCACTAAGAGATGTGTGCCATTGACAGTAGCAATTGTGATAAGGTGAAGCAGAGGTTTCCCTGGGGACCTCACCTGAGCTCATGGTGTCTGGGCTTGAGGTTTACCAAGACAACTGTGTAGCCGCCCCAAAGGGCAAGTTTATTTCTCATGAGGTGAAAAGTGATGTACTAAGTTTCCTACAGTCTCAAACTGCTAGGGTGCAGCCTATATAAAGCAGGAATGTTGAGGATGATGATGTTGGGAAATGTATTACGGACAATGTTGATAATGATGGTTAGATGTCTGCCATGGCAACCACAGGTAGAGCCACAGAGTTGTCTCTGGAAATCTCACGAACACTCCCAGTGGTGGAGCCAGCAATTGTCTAAGACAACTCTAAAACTGTGCAGGTGGAACAAAATGGGAAAATAGCTCAAATAGTAGAGTGTGGATTATCACAGTCTGAACTGGTTAACAGTGACATGTGCAGGATGTTTGCTGCCAAGCCACTCTGTCCTCCTGTGTCTCCTTGGGCAGATGGAGCAGTGCTATGGAGTGCTGGTGGCTGGAGCACAGACAGTATAGACTGGGATAGTTTTGCCAGAAAGTTAATGGTGTTATTCAAGAATGACAGTGTACTTGATAATGACTTGAAAAAGGCTCAGTTTTGCTGAAAAGGAGAAAATGAGTATGACACATGAGTCTGGCAGTGTACGCGTACTTTGACATTAAATACCGGTGTTATGGCAGCAGATACAGTAGCTGCTCTAATCCCGGTAAATTCTTACAGGGCAGGCGGTCCTCTTTCATATAAAAGTGACGGGATCACCTTTATGGTGAAAGAAACCCGATGTTTCACACAATGTCTTATACTGTACCTATGTAGGAGCAGCATTGGTACCCTAGGACAGAAAGTGATTTAGAACTGCAGAACCATCCTATCTTCATAACATAGGGAATAAAAGTTTGCTAGTCCACAAACAGAACTGGGGACAATACTAATAACAGTACAGCACAAGCAGAGATTGCAGAGAGGCATTATCTTAAAAGATCTTTTGCACGAGTAAACGGTTTTTCGTTTGCATTTCTCAAGCAGATATAGCAAAACTCTTTCCATGGTATACTTAACAGACCAAGAGGGAGCAAATAAGAGAGGTTTGTCGCTAGGGTTTACATACACTTTACATTTTCAGTATGCACTCTGTCTCTCTGCCTGAAACTGTGATGCATTTTTTCATAGGTTTCCCCCATTATTCTTCGAGTAGGCTGATAGGCGTATTGGTGGGGCCCAGATTCACTGCCTGCAGGGGAAGAGAACTCACATGACTAGTTGATGCTGTAATGAGTATTAATGTGATAATGCTGAGAAAGTAGAACAAACTCTGTAGTCATGGCCAAACTGGTCTGGAATACTTACAATGGACCAGGCAAGGGAAATCTGTGCACACTGTAGACACCTGACAGCATCTGATAGAGGAGGTGATTGGACCGCAGACCAGCAATAGGACCCCTGGATGAGGAAGGCTACTGCTTGAGACACAGTGATGGACCTATCTATCCCTCCTCCACAGGAACCTGTCCCTGCACAAATCCAGCTGTCCCTAACCAGTGGGGGTTCTGTTCCAGACCTACCCACTACCTGAGGGGGGCAGTGTAGTGCTATTTACTAGCACCACTGCCCACACCAAAGATGGCGGAGGAAGTCAGTAAGGGCAGCAGCATCCATTAGGGCAGCTTTTCCTCTGATGACCCTACGTTGGAACCTAGGTTCCCTCTTTGTCCTCCACCCTCTCTGCGCAGTGGCCACCAAACAGCGCCACCCCTGCAGGGAGGCCAAATTACACCTGCCTGCGGGCAGACTTGGGGACTCAGTTCTCCTAAAGCTCTGAGTCCCATTTGCCAGCCTGGATCAATAGAAGAGGGTGGAGCACCATAGCTCTGAAATCATCTTCCACTGGAGCTGTATCCCTCATAGAGTGAAGAAGCTACTGACAAAAATAAAAGTTTCCTCATTGGAGAAAAATTACATTTATTGGGTAGTGAGGGGTCATGCTGGCCAACATATCTGCCCCTTATTTTTTTTCTTTCCCTCTGGTTTTTCACCTGTAACAAATTATGTTTGGTGTGGCTTTTAACCAGTCTTTCGGGGGCTATTTACATTTGTAAGTTTGCATGCTGCAAAACTTATGAAACTGCATGAAAAGGTATTTCAAGTAGAAATCCCATTGTTTCCTTTGTGACTGGTTTACAACTATAGGTCGAAGTTTAGGCTGAAATTGAAAATGTTTGGGCCCATTCATACCTACACCTATGCGTTACCACCATGTGCACTTCAGAACACATGGAACAGTGTCAATCTAGGTTCTTCCTATGACAACTCTATTTTGAGTGACTTTACGCTGTAAAAGGCTGCATTCTTTATGACATTACCTCTATGATCTGTAATCTGTGAGGCATTCTGTCTCTGATAGACTCTGTTTTGTGTAGCAGTTTCCTGTAACAGCCAGTGTTGTGTTTCGAGTTTTCCATGTGACAGGTTTCCTCTTTTACCAAAACAATTTTTTTGAAGTGTTTTGCCTGTGGCAGATGACATTTTATGAGGAGTTTTTTTCAGTGACAGACCATATTTTTGTAAAGTTTTTCTTGTTACCCAGACTAGATTTTGTGTGCTTTTCCAAAAAGCTTATCCAGGTTTACCCCCTCTGTTTTGCTATGACACAGAGATGTGACTCTAGAGACAATTGGACATGTTCCCCTATTTTCATTGGAATACTTCCTGTCCAAGTTGACAATGATCTCTACATAAGATGTGTTCAGCTCATGTATTTTTCACAGTTATCACAGCTATAACAATCTTGTCAAATGATCTGTGACAAATTCAGCAATGCTTCTATTACCATTGAAACTGGAATGTTGCCTTGATGCTGCAGAGGCAATTTTATCAGCATGTCTATTTACCAGTCATTAGAGTACATTTGGAACTGAACTGCGATGATCCATGACTGGGAATTTTCCTTTCTCAATGTCCCCCATTGCTCCTGTACTCATCATTTCTGGTTCAAACTTTAATGCTCTTTGGTTTGGGTTAACCGTTTATTCATAATTCCATATACTGTACTCTATTATTTTCCTTTAAAGTAAAATGGATATTTTTCTAAACTTATTTTTCAATTATTAGTCATTGTTGTATCCATGAAGAATATGTGTTAAAGGGAAACATTACTGCTATGGGCATCATTTATTACAGTTTCTGAAAGAACTGTGGTGCCAAAAGCAAAGGTCTCCAAACTGCTGCCCATGGGCGGGATGTGGCCCCTCGCTTGCCTTTATCCGACTCTTGGGGGACTATTCCTCCTATTGTTATTAAGGACTATTCCTGCCACTGACACTAATGACAAGGCACTATCCCTCTCATTGATACCAATGATGGGGCACTGTGCCTCCAACTAAAACTAATGATGAGGCAATATTCCTCCAACTAATACCAATGATGGGGCACTATTTCTCCAACTACTACCAATGATAGGACACTATTCCTCTAACTAATACCAATGAAGGGGTACTATTCCTCTAACTAATACCAATAATGGGGTACTATTTCTCCAAATAATACTAATGATTGGATTCTTTTCCTCCAATTAATACC
This sequence comes from Pelophylax lessonae, assembly GCF_965119305.1. Taxonomy (NCBI): domain Eukaryota; kingdom Metazoa; phylum Chordata; class Amphibia; order Anura; family Ranidae; genus Pelophylax; species Pelophylax lessonae. Next base: position 533,151,689 of record NC_138771.1, on the reverse strand, counting down.
AATAATGAGGCGATTGGCTATGAGAGGTTAACCAGACATTACCCTACAAAAAACTGATATATACCCATCGTGGATGCCCGTCCAAGTATAATAAAATCTGGGGCAGATGGGTACAGGCCCCGGAGACGTGCATTTAGAATCTATACTGCTCTGTAAGTTGACCTTCTTGTTTTTCCCTCTCACTGTATTTTATGGTTAAACGTACCATTGCAGACAGGGAACTCTCCAGGCCACACGGATAACACTGCCCATAATTTTACATAAGTGATGGTAGTATCTGGTTGCCTCATCCACTGCTGATGGTATGTTCTGTATTAGTTTTTCTGTTTGATTTGCTGCATTCCCATGACAATTTGCTAAAGTACATTTGTATTCTTTGTACCTGAACTTGTTTTTCTCAATAAAGATTCTGTTGAATTAAAAAAATACCAATAATGAGGCATGCTTTTTCCTCCTATTGACCTCAGGCACTATGTAGGTGTTTTACTCGCATTGGCCACCAAGCTTGAGGCTTTGTCTACTTCCACTGATGCCAGTACATTTTCTACTTCCACTGGCTACAACCTAAACCCCCTAAAGTCCTCAGGGCAGTAAACTGGCCCTTTGTTTAAAAAGTTTGGAGACCCCCTGGTCTAGAATATCCAATTAGATTATTCATCATACTGTGCTCCACTTAGAGAATGAAAGGAGGTTTCTTACTGGTTGATATCAGTAACTCTATTTCTTTACAGTGGGGATCGAAAGTTTGGGCACCCCAGGTGGAGCCAAGGAAAGATGGAGAAATCTCCAAAAGGCATCAAATTACAGATTAGACATTCTTATAATATGTCAACAAAAGTTAGATTTTATTTCCATTATTGAAACTTTCAAAATTACAGAAATCAAAAAAATGGCGTCTGCAAAAGTTTGGGCACCCTGCAGAATTTATAGCATGCACTGCCCCCTTTGCAAGGCTGAGACCTGCCAGTGTCGTGGATTGTTCTCAATCATCATCTGGGAAGACCAGGTGATGTCAATCTCAAAGGTTTTAAATGCCCAGACTCATCTGACCTTGCCCCAACAATCAGCATGATGGGATTTTCTAAGCAGTTGTCTAGAAAACTGAAACTGAAAATAGTTGATGCTCTCAAAGCTGGAGAAGGCTATAAGAAGATAGCAAAGCGTTTTCAGATGTCAATATCCTCTGTTCGGAATGTAATTAACCACTTACCAACTGCCCATTGTATATATACGTCCTAAGTTTAAACCTAAATACCGGTGTTATGGCAGCAGATAGCTGCCATAACCCCGGTATTTTTTTAAACGGTGGGCGGTTGGCTTTCCGATAAGGGTGGCGGGACGGCGGAAGGGGTGCCCCCCCTCCCGCCGCGTCCTGGTCCTTTTCTCCGCTTACCGGACCCGCCGGCAGCGGGGAAAAAGATTGGGTCCCGGATCCTCACAGACAGGATGTCGAGTGAGGACCGGAGCGACGGCAAATGTCGTTGCCTAGCAACTGGTTTAAAGGTCCCTTTTTTTTTTCTCCATTTTTTAGTGTACTTGTGAGATCTGAGGACTTTTTGACCCCAGATCTCACAAAAAAAGAGGTCCTGTTGTGCCTATTTCTATTACAAGGAATGTTTACATTCCTTGTAATAGAAATAAAAATTATCATTTTTTTTTTTTTTAAACGGTGTAAAAATAAAAAAAATAATAAATAAAATAAATAGTAAAAAAAAAAAAAATGAAAGCGCCCTGTCCCCGTTAGCTTGCGCGCCGAAGCGAACGCATACGGAAACCCCGCCCACATATGTAAACGATGTTCAAACCACACATGTAAAGTATCGCTGCGATCGTTAGAGCAAGAGCAATAATTTGAGCCCTAGACCTCCTCTGTAACTCTAAGATGGCAACCTGTAGAAATTTTTAAATTGTCGCCTATGGGGATTTTTAAGTACCAAAGTTTGCGCCATTCCGTGAGCGTGCGCAATTTTGAAGCATGACATGCTGGGTATCTATTTACTCGGCGTAACATTATCTTTCACATTATGGAAAAAAATTGGGCTAACTTTACTGGTTTCTTATTAAAGTGAATTTTTTCCAAAAAATTAGCGTTTGGAAGACCACTGCGCAAATACGGTGTGATAAAAAATATTGCAATAATCTCCATTTTATTCTCTAGGGTCTCTGCTAAAAAATATATATATATAATGTTTGGGGGTTCTAAGTAGTGTTGAGCGAACACGGACTGTATTATTCGTGTTCGTACCGAATAATTGGATTTTTTGTACCCGAACACGGACACGGACACTTTACTGTATGTTCGGGTAAAAATCCGTGTTCGGTCGTTTTATTTCCGGGTTTTGCATGCTTTGGCGCTCTTTTCATGGCGGGCTTTCAACAGCCAATCAACAATCGTTTAACTGGTGTGCCTTAAGCCATCCCAGCCATGCCTGCAAATGTCTCAGTAGCTGTGATTGGCCGTCTGAAGCATGTGACCAAGTCTTTATAAGTTCGAGGCAGCCGCAGCGGCGTCATTATGCTGCTTAGATTCAGGGACAGAGCACACATCAACGTGCTGGCTGCTGATTAGGGAAAGATAGGCAGGAAAAAACCATTTGTGTCCGGATAGAATTGAGGGACAGGTCGGAGTGTTTAGGCAGGGCGAGTTGTAGGCATTTTAGGGATAGAGTCTGCTGAATTATAGGGTCAGTGTCTTCTACAAACTACAATCGATATTGCTGTGTGGGGGGTGGGGTGAATCTGCACTCAATCCTGATCTACGATCTCTTCTCAATCCTGTTAGGGACAGAGTCTGCTGAATTTTAGGGAAACTGTGTTCTACAAACTACAATCGATATTGCTGTGTGGTGTGGGATTGGAGATAGGCAGGTGTCAGTGATCCACATCCATTTTTCTGTGTGTGAGCTGCAGTGAACACAATCTTTTTGGGCTGCAGTGAACACAATCTTTTTGGGCTGCAGTGAACACAATCTTTTTGGGCTGCAGTGAACACAATCTTTTTGGGCTGCAGTGAACACAATCTTTTTGGGGTGCAGTGAACAAAATCTTTTTGGGGTGCAGTGAACACAATCCTTTTTGGTGTGCAGTGAACACAATCTTTGTGGGGTGCAGTGAACAAAATCCTTTGTGGGGTGCAGTGAACACAATCTTTTTGGGGTGCAGTGAACAAAATCCTTTTTGGGGTGCAGTGAACAACATCCTTTTTGGGGTGCAGTGAACACAATCTTTTTGGGGTGCAGTGAACAAAATCCTTTGTGGGGTGCAGTGAACACAATCTTTTTGGGGTGGAGTGAACAACATCCTTTTTGGGGTGCAGTGAACAAAATCCTTTTTGGGGTGCAGTGAACAAAATCATTTTTGGGGTGCAGTGAACACAATCTTTTTGGGGTGCAGTGAACACAATCTTTGTGGGGTGCAGTGAACACAATCTTTTTGGGGTGGAGTGAACAACATCCTTTTTGGGGTGCAGTGAACAACATCCTTTTTGGGGTGCAGTGAACACAATCTTTTTGGGGTGCAGTGAACACAATCTTTGTGGGGTACAGTGAACAGAATCTTTGTGGGGTGCAGTGAACACAATCTTTGGGGGGTACAGTGAACACAATCTTTGTGAGGTGCAGTGAACACAATCTTTGTGGGGTGCAGTGAACACAATCATTGTGGGGTGCAGTGAACTCAATCTTTGTGGGGTACAGTGAACACAATCTCATACTTCTGAAGGTTTGAGGGTGCTGCCTGTTCCATACTCCCCCTACTCCTCATCTAGCCTTTTAGGGGTACAAACAATAGTAATTGGGGCCTAGTGTGGTTGTGTACGTGTGATATACATACACTTTTTTGGGATCATATTTTCTATTCCGCTATTTAATCAAAAACCTTTGGGGATCAGTTAAATTGGGGGATAGTCTGTGTTGGTACGTGTGAGAGAGATCCACCTTTCCAAGTTGTTGGGGTTCATCTCATACTTCTGAAGGTTTGAGGGTGCTGCCTGTTCCATACTCCCCCTACTCCTAGCCTTTTAGGGGTACAAACAATAGTAATTGGGGCCTAGTGTGGTTGTGTACGTGTGATATACATACACTTTTTTGGGATCATATTTTCTATTCCGCTATTTAATCAAAAACCTTTGGGGATCAGTTAAATTGGGGGATAGTCTGTGTTGGTACGTGTGAGAGAGATCCACCTTTCCAAGTTGTTGGGGTTCATCTCATACTTCTGAAGGTTTGAGGGTGCTGCCTGTTCCATACTCCCCCTACTCCTAGCCTTTTAGGGGTACAAACAATAGTAATTGGGGCCTAGTGTGGTTGTGTACGTGTGATATACATACACTTTTTTGGGATCATATTTTCTATTCCGCTATTTAATCAAAAACCTTTGGGGATCAGTTAAATTGGGGGATAGTCTGTGTTGGTACGTGTGAGAGAGATCCACCTTTCCAAGTTGTTGGGGTTCATCTCATACTTCTGAAGGTTTGAGGGTGCTGCCTGTTCCATACTCCCCCCTACTCCTAGCCTTTTAGGGGTACAAACAATAGTAATTGGGGCCTAGTGTGGTTGTGTACGTGTGATATACATACACTTTTTTGGGATCATATTTTCTATTCCGCTATTTAATCAAAAACCTTTGGGGATCAGTTAAATTGGGGGATAGTCTGTGTTGGTACGTGTGAGAGAGATCCACCTTTCCAAGTTGTTGGGGTTCATCTCATACTTCTGAAGGTTTGAGGGTGCTGCCTGTTCCATACTCCCCCTACTCCTAGCCTTTTAGGGGTACAAACAATAGTAATTGGGGCCTAGTGTGGTTGTGTACGTGTGATATACATACACTTTTTTGGGATCATATTTTCTATTCCGCTATTTAATCAAAAACCTTTGGGGATCAGTTAAATTGGGGGATAGTCTGTGTTGGTACGTGTGAGAGAGATCCACCTTTCCAAGTTGTTGGGGTTCATCTCATACTTCTGAAGGTTTGAGGGTGCTGCCTGTTCCATACTCCCCCTACTCCTAGCCTTTTAGGGGTACAAACAATAGTAATTGGGGCCTAGTGTGGTTGTGTACGTGTGATATACATACACTTTTTTGGGATCATATTTTCTATTCCGCTATTTAATCAAAAACCTTTGGGGATCAGTTAAATTGGGGGATAGTCTGTGTTGGTACGTGTGAGAGAGATCCACCTTTCCAAGTTGTTGGGGTTCATCTCATACTTCTGAAGGTTTGAGGGTGCTGCCTGTTCCATACTCCCCCTACTCCTAGCCTTTTAGGGGTACAAACAATAGTAATTGGGGCCTAGTGTGGTTGTGTACGTGTGATATACATACACTTTTTTGGGATCATATTTTCTATTCCGCTATTTAATCAAAAACCTTTGGGGATCAGTTAAATTGGGGGATAGTCTGTGTTGGTACGTGTGAGAGAGATCCACCTTTCCAAGTTGTTGGGGTTCATCTCATACTTCTGAAGGTTTGAGGGTGCTGCCTGTTCCATACTCCCCCTACTCCTAGCCTTTTAGGGGTACAAACAATAGTAATTGGGGCCTAGTGTGGTTGTGTACGTGTGATATACATACACTTTTTTGGGATCATATTTTCTATTCCGCTATTTAATCAAAAACCTTTGGGGATCAGTTAAATTGGGGGATAGTCTGTGTTGGTACGTGTGAGAGAGATCCACCTTTCCAAGTTGTTGGGGTTCATCTCATACTTCTGAAGGTTTGAGGGTGCTGCCTGTTCCATACTCCCCCTACTCCTAGCCTTTTAGGGGTACAAACAATAGTAATTGGGGCCTAGTGTGGTTGTGTACGTGTGATATACATACACTTTTTTGGGATCATATTTTCTATTCCGCTATTTAATCAAAAACCTTTGGGGATCAGTTAAATTGGGGGATAGTCTGTGTTGGTACGTGTGAGAGAGATCCACCTTTCCAAGTTGTTGGGGTTCATCTCATACTTCTGAAGGTTTGAGGGTGCTGCCTGTTCCATACTCCCCCTACTCCTAGCCTTTTAGGGGTACAAACAATAGTAATTGGGGCCTAGTGTGGTTGTGTACGTGTGATATACATACACTTTTTTGGGATCATATTTTCTATTCCGCTATTTAATCAAAAACCTTTGGGGATCAGTTAAATTGGGGGATAGTCTGTGTTGGTACGTGTGAGAGAGATCCACCTTTCCAAGTTGTTGGGGTTCATCTCATACTTCTGAAGGTTTGAGGGTGCTGCCTGTTCCATACTCCCCCTACTCCTAGCCTTTTAGGGGTACAAACAATAGTAATTGGGGCCTAGTGTGGTTGTGTACGTGTGATATACATACACTTTTTTGGGATCATATTTTCTATTCCGCTATTTAATCAAAAACCTTTGGGGATCAGTTAAATTGGGGGATAGTCTGTGTTGGTACGTGTGAGAGAGATCCACCTTTCCAAGTTGTTGGGGTTCATCTCATACTTCTGAAGGTTTGAGGGTGCTGCCTGTTCCATACTCCCCCTACTCCTAGCCTTTTAGGGGTACAAACAATAGTAATTGGGGCCTAGTGTGGTTGTGTACGTGTGATATACATACACTTTTTTTGGATCATATTTTCTATTCCGCTATTTAATCAAAAACCTTTGGGGATCAGTTAAATTGGGGGATAGTCTGTGTTGGTACGTGTGAGAGAGATCCACCTTTCCAAGTTGTTGGGGTTCATCTCATACTTCTGAAGGTTTGAGGGTGCTGCCTGTTCCATACTCCCCCTACTCCTCATCTAGCCTTTTAGGGGTACAAACAATAGTAATTGGGGCCCAGTGTGGTTGTGTACGTGTGATATACATACACTTTTTTGGGATCATATTTTCTATTCCGCTATTTAATCAAAAACCTTTGGGGATCAGTTAAATTGGGGGATAGTCTGTGTCGGTACGTGTGAGAGAGATCCACCTTTCCAAGTTGTTGGGGTTCATCTCATACTTCTGAAGGTTTGAGGGTGCTGCCTGTTCCATACCCCCCCTACTCCTCATCTAGCCTTTTAGGGGTACAAACAATAGTAATTGGGGCCTAGTGTGGTTGTGTACGTGCGAGATACATACACTTTTTTTGATCATATTTCCTATTCCGCTATTCAATAAAAACCTTTGAGGATCAATTGAATTGCGGGATAGTCTGTGTCGGTACGTGTGAGAGAGATCCACCTTTCCAAGTTGTTGGGGTTCATCTCATACTTCTGAAGGTTTGAGGGTGCTGCCTGTTCCATACTCCCCCTACTCCTCATCTAGCCTTTTAGGGGTACAAACAATAGTAATTGGGGCCTAGTGTGGTTGTGTACGTGTGATATACATACACTTTTTTTGGATCATATTTTCTATTCCGCTATTTAATCAAAAACCTTTGGGGATCAGTTAAATTGGGGGATAGTCTGTGTTGGTACGTGTGAGAGAGATCCACCTTTCCAAGTTGTTGGGGTTCATCTCATACTTCTGAAGGTTTGAGGGTGCTGCCTGTTCCATACTCCCCCTACTCCTCATCTAGCCTTTTAGGGGTACAAACAATAGTAATTGGGGCCCAGTGTGGTTGTGTACGTGTGATATACATACACTTTTTTGGGATCATATTTTCTATTCCGCTATTTAATCAAAAACCTTTGGGGATCAGTTAAATTGGGGGATAGTCTGTGTCGGTACGTGTGAGAGAGATCCACCTTTCCAAGTTGTTGGGGTTCATCTCATACTTCTGAAGGTTTGAGGGTGCTGCCTGTTCCATAACCCCCCTACTCCTCATCTAGCCTTTTAGGGGTACAAACAATAGTAATTGGGGCCTAGTGTGGTTGTGTACGTGCGAGATACATACACTTTTTTTGATCATATTTCCTATTCCGCTATTCAATAAAAACCTTTGAGGATCAATTGAATTGCGGGATAGTCTGTGTCGGTACGTGTGAGAGAGATCCACCTTTCCAAGTTGTTGGGGTTCATCTCATACTTCTGAAGGTTTGAGGGTGCTGCCTGTTCCATACTCCCCCTACTCCTCATCTAGCCTTTTAGGGGTACAAACAATAGTAATTGGGGCCCAGTGTGGTTGTGTACGTGTGATATACATACACTTTTTTTGGATCATATTTTCTATTCCGCTATTTAATTTAACTGGGCCTCCATGCGAGACCTGTGTGCCTTGTTGCGCTGTTTTGAGTACTCCACCAACATGGCCAGTGGCAATGACGCCGTTCTCAGCTTAACTATCCCACTTCTATGCCTCCTTGAAAAAACAATTCGGGCGATGATGGAAGAGGATGTGGCACAGGATGAGGAGGAGGAGGAGGATGAAGAGGTAACATTTCCAAGGCTTTCAGGGCAGTCATTCGCAAGGGGCTCCGAGGGTGGGTTCCTGCACACGCAAACGCCAGGGACGCAATTGTCCAGCAGGGGCACAGTTCTGGAGGATGAGGAGGATGAGGAGGAGGAGGAGCTGGAGGAGGAGATGGAACCATGTTCACAGCAGGGTGGCACCCAGGCCAGCTCATGGCCATCACTGGTGCGTGGCTGGGGGGATACAGAGGACACGGACGATACACCTCCCACAGAGGACAGCCTTTCGTTGCCTCTGGGCAGCCTGGCACACATGAGCGATTACATGCTGCAGTGTCTCCACAACGACCGCCGAGTTGCCCACATTCTAACTTGTGCTGATTACTGGGTGGCCACGCTGCTGGATCCCCGTTACAAGGACAACGTACCGTCCTTAATTCACTCACTGGAGCGCGATCGCAAGATGCGCGAGTACAAGCGCACGCTGGTAGACGCCATGCTGCTGGCATTCCCATCTGACAGCGGGGCCACAGTGGAAGCACAAGGCAGAGGAGGAGGAGGAGGAGGTCGCCAACGCAACCAGGGCACCGCCAGCACCTCAGAAGGCAGGGTTAGCATGGCCGAAATGTGGAAAAGCTTTGTCAGCACGCCACAACAAACAGCAGCACCAGCAGCTCAGATGGAACGTCTTAGCAGGAGGCAGCATTTTACCAACATGGTGGAGCAGTATGTGTGCACACGCCTACATGTAGTGAATGACGGGTCTGCCCCCTTCAACTTCTGGGTCTCCAAATTGGGCACATGGCTTGAGCTTGCCCTTTACGCCTTGGAGGTGCTGGCGTGCCCTGCAGCCAGTGTATTATCTGAACGGGTATTTAGCACGGCTGGGGGCGTTATAACAGACAAGCGCAGCCGCCTGTCCAGAGACAATGTGGACAAGCTCACGTTCATTAAAATGAACCAGGCATGGATCCCACGGGACTTTTCCGTACCTTATGCAGAATAGCAATGGATACCGACCTTACCCACCCATTGTTCCATTTTTGCTCTTTCTCACTCTTTTGGGGTGTACCCTCATTTAAAATTTTTGAAAAGAAGCAGTGTTGGCTACCTCGTCCTTCTCCTCAGGGCCAGATTAATGTAGGGGCTATTGGAGCTGCAGCTCCAGGCCCCTACCTTTTATATAGGCCCCGGGTTGGCCATATTCACTGTTACCGCTCTTCTGTCACTTGTAAACACAGAAGTCTGGCTTCTATGCTCGCTTCCCCAGGCAGCACCCTCAGAACCTCCCCACACAGCGTGAAGGCCGGACAAGGAGGGACAGTTGGCGATGCATGGATGTGTTTATGGGCTTCAGAGACAGCATCCCATGTTGAATTAGGCATGCATGGCTGCACCCTTCCTCCTCTGGGTGCATGGCAAGGCACGGCCCTTAAGGCCCTTCAAAATCCTCAGCACCAAGCCCATGATGCTGTTAATCCGGCCCTGGTCCTCCTCCACCGCCGCTTCCACCTACACCGCCCATAGGTGTGCGCAGCCTATTGCATTAAGGTGTGCACCCCAAAGTTGAAATACACATGCATGTGTTTGCGAGCAGGGAGAGTAATGTATCGGGGCCATGTACCTGTAGGCAAGGAGAAATAGAGCAGAGCAGGTCCCAGGGAGATCTTTCCCATCTCCTCACTGGCAATGCTATGTGCCCTAGGTGATTAGGGTGTGCCCAGGCACACCCAGCACACCCTGTGCGCACGCCTATGTCACCGCCACATCCACCACCACCTCAACCTCCCTCCTACTCCATATGGGCCTCGTCCTTCAGAGATGAAGAAGAACATTGTTTTATTTTTCTGTTTTTTTTTTGTTGTTTTAAGTTATTTCCCTATCCACATTTGTTTGCAGAGCACTTGCCATGCTCTTAATTACGTTTTGCTGCCATTTGCAGCACTCTAGCCCTTTCCTTTGGTGTTTTAGAGCCATTTTAGTGCCTTAAAGTTCGGGTCCCCATTGACTTCAATGGGGTTCGGTGTCCGGGAAAAGTTCGGTAAAAGTCCGGGACACGGACCCGGACTTTTTTTTAAAGTTCGGCCGAACCCGTCGAACACGGACATCTAGGTGTTCGCTCAACCCTAGTTCTAAGTAGTTTTCTAGCAAAAACAAATGATTTTAACTTGTAAACACCAAATGTCAAAAATAGGCCTGGTGGGAAAGTGGTGGCAGTCATCAGGAACAGTGGAAGTTAAAGCAAGATCTGGAAGACCAAGAAAAATATCAGACAGAACAGCTCGCAGGATTGTGAGAAAAACAATTCAAAACCCATGTTTGACTGCACGATCCCTCCAGAAAGATCTGGCAGACACTGGAGTTGTGGTACACTATTCCACTATAAAGAGATACTTGTACAAATATGGTCTTCATGGAAGAGTCATCAGAAGAAAACCTCTTCTACGTCCTCACCACAAAAATCAGGGTTTGAACTTTGCAAATGAACATATAGACAAGCCTGATGCATTTTGGAAACAAGTTCTGAGGACCGATGAGGTTAAAATTGAACTTTTTGGCCGGAATGAGCAAAGGTATGTTTGGAGAAGAAGGGGCACAGAATTGAATGAAAAGAACCTCTGTCCAACTGTTAAGCATGGGGGTGGATCAATCATGCTTTGGGGTTGTATTGCAGCCAGTGGCACAGGGAATATCTCACGAGTAGAAGGAAAAATGGATTCAATAAAATTTCAGCAAATTTTGAATGGTAACTTGATGCCATCTGTGAAAAAGCTGAAGTTAAAGAGAGGATGGCTTCTACAAATGGATAATGATCCTAAACACACCTCGAAATCCACGGGGGATTACATCAAGAGGCGTAAACTGAAGGTTTTGCCATGACCTTCACAATCTCCTGACCTCAACATAATTGAAAATCTTTGGATAGACATTAAGTGCGTGACAGACAGCCCAGAAATCTCAAAGAGCTGGAAGACTTTTATAAGGAAGAATGGGCAAAGATACCTCAAACAAGAATTGAAAGACTCTTGGCTGGCTACAAAAAGCATTTACAAGCTGTGATACTTGCCAAAGGGGGCAGTACAAGATATTAACTCTGCAGGGTACCCAGACTTTTGCAGACACCATTTTTTTTGTTTTCTGCTATTTTGAAAGTGTAAATGATGGAAATAAAATCGAACTTTTGTTGACATATTATAAGGATGTCCAATCTGTAATTTGATGCCTTTTGGAGATTTTTCCATCTTTCCTTGGCTTCTTTATGCACATTAATACAAATGTTTACCTGGGGTGCCCAAACTTTCGATCCCCACTGTATCTCTTGATAAATAAAACCAATATTGTTTTTTTTTTATGATGGGGAATTATTGGCACAATGTATTAAAGTATATCTGCCATTTAATTGTCACATACTACCTCCCAGTGAAATTCTGGCATTGAACAGCTGATCGCCAATCAGTGAGGCTACTAAATTAAAGTGAGGTGTTTTGCATTAAATTTCCAATCATGTGTACCCACCCCTGCTCACACTTGAACGTTTAATGCAAAATCCTCAACCCTTAATTCCTTTAAATCCACCTTACTCTAGTAAATTACTCCCGTCCCAAATACTAGAACTGAGCCTCATTTCTGTCAATACTAGCGATGGGCCAAACATCCCCCTGGTTCAGTTTGCCCCAGAACTCTCAAACATCGAAAACGTTTGGACCCAAGTCGCAAACCCTATTAAAGTCTATGGAACCCGAACTTTAAAATTGCCCTGGGGGACATGTATCAATGCAAAAAAAGGTTTTTAAAAATATATATTTTGAAGGAGCAGTGATTTTACTATTGCTTTAGGTGAAACAATAAAAATGAAAAATTGCTTTAAATATATTGCCTGGGGGGGTCCCCTTAGTCTGCCTGCAAAGTGGCACATCTGTACCGTGTATAGAATCTGCTGCAGAAAAACTGAAATTTATAAAGAAAAAGATGACATTTAAATTGATTTTCCCCAACAGATTTCTTTATTTTGTAAACAGCAGCTTGGGGAGCCAGTCTTTAGGATGAGGCCACAATTAGTGCAATCGGAACATGATTTGAGATTTTTTGGAGAAATTCTGGTGTCTCTTTGGCAGACTTTGAATAGAAATAACAGTTTTGCACCACAGTGAGCAAGCCTTATGAGAAGCCAAACTATAGTACACTCAGGTGAAGATTACATTTTTTTTTTTTAGATAAAGTTTGGTCTTACTTTCTCAGACATTGGATAGATGTAACATGTGTGAAAAAAAAATGGTTGGAAGAAAGAATTGGCCTTGCTGTAAAAAAATGTGAGCTATATGCCCCACTCAAACAGGTGCAAAAAGAAAATGGTCCTTGGGTGTTAATTGTGCCCATGAAACCTATACCAAAAAATGATTAAAGATAAAATTATCACCTACAAAGCTAAGCAGCCTAGACAATTTTGCAGAGATTCAAGATCCCAAAAACACTTAATCAGTGACATCAGCATCAAGGGCTTGGTAGCTGCTGCTAATCCAGGACTGATTTATTTTGGCAAATGCCAGCCGGTCAATGGAGTCTGTGGACAGACGCACTCTTTTATCTGTCACAAAATTTCTGGAAGCACTGAATGCCCGTTTGGAAAGCACACTTGGTGCAGGGCAGCCCAGCAGCTCAATTGCATACTGGGCAAGTTCTGGCCAGTGGTCAGACTTGTATAAAGTACTCTAAATTTCTACTTGAGTAAAAGTACAAGTGCTCGATCAAAAAATTACTTGAGTAGAAGTGGAAGTGCTCGCAGAAAAAGTTACTTAAGTAGAAGTACTAAAGTATTCAACATTTTTTTTACTTAAGTATTGCAAGTAGTTTTTTCAAAAAATTTGCTACTTAAGTACTAAAAGTAAAAAGTACCAGTAGTTTTGAAAAAAAAATTCTACTCAAGTACTGAAAGTAAAAGTACAAGTACTGTGTTATGTAGTTATTAAAGAAATAGGTCAAAGGTTTGAACATCATATTGTTTTTATTATTTCAAATGATTTAATCAAATGATTAACCTGTGTTTGTTAGTAGTTTCTTGATGCACTTTAAGCGCTGTAGCACCATTTATTTTTTTGTTTCATATTTTCTTTTTATTGGAAAGATTTGGTATAGCAGCTTTTATTATACACAGCCTTTATTTTCGTATGCGCTGATTTACAAATGACATTATACACATTTTTTTGAGCTTTATGCAACCTGCCATCTACTGTTCTGGCAGTGGTAATTTTTTTAAAAGTAACGAGTAACTATGCAGCACAAAAAAAAAAATACTTGAGTAGAAGTATCGAAATCATCGAAAAAATGTAGTGAAGTAAAAGTAGAAGTAGGAGAAAAAAATTCTACTCTAGGAAAGTACAGATACTGCATTTCGGTACTTAAGTACAGTACTTAAGTAGTTCTACTTCGTTACTATACATCTCTGCCAGTGGTCTATTCTCATGACCCAGTAACCCAGTGGATCGTCTACTGGAAAGCTCTCCATGTATGTTTTGGCCCCTAAATAATCTTCCATGATATGATGCAGATTCTGCTGATGGGATGTTGAAGCTGACAGCCTTGGGCCCAAGGACTAAAACATTTTTGGAATGCATTACTTATGCAGGCCCCTTCTCCACTGCTTCTCCTTTAACCGACAGAAGCCTCAAAACTACCTATTCCACAAGACTGTAACCTACTAGAGTCTGGAAAGATGTTCCATACACTCTTCTTTAAGGTGTTCTCAAGATATTTCATCCTGTGCTCCCTCTGTGAGGGCAGGATGAGTTCCAAGACTTTCCCCTTGTAACAGTGGTCAGGGAGGGTTGCCAACCCATAATGATCCTTCCCCTTGATGCCACAAATTCTTGGGTCCTTTTGCAGGCTTTGTAGAATAAGGGAGCCCATGCACCGCAAGTTTGTAGAGGAATGGGAAGCAGAGTCCTCAGGGTCAATGAAGATTACAGTATCTGGAACCGATACTACTCCCAAGGTTTCTAGGAACTGAAAATCATGTCTGCCTAAGGCAGGCCTTAAGAGGAAAGGTCTCCCTCTTCCTTCTACTGCTCGGCCTCCAGTGCTCTATTCATATTGTCACACAAAGTTTGCTCCAGCAGGAACACAAGAGGGATTGTGCCACTAATGCAGGCATTGTCATGGCTTACCATCCTTGTTGCCTCCTCAAATGGTGACAGTACAGAGCATGTATCCTTTATCAGCAGCCATTGGCATGGGGAAAAGTATCTGAGTTCCCTTGAGCCTGCCCTTATGCCATACTCACATGGGTACTCCTTGATGGCCCTCTACTGCATGTGCAGCTGCTACAGAATTGTCAAAGTTGAGTTTCACTTGGTGGGCATGTCACAAATCAGGTGGTTTACGGGCAGGAGGAATTCCCGCCTAATTTCAGCCAACCGAACACTGGCTGTGTATGACCACCTGAAATGGCTACAGGCTCCTCTGGCCTGCCTTAGAAGATCTTGCAACCCTGGGTACCTGTTTAAGAAATGGTGCATCACCAAATTCAGGACATGTGCAAGACATGTTACATGTATCAATGTTCCCTGTTGAAGGGCGGACAGAAGGTTAGTGTCATTATCGCATTATTATTATGTCATTATCGTCATTATTTTTGATACTTTTCTCACATATTATTGTGGCTTATATGCCCTCATTCCTGCCTGAATTGAAGGGGCTACTTGAGGACCTCCCTATCCCTACCCTACTGGTCGCTCTCTGTCAGAAGCCCATGTCATTTTATTACTGAAACTGGGCAAAGACCTCTTGGATTGCTCCTCCTATGGACCTATCACCCTGCTCATTTAGGGTTTGAAAATTCTCACTAAAATCCTGGTTGCCAGACTATCCCAAGTTATTACTGCTTTAGTAGACATTGATAAAATGGGGTTTATCCACCAATACTAACTTGTGCAGGTTATTTACTCATCTGTAGATAGCTCATGAAAACTCAGGGGCTTGGGTGGTGGTCTCATTGGATATCAAGAAGGCCTTTTTTTCAGTGGACTGCAGCTATATGGCCTCAGTGCTTAGCTGTATGGATTTCAATCCCGGTTTAATGGCCTGGATTTCTCTTTTGTATAGATGTCCTAAAGCAGCTCTGAGGATAGGAAATGGAATTTCTACTCCTTTTGCAGTTGGACGTGACAAGGATGTCCGCTCTCACCTTTTTTGTTTGCTCTTATGATGGTGTAATGTTCTGGTACCTTTGGGTACCCTAATTACCCTTTCATAAGTGTATGCGCCCCACCATTCTCTTTTGGTAAGGTGCGCATACACCTTTAAGACTGATGCTGCCATCACTGAGCGCCGGACTGGATGGCTATTTAGATCGCCGGCTCTCACTCACATGTGTTCGTTCAAACTGCTTTGTGCCTTGATGCTAACCTGTCATGCTTGCAAGCATACCTCGCTGTCAGAACCACGCTGCGCTGATCCCTGTATCCCGCTACCGGATCATCCGCTCTTGCCGAACCTCTCCTCTGCTACATTGCTATTAGTGATAAGTACCCCACAGGGGAAACCTCTATAACCTTTATACTAAAGCTTACACTATCTAGCTCTGCATACTAAGGACTATTACTACATCTGCATTATCTAAGATTGCTAGCTCTTGAGCCTACTACCACCTGTTCTTGCACTGGGTTGATCTCTCTTGTATGTCCACCTGCTACTCTGTCATCTGCTACCATACATGATTGCTAAACCTATCTGCATCCCATCTGCTACCATCTTACTTTCAAGAACATTTCCTTTCAAGTGTCTGTCATCTACCATCTCTACCCAACCTGTCTCTTCAGCCTATCATCACTGTGTTACTATATACATAAGTCACTCTAGGAAACATCTTATTGAGTGTGTGTATTTACTTGCTGAATTGAGATCCTCCACACATGATGAGTCATTGGGAGTTGGGATTGGTGTCTCAGCGTTTCTCTACATGACTACTGAAGTGGAATATTTCTGCAGCTGAAAATCCACATCATACGTAAAACGCAGGAGCGTTACAGATGGAGACTATAGTTATTGCTCTCTGGGGGTCTACTGAGGTGGGAGCCCTGCTAGTTGGGCGAGTTAGAGAATGTATGGCCTTATATGCAGACAATCTTCTCCTTTTCCTACAGGACCCTGGTCCTTCCTTGCAGGCAGCCTTCAAAATATTAAATACCTTCTTGGAGCTCAGAGTTAAATGGGCCAAGTTCAGTGTTTTACCTATAGATAGTGGTGATCAGGTGCTTGCTGCTTCTGATGTACATATACCCTGGGTCTCTGTTATTAAATATCATGGGGTTGTGATCTCCGCTAAAGTGACAGAATTTTTGGTTCTTAATTTACATCCTTTAATGCATGCCTTTAAGAGGTGGCTGGAGGTATGGAAACACTTGCCCTTAGTGCCGTTTCACACATATGTGATGGGGGAATCCTGCAAATCCACTGCGGGTTTCCGCATCGCACTCCACTCATAGGCAATTCACACTGTCATATGCGAATCGCTGGGGGTGTCAATACAAAGTTAACGACGACCCCAGATTAGTTTGCATATCGCAGTGCGAACTATCAGTTCAGACATGAATTGGATCGCATAGGTGTGAACACTCATGCAATTTGATTCTGGTACGAGCCAAAAAAAGGGTCCTGTGCGACCTTGGTCTGAGTGCGATACAAATTCAGCCATACAATTTGTATGGCTGAATTCGCAACACACAGACATCGCATGTGATTTGCAGAGCAGTGCGCTGCGAATCACATGTGATGTCTGACATCCCATTTGTGTGAACCGTCACTTATTGTTGTTGGGTTTAATTAGACTCCCTAAAATGATGATTTTACTGATTTATCTTGTACTTCTTACGAAATTCCCCAGTATGAGTCACTCATTAATATTTTAAGGAAATTGAGGGCTTATTTAGTTACTTTTTGTGGTCATCATCCCACCCTAGAATAGAAAAGACTCTCCAGGAGCCTTTGGGCCAAGAGGACTTGCGGTGCCTGATCTATATAAGTATTTTTTGGCAAGTCAGATGGTATTTGCACGTAGATAGCTGATAAAGGAGGATGGGCATTAAGCCACGGTGTTGGAGGCGACTTTGATATACTCATCTGAAGGACTTCATCATTTGCTCTTTAGGGGACCTCAGGCTTACACTGTACTAACAGGCTCTATGCGGATGACTGTTAAGGCATGGGATAAGGTAAAGAACATTATGCAGCCCGAGGGTACTAACTATTCTCCCTCTACGCCACTCTGGTATAATCATCATCTGCCTAATTTTGGTGCCATACCAGATCCCATTGTGTGGGCAGAGAAGGGGATCAGGCAGCTTAAGGATATAGTGGAAAGTGGGCAACTGCTTACGTTTGACAAACTCAAATCCAAATTCCAACTCCAAAATCGGTACTTCTTCTGCTACCTGCAACTGCGTCATGCTTTTCTTTCTCAATTTGGGAGCAGGACTCTTCAGATCCAATAATCTGACCTGGAGCAGTTGCCAGCATTGGAACAACTCACTAAGATAATGTGGTATACAAAGAATTGTTTATGGTCAGACTAAAACCCATAGAAAAGTGCAGGGATTGGTGGATGTCAATGGTACCCAATTTCCAAGTTGATGACTGGGATGATATGCGGGATTGCCCTTTCAAGAATTTAGTGTCATCCAGGGACCGCCTCATTCAATACAAAATTCTGCATAGAATTTATTAAATTCCAGCTAGACTTGCCAGGATTTATGCTTCTGACTCAGGAAATTGTTGGTGTTGTCAGCATTCCCTAGCAGATTTGGAGCATATCTTTTGGCAATGCCTGCTAATACAGCTTTTCTAGCAGGAGGTGGCTCACACTCTTGAAAACGTTACAGCCCTTCATGTACCTATTACTATTCAATAAAACAGGGGGGTGATGGTGCGCTTCAAGAATGAATTAAAACTAATAAATTATTATAAAATATATAAGTGTTGGTGTCGTGCTGGTTGGATGGGACCTTATTTCTCTACTAATTAAAACAATCTCCTAATTCCCATTAGGTTGTGAATGTGCTTCAATACAAATTGTGATAAAACATATATGACGTGATGAAACTAATCTCTAAAGTGCTTGGTGCTTCAAATTATATAAATATCAAAATACACCTCAAATAAATAAATAAATCGCCTGTGTTTATATGCTTTTTCCTCTAGTCTGGTTCCTTGTGGCTCCCGGGACCTTCCTCGGGGGTCCTGTATGTGATCCCGATCCTCGGTATATCCCTAGGCCTCCTTATTGGGGCTCCTTGTATTGTGGGTTTCTTTATTTGCTACCACGACCTCGGGGGCTCATCAAATAAAGAGGGCCATCATGGTGCTGTATTATAAACAATTTATTTCACACATAAAGTATTGCACTTACATTTAGATTTCTTGTTATCAGCATAAATCAGCCTGAACAGCGCTATGGGGACATCGCTCCGTCCGTTACATCACTTCCGGTTTTTGTGAGGCACCTCCTATGCGTTACGTCACGTCACGTGACTTCCTCAGGAAGTCACGTGACGTAACGCGTAGGAGGTGCCTCGCAAAAAACGGAAGTGACGTAACGGACGGAGCGATGTCCCCATAGCACTGTTCAGGCTGATTTATGCTGATAACAAGAAATCTAAATGTAAGTGCAATACTTTATGTGTGAAATAAATTGTTTATAATACTGCACCATGATGGCCCTCTTTATTTGATGAGCCCCCGAGGTTGTGGTAGCAAATAAAGAAACCCGCGATACAAGGAGCCCCAATAAGGAGGCCTAGGAATATACCGAGGATCGGGATCACATACAGGACCCCCGAGGAAGGTCCCGGGAGCCATAAGGAACCAGACTAGAGGAAAAAGCATATAAACACAGGTGATTTATTTATTTGAGGTGAGAATTTAGAGCACCTAGAAGTGACACCTGGTGGAGGAAAGTAGTCACAACACCTTATTTGCACGGAAGCACTTTTTGGATCGTTTATATTGGGATTAAAGACACACATTTGTTTTGATTGAACAATCTTTGATGTTTTTAAAGCGGACTTTTTTAATCACATAATTTTTGCAATATTTGTTTATATTTTGATATTTATATAATTGGAAGCACCAAGCACTTTAGAGATTGGTTTCATCACGTCATATATGTTTTATCACAATTTGTATTGAAGCACATTCACAACCTAATGGGAATTAGGAGATTGTTTTAATTAGTAGAGAAATAAGGTCCCATCTAACCAGCACGACACCAACACTTATATATTTTATAATAATTTATTTGTTTTAATTCATTCTTGAAGTGCACCATCACCCCCCTGTTTTATTGATTTGTAGACTGGTTTATAGTGTCAGTATCGTGGTGCAGCATTAAGAAGTGATTTAAAATGCCCAGGATAGCGCAGGAATCACTTATATATATACCACTACCTATAACTATTGCTGTGTGTTTACTTGGCTTAGTGAAAGAACTGGCACCCCTTAGGGCACAGAGAACCTTACTGTCTATTACGGTATTTTACGCACTACAGCGATTATTTTCTATTGGAAGAAACCTGGGGCCCCTTCATTAGCTTTCTGGAAGATCTTAATTAATAAGTCAATGCCATTTTATAAAGCCACTTACCAAAATTGAGGCTGCCCCAAAAAGTTTGAGAAGGTGTGGCATAGTTGGATGTCTTACATGTCCACTCTTGCATGCGGCTGTCCTAGTTGCACATGAGTTTGGATTCAGATAGCTACCCCTTGTGGGCAAGTGGAGTCACTATGCTAACATTGGATTCCTGTGATGTCGGTATTGTCATGCTGAAAGTTTCCCAGGAGGCTTTTCTAAAAAATAGTTAATACTTTTCTTTTTAAGGTGTTGAACTAGGGGTGGGGTTTGATGGGTAGCTTTGTCTGGTTCTTCTTTGTTACCTGGCTGCACCAGTGATTGTCGTTTTTTTCTTTTTGAGTTTTGGGTATTTGAGATACCATCTTTGTATAATGCATTAAAATTAATACAATTAATTTTCCAAACAAATAATTCAGATGACTCCTCAATGCATGATGTTGGGGCTATGGCAGGAGTAGCTGTGAACAAGGAGGCAGAATAAGCCGCTCTGACAGCTGCGGTGGACTGCGCACTAGTGTCAGCTTGGGTCATAGAGAATGAGGAGGATGAAGACGGTTTAGTAGGCCAGCCCACCCCCTCCTCTGCATGCTGTGGCTGGATAGCACGAGGTACATAACCTTTGCCTGTGGACACAGATACTGCTGGCCCCCTCATAGTGCCATGGGTACGTCTGCCTATCCTTGTTGGCCTGCTAGGCATGATGGGGGGGGGGCCTTATTACCCAAATGCAATAGAAACTGGAAAAAGTGTGATTGGATGCACTTTATTTATGAAAAGTAGAGTTTGGTACACTCTAAATTGAGGACTGCCAGTGTTGCAGTCAGTAAAACTGCGTCTGATAAAAAAAGCGGGCGGGTAGGGAAAAAAAAACATGCAGCAACTCAAAAAAAAAAAAAAAAATGGGTATACAACACTGTATATAGCACTAAATATTATATAATGTGGTAAACACTGTACTACACTAACACCCTACACTGTCACCACACTATACTCACACTATACTGACACACTGCACAATACGCACACTATACTCACACTATACTGACACATTTCACTATACTCACACTGTACTCATACTATACTAAAACACTATACTGATACACTATACTTACACTATACTTACACTATACTCACTCTACACTAACACTAGACTAGCACTCTACACTCTGAGTCACACTAACCTTCTAACACGCTACTAGCAAATTGAGCCCTGCTCTATCTATCTCCAACAATTCAACCTGATACTACATTAAATTACATTTACTCAAGACCTGATACTACATTAAAAACACATTTGCTGTCCTAACCAGGCAGCATATCAGTCTGGTGAGTGCGCATTCTTATCTTGGTGAAGGATCACTGGTTGAAGAGTGTCTGTTTTAATTTTATTGGCACTGAATATCAGCACACATCTGTGGATTTATTTAAAGGACTTTATATGTTGTTACGGACTGAATTGTCATACACACCCTTTTTTCACATCAGTATTTTGGATTATTTGTCACTTTAAATCATTATTTGAGCGCTGCAACCTCATTTTACATGTTATATTGGTGTTTGTATATTCACACTGTTTGCAAGCTGCTATTTTATTTTGAGGCGCTGACATTTATTTTACCAAATTTTATCTCCAACAACACACTGCAAAAGGTTCCTGTTGGGAAGGAACCTTTTATAGTGTGGGTGGGGCTATAAGCACTGAGCCATGATTATGGAAAGTCTTCATGACTTTGTCCAATCATGGCTCTGACAGTGCTCTGTGTTCTCAATGGGCAAAGCCCTGCACATGACCAGTGGTCAGGTGCAATGCTTCAACCAATCAGGGCCCTAGAATGCACTGTGGCGTGCAGTGCATGGTGGGCGCATTGCAGATGCACATCCTGCCGTGTGCCCCGCAAATTCAGGTGTTCACCAAGTAGGCGATGTTCGGGCTGAATTTTTGTTTGGCTCAACTCTAGTTGTTACCTGATTTTTAAAAAAAATATACGTGATGGCAGTAAGATGGTAGAAACAACAGCAAAGTAAGCCAGCTTCAGTTACATGAGTAGATATTTGCTTGCCCCTTACATGATACAGTTTGTGCAGACTTCATCTTGCCAGCCAACCTTAATTTGACCCTGTTGTGAAAAAAACTGTTAAAACAGCTGTTAAAAAATTCAGAAATAACTTTCCCAGAGCCCACACCAATCTGATCCCTAAAACTGGTTCCCCAAAGTCCACTAAGAAAATGAAATATCCAGGAGTTTTCAATCTACTAGGTCCCTGCCGGCTCTCACTGATTCCTCCCTCTGATCTCACATCACCGCTTTTACCTGCAGTGATGTGTAGTCAAAGGGAAGAACTGAACCCATGCATTCTGCTGACCAAGACACTTACCTTCCTTCAGTTCTGTGATTGACGGTGCTGTCCTAGGTATAGTAATTTCATAAGGCATGTGCCACACCTTCTGGAAACATGCGGAATATTGCAGGCTGATGTCCCACTGACTGTACACTCCTTTATGCCTTCTTACCAATTACTGTTAATCTGTTTGGTGTACACAGTCTGTGTATGAGCATACATGTTATGTGTTACAGTACTGTGCATTTGGGATGCAAGTATGAAGCCTACATTTTTTGACCCGGAACATCTTCTGTAAGTGCACATTACATAAAAAAAAAAAATGGAGGAACTGGTGAGAGCCCCTCGCGACCTAGATAATTGACACTCCTGGTGTCGAACCAGGTCTAGTAAATAGAGCAGTGTCTAGCAGTGCAGGGTTTTAATTCTTTTTAGGATGACCACTATTGTTTCCTCAGGATAAGCCTGTAAGTATATGCACAGTGAACAGTGAATGCATGCTGGAGTACAGACATTTGAACATTTATATGCTGATAATTTTCACAAACAATTATTCTGTACTGCCGCATTTTATTCTCATTAGGATTGTGAATCTAAACATTTTGGACATCTTAACAGCACTTGGGAGACTAAGAAAGCACATAAGCAGCTCCAGTAGTGCCAGTTATAGAGTAGTCATATTTGTAATATGGTAAAGAGCTGCTACAGGGTCCAATTCAGTAAAACAAAAATATATTTCCTCCTAAACTCAGGAAGGCCACAAGGAAGGTTTTAGTGGGTCAGATGCAGCTCCTGGGCTTCCTTTTGGGCATCAGCATAATCATCAATGGTTGGCTGATGACTAATTGCACGTCCCGCTGTCAGAGTTTATAGTTCCTAACCATCTGAAAGGGCCATAGTATGTCCAGCCCTATTTTAGACCGATAACATAATCACATTCTGGAGCTTAGAGCAGTGCTTTGTTGAGTTTGCTTGGAAAGTAATGTATTATTTAATAAATATTCATTTTTTATCTTGTATTCAGTATTTTTCTGTTTGTACAATCCTGTAACAATGCCGCTACCTTATTCCCATAATGAAAACTTGTCCGGGCAAAGTTTTCTGATTTGTGACAGAATGTTCAGAAGAGTCTGTGTAGAGGTGTTTTTATTTGTATCAGCAACAATTTTATTCATAGCACATTTAACTCTCTTCATCTAAGTTTAATGTGTCGGGTGGTTTGCCCTACATAGCCTTGCCACAGGGACATTTGAGTAAGTAAATCACTTCTTTTGCTTTTACATCTGGAAAATCCCAAGTGGCAAATTTAGAGCGTCCCATTAAAACTGACTTAAAATATTGTTTCGTTATTTTCGGATAGTGAGTCAGTTTTAAAGCATAATTCAAGCTTCCGAAGACTGTTTAAAGTAAAGGCAATTAAAGTGGTTCATCATCACAGATATTTTACTATTATTTTTGGTATGTGAGAAGGTAAGCATCTCTGCAATTGTCACTTTTCCTTTTGTTGTGTGAGCTTTACCAATGCTTTGAGCATCCACTTCACAAGATTGATGGTCTGGTCCTTACTCATCTACTTTTCTGTTGTCAAGCTACAGTATTAAGTCAGTGTAGTGCAATCGACATTATTGATGTAAGTTGAGGCAAGTAAGGCCCCATGTAGTGTGTTGGAAATTGTATTGAAAAAAAACCCCCACTGTTTTTCAAACTTTCTATAATTTTCCTTTGCTGATGCCTGCATGGCAGGATGCATATGGTGCTAGGCTCTGGCTCTATCCAACCTACACTACCAGAGATATCTATAGTTACATAGTTACATAGTGAGGTTGAAAAAAGACACCACTCCATCCAGTAGAACCTATGATGAGTGTGTGTATAAGTTTATATCAATAGTACATTGTATACCCTGTATGTTGTGGTAGTTAAGGTGCCCATCTAATAGTTTTTGAAACTTTTGATGCTCCCCACTGACACCGCTGCTTGTGGAAGAGAATTCCACATCCTCACTGCTCTGACAGTATAGAACACTTTACGCAATTTAAGGTTAAACCATTTTTCTTCTAATTTTAGCGAATGGCCGTGATTCCTTTTATATTCCCTTTCGCTGAATAGTTTGCTCCTCATGCTAGGGTCACCGGTATTTGTACGTTGATATATTCACTCTCAAGC
Organism: Pelophylax lessonae; assembly: GCF_965119305.1. NCBI lineage: Eukaryota > Metazoa > Chordata > Amphibia > Anura > Ranidae > Pelophylax > Pelophylax lessonae. Next base: position 533,127,285 of record NC_138771.1, on the reverse strand, counting down.
GTCTCTTCTCCAGAGTAAATAAGTTTAATGCTTGTAGTCTTTCCTCATAGCTGAGATCCTCCAGTCCCTTTATTAGCTTTGTTACCTTTCTGTGGACTCTCTCCAGTTCCAGCAAATCCTTCCTGAGGACCGGTGCCCAGAACTGGACAGCATACTTAAGATGCGGTTGGACCAGAGTCTTATAGATTGGGAGAATTATCATTTAATCTCTGGAGGGAATCCCCTTTTTAATACATGCCAGTATTCTGTTGGCTTTGTTTGCAGCAGCTTGACGTTGCATGCCATTGATGAGCTTGCTGTCTACTAGGACCCCCAGGTCCTTTTCCATCGTAGATTCCCCCAAAGGCTCTCCCCCTAGTGAGTAACTTGCGTTTGTATTTCTGGCACCCAAATGCATTACCTTACATTTCTCAACATTAAACCTCATTTGCCATGTAGATGCCCACCCCAATATTTTGTTCAGGTCTTCTTGTAAGGTTCCACATCCTGCGTAGAAGGTATTGCCCTGCTTATTTTAGTATTGTCTGCAAATACTTAGATTGAGCTTTTTATCCCATCTTCTAGGTCCTTTATGAATAAATTAAATAGGATTGGTTGCAGGACAGATCCTTGGGGGGACCCCACTTTCCACACCAGTCCATTCCGAGTACTCCTCATTTATCCCCACCCTCTGGACTCGCCTCTGAAGCCAAGTACTCACTCTATGGTCCATACCCACATACCTTAGTTTGTACAGTAAACGTTTGTGGGGAACTGTATCAAATGCCTTTGCAAAATCCAGATACACCACATCCACAGGGCTTCCTTTATCTAGATGGCAGCTCACTTCTTCATAGAAGGTAATAGATTGGTCTGCCAAGAGCGAATTTTCATGAATCAATGCAGATTACTACTGATCACACCATTTTCATTACTAAAGTCTTTTATATAGTCCCTTATCATGCTCTCCAATATCTTACACACTATTCATGATAGGCTAACGGGTCTGTAGTTCCCAGGTATATATCTCTGCCCTTTTTTAAATATTGGTACCATGTTGGCTTTTTTTCAATCGGCTGGTACCATTCCCGTCTGTAGACTATCCATAAAAATTAGGAACAATGGTCTCGCTATCACCTGGCTGAGTTCTTTAAGGACCCTCGGGTGTAAGCCATCTGGTCCCGGTGACTTATTTATGTTAAGTTTTTCATGTCTAGTTCTGAGTCTGTCTTCTGTTAACCATGAGGGTGCTTCCTGTGACGTGTGTATTAACTTTAACATTACAGTCTAGGCTTCTGTATCCCCCCAATTATTTTGTGAAGACTGAGAGGAAGAATTTATTTAGCACCTTCACCTTCTCTTTGTCATTTGTAGACAGATTCCCTTTGTCGTCCTTTATAGGGCCAGTGTGTTCTGGCATCATTTTCTTATTATTAATATATAATTAAAGAATTTCTTAGGTTTTTTTTCACTCTCTTCCGTTATGTGCCTTTGGTGTTCTATTTTAGCCGTTTTTATTGGGCTCTTACATTTCTTATAGCATTCTTTGTAATGTTGGAATGCTGCCGATGACTCTTCAGCCTTGTATTTTTTGAAGGCCTTTTCTTTAGTTTATATACATTTTTTACATTGGAGTTTAGCCACCCAGGGTTTATTTTAGCTCTTCTAAGTGTATTCCCCATTGTAATGCACTGGCCAATACCTTTATTTAGTATGTTCTTAAAGCACTTCCATTTTTCCTCCGTGTTCTTTGTATCTAGGATTTTATCCCATTTGATATCGTCTAACAAAGTGTGCAGTTTAGGGAAGTTGGCTCTTTTGAAATTTAGTGTCCTTGTATTACCCTTGTGTTTCTTATTTCTATGATTTATACTAAAACGAATTGACCTATGGTCACTGTTTCCTAAGTTGTACAGTATTTCTACATCTGTGATCAGGTCTGTATTGTTAGTAATCAGTAGGTCCAGTAATGCATTGTTTCTTGTCGGTGCATTCACCATCTGACCCATGAAATTGTCCTGCAAAACATTTAGGAAATGGAGGGCCTTAGATGAATGCACAGTTCCTTCTGCCCAGTCTATATCTAGATAAATAAAATCCCCCATTATAATGACATTTCCCATCCTTGTTGCCATTCCAAGCTGTGATAGGAGGTCTGTCTGCCCCTTCTATCTCTGGTTGGGGGGGGGGGCTATAGTAATGCCCAATATTACTTTCCCCATAGTACCTTCCCTTTAAAGCTCTACCCATTGGAATTCTAACTCCTCCCCAACTCTATTCGTGATATCGTCCCTCATATTCACTTGCACATTGTTCTTGATATACAGGCATACCCCTTCCCCTTTTTTACCCTCTCTGTCTCCGCGATAAAAGGAATATCCCTAAATGGTTGCCAGCCAATCATGGGAGCTGTCAAACCAAGTCTCTGAAATTCTCACAAAATCGAAATCCTTCTCATACATTAGCAGCTCCAGTTCTCCTATCTTGTTGGCCAGACTTCTAGCATTGGCATACAAAGCTCGTCCTACCTTACATAGTTTCATAGTAGTTGAGGTTGAATAAAGACATCAGTCCATCCAGTTCAACCAGTGTAGGTGTGTGTGGACGTAATCATCTCACATACCCCTGAATTTTATGATCCTTGAGATGTACGTCCAAGAGTCTTTTGAAAATAGCCATACTCCCTGCAGCCCTAACAGTAAAGAACCCTCTGCGCAGCCTAAGGTTAAATCTCTTCTCCTCTAATCGCATTGTATGGCCACATGTCCTCATGCATTCATTGCAACTGAACGTTTTTTTTCTATGCTCAGATTACCGTTGAGGTACTTGTATATCTCTATCATGTCCCCTCTCAGGTGTCTCCTTTCCAGGGAGAATAAATCAAATGCTTGTAAGCGCTCTTCATAATTAAGGTCCTCCAATCCCCTTATCACTTTAGTTGCTCTCCTCTGGACTCTCTCCAGCTCCAACACATCCCTTCTGAGTAATATTACCAACAGCGCATGTCTCAAAGGTGATAGTGGTATAATGTATGTGATAATAGGTCTGTTGACCAAATCAGTACTGGGGTATATGTGGTTATTTCACGTATGATATTCTGCTGCTCATATAAACGGTGCTCAGTCACCTATCAATTGCTAATCTCTATTACATAAAGTGCATCATGTGTTGCATTCTCAATTAAATAGCATTACAAATAAAATACATTTAAACAGTGTATAAAATTAGTGCATATCTGTGCAATACATGCAAATAAAAATACATGCAATACTCATGAACTCCTGCAACAGTGTATTATACCAAAAAAAAAACATGTAAAGATAAAAGTCTATGAGACTGGACATGTATAAAGCATAAAAAAGCTTTTAAAAATTAGTGAAAAAGTATTGGGGGTATATGTACTTCACAATTTTTTAAAAGCTTTTTTATGCTTTATACAGTTTTTTTGTTTTTTCACTAATACGTTTTTTTACATTACGGTTAAGCCAGCCAGGTATGCACTGTGCGATGCTATTGTTTAAAACCTTGGGTTTTGTATCTCTGGGCACCCTACCGCTAATGCCCCCAATAATGCCCGCTAAACCTTGCTCCCTGCTGGCTAACTCTACATCTGGACCCTCCCCCCCATCACCTAGTTTAAAAGCCCCTCTAACTTTTCGGCCATCTTCACTCCGAGTACGTCTGCACCCTCCCTATTTAGGTGCAGTCCATCCCTACTAAAGAGCCGGTAGTCGACTGAGAAGTCAGCCCAGTTCTTCAGGAACCTGAACCCCTCCTTACTACACCAGCTCCTTAGCCACTTTTTAACTTCCTTAACCTCCCACTGCCTCTCTGGCATTGGCTCAAGGTACAGGTAGTATTTCTGAGAATACTACCTGGAGGTCCTACTCCTTAATTTAGTTCCTAAGTCCCTAAAATAGTTTTTTAGGACTCGCCGTCTCCCTCTAACTTTGTCACTGGTACCCACGTGTACCATGACAGCTGGGTGCTCCCCAGCCACACCCAATAATCTGTCCACCAGATCCGTGATGTGCCAAACCTGAGCGCCCGGTAAACAACAAACAGTTTGGCTCTTACGGTCTTTTTGACAGATTGCCCTCTCTGTCCTTCTAATAATTGAGTCCTCTACCACCAGAACCTGTCTTTCATTAACCTTAGCCTCACTCCCACCCTCACTGGAGGAGTTCTTCCCCTGGCAGCTAGGGGCGTCGCTTTGCTCCAGCAATGCTGGTCCCTGACTGGTTTCCCCAACATCAGGCAACAGAGTTTATTTATTGGGATGTTCCAGCCCAGGACCAGCCTCCTTGACTCTTTCCCCTCTACCCTTCCTAACTGTCACCCAACTACTCTGCTCTGGTGCCTGCACCCTTGTTTCTCCACCCGCCTCTGTGCTGGCCCCTGCCAGCACCTGCCAGGTACGTTTCCAGCTCTCCTTAAGTATGGAGATACTTCTCATGTTGCCAGTTTCTTCCCTAGATTCAGGACCTGAGCTTCCAGGGAAGCAATGTGCTTACATTTTGCACAGCTGTATTCCCACCTCGATTAGATAATCGAGGAACGCATACATGCCACAAGATGTTCACCGAGTGGCATCTCCACATCCGCCAGGCATTGTACCCACTAATTTAATGGGGATTGGGAATTTAATTCTGTCCGATTAGCTGTTCATTAGCTTCCTGATTCTAATTTCTCAGCACACAGTTACTCCTCAGTCACACACAGTTGCACCGCAGTATTCAACGCTACACAGTCACTCCACTCAGGTACTTGCAACACTCAGATACTCACAACACTCAGGTACTCGCAAACTCAGGTACTCACACTACTCAGGTACTCACTATAAGTACATGTTTATTTAGAAGGGCTCTCATATACATTAACAGCTCCAAACATAATGGAGGGTGGATGCTGCCATTGGTAGGCATAAGAAAGGGAAAATTATATTTATGAAAAACAACTTACTGTTTTCCTGATACCTACATGGCAGCATACATATGCGTATACCTTGCTACACATAAAGGTTTTTTGCAGGTGTAGCACCCTACAGGTAGGTGCTAGGTAAATGTATAGTGGGCCTTGTCTGCCTAACAGCAGAGCCACGATTTCTTTTAGTTAGGGTGTCATGACTTCCAGATGTGTTTGCTGAAGGGGAAATCTCCCCACTGGCTCTTGTGAAAGGCTTCTTATAGGGTAGTGGAGGAAGCCCAATCAGGGGCACATTCCAGCTTGTAACTACCCCAGAAGGCAGATTATGCCGCAAAGGATTCTGGGGGTGGGTATAAGTTTGGGGGAAGTGCGTGACACTGTGTCTTTGGCGGGAGCAGAGTCCCAGGAGGGAGAGAACGTCTGTCTCTCCTACTGTCTGAGGAAGTCAGGTGTTGCCTGGGAATCCAGAGTGCTGAGTTGAGCTGAGGGGATCCGGTGTGCCGAGATCCTGCGGAGAGCGAGAGGGGTCCAGTCCCAGGAAAGCCTACACAGGTCGTGAGTATTGAGGATTGCTTCTGGGGGTCTGCCTAAAGTCAGAGGGGACCACTCCAGAAGAGGTTCTAGGATCCAGTGTCAGCTAGCTGAGGAAAAGGGGGTACCTAGGTTGAGGACCCTGAAGTTACCAAGGGGGTACATAGTCAGTGAACCCCGAAGAGTTCAAGGTTAAAGGGGGCACCTGCAGTTTGGGCCCTGAATTGTACAGAGTGTCAGTTGAGAGTTGCAGCCATACAGGAACCTACAACGAACTGCTTCAAGCCAGTGCAAGACTGGAGGAAGTAGCCAGTGACTTTGCAGTACAGCAGTGCCAGTAGTTCTATAATCCACAGTCCTGGATCTTCTGGACTTAAAGTCGAGGATTCAGCACTTCTATTAAGTTACAGTGTGTTCCGAGAGTCAGTGAGCGTCCCAAGTGTATTTAGTTGAGCCTAAGGAGTATCCCACTCATTCCCTTCTCCAATCCCCTTATTTACAATAAAACCACAAAACAAAGATGCCGGAGTTGTCAATGTCTCAGTTTTCACACCCAGGGTCGCAGCTCACATGGGCTGGAGAGGTAACCGGTAACAATGGCAGACCCACGTTAGGCTCAATGCCTGGAAAACCTGCTACACAAGGTAATTTGATGATGAAAAAAGAAGCCTAAGCTACGCTCCCAAATTGCATTGTTGTGAGTGAAGCTTGCAAATCATTGGAAGGAATCACATCCTGGTACATGTGAATGGTCAAGTTGGGTGACAAGATACAGAAGAAGATAAGAAGTGGGTCTAACCAAAAAATCTCAGTCAGCCCAATCTGGTAATAGAAGGTCCATCCATTGTGGTGAGTGTATATCCATGTGGGGTCACCTGGAGCACCTGAAGTGGTCATGTGTTTATCCATTACTTATGGCACCTGTTCACCTACCTTTTGCTTTTTAAGCAACTATTATTTGAATGGGATTTATTGATACATTGGACATTAGTTGTATTTTCTGGTGCTGTTTATTTATTAATTTTGTGCACTTTTACATTTGGCACACAGTTCACTAGTCCTGTGAGTTGGGTTATGGGTGGATCCTGTTACCATACATATTTTATAGAAAAGTGTGTTTTAGAAATTGTAAATGCGACTGATCAAAATATTGTCCTGAAAACATCTTTTTAGACAAAGAGGTTGGATTTAAAATAGAGATTTATTTATGAGCTGTTAGGCAACAAGCTCCCCAATGAAAAACCTTCCCCCTGAAAAAAAAAAAGGCCACATTCCATGTTTTGACATCTTATATCTAGTTTAAATTTCAAATTCCCTTTTTGTGTTGTAATTCCCAGCAAGGAGGGGATTCATTTGTCAGTCTCATGCACAGATATGAAAGACATTTTTTGATATTTGTTTCTGTATTTCTCAGTGTGACATTGAATGCCTTGTCTTTGTTCTGTGGATATCTGTCCATGATGCACCTGTCCAGGTGCACTCTTGTATTTCAAGCAAAAACTGAATTTGTAAGTAGATAATTTGTAAAAATGTGTTTACAGAGAAAACGGTTTTGCTGGATGGCCTTGCTTGCTTTTATGTGATAACCTGCTCTGAAAAATGATAGAATCGGCCTGGCTGTTTAATGTCAGCTCTTCTGCTTTCTTTTTCTCCACCCTTTATCATAGTACAATAGCAGGGCTCAGGAGGGTTTTGAGAGTACTTGTGATTGTTACATTATGGTTCTCTTTCCTAGTCAATGACCTTGTCACTCATGTTAGTTCAAATTATTTAGAGTGCCTTTCTTTTCATGGAGTGTTTAACTGATATTCATGTAGCTTTTAGCACCAATATGTTGCTAAATATGGGATGGCTGTCCTTAAAATGCATATAATGTGCACATGACCACAGTGGTAAGTAGGGAATAAAGGTCATTGGCAATGAGGCTGGAAAGGGATGGATCTCTTGTGCAGGACTAGATAGCTGAAGGCACTCATGAATGTTACGCACGGCTGCATCTGTGCATTGGGTACAGACACTAATATCTCAAGTAGAAGCCCTGAGCTATATGAGACATTTCCTCTGCTACACAAACATTTAAAAATGTCTGCAGTTTTATACCTTGCAAGTGTCATGTTCAAGGCTTTACAAACATTCCTCTTTTGTCAAACTAAAAGTTTTCAGTCTTACGGAACCTTGGTCACCTTCTTAATACATCCATGATTTTCTCTGATTGATGCAGCTAGGCTAGGCAAGAGCAGGAGCCATGCAAAGCTGAGGTATTACCTATTAAACGTGCACCAGTGATTATTACTAATGATATTTATATAGCTCTGACCATTTTCGCAGCACTTTACATATACACTGCTCAAACAAAAAAAGGAACACTTTGAAAACACATCAGATCTCAATCAATCTCAGTACTGGATATCTATACTGATATGGATTGGGTAGCATGTTAGAAACAAAAGGATGCCACATAAATTGATGGAAATGAAAATGGTCAACCTACAGAGGGCTGAATTCAAAGCCACCCCAAAAATCAAAGTAAATAAATGATGCAGCAGGCTAGTCCATTTTGCTGAAATTTCATTACAGCAACTCAAAATGGTACTCAGTAGTTCGTATGGCCCCCACGTGCTTGTATGCATGCCTGACAATGTCAGGGCATGCCCCTGATGAGACGACGGATGGTGTCCTGGGGTATTTCCTCCCAGATCTGGACCAGGGCATCACTGAGCTCCTGAACAGATTGAGGTGCAACCTGGTCACGTCAGATGGAATGAAACATAATGTCCCACAGGTGTTCTATTCGATTTAAGTCAGGCGAGCGTGGGGGCCATTCAATGGTATCAATTCCTTCATCCTCCAGGAACTGGCTGCATAGTCTCGCCACATGAGGCCAGGCATTGTGGTACACTAGGAGGAACCCAGGACCCACTGAACCAGCGTAGGGTCTCACAATGTGTCCAAGGATTTCATCCTGATACCTAATGGCAGTCAGGGTGCAATTGTCTAGCTTGAAGAGGTCTGTGTGTCCCTCCATGGATATGCCTCCCCAGACCATCACTTACCCACCACCAAACCAGTCATGCTGAGCGATGTTACAAGCAGCATAACATTCTCCATAGCTTCTCCAGACCCTTTCAAGTCTGTCGCATGTGCTCAGGGTGAACCTGCTCTCATCTGTGAAAAGCACAGGGCACCAGTGGCGGACCTGTCAATTGCAAATGCCGATCGAGCTCCACGGTGCAGAGCAGTGAGCACAGAGCCCACTAGAGGACGTCAGACTGTCAGGCCACCCCCATGAAGTCTATTTCTAATTTTTTGGTCAGAGACATTCACACCAGTTGCCTGCTGGAGGTCTTTTTGTAGGACTGTGGCAGTGCTCATCTTGTTCCTCTGTGCACAAAGGAACAGATACCAGTCCTGCTCATGGGTTAAGGACCTTCCATGGCCCTGTCAAGCTCTCCTAGAGTAACTACCTGTCTCCTGGAATTACTCCATGCTGTTGAGACTGAGCTGGGAGACACAGCAAACCTTCTGCCAATGGCACATATTGATGTGCCATCCTGAAGGCGTTGGACTGCCTGTGCAACCTCTATGGGGTCCAGGTATAATCTTGTGTTACCAGTAGTGACACTGACCCCAGCCAAATGCAAAACTAGTGAAAAACAGTCATAAAAGATGAGTAGGATAAAAAAGGTCGGTAGCCTCCACCTTTAAAACCATTCCTGTTTTGGAGGTTGTCCCAGTGTTCATTATCACCAAAGCAGCCGAAACCGATTAACAACTCCCTTTGCTACCTAACTGACCAGATCAATGTCCCAGGAGTTTAATTGACTTGATGCTATACTCTGATTAAAAAGTGTTTCTTTAATTTTTTTTTTTTTTTTGAGCAGTGTATATTGTACATTTGCATCAGTCTTGAAAAATATTGTTCTTAACAAAAACACATATATGATTCATGAACATGCAGCATAAGCCAATTTGTTACGCTTGGACTACATTAAATATTACACCCACAAAATAAAATATTTAAATAAGTTCAGCTTACTTAGAGAAGACAGACATGGTTCAATGCCAATATAATAATGAACTAATGTTAGAAAACATTAAAAAATTCCTAGCCACTGAAATTCTTCCACGGCTTCCAGGAATGTCTCTATCTCACTTGTCAACAGCTAAATCCTAGGGATATTCACTATACAGCCCTGCCCAGTGGCACAGATTTTTGATAGAAAACTTCCCTGAGGATGCACTAGGGCCCTATTTATTGCTATTGTAGAGGTATATCTCCAACAGTGGTGGTGACACTGGGGAGAGGAGAGGGAGAGAACCGAAGCTTCGGGTGGCCACATTGCTGGATCGTGGGACAGGTGAGTGACTTTTTATAGCTGCTGACTTTTATTAAACACAGAAATGACTGGAACTTCACTTTAAAATAGACAATGAGGAGGCAACATATTCATGTCCCAGCTGCCTGTTAATTGCCCTCAAAAAAGCGATACACTGCAAATTACTTTTCAAAGAGGCAACAAGAGCTGCTGCTGCAAGCCGTGAAACCAGTCAATTCTAATATTTTTCCTTGGATCCTCCTTCGATCACTGTTCTTCGGTTTTATCCATGCCCTCCAGTATTGCCACTCTATCAATGTTCTTACTTGAATAAAACCACACAGTATGGGTGAATACATTTTATTTGCTTTAGAGCAATCAATTCTTCCGTCTAGTCTTTTTACTTTCTATCTTACCCACTTATGTTGCTCACATTTTAAATGTCTTTAATTATCCTTCTAAATCTATATAAGAGAAGCAAAAGACTAAACAAGTTGTTGAAAGAAGTCACATTTACTTTCCATCATTTTCACTACACAATTGTAAACTCCTTAAAAAGTACAAACACTGGATACGTACCTTTAACTAGACTCAGATTTTAGTAAACCTGGTCATTTGGCAAAAGTTTAGTCATTTAATAGAGGTAGATCCCATTTCACCGTAAGTGAAGACATTCAGATTTACAAGATAAGTTATGTGTACATTTGTGAGCACGTGGTTTTGAACATTTGTGTGTTCTTTATATGTTTTTCTGTCAAACAATCATCAATCCTTTATCATTTTAATGTGCACTAAATTATATGAAAAACTGTAACGCAATCATATTATCCCTTAGCTATCATAAACGTTATTAAAAAGCTGTGGCGGAGGCAGCCATTTTTCAGGCTGGATTGGTAATTTAGAGAACGCAGGCAATTAATTAGCTAGGACTAAAGGTAACAAAACTTGTAGCAAACTATGCAAATATAATGGATATAAGCAGCTTATGGGTCCAGTACAGCTCAGCTACATATTTAGTTTGAATGTGTGTAAGCCCTAATCTATTTTTTAGTATACTTAGTGTTATGCCTCACCGTATAATGTTGTCTTAAAGGAGTTGTAAAGTCTCATGGTTTTTCACCTTAAAGCATTCTGTGCATTAAAAACCTTTCGTGCTTTAGCTGTCCCCCCCAGACCCCCCCTTTTCCTTACCTGAACCCAATCGACGAGCATGAGCCCAGTGGCTCCAGCCTCTGTCTTGGGTCCTCATTTGATAGATTGATAGCAGCAGGCTCCCGCTGCAGTCAATCAAATCAAGTGACACAGGAGTGGGGGGCAGGACCACGTCCCACTGTCTGTGTCAATAGACGCAGCAGTGGGACTCGTAATTGCGCCTGCACGGGTGCCCCCATGGAAAGTGGCTCTCCCTGGGGACACCCAATGAAGTGGAGGAGCCAGGAGCGCCGCCGGGGGAACCCCAGAAAAGTAGGATCGGGGCTGCTCTGTGCAAAACCCTTGCACAGAGCAGTTAAGTATGTAGTTTATTGAAAAAAACAAAAAAAAACATACCTTTACAATCACTTTAAGTAATACAGTTTTTGTGAATCCATTGCAAAGTTTCTGCAGTTTTTGGAGATCCTGACAGTAATAGCAAAAAATAGCAATGGTTGCCAAACTAAGGCAAGCCATAGAAAGTTTGATTTTTTTTTTTTTTGCTGCTACAACAGGTTGCAGTTATGAAAATCACTGGATTCCTCCATGAACACAGTCAGTGTTGATGGGGAAATTTCTCTCGCAGCGCTATTGTGTTCTGCCAGCAGTGGTGGAGGTGGAGGGGGTGGGGGGAGGCTCCCCGTCCAGGAAAACACAATGATTACTGAACCAATCAATGGATCAACACCAGTATAACCAGCTTGCCCATACATGGATCAAATCTTGGCCAGTCCTTGCTGAACCGGCCAAAATTCAATCCATCCATGGCCAATTTTAGACTCCAGTAATAGCTCCTATGGTTGGTTGATGGGCTGCCTAGCTGATAGTCCCTACTGAACCGAGCCAAAAATCGATCCATCTCTGGACGCTTAATACACAGAATGCAAGCCATAAATGATTAGGAAAATCATTTGATTCCCTCATCAACACAGTGAGAGTTGATGAAATCACTCCCTCATCAATATTGTGTTCTGTCATGGAGGGTGAGGGGAGCCTTTCCTTTTAGCAGAACACAATGATTATTGCTAACCGCTATAGCCACTGGCAGTAATCACATGCCCAAAAATCTTTCAGACTTGTTATACAACCAGCCATGCTTATACATGGATTAAATCTTGGCCAGTCACTGCTAAACCGGCTGAGATTCGATCCATCTATGGCCAGCTTTAGCCTCCAGTTTGTGTTCCTAAACCCACAACAGTAAAATCAGTCGGTATATGCAGTAAAGCTTGCCTGTTATACTCTCTGTGGAACCTAGGGGGTTAATCCTCTGCATTGTGTAAAAAGGCTATTTGATCCTGTCTTCACTGATCCTTCCCTTCTTCCACTTTCCCCAATCCATCTGCTGATAGTACAGAGCCTTGGAGTCACTCTGCACATGCTCAGTTTGGTGCGTATTGCTAGAGAGTTTTTATTTTCTTGGGAGAGTGAAAGTGATCAGCACAGGGCCAATCAACACTGACCAGACAGAGGGTCAGAGGTCCTGCAATCTCATCGGACATTCAGAGTAGAATTAAAACTCCTCCTACAAGCTTTAACTAGACACTGATAGAAGTTACAAGATTGCTATATACTGCTGATGAGAAAAGGTATTTATCAGTTTATATTTACTAAAATAATAACATGTCCATGTTCTGTGTGGGAGCCCAGATATAGTGAATGCAGGCCCCTGGGTTTAGTAACACTTTAAGCTCCTTAAACTTTGCAATATATTCACAAAATGATTTATTTAATAAAACTGTATACAGTGAGGCATGATTCCAACATACTGAAAAAATTGATTTTGGATTACATACGTGTAACCTTTGAGGCCACAGTGGTATTTATATTACAGAATAAAATAAGTGCAAACATCATCAAGGATCCTCTATCACAGTATTTCTGGAAGTGTGTGACATGTTTGTCTGGCGGCACATGTCCTCGTCGTACGTAGTAGACACTACAATGTCAGCACTGAGACTGCAGTCCTGAGGATTTCTCTTACAAATGTAAGCAAATAAAGGATGTCTAGCAGTGGTTACCTTGGGTGACATCTTTCACCTCCACTATCCATTTTGATGAGTAAGTTAACCTAAATTCCTTTACGGTGACTCCACGCTTATCTGCTGCGATTTGCCCGCAGCATATTGTACCTGCGGTTTTTCATGCAGGTTAGCTGTGCTTTCCTATAGACTTCTATTACAGTATGTCCCTTTGTTTTGGTATGTTTTCCAGAAAGCACACCAAAACCACAGGACATGCTAGAAGTGTATGGGAAAGCACAGTCAACCCACACAAAAACCGTGGACACACTGCGCTGCACCCATGCTGCGGCCAAGGCGCAACAGGGGCAGATTGAAAGCATGCTTAAAATAAAAGTGCACCTGTGCCCAGACTATAGGCATTAAGTGATTTACATATTCTTAAAGTGGAGCTCCAGTCACCATAATTGTTTTTTTTTTCTAAAAGCACCCCCATGATTGCCATAGATTGTACATTACTATGTGCATACTGTTGCAAAAAACTATGTGTGTTTTTTTTTTTTTATCTGTAAAAAAATTACCTTATCTTGGAAGCAGGCAGGGGCCATCGTGGTTCTGGGCATCTGAAGCCCACTCATGTCTATTTCCGGGATTGAGTGCCGCTGGCTACCCAGCATGCATCTCCCGATCTCGCGTCTGTGCAGTGATGACACTGCACAGTGCAGTTTGCTGATTGCAGGTTGCTATAGCGATAGAGGCGGCAACAGAAGTTTCTGTCCCCTTGTTATGGCAACCTGTCAATCAAAAGAGAATTAGGCGATTTTCTTGGACGTCTGGGATCAATGACGCCGATATCCCAGGAGTCCAAGGGAATCGCCTGATGACAACATCGCCTAGGTGGCCAGGAGTGGCACCGACACATTTAAAATAAAATCATTCAGACATAATAATAAAAAAAATTAAAAAAAAAATGAATATCTATTTAGGGCTGCACTGCAGGTGAGCATGTGAATAAAAGCAACTTGCAAATATGGGTGGAACTCCGCTTTAAGAAGCAATTAAAGAGCTTTAAACAAGCCATCCTGACCTCTCTAGCTGCTTGTAAAGTCGTTTCGTTCCTCAAAGATCACAACAAAGACTAAAGTCAGATTTTACTTAGGCTGGCCATACATTATACAATTTTCTGTACAATTTTATTTAGATTTACCTTCAACTATTTAGTACAAAGGCCTGCCTAATTGGATACAATTGAAAGTGTTGTTTAGTTTTGACCTCATATTATATGGTTATTGGTAAATCTAACATAAAATTGTGCAATGCCTTAGTTTCTGACAGATGTTTGTTTATATTTGCGGACTGACAGGCTGCCAAGATTCTGGAGCAACAGAAGTAATAGCAAAAACTAATATTTTACTGCTGCTATTATGAACATTGAAGACACATTTCTCCACCTACAGCTACAGAGGTGAGTGAAGACTTGCTTTAAAGTGCTTTCACTGCTTGGTCAGAGTACGTAAATACTTTAATATTCATAGTCTGAGCACATATTTACTTAAAAGGGAACATAAAGCTCAAAGTGTTTAAAGAAAAGAAGGGAGTGTCTTCCAGGACCAATATGGACACACTGACATGTTTTTCTGCATTTCTGGGTGTTCCAAAGAAATATCACAACATCATCATATTTATTAAATGTCATCTAGTCCTACCTACAAGTGTCCACATTGTACATCTGATACACATTTATATATTTTGGTAAATTATTGAGGTATATACAGCACCTTTTTTTTACCTCTCTAAAAACATTTTGAGTAGTCATTTCCCAGTTTAGTTCCCTAGTGACCTATTTCGGACCCGTTACCTTTTATTTTATATATACCTCTGAATGGGCCAAAGTACAGTAAGGCAATGCTCCTGTTAGAGCATATCCAAACACACAAAAAAGTTGTAATATAATACAGCTTTGTAATTTGATGGTGGTGACTACATTAGTTATCTTTTTTCAGGCTTCTTTTACTTATAACACACTTCCTGTCAATATGTGGTTATAGCCACTCCACTACTGTATTTGTGGATGGAGCCATGGTTGCCATCCAGGCTGAACTTAAAGCGGTTTTAAAGCCTCAAGGTTTTTCACTTTAATGCATTCTATGCATTAAGGTGAAAACCCTTCTGTGCTGCAGCTCCCCCCCAGACCCCCCCTTTTTTTTTACCTGAGCCTGATCTGATCCAGCAAAGTGCAGAAGTGCTCCAGCCACTGTCCCTCTCCTCATTGGACAGATTGATAGCAATCAAATCCAGTGACACGGGAGATGGAGGGCCTGATCCTGCTGTCTGTGCTAATGGACGCAGCAGCAGGACTCGGGAGCGAGCCCGCACGGGTGCCCCCATGGAAAGTGGCTTTCCATGGGGACACCCAATAAAGTGGAGGCGCCTGGAGCGCCGGCAGGGCACCCCACAAGAAGAGGATTGGGGCTGTTCTGTGCAGAACCATTGCAGAATTGCATTGCATTCCAGAGCAGGTAAGTATAGGCATTGTTCTTTTTTTATTTAAAAAAAAAAACACAAGGGTTTACAGCATAAGGGGGTTTGAAACATGCCTGGATTTGTCCATCTCAATGACATAGGAGTGTTGGGTCTAACTCTAATAGTTTACATAAAAGATAACATCACTTTTGCTTCCAGGGCAGCTTAAGGGAAGTGACAAAGAGACTGCACTTCTAGTAAGAACAGCTTTCCAGGCTATGCTCTGAGCCTGAAATATGAAAAGGAATGCAGCTGCTGCATCTAAGGACTAGTGAGCTGCACTATATTAAAATTGTGTTTTTTGTGGATAGAGTAAGGGAAAACTATAACCATGGTTAGGGTTTTTGTTGCCGTTTGTGCTCCATTGGGGAGATTTTCTTTCACTTCCTGTCCTAAAGCCACAACAGAGAAAATCTCTCCAAAGTGAGGGACCTAACTGGTAGTCACCAGGCTCAACAACTAGTGTCACTATTGGAATATTTACCATCTATTCCTGATCTTGTGACAACTTGAAATGTGAGATTTTCTTTCACTTTTCACCAGGACAAATAGAAAGAAACTGGAACTAAAGCAAATAGAGAGCAAGTTTTGCCTCCATTTATACTTTAACTCGGAAAAAAAAGGTTGACACCTCCACTGTGTAAGGTGGAAAAACCTCTTTAACCAGAGGAACCATATGAAAAATGTATGTGTATGTATAGCCAGTGCCAGGACAAGGCCATCTAGAGCCCATGGTGAGCATGCCAAACTTTGCCTCATCCCAAGAATTATGAGCATTATGTGTTAGCAAAAGGCCCTGTGTATAGCCATTATTTATAGTATTGGATAGTGTACAGAAGGATTAAAATCCCCATCATATTATTTTTTTCTGGCAATGTGCCATAAGGCAAAATTTCCCTTCGCTTCCTATATGGTAACAGGAAGTTTAAAGGCAAAATTTCCTTCTTACAGTTGTCATTGGTAGTGGCGTCCTCAATAAAAACCTTCCCCTTTTCTCCATTTCTGAAGACAACTATATAATAAAAATAATCATTTTCTGCTGTGGTAATAGACAGCAGTAAAAAACCTGACATGAGTTCTAACACTTCCCAACTAGATCTAAAATTATAAAAAAAAGTTTTGATTATACATGTACTTCAACCACCTGCTACCTCTGTAATATAAAAAAATGGTGGGTAAGTGGATGTCTATTTCTAGAGCGCTGTGTATAAATGGCACTATAGAAAAAGCCCTTGGGAGACTGGTGAATCAAGCCATTCACATAGCTGTGAACCAAGCCAGTCACAGTCACAGTGTACAGAGCCAATCCAACTGGCTCGCTACCATAGAATCGCTGTGATAACCAGTCACAGCGATCACAAAGTATAAAAAATACTACTGTTTACATCTAAGAGCCTGCCCCTTCATCTTAAAACAGAGGAAAGGGAAGATGAACTAATGAATGAAAGATCATTTGCTGGTTACAGTGCAAAATAATAAGCAGATTCAGGATAGGAGGGGGTTTGATTGATGTGGTGCTTTTTTATCACTTTTACCTCCCTCTGCTCCCCTGTACGTCTGATCATCAGCCTGTCTCCATGTGACCTGTATATTAACCCTTCACCTCTTTTATCCTGCACATGTGAACATTACACACTTTGGGGTTGATTTACTAAAACTGGAGAGTGCGAAATCGGATGCAGATCTGCATAGAAACCAACCAGCTTTTAACTTCAGCTTGTTCAAGCTTTGACAAAAAAAAAACTGGAAGCTGATTGGTGTCTTATGCAGAGCTGCACCAGATTTTACACTCTCCAGTTTTAGTAAAGCAACTTCATTCAAACTCAACTTCATTCAAACTCAAACTCAAACTCACACCAGCATGTTTCTTCATTTCCCAAACAAAATGTGGCAAATATTGTGGTGTTTGCTTTCCAAAAAGGGGTAATTTAGAGGGTTCTTGTACTGTCCTGGCATTTTTATTTGCTATGTTTTATAACAGAAAGTAGGGGAATTTTTAGTTTTTTTTGCAACTTTTTTTTCTTTATATAATACAGTGGTTATTAAATACCATAAAAACAGCTCTATCTGTCTCAAGAATGATATAAAATTAATTTGTTTACACTATTGCATGGCCATTTATTTGTCAGTAAAACTATCACAGCATTACAAAGTGAAAAATGGCCTGGTAATGGAGGGATATTGAGGGCTGGTACTCAAGTGGTTAAAGTGGCCTGTGCCTAGACTATAGACGATAATCTAGATAAAAATTGTTGACATGCAATAAAGGGGCTTTAAAACAAATACTCACTCTCCTCTCTAGCTGCTTTTACTGTGCAGTAATTCATTTCCAGGGCCGTTGCATATGGGCACACAATAGGGCATACAAAGTAAAATATGCCAGCCCAGATCCTCAGCTGCAGCATCATTTTGCCAATTGACATGCATCACAAAAAAAAAAAAAAACTGTGTGCGGCAATAAATGTGCAACTGCAGACACTCACATTTACATGTGCACACATATGGGTGTATTTTTTTAAATGTTTTCTGTACCGAATGCCAATGGGCAAACTTCAGCATCAGCTGTGGCTCTCAGGTGCCACAACAAAATGTGTATTTTACTATGTACGCCCTGATGCCCTCATGTATAGCCATGTACAAGACAGAGCACTCATTAACAACAGAGACATTTTAATGGAGAAGTTCACCTTTCATAACATGTTACGTTACACCCATATTTGGGGTGTAACATGCAACATTTTATGAATGCACAGGCCCCGCATCTCTCCGATCCCCGCTGTGCCAGTTAGCGGGGGTGCTCCTCTACCCGCTAGCTGTCAAAAAAAAAAAAAAACGTGGCTGTGCGGGGCTCTGCCCACCCAGCCGCGTCACTCATTCACAGCGCTCTGTGAATGGAAAACTACAAGGTCCAGCTGCCTTTGCTGCTATCGGCTTGTAGTTTTCAATGAACTACCATGGCGCTGTGTTAGTTCATTCATTCTTCGTATCAGCATGTGTCAGCTTTCTCATGCGAGGTATGAAGAAGCAGATCCACTGACAGGTCTGCAGAAGACCTGCATGGCATCAGCGATCTGCTAATCGCAGGTGCAATGCTTTACAGGCTCTTTCAACAAAAAATAACAAACGCATACTTTTCTACCTGCAAAAAAATGTGCATTTATAATTTTTTCTGAAAAGGTGACCTTATCCTTTAAAGTAAGGTCAGTCAGTGTCTAAGGGCTCATTCACACTGGTGGCTAGGGGGCAGTAAAAGCAGGCAGCTGAGCTGTGGTTTTACAATCTTCCGACTGGCCATCTAAACACAGAAATTCAGCTGCACAGTGCTGTAGACATGCAAAAATTAAACAGCATGCCACATTAGGTGGTTGGTACACATGCTTACATATTTAGTCAGGTTAAAAAAAGACACAAGTCCATCTTATTCAACCAATGGAAAAACCATAAGCAAAGGGGATTGTGCCGCAATGTGACGGGATTGTGTGCAGTGCATTCAGTTGCAACAAAGTTGGTCGGCAATTTGGAGGGTTAGAACAGGCAGCGATGAGGCGACATATTGCCTGCTCACTGCCTGTCAAATGCCCTCTGAAAAGCTTTTCAGATGGCTGCCAATATTAACCACACGTTTAAACGAGCTCTAACAGCTTAGACACATCTGTTCGTTGTTTACATTAGAGGGTGGGTAGGCTGCCACGATCTACTCTCCTAAAATAAGATGAGATTTTGGAAGTTTCTCCACAGTGTCTATAGCTACAGGAGGGAAGATACCTTGGGTTAGGCTGGGTTCACACTGATGGGAATCGAATGAAGGTTTCCCTGCATCCAATTCGCATGACAGGAGCCTGTGACTGTCTCTCAATGGAGCAGATTCACACAGCTCCAAGGTGGCCATGGAGCTAGGCTTGCCACCTCATCCCTTTAAACCAGGACACATATAAATTACACAGGTTCTGTGGCTAATTTAATGTAGATAAGGCACTTTGTGAGTTTAATTACCACCTTAATCAGCCACAGAACCTTTGTAATTAATGTGTGTCCTGGTTTAAGGGGATGAGGTGGCAACCCTACGTAGAGCACATTGCACAAGAGTCCTTTGCATCTTTGGCTCCGTTTTTGGTCCGAATTAAGACAAAATTCAGGCCTGATTCGTCCCTGAAACAGAGAACCGGGATGTCTTGGACCCCTGCTATGAGCTGCATCCGTACACCGTGTGAATCCAGCCTTAAAGTGCTTTTATTCCTTGTTTGGAATATGTAAATACTTTAGTATGCATGATTTGGACACGGGTTAAATAACATACTATTATATTAGGTTGTATAGCACTAGATGCTCAAAAATCCCCACATTTTATTAGAAACTGCTTTGTACAGCCTGCCACTTCAAAGGCAAAGGTAAATAGTACCATTGTGCACTTAGACAGCAGCAGCAATGCCAGTAGATTGTCATTCTCCATCTTTGGCTCATTCACCCATGACAGTCATTTTATTCATTCATGTGCTGCTGCAGAACAGCTCCAGGCTGCATTGCAGTGTGAATGGGACACACAGGAAACAATTGTTTTCTGTGTGTCCTTGTGGTGACAGGCGCTTTTTAATGCAGTTAAACATCTGTCATCACGCTATGTGTGAATTAGCCTTTATGCATTTTCCTATGCATGCCAAATGCATTGACAAAGCAAATTACAGTGATGGCAATAGCACCTGTGTCCACCAATCTGCTACCTGTGAAAAAGGCATGATGCCTTGCTATGTGTTTGTGATGTCTTACAATCATTTTATGCAATATATCTAGTAGTAGTTA
The DNA here is from genome assembly GCF_965119305.1 of Pelophylax lessonae. Classification (NCBI taxonomy): domain Eukaryota; kingdom Metazoa; phylum Chordata; class Amphibia; order Anura; family Ranidae; genus Pelophylax; species Pelophylax lessonae. The sequence goes on along the minus strand of NC_138771.1, from coordinate 533,107,061 downwards.
CTCACATTTAGCTGGATTTGTTCTGTAATGTTTAAGATGTTTTTTGGTTATCCAAGCAGCTTCATTATATGAATACTACTAGCTATACCATGACCTGGATAAATAAAAACCTTCACAGGCATCACATTTATTTTTTTCATCTCAAGAATGATGCACCTTATGGAAACTGCATTAAAGTTGCAGCATGTTGGGTTGCTTTTAAAGTGGTTGTAAACCCTTACTTATACCCACTGAAATGACTAGACTGAGTTGATACACAGAGATGAAGCAAATCCTCCTATATAACGTACCTGTTTTTCTGCAGCCTCTCTTCTCTACAGCCTCCTAAAGCACACATTTTGCACAGCATATTTAAACTTCAGAAAGCAGGGGGCAAAAATCTGATGTCACATGCTACACAGTGCAGAGAGGAGAGCTGGCTGTATTCTTATGCCTCGTACACACGCGTCGATAGTTGGCCGTGAATTTTCGGCCAACGTCCGATCGGCCGATTTTCGACTTGTTAGTATGATGCTTTTGACAACCGACTCCGACTTTTCGGCCGAAAAAAATCTGGTGTGCAGGCTATAAAATTTTTGTTGGCCGTCAACACAACGGACGATTTTCCGTCAGTCAGTACAGATTTCGGCAGACAAAAATCTGATGGGCAAGACTGGGCATGCTCAGAGAAGAAAAAACACACGGAAAGTAAACCAGCACATGACATCACTTCTGAAGTTGATTTTTGTTGGCCGAAAAAATTAGTGTGCAGTCTGGGCACATTCCAACCAACAAAACACAACTCTGGACAAAAGACGGCCGATCGGTCGGCCGATAATCGTTGCGTGTGTACGAGGCATTAGACCTGAGTGGAGGGAATCGACACCCCCCCACACAGTCTTATAGGGAAACATGCACAGCTGAGGCTGTCAATCAACTATTATGTGCTGGGGAGGTGGTTGGGCCATCCCCAAGGATTGTCTGGTGTCGACATTGACTCATAAAAGTGACTGCAGGTAGCAGAGGAACAACAAAGCATGCAGAAATCACACTAGGTGGTTTGGATCAAGGCAAGTACATACTATAGTAGGATATGCTTTGTACATTTTTCATTACAGATTTTTACAACCACTTTAAATAAAAAAGGCACTAACCTAAAAATAAGTCATCACTACCTTAAAAATAAGTAACAAATATAAACTGCACATAAGGAGGTGGAATTAATGCTGCCATTGCCTATAGGCAGGTTCCCTACTTGGAAGTATGTATATAGCAGGGATCCTCAAACTACGGCCCTCCAGCAGTTGCGGAACTACACATCCCATTGGGCATTGGAAAACTCTGACATTCACAGACATGACTAGGCATGATGGGAATTGTAGTAATCCTGAACAACTAGAGGGCTATAGTTTGAAGACCCCTGGTATATAGGAAGAATGGACATCCTGTGCTGACTATTTTCTTCTTTCTATATACATTATAGTGCAACTAGAAGGGAACTTTTAGATACTTTTTTTTTACATTTTAAAAAAAAAGAAAGGTCTGCTTTAAGTGGCTTGTCTCTTTCCTAATATAATAAAACCTTGGATTAAGAGCAACTTGGTTTGAGAGCGTTTTGTAAGACAAGCAAAATTATTTTAAAAATGTTGACTTGAAAAAAAACAAGCGATGTCTTGATATACAAGTAGCGTCATGTCACAACTGAGTATAAAAGAGAAGAGAGGTGCCTCTAAGTGTAGCAATATGGTTACATTTAATGAAGGTACAACATTTAGCAACTCACATGATGATTAACCACTTAAGCCCCGGAAGATTTTACCCCCTTCCTGACCAGGGCCTATTTTGCGATTCGGCACTGCGTGACTTTAACGGACAATTGCGCGGTCGTGCGATGCTGTACCCAAATGAAATTGACGGAGCTTTCTTTTGGTGGTATTTAATCACCTGTGCGGTTTTAGTGATCATGCGCTATAAACCAAAAAAGAGCAACAATTTTGCAAAAATAACAATATTTTTCACATTTTTTTATATGAAATTCCCAAAAAAAAAAGTAAAAATCAAAATTTTTTAACATTTTAGGCCAATTTGTTTTGTGCTACATATGTTTGGTTAAAAAAAAATCGCAATAAGCGTATTTTTATTGGTTTGCGCAAAAGTTATTGCCTTTACGAACTAAGGGAAAGATTTTTGTCATTTTTATTGTTTTTTTATTAACGAGTAATGGCGGCGATCTGCGATTTTTTTCTGTGACATTGTGGAGGACAGATCGGACCCTTGACTGACATTTTTGACACTTTTAGGGGGACCAGTGACATTACTACAGTAATCAGTGCTATACATATGCACTGTTACTGTAAAAATGACACTGACAGGGAAGGGTTTAACTTTATTAGAGATGCAGTGGCTATGTGTGTCTCTAGGGGCATGCTTCTTACTGTGCAGGGATGTGGCTTTTCATGTAACAGCAGAGATATACGACCCTACAAAGCAGGACCGTATGATCTCTGCTGTTACACAAGGGAGAATGACAGGCGGCTTTGTTTACATTAGCCACCTGCCTTTCTCCCTCAGTAACCGACAATCGCGAGTGAGCGGCGGACATCGGGTCCGCCGCTCACACGTGCGGGGGGTCCATGAGCGAGTGGGAGCAGGAGCGCGCCTCCGGCGGCGTGCGCTCGCTCCCTAGAGCCACACAGGCTAGTGACGTACCCCTACGTCACTTTGCCTGTGAGGGGCTGACTGCCGCCGTATATAGTCGTGCGGCAGTCGGCAAGTGGTTAATACAGGCACATCTAAGTATGCAGGCATCCGGGGTAAAGCTGTCGACATAGACCATCCTCCAAACCGCCATCAATGTCATCCCTTCCAAGTTGCGCTCCACTAGTGCTTCAAGCCTCGCTTTCAGATTGCTCTACTGCAGGGTAGTCTTCCCGGTCACGATTGCAGACTGACAGCTGTGAGAGCCAGCTGTGCGGGGAATGGTCTATGTGGACAGTTTTACCCCGGATGCCTGCATACTTAGATGTGCCTATTTTAACCATCAACCAAGTGAGTTGCTAAATGTTGTACCTTCATTAAATGTAACCATATTGCTACACTTAGAGGCGCCTCTCTTCTCTTTTATATTGTGTAGCTTCTGGTGGATTTTGCTTCTAATCCCCTTGTGGAGGCGCCATTTGTGAATGGACATTCTATGGTTACACAACCTATCATATTGTTATAATCTTTTTATATGGACTATAAACTGAAGGACGTATGAATAAATGGTTGTGGAATGAATCATCTGAGTTTCTATTATTTGTTTTGGGGGAATTTGCTTTGATATACAAGTGCTTTGGATTACAAGCATGTTTCCGGAATGAATTATGCTCGCAATCCAAGGTTTTACTTTATAGTGAGTATGTAAAAGCTGAACTCCAGGCAGACTGCTGAATAGAAGGTTGAAATACATTGGATTTACTGCTAAATACACAGATGAAATACATAGAATTTGTATTTCTGTCTATCCAGTTCTGAGATTTACAAAGCATGATTTTTACTAACACTTACAGGTCTGTCCCTCCCCCACCATGTGACTTGACATTGAAATGAGAAGCAGCACACTAACTAGATCATCTCTATGTCAATCTGCTTTTTCCTCCTAGCAGCATTTCCCTGGTTAGCATATAAACGCTGCAGCACAACTGACTCCATATGTTATTTCTTCCTCTCCCACTCTGAGCTCTGCTGTATAGGGGATACCAGGGAAAATTATGGTACTTAACTATTGTTAAAAAAAAGTTACTTATACAGCATGCATTTAACAAAATCATATCATGATGTACAAATAAATACTGAGCTAAAGAATTGTGGGTCTTTTATATTTGCCTGACTTACTGCTTTAAGTGAATTTGCTGTCATCTAAGAGCATAGTACTTAGTTTGATTAGCAGACATACAGTAGTTCATTGTGTAATTACATTATAAAGAAGTATATAAAACATAAAAAAATATTTATAAAAATTAGAATGACTGTTTGGCCCTGTATACACAGATTTTTTTAAATATGAGAAAATAAAGTGCTTTGATTTTAAAAGCTTCCAAAGTGCATTATCTGATATGTTTCCCATTTGAATGCTTAAAGGTTACATAGGTCAAATTTCCCATTACAGTATATCCGGTGACCATTAAGGTTCATAGTTATTAGAACAGATGGACAACAGTGTGCCTTTTTGTTTAAAAAAATAGAAGTGAGAGTTATTAAAGCAAAGTGTTGCACAGCATCTACTAATATTGAGTAGGGTAAAAAAATAATTAAGTTAAAGCATATAAAACAAAAGTTCCTAGGCAAAACAAAAACAAAAAAATATAAATTCAAGTGCTTAGACAAAAAAGAAATATAATAATCTTGTGCTTTGGTTTCATTTCCAGCCATGATATCAGTGCATCTCTATGCGTTTTGCTGGAGGGCCTTCAGTTCTTCTAGCATTTGTTGGATGACAGGTCATTTGTTCCATTCTCCTAGACTCGGAGGGTTTTCTCATTTTCATCCTATCAAGCTCCATATGGTCCTCTCCTGTTAGGACAATATGAGGAGGTTATCACCTTCTGCCCAATATAGCTATGACTAATTTGGGTATAGATTAAAGAGCATGATTAATCCTAAAATGCATTTGTCAAATTTTGGTGGAATGAGTAGGGTTTTGCTTCCTGTGTGTTTTTTATTCCAACGCCACAGAAATGAGATATCACCCAATCACGGAAGAGCTGATAAACAAGCTTGACTTCTAAACCAGGTGCTGCTGATATTCTGCTATCACTAACTTAAAGTGAACTTGTTACCAGGCTAGTCTTAATAAGCAGTATTGAATTTTCAACTATGTCCTCACTGACCTCTGAAGCTGCAAGCACTGTTGAGAAATTCCTCCTCTAAGTTCAGAAGCAGTGAAATTCCATCTTATCTCCACTTGCTTTCTCTGGCAACATAGACTTTGCAGCCTACCATCCTTTTAATGTAAACAAACAGCAGGTCCTTTAAAGCAGAACTGCATCCAGAAATAACAAGATAAAATCAAATAGTTCATTGTAAAAGCTAAAATAAAACCAGCTTTTGCTACAATATTCATCTTCGCTCCATGGAGTTTTGCTGCATTCATTTATTTTTACCATCAGATGCCCTCAGTCTGATGGCCAGTCTAAATAAACCCATTTTCTCTGAGCCCTTCCTAAACCCGCCCGCAAGCCTGTGACCAGACATTGAAGAAGCACAAGAAGCACAGAGTTGGGGGTCATTACTTTTGTTACTCTTCTCTCTCCTCCTTTCAGCATGCTTCTTGCAGCACATGAACTGATTGGCTCCTTTCACTACTTCTTCCTTCTACAATTCAGTGCTGCTGTACACAGACAGCAAGAAGCTGATACCAGGTCAAATTCAGACCCCTAGGGAAAATATATATACTGTATCTCACAAACGTGAGTACATCCCTCACATATACATATAAATATTTTATTATATCTTTTCATGTGACAACACTGAAGAAATGGCACTTTGCTACAATGTAAAGTAATGAGTGTACAGCTTGTATAACAGTGTAAAGTTGCTGTCCCCCCAAAATAATAACACACAGCCATCAATGTCTAAAGCACTGGCAACAAAAGTAAGCAAACCCCCAAGTGACAATATCAAAATTGGGTCCAATTAGTCATTTTCCCTCCCCGGTGTCATGTGACTTGTTAGTGTTTACAAGGTCTCAGGTGTGAATGGGGAGCAGGTGTGTTAAATCTGTTTTTATCGCTCTCACTCTCTCACTGCGTACTCGAAGTTCAACATATCACCTCATGGCAAAGAACTCTCTGAGGATCTGAAAGAGGGCCTAGGCTATAAGAAGATTGCCAAGACCCTGAAACTGAGCTGCAGCACGGTGGCCAAGACCATTCAGCGGTTTAACAAAACAGGTTCCACTCAGAACAGGCCTCACACGGTAGACTAAAGAAGTTGAGTGCATGTGCTCAGCCTCATATCCAGATGTCTTTGGGAAATAGATGTGCATTGCTGCAGAGGTTGAAGGGGTGGGGGGTCAGCCTGTCAGTGCTCAGACCATACGCCGCACACTGCATCAAATTGGTCTGCATGGCTGTCATCCCAGAAGGAAGCCCCTTCTAAAGATGATGTACAAGAAAGCCCGCAAACAGTTTGCGTTAGACAAGCAGACTAAGGACATGGATTATTGGAGCCATGAGCTGTGGTTTGATGAGACCAAGAAAAACGTATTTAGTTCAGATCGTGTCAAGCATGTGTGGCGGCAACCAGGTGAGGAGTACAAAGACAAGTGTGTCTTGTCTACAGTCAAGCATGGTGGTTGGAGTGTCATGGTCTGGGGCTGCATGAGTGCTGCTAGCACTGGGGAGCTACAGTTCATTGAGGGAACCATGAACATGTACAATGACACACTGAAGCAGAGCATGATCCCCTCCCTTTGGAGACTGGGCCGCAGGGCAGTATTCCAACATGATAACCACCCCAAACACACCTACAAGACGACCACTGCCTTCATAAAGAAGTTGAGGGTAATGGTGATGGACTGGCCAAGCATGTCTCCAGAACTAAACCCTATAAAGCATCTGTAAGGCCACCTCAAATAGAAGGTGGAGGAGTGCAAGGTCTCAAACATCCACCAGCTCCGTGATGTCATCACGGAGGAGTGGAAGAGGACTCCAGTGGCAAATTGTGAAGCCCTGGTGAACTTTATGCCCAGGAGGGTTAAGGTAGTGCTGGGAAATAATGGTGGCTACACAAAATATTGACAATTTGGGCCCAATTTGGACAATGTCACTTAGGGGTGTACTCACTTTTGTTGCCAGCAGTTTAGACATAAATGGCTGTGAGTTCAGTTATTTTGAGGGGACAGCAAATTTACACTGTTATACAAGCTGTACACTCACTACTTTACATTGTAGCAAAGTATAATTTCTTCAGTGTTGTCACATGAAAAGATATAAAATATTTACAAAAATGTGAGGGGTGTACTCACTTTTGTGAGATACTGTATACTGATATTTTGTTAAGACTGTGGGGGTGCACCAATGGTAAAAAGACATATGGAGGGGGTGGCAGCGGAGTTTCCTGGTAAGACCATTATTCGGGTATAGGGTTTTCAGAAACTCCCTGTATCAGACTTTAGAATCTCTGTAGATATCTTTGTGGATTACCTACTCCATCATACCTGCAGCCAGAGAGATCAGATTAAACGTTCTATACTGCTTTTTAAGAATGTATAAATACTTTAATGTCCAAAGCCTGGACACATGTTAACTTTAAAGCTGAACTAAATCTCACTCTAAGTATGAACTTTATAACCCAACCCTAATATAGGCAGGTTTCGGTTAACTTCAGCTGCTGACATCCTGTACGGCTGCAACTGTGAGATGTTGGTGCAATGTCAAAGGCCAGAATCTGCAATTAAGAAGGGACACTAATTTGCTGGCTTTGTCTTTGTTACACTTTGTCAGAAGTCACATGAAACTGCTGTGCTTGGGTGCCTGTGGCCAAAGGGAGCTTGGAGCTGCTGGTAGGCCACTATTAGATTAGGTAAATGGGCATTAGCTAAATAGCTTAGGCTAGCTTTAGGTGATTTCCCCCTGGCCCACTCCACCAAAATGAAGTTAATTTTAAAACATTATAACACTTTGACTAAATTTTGAATGACTGCTGCAAGAAAGAGCAGTAAAATAATAACCTCTGTAATAGTTTACATTTTGCCTAATGCCATTGGGTTGTGTCTACAGCAGTGTTACACTTGCAGCATATGCCTCTATATAAAGGCCAGAACCGAACTTGATATCTTTTGGCATGAATGAATTAGTTAACTAGATTTAATAAAACATCTATATTTGTTTAAAAGCCTCATGTGTAAATAAACATGTAAATACTTACCCTCTCAGAACTGCCCATCTCAGCTGTCTTCAAGTGCTCCCCTGGCTGACAAATCAACTTTTAAAACTTCCAGGAGTGTTAGTGCCTGATCCCCCACTGCACACAATGGTTCTTTCTGTCAATTGCTACATCACTGCAAGACACAATAGGGACAAAGGTAGCAGAAGAAGGAACCAAAGAACACAGCGGGGGGGGGGGGGCAGTCATCTGATATACCAATGTCCAATTCAGAAGCCAGTGTGTTGCTTGCAGACAGCATAGAACGGTGGCAGAGTGGGATATTGGTGGCCAAGTAGTAACCCTTTTCTTTGCTGGAAAGCATTTTAGAAATAGTTTTTAACTTGTGGCTGAGTAACTTTAAAGGAACCTTTCCTTATGTGAATCATAAAAGTTGTAATTCTTGACCTGTGACTCATTATGCTTGTTAATTGGTTGTTATACTGACCATCTGGCTTCAATACTGGTATTCACTCATCCAGAACAAGAATGCAGATTAGGGGTCCTGACTTTCTCTGACCTTGTTTTTCTGCATATGTTTTCTGTGTTAGTGACTCAAAAAACCCTGAAGCCAAAAGGACATTATAATATCAAGAAAGGTAGTATTTTTCAGAAAGAGGTTTGTATTGGCAGTCTTAATTTTTCCCTTGGCAAACATTTAATTCTGTTTCAAACACACCTCTATAGTTTATTAACTAAAATGACTTCCTCTGGTCTATTATGACATGTTGATTTTGCTTTAGTAAAGAGAAGTACCTCCATAAACTGTCAAAAGTTCCCCTAGGGTACATACACCACTGGCAGAGAACATTTGCTCTGCTGTTGTCTACGCTCATATACCGTTGTCTGCATACAGAATCCTGGCTGAAACACAGCATCCCATTATCAATGGATAATATTCCCATTAGGCACAATGTGCAATTCAATATAAGAAAAACATAGCACCGTAGGTAATGAATGCTATTTAGTCCTCATTCACATGGGCCCCCGTGTTTGTTTTATTTAATCACAGGAGAAATTGATCTAGAAAATATAAACTTTTATACCTTCTAGATCAATTTATTTTCCATTTAAATGTATCTGTGCTTACAGGCTTTTGGATGCAGTCAGAATATCTAATCTTCCCCTGGATGCACAGATTTAAATTTTTTCTAAAATCATCAAAACTGAATGGATGCACAGCGTGCATTAAACCGTTTAGAATCATTGCATTAATTTAAATATGTTAAGAAATGTTCTATAAATGTTTACAAACACATGCATATGTGAACGAGGCCACAAACTATTATTTTCTGCCTTGTCTTATGATATCCAATTAGCTAGAAAAGTGAAATACATTTTTTGGACTTTTAAAGAATTCTTACTTTCTAACTTATGATAATAGCATTTTCTGTCCAGGACCTGGCACACTAGGGTGATTTTTAAATATTATCTCTCAAAATCTATGATTCTGCCTAGGGATAGATGCTGCTGTACTTCAACAGAGCAGCATATCAAGGGTTTGGTACTGACATGCCTTCTATCACTTGTAATGATTGCAAAGATAACTCTAAGGTGGATATCTGATCGGGTAGAAGGCCCTGCTCCATCATTGGTGCTTTAGTAGCACAAGAATAATTTTATTAAATATGAAAACTGTTTAAGAAAGCTGTCCTTGGGGTTTGAAATGTTTGGTATTTACAAAACCAAAAACATGTCCAGGGATTTGGTAAAAGCTTTCAAGAGTGCTCAGTGTAAGCAGTCATTTTTGCGGTTAACCAGCACTGTAAGGTCCTACCCTATTAAAGGATATGCAGGCACATGAACACACTGATCACAGACAAAGCACATTGTACAGCCATGGAGTTTAATATGTGTTTGCAAATGTGTGTCCATACGTTCAGCCTATATCTGCAGAAGATACTAACAAACATGTGTGGTTTACTATGCAATATTGGGTTCAATGTCTGAATGCATGCAAGCTAAGCTGTGATATGGCTAAATAAAACTAGATTTTTTTGAATATAATGTTTTTGGGTCTGTCTTATGGTTAACATTTTCACTGTACAGAAATTAAACTACATCAAGTGCACAAGACTATAATCAAAGAAGATCGTATAAAGCCCTTATTTTTAAAAAGTTTTGTACTGCACATGTGCATACCTACAAGAAAGCAGGCGGCCAGAACTACAAAAGTAAACAAACTCTCGGCTGCTAAGTTTGTTTACAGGGTGGTGTTGCTGCCAATGTAACCTTTACGAAATGAATAATGTGCACAGCAAACTGAGACCAAGTGTATTGAAGATAAGTTTACGATCAGATGGAAATATTCAGAGATCATAACTGGGCAGACATACATGCAGACATCTATATGAACAGACATCCATGCACATTTATAGGCCATGCAAGCATGTTGTAAGGATTTATCTCTGCTCTTGTTCATTTGCTTTTTTTTGTTGTCAATACTTTATTTTCAAAGCATCACATGGTAAGTACAGAAACCGTATAACAGACACATCAAAAATAATAACGTGTTCATAAAGAGACTCATCAAAAGGATCACATGCCAACATAGACACAGAGCAAACCCATGTCTCACATGGAAATCAATTGCAGGCTTTACTGGAGAAATGGTGGGGATACAGGAGGAAAAGCGAAGGGTCCCTTGATAATACATGGTCAGTAAATTTCTGGGTTATGTAGTGAACTTCTGTCCAGTATGAATGCAGTATTTGACAGGACCAGAAAATATGGAGAAAAGAGAGGTGTCCAGGGAACATCTTATGAATCTTGACAGGTGTACAATATCACTGGGTCAACAGTTTGAAACCAGAGTCCTGGTGTTTGGAATCGGATTCCTGGTGTTTGGAAACGATTGAGGTTTTGTAATTGAACAGGATAATTCTCTCCACCCGTTATCCATAAAGTTCAACCCTAAGTCTCGTTCCAATTTGGAAATATATAGAAGTCGATAGGTCAGCGGTGGAGACACAAGCAGACGGTAGGCCTGAGAAACAGCATTGTGCAGTGGAGATTTCTCAAGACTTAATGTTGTATTGTTGTAATGATTTATCTCTGCTCTTGTTCATTTGCTTTTTTTTTTTTTGTCAATACTTTATTTTTAAAGCATCACACGGTAAGTACAGAAACCGTATAACAGACACGTAACAAATAATAACATGTTCATAAAGAGACTCATCAAAAGGAACACAGGCCAACATAGACACAGTGCAAAGCCACATCTCACATGGAAATCAATTGAAGGCATGGAGTGCGGATAGATATATGAGAAAGTGTCCCAGAAAACAAGGCACTGGGAAGTCTCTGTACGGTAAACACTGTCAATAGGGGAAAACAAAGAAGGTAGCACAAAGGGGAGAAGATGAAAAAGAGTAGAAAAGAGGAAGGAGAGAGAGAGAGAGAAGAAAGGTGAGAGGCAAAAAAAGAAAAGGTTAGTGGGGAAGATAGGAAGGGGAGAGGTAGTGGGGGGGGGGGTAAACTTAAGGATTCCAATCACTCCGCCATCCTTCAAGGACCAGGAGAACCACCGGGACAACATCCATTTACCCAGGAAGAAGATTTAGCTCAGCAAGACCTTGTATTCCTCAGAGTAAACAAATTCATGACAATGGAACCACTTTCTGAGGAATTTTTCACAAAGACCCCTCTCTGTGGCCACCAAGTCTTCCAGCTCATGGATTTCAGCAATCTTTTTCAACCAGATGGCTATGGGCAAAGCCTATGTCAGCTTCCAGAAAAGCAGAATGCAGCTCTTTACGGCAGTGATCAAAAATGGCAAAATAGAGCGCCTGGGAGCCTTAATGGGCAACTGGTGGTGATGAAGGAGGAAATGGGCAGGGTTCCTTGGTCACACATGGTCAGTAAATTTCTGGGTTATACTGTGAACTTCTGTCCTGTATGAATACAGTAATCGACAGGACCAGAAAATTTGGAGAAAAGAGAGGCTTCCGGGCATTGGGGGAACATCTTATGAATCTTGACAGGTGTACAATATCACTGGGTCAACATTTTGAAACAGGATTCCTGATGTTTGGAACAGATAGAGGTTTTGTAAGTGAACAAAAGAGTTCTTTCCACCTGTTATCGGTAAGGTTCAACCCTAGGTCTCATTCCCATTTGGAAATATATGGAAGTTGATAGGTGGGCGGTGGGGACACAAGAAGACGGTAGGTCTGAGAAACAGCATTGTGCAGTAGAGATTTCTCCTGACTTAAGAGTTAGAACATGGTGAGGCAATGTCTAAAGGCATCTGGGGAAGGTGAAGAGCTGAGGAAATTAACCAGCTCTATCTTTTGCCACAAAGATAATCCTGCATTGGTCTGATCATCTATAATTGGCTGTCTGGTAAGCCAGTGTGCGGCCACTATGAAATATCAGGCCTGAAAAAGGCCAATAGATTTCAACTCCTGAAATCTGGAGTCATGTAGGCCGGGGTTGAAGGTGGGCTTCCGGACTATAGGGGTAAGTGGGAAAGAGTTCGGAGTAATGGAGGAAGACCGGAACACTTTGGAGCAAATGCGCTAGGTTTTATCCACAATAGGGTGGTTGAGAACTGAAGTAGGTAAGTCTGTATGGCACCATGGCAGAGTCCAGAGGGACCCTGGTCAGTAGCTGTTCCACCTGTACCCACTGTTTGAGAGGGCTGTGGTGGCATCAATCCAGCATCCTAGTCAAATGACACGCCGTGTGATAGAGGGTAGCATCCGGTAGAACCATACCCCTCAACAGTTTCAGCAGTTGCAGTATTGCCTAGGTAAGACAACGGGGCTTCTGAGCCCACAGGAAGTTGACAAGAGCCCCATTGACCGCGCAAAAAAAGTAGCCCAGAATACAGATCGTAAGGGCCTGAAGGGAGTAAAGCAATCGTGCATGATGCTTATTTTGACAATTTTGACATTGTCTGAACCATGAAAACATGCTGTTCTGTCAGGCCATGAGATCTTTTTTGATAGCCGTCGAAAGTGAAGGGAAGATTAGTGCAAAAATGTATTCCATCCTGCTAGGAAGAAATATGCCAAAATATTTTATATGGGAAGTGGCTCATTTGAAATGAAAATCAATCTTAAGAAGGGCAGACAAAGAAGCTGGCATGCAGCCATTAAGCGCCTCTGACTTTTGATAATTGACACAGAAAAATTATTCCTCATAGGTCTTTAGTTCTGAGAGCAGGTTTGGAAGAGCAACGAGAGGGTTAAACAAGAAGAATAGAAAGTCGTTGCAGCCTTTGGAGACAGTGCATGATAAAGGTGAAGGCCAGTAATGTCTGGATTTTTTCTGACCCTGTGTAAAAAGGGCTCAAAATGAATATCAGGGGTGAGAGGGGACACGCCTGCCGAGTCCCATTAGTAATCCCGAAGGAGGAAGAGAGATATGAATTAACCTTCACTTGTGCAGAAGGATGGGAATAGATAGTGTGAATCCAGTGCATCATCCTCTTGCCCAGATCAATGTGCCTGAGGGTCTCTGTCAGAAAGACCCAATCTACCCTATCAAACGGCTTAACAGCGTTAGTTGAAAGGAGCAATATAGGGATCTTTCAGGCCTGGGCGGCGTAGTTCAAATTGATTGCCTTGATCGTATTTTCCTGAACTTCCCTGGTTGGGACAAATCCCATCTGGTCAGAATGAGCCAACTTAGGGATCAGCTCAATCAGGTGCATCACAAGAATTTTAGTTAACAGTTTAAGTTTGAGATTCAGAAGCAAAATGGGGCAATAAGTTTGGCAATGGAGTGGGTCTTTTCCCTTCTTCGCAATTACTGTGATATGTTCATGGGGAGTATCCTCTGGGAAGGTGGCACTCGTGCCCTCTGCTTTGTACACAGAAAGGAAGGGTCAAAAGGGTCCCCAAGGTTCTATAATAAAGAAGGGAATACTGTCTCGGCCTGGGTCCTTACCCATTTGCATATGAGACAGGGCCAAAGCACATTCTACGGACGAGAGAGGTGCCTATTCATCTGAGGGGCAAGGGTGGCCTGAGCCTTGAAGGTATGCCTGTATGGCTGCCAACCTAGTAGGAACATCAGTGGAACGCTCGGAACAGGGAACATTATTGTTCATGTGATTTATTGAATCCTAAGTCTTCAACTTCATTATTATGGCTAGCGTTCTTCACTCTTGTAAAGGTAAACAAGCTAAGCATAACATATAGAGGGGAGAAACTTGCTGCGCTCTGAGTTGCAGGTAGTGTTGGAGGTCTGCATAAGCTTAAACTATCATAACATCACTAATAGTAATATATATTAGCGGTACTGTTTCTCTTTTCTCACCCTACTTTCCCCAACTAGAATTATCTGCTTCAGCTAATACCAGCCATATATGGGTCAAAATTCTTCCAGTTCAACATCAGCCAAATTTCAATCCATGTATGGGCACTGAGGTTGTACAGAATTCAGTCTATGCTAATCAGCCTGCAATACTGATCTGTATATTCTGATGATGGGGAAATCTTCCCACTGTCAAAAGATCCACCTCTAATGTGGATAGGTAAATCGGGTTGGCTGAATGAAAAAAATGACGTATCTAACTGTTTAGAGCAGTCCTTCTCAACCAGGGTACCTTCTGAGGTTGTTAGAAGTTCAGTGAGCAGTGACAAATTAATTTCCCCCCTGTACTGACCACCAACACTAGTGGGAAATTTTCCACTGGCCAACACTGTAAGGGGTGACTTGTACACTTACCACTAGTAGATGCCACAATTATTACTGTTTCTTTGTGTAATTTATATTAGTTGCATTTTAAAATTATTACTAATATAACTTGGTTTGTACAGAGCAGAGCGACATAATAAAAAAATATCTGTCCTGGATATAAAATACTCTAGATATACCACATTCTTAGTCCATTATTTAAAATTTTCTACAACTTACTGATCCTGCTAATTTGTCATGAGTTGTAGGAATAATAAGTTTTTAGTAGGGGTTCCTCAAGACTGTAAATTTATGTTAAGGGTTCCTCAAGAGCAAAAAGGCTGAGAAAGACTGGTTTAAATTAATGTTTTAAAAAAAAAAAACCCCAAAAAAAGCTTGTAAAAAACTATACGTATATATTTCCAGGTCTGCCACATATATATGAGTATTAGCAAACCTTGCTGAGTATTCCAACCTAATTCCTACCTCGAAAGCTCAATTCAAGTGAAACAAATCAGTGAATTACTAACCTTATCAAACACTGAGTTAAAACCAGAATGATCAATCCGTCCACCTTAATCTAAGCTTTGTGACAATGCCTGCGGCAAGGTTTCATAGAGCAATCATTTCTACTTCCTGAATTCTGTGCTCTGTCCTCTCTTTCTTTGCTTCCTGTATTATCACAGAGTTACTTCCACAGCCCTTTCAAATATCTAAGTACTGACATTTCTTTTCATTAAACCGTATGTAAAGCCAAATTTCTTTTTTGATTTTTTATGGAGAAGGGAATGGTTATAACCCTTGCCATTTTGTTTTGTCTGTGGAGAAATTTCCAGTCACTTCCTGTCTCAGAGACGCAACAGAAAATTAGATGAAATCTCCCAAAGTATTGAAAATCTTCCACTTGGACACTTGCCCCCCCCCCCCAAAAAAAATGTTCTCATTGGACTGTTTCTCTTCTCCTTTTATTCTGGGAATGTCTCTAAAATTTTGGATTTGCACACACTTTTTTTCTCAGTGGCCATGGTCACCAGTACAAATGGAGGGGTAAATCCCCCCAGCAGGAACACAGACAGCAATAAAAACTTTACAGGGAATTTAACCCTTCCCCCAGCTAAAAACAGGTTCTGCCCAGTGACACACTTTAACAAATTTGAGGTATGGATATTTTATACATGGTTACATTGGTCCAGCTTGGCCTGGCCGATGCCCCTGGAAGTTGGAAATAACTGAAATGGACTCCGTTACTCCAGTGATCTCCACTTGTTTCCTAGTATCATGCCAAGAAGCTGTTCCTCTGCACTCTAAACACAGAAGGTTGGCCGCTTGGCTGGTGTATGAATGCAATGCGTTCTATCATTGGACAAGGTAGAAAGCGGCTGACCTTCTGTGTTCACATTGCTAAGCACTGAATTCAAAAGCAAGTGGAGATCACTGAAATAGTGGTGCCTACTTCCGTCATTTCCATCTTCCGAGGCAATGGCAAGGTATGGTTTATACATACAGTAGTTACATTGGTCCAAGCTAGACCAAAGTAACTATGTATAAAATATGCATACCTGAAATCCTTCTTTAAGCTTAATAGAAAAAAGAAACAAGGGTCTGTTTAAGAAAAGCTCTCCTGCATCACAACCTGGGGATCTCAAATCCCCAGAATAATGAAAAAATGGACTAGGGTGGCCCAGTACACTTGGTGGCCTGGATGAAAAGGATTAAGCAGGTAGATTATGTTCCCTGTATGCACCTAATGCTTAATGTTCAATGTAAACTGAAGTATATATAGAAAGGAGAGGTTCTGAATCTACAAATTAGTGCAGAGGCTAACTATGTTTGGGGTCGATTTACTAAATATGTATAGTGCATCTGATGCAGCTGTGCATATAAACCAATCAGCTTCCATGTTTTATTGTTAAAGCTTAATTGAAGAAGCTGAAGTTAGAAGCCGATTGGTTACCATGTACAGCTGCACCGGATTTTGCACTCTCCAGTTTTAGTAAATTAATCCCAGTGTAACAAACTACCATGTGTCAATTTCCCTAACAGATAGCTTGTCTATCTAAGATAAGCAGTAGCAGGAGATCTCCCTACAGAGACTCCACAGAGTTTTGTTAGCAGACAGAAGCTGCACTGCATGCTAAAGCAAATCAGACTTAGAGCAGTACAAAAACAAGTATTAAAGGCATAAATATATCTGGCGGTTTACTAATACATCAGTTGTGATCCTAAATATGTATTTTCTGCTATGAAATTGGAATTATAGTTAAAGATGGTAGAAAAGCAAGCTTTTAGTGCCATCATCTACTTTAGCTCTTAAAGAACAGTGAGGTTTAAATGACCAGTGGCTCAGTTTTAAATTTTGTAATTCCCTTTCGGCAATAAAGTTTTAAATATAATGTTTGGGTTTTAGTGGCGGATGACACATAACCAAGTTGCATATGATAACAGATTAGACGACTAATCCTTTTCTCATCTTTGTACATTATCAAGTACTGAAGATTGGCTGATAAGAGTGGAGGTAAGAACTGGAACTGAAGTTAGATGGCAACTTTGTGTGTTATCTTTAACGAAACATGTGTAAAACATTGACAAGCATAAATCTTTTCATTCTAAAAAAATGGCTTTACTTCACCTGGTGACAGGTCCTCTTTAATTACTTAATGCTATATAGATGTGCTAATGCATTGTCACTCTGCATTAAGGATCTGCTGTTTCTTTGTATGTCATACTATGACACACAGATTACTAGGATTGTTACTTGACATTATATTGTGACAGAATATATGAATCCACCTCTCCTGGGATCTTTGCACCCACTAGATTTCTGCCATCAGATATTTTCTATCACTCTAATGACTGCACTGTAGAAATCACTTCACAATACATATATTTAGACATCCAGGAAGCACTAAAATATAAAAGACCCATAGGAATCAATGAAAGTGTCACACACGCTCTTGCAGATACATACATGTACATACACACCCAAACCAAACATATACTTATATATGAGCATGCATGTAATTTCATAAGTCAGATTTACCTTTATAAGAAGCTATACTGAAAGTGCGAGTCAGTGGATATGCCTGCTCTAGTTTGCCTCTAGGCATCTGTGTGAATGCGAAAAGGGTAACTGCTAAGACCACATATATAATTTATGTGATATTCTCACTTGTTTGGCAGAATCTATGTCCTTGCAAAGTTGTTCTAGAATAATTCTGGCAACGCTTTTAAAATTTCAACAATCCTAATCATTTAAAAAGTGCCATGCATATAAATTTGGCATGGCATGAAGGGCTTTGGGTTTGTGTCGATAACATCAGTTTAAGGCATTTCTGAGATCATTCAGAATTCATTGACAGGTGTCTTTGACCTGCCTTTTGACATGCAATTCACCTGCTCCAAGAAGGCTCTACAATCCTAAAGACCAGTGAGGGCGAACCTTGGCACCCCAGAAGTTTTGGAACTACATTTCCCATGAAGCTCATGCACTTTGCAGTGCAATTGAGCATCATGGGAAATGTAGTTCCAAAACATCTGGGGTGCCAAGGTTCGCCATCACTGCTATAGATTGTATGGGAATGCAATACCCCTTTGAAGCAAATAAATGCCGATCAACACAAACCATAAAATTGCTAGCTGTAACCCACAGCAGCTCATACTAGCTAAGCAAAGCTTTTAAATACTCTAGTAGTGCTACTGGAGTATACCAGCGTTGAGACTTCCAACTAGAGTATTTCTTTGTTCTACTAAAATAGGGAGGTTGGGCTCAAAAATTATTATATTTTATTCATTATTTCACAATAATAACAGCATGGTGAGCTCAAAGCACATCAACTGCCAAACAGAAGCAAACCTCTTTAACATAACTCATAACAATTTATATTTAAATCCAATTGTATGCAATGGAGTGGATTCATCTACATTTATAACAGAAGCATACCAATCCCTAGGCTCATATACTACTTCCACATAGTTTATATTGTCAAACTCAAAAGGCAGCTGAATAGCCAAATACAGCACATACAACTTCACCTATTTTTCTGGACAGGGAGTAAAGGGTATTCATTTGGACACAGATTGCAAATAAAACCAAACTGATAGGGCTTCTTCCCTGCCCTACTAACCCTACTATGTGTTGGCTCTAAATAGACGTTAAAGAGGAATTCTAGTTAAAAATGAAAAACGACCCTTTATTTCTAGGTATAACATATAAAACTTTTATATTGTGCAATTCTGGAACTGCTAAATGTCTGATTAAAAACAACAGTCTAATGTAGACGTTCAGCAATTCTCTACTTCACCGGCAACGGTGTGCCTGTGCAGCCAAATGTATCTGCTCATAGACACTTACAGGTACCGTTATCGGTGACATGACGGTGATGCAAGTAGCACAGCACATCCCAATGTCCTGCCTAGCCCCATTCCATCAATGATGTCATATGCTTTCTCATGAATGAGGGCCCACAAATATCCCCATTCAAGTGCCCTGATAGGAGGAACAGGAGGAAGGAGATGCACACTCCAACTACCCTAGTTGTATGAACAGAGAGGCATTGCACTCACATAAGTGCAATGCATTATAATGAAAACAGTGTAAAAAGGTACAAACATACAGATTTAAAAAAGTTTACACATAACGATGGATTTACATTGTTTCATTGATTGTGGGGAGATAATAAACACAATTTAGGTTGGGGGAACAACAATGTGGGAGGGGTTTCCTAGGACTGCCTAAATGGGATTTTACAGAGCATCTCTTGAGAGGTGAGAGTTTGTACTGCACCATCCCTTGGGAAATGTTTTCCTTCAGTTATTAGATGAGCCTGATGGCTTTTGAACACATGAGTGTAACTTTTTATAATAAAGCTGTTGGAAGTTATGGAGAGCACTATGGTTTCCTTTTTATCAGTTTTGAGTTCATTATAATACTGGGAAATCTGTGCATTAAGTGAGCTCAATCTGCCTATGGTGTTAGCCCTGCCCTGGCTTTAAAGGGCACATGATCTGCATGTGATGCAAGGTGAGAGGAAGGCTGAGGATGGTGAAAGTCACAATCGTTTTGGCACCAGTGTATACTTGTGACTTCACATATTACACACATCTTTTGGTACTGTTATTTGTTTGCAGAACAGTATATAGCTTTTAAGTTGCTATGTATTATTTCAATTGGTGAAATACAGTTGGTGCACGTCTATAAAGTATATGATTTGATGCTCTAGATAGGATTGATTTATTTGCATATAGCATCGAATACTTTATAAATACACATTTTGTTGGGTGATTTTTTTCACTTCACATGCTAGCTGCTTAGGGGTAGGTGAAGATTGTAGTATGAGATAGCTTATAAGATACTTTAAGTTGACACTGACTCTTTAAAAACACTGTTTTCTCTACCAGATCCCTTTACTTATTATAGTTAGTTGGGTATTGATTGTTGTCTCTAAATAGATTCATCCCTGCAAACTTCCTGGTTCCTGCTCCCTCCATCCAAGCTGGCAGCTGGCCCAACATCCAGACGTTTCAGGTTGCAAGTTTTAGGATAAGGCTCCCTCACCCACATGCATGAGCAAACCATGGACTAACATTATATAAAAAACGCCAACTTTCTTCTATGTATATGTGGATTCACTGACCTATCCAGTGTGTCTACTGTGGATTGAGGTACCCTGCTGTGCTTGGGTTGTCCACCAGAGGCCCTATTTTGTTGTTGAGCCAGTTTTTAACTATTGAGTTGCCATTTGTCTTTCACCACAATACATATGTAATATATAACACTTAGATCATGCCCTCCTGTTCTCTTTATCTGTTCACTTTGAGATACTTTAGTCTCTCCAGAGGTGTTGTATCAAGTGTTTTGAGGCCGGTGAGAAGTTACCCAGGATGTTCTATTTGGACCTCATGGCCTTTCTGCTGCTCTCACTATACTATTATTGTACTCATGCCTCTCACTGCGCCATTTGCCCCCTTTTGCTATTTTCACCCCTTTATGTGTTCTGGTGACCACTGTCACTGGGACTCAACATAGGGGGAGGAATAAATCTTCCAATCGTAAAGTTTGTTCCAGTGACAATTTTTTAGAAGGGGATTTCTCCTATCATCTAAATCTACACAAAATTTTTGGCTTTAAATATCTATTAGATGTACTGTAAACACTGAGGTATATCTACCTGTTAGGGACATTTTCTCTAGAAAGTCACAATAGCTTTTGTTAAAGAGAAATCCACTTGATAAAAGTATATCATTTAATAAACTTACCTAGCTGCAATAAATATGATTAATAGCAAAAAAAAAAAACAGTTGCTAACATTGTACGTAATGCTTCCTTGCTTAATTATTATTTTAGCAGCCATATATTTGAAAATAAAGATTTTTCCCTTTGTTTATCAATAAAATAATTGAGAATCATTGCCACATATATTTTACCATTGTTTTACAACAGAAGCAGGGGTCCACTAACCGCCTTTTGCCTTAGGCCCATTTATGTCTTCAGTTAGCCCTTTGCTTTTGCCACCAGAATACATACATACATGCAGCTATTAATCCTGAACGTGCAATCGCAGCACAGCATCCATTTAAGGAAATGCACCTTAAAGCTGCACCACAAAAGACAACAAGAAAGAATTTGCTGAATGTGAGTTGTTTGCCAAAATGACCATTAACCAAAAGGGAAAAAAACGATAACCAAGCGGAGGTTACTGTCAGAAATGGATTTTACGTGGCCTTATTAGATGCATACTATTACACACAATGCAGGATAAAATTGCTTGTATACAGATGTTGCTAATTAGACATAGTTAATAAAACATGGAAAACCCCTAAAGGTGTTGACACAAACCAGTCTTCCAGATTATTACATGATCATGATTCTTCAGTTTAGTCCACAGAATAAAACAGCACATTTATTTGTGAAAATACTGCTTTTGTTTAACAGGTGAAAACATGTACAGTGTTCAGAGATAACCAAGGCAGGTCATTCTCAAATACAATACATCTACATGACAGCTCATGGAGCACAGAAGAGATTTACAATTATACTGGATTTAGGACTACACAGCTTCTTAAGCCAGGGTGCTGAGTTGCAGCAATACAGAAAAATATAAAATAAAATCCTCCATTTGCATGTGATCTACAAATAAAGCAATGATCACCTAATGGCTTTGCTCTATAGTGAGTCTTTTCACAATGGAATTTTCGAATATAAAGCATTTTAATGGTTGAAGATGCCACGGATACAGTATATATCCATTGTCCGCAAGCTTTTCCCAGAATGTCCCATGCCACCGCAGTCCAGAGGGGTGGTGGAGGCTGAAGATATAGTCTATGCACAAAGCTTATGCATTGTTTCACATTCACATTAAGCAAAATACCCTGTTAAAATGTCAGAGTTAAAACTTTGACCAGCTGAAGGCATTTTCCCAACAAAGATTTTGCGTCAATCACCAAATGTGTTGTTGATTAGCGTTGAATGGCATTTAAAAGAAAATAGAGAAGCGCATTAAGAACCACAGACAGCTGAGATGGGGCATTTACACTAATGTCTTCAAAGGCATTGTCCTTTGAATGAAAAATATACTTTATTTTTGGAATATATCATATGTCAATCAATAGTTATGTTGCAAGATGACATTTTACTTAAACAGAGCTGCAGGAATGTGAGATAAATACTGTATTTTTTAGAGTATAATGAACTTAGCACTTAAGGTAGAATAAAAGCAACATAAATCAGAACTGATACATCCCATCACAATATACATGTCAAGTAACTGTCACTAGCAATCCACTTTAGATTTTAAATGTACAACAGTAGCAATAATTTAAGTTCCTCTAAGAAAGCATTTCATGGCATGTGTTCTATGCTTAAGAAGAGAAATCACTTATTTTAAACAGAATACAGCAAATGCTTAGTTATCTTAACTTATGATTATTCCCTTTAAGAATGAACATTAGAATAATAATGTGCTGTAACCCCTGGTAACCAATTTTAGAATTGCTCTTACTACATTACTACATTAAAAAGTGAGTTTTATTTTTTATTTTTTTTAAAGGGTAATGCAAAGAGCTATAGGTTTGTTTAAAGTACTTTAAACAGCCATCAGATAACAGCTTAAAGAATATGTTACCCCAAAATTTAAAAAATAGAAAATTATTTCTAAAATGTTGCTATGGGTATCCCTAATTTGCATCATTAAATAAGGCTTAAACTACTTAGTGAGAAAAATTGATGCTATTACAAAAATGCCCCATAGCTTACTTGCTAACTTTGGTTGTCATGTAACTTCCTTCTTTTATGTTGGATGTATAGATATCATATTTAGGCTTCAAGGGCTGGTTTGAATCTATCTGGCGGCTGTAGGAAACCTCTTCGTACTGACACTTTGATACATCTGGTTTTCTGTATGTGAGAGATGGCAAGGACTCTAAAGTGGATGTGTCTGAAAATCCCTCATTACAAATAGGTAGATAAAAGGGATACCAAGGACAGAAGGAATTATGGGTGGTCTGGGGCACTTGAGCTATAGCTGCATAAACTTTGCACTGCAATTGTGAAAAAAAAAAAAAAAACTTTGCACTGCAATGCAATTATGGTTTGGAAAAATGTGGATCTTTAATTGTTCTGCAGAATTTTCTGTAACTTTTTCAAACCTGCAAGTTGGTCTAAAACAGTGATCCTCAACTTTTAATTTAAATATTGCCGGAGACATATTTAGAAAGCACCACATCCTCAACCTTTTTAAGACCAGGGCCTGGGTAAATTCTTCCAAAACCTTCCACACCCAAACAGAAGAATAAAGTTTATATTTACACAATAAAAGTAAGGGAATGCAAAACATGTATTGAAGTTTTGAAATATTGAAATTTTGGAAGGGTCTGGGTGTCACTGTGGGAAGTGTTGTGGAACGGGCTAGGGGACTTTGTAGATGAATTTGTGGAGTGGTAGGGCATGATGTTTCTGGAAAGCACTGTGAGTGGTTGAGGGGTTAAGGCTGGGTGGCACTGTGTGATGCTGGGGGGCATTGTGGAGGCTGAGGGCTCTCTGGGGGCACTAGAGACCACTATGGAAAGATGGGGGGCATTATAGGAGCTATGGGGTACTGTGGGTGGTTAAGCTATCTGCAGCAGGTTGGAGGCCTGGGATAGGGGAGGTTGTAGACTGGCAATGGGTCACAGCCTGATGGTTGAGAATCATCTATCTAAATTAAACTCTGTATCTAAAATCAAAACTGTAGGGACCAATAGTGTAGCACAGGAAGAATGAAGGGCAAAGCTAAGCTTATCTGCATATATTGTCAGATGCCCCTGTCTTTGGATCCAATGATCATCTTGAAATGCAGTTTTTAATGAAGATAAAATCTGATTATGTATTTGTAGCCGTAGAACATACTGGCTAGTATATACTGCAGATTTCTGTTTATACTTGAGACCCCACTCCACGCAATGATAGTGCTTTCTGTTGTACATATTAGTTAGATGGGCATGCTATATTACTAAATAATGAGGGAATTGTGTAAGTATCAACCTTATTTTTAATAATAAACCAATCAGTTGACCTTCTTCTCCCCTTAACATTGTTCAGGCCTAGTGATTAGCAAGCCAGATATGATTACTAAAAACTGGGGGTAAGGGGAGAATATCACATGCTCTACCATACTTACCTGGTTTTTCCAAGGGATCCAACCTGTGAATAGAGCAGCAGGAGAGCTTGGTAAAGGTATAGAATATAAGTGGGTAGGTGGGGGATTAGCAAGATAATGTGTCGCTTTGCCCTGAGCAACATGAGCCTTGCCATAGGTTTATTAAAATCATATATCATCTTTTATCTATATCTATATTTTGCAATAGGCTAACTAAATTATAGAACAACGTATTGATTATATAAAATATGTGTACTATATCTTTTCTTTTATATTATTTCCTTCATTTATAGCTATTTTAAGGCTAGCAAACACCCTAATATATATTAGATTACTTTCTTTTACATTGTACTCCTTCTTGACTCATGTAAATGTTTTTACTGAAAAAATAAAATATATTATAAATAAAGCACCAGGCTCAAGCTAAGTAGCAGATATAAACCTGGTAATCAGCATGTTTTTGTTTTTCATCTGGGTTCAAAAAGTTTAAAAACAAAATTTTTATAAAACTATCATATCTTTAATACTCGAGGATATTTTTATGATCCGTGAATACTGGCAACTCCCTGAGTAGCACATATTTCATATTTTGTAGGAATTTGTAATAGACCTGTCCATTTTTGGAATGACACCTTAAAATGTACCTGTTGTCCTAATGAAGGCTGCCATTATATGGACTGGGCTATTATTTGACTTATTAAAGCTTATCACTTCAGCTCATGCTGTCATTATATCACTAGTTTCTATAGGTTATTTTAGCCCATAACATGGCAGCTTACATTGTTCACTGTGACAGGTACACTTTAAGTAAAAGGGAAAGGGTGAAATCAAATGTGTAAACATGTCACAATCCTGCAGATGATTTAATAAGGGGGTAGCACCTTCTGGGTCATATACTGTACAATTCTTACCCAAGTGCAAACTATAAAGACATCCAAGAAGGATAAAACCTTTCAGGTTGTAAACATCTCTAATTATCAGGATAAATAAAAAAAATAACCCTAAAATCGTAAACAAAATTTCTTTGACTTGTATCCTGGGAATAAAATATAAAATGGTCCCCCAAACAAGGGGTTATTCAGCCTAGTTAAATTCTAATCATGGTTTAGACAGGACAATCCTGATGTCAAAGGGGCATGACTTTATGCAAGGTTGTTGGAGTAGAAGCTGGATGAGTCAGACATGGTCTTACAGACACTACGAGAGGAGCCGTTGGAAGTGAGGTCCAAGGACAGACGCTTGCTACTCTTCCCATTCTCCTCTGCTTCTTCATCGTTGGTGTTTAAGACAGATGAGACGGTGGTTTCAATACGACTGATTTTGTACATGCTGCTCTGTGTTTGAAGGTAGCGTGTGGATTTCAATTCCAGCCCTTCATACTCACCCGTACGGATAAATGGGCACCATCGAAACACATGTCTAAAGCCAATGCGGAACCTTAGGATAGAAAAAGAACACGTGTTCAACTAATATGTGAGAAAATTACTTGGTTAAGGGATGGGTTCTGCATGCATGCATTACTTTTCTTCTGCTACTAGTAGATCTAGCCTCATCCTAGTAAGGACAAAGGACATTCTGTCATTTTACTAATAGCAAGTTAATATTAGCTAGCAGAGTGACCTGGGGCTCCAAGCCAAAACCTCACCACCATCACCATGGTCTTTCCAGAAATGCAGTGTCCTCCGCACTTTCTGTGAGCTGAACTACAAGCACAAACAATGTTATCATTATGGCTGGGAACTCGCTGGAACCTGACTGGATACTCTGGCTAATCAGTTTTCCTGGCAGGTCTCTGGGCAACTGGGAGTTCTCTCCAGTTTGTCCAGTTAGGCTGACAGCAGTAGCAACAGGGGAGGAGGAGAAAGGAGGGAGGGTTGTGCTGTGCTCTCTCCTCCTTCAGCTCCAGGGGCCAACTGAAAAAGAAGGATTAGAAGGCTGATGTACAGTACAAAGGAATGTATTTGGAAAGAAACATAACAGAAATGTTTCTGTGAACAAGGGAAGGCGGAGTATGCAGAAATAGATGGGACAGACAGGATACAGACCAGGAAAGAAGAGCGAGGATAAACAGCCTCACTCACAAACACAACAACAGTAATAGTAAATATGCAGTGACCCGTTAATACAGCATATTTAAACGGAACACTGTTCAAACATAGATAAAATACAAACTTATTAACATATACAATCATGTTCACAAAGTATATAAAATAGATCGAGTGCCACCCCGACCAAGCGCTGGACCCAAGACGCCTCAAGTGGGGGCAACCAGGGACGAGTGCGTGGACAGACGGTGCAGTCGGTCAGTATCAAAGCAGATAAAAAACAAGTACAAACTGTTTATCACACTGTATGTATTATACAATAATTGTAGGACTTAGGAAGCTTGAACCAGACATAAAACAACACAGGGAGAGGGGGTGGGGTGGGGATGGGGGAAGAAACGGAGAAGAAGGGGAAGAGAAAAGGGGGGAAAAAAGAGAAAAAAAAATTTCTGTTATGTTTCTTTCCAAATACATTCCTTTGTGATTTTTTCAATAAAATATATACTTTTTTAATACCGGTGCCAATAAAGTCCCCAATAAAGTCCCCATTTCTTTTTCTTCCATTTTCCAATTCCAGTATCAAGGATGTGGCACCTCTAATTATCTTTGTGAGCCTAGGTATCCTGCGACCTAAGTGCGCACATAAAAACTTTTTTTGATGTACAGTACAGAAAAGGGAGCTGAGAGATGGTTGGGAGTAGGAGAATGACAGGAATGCTGAGAGCTAAAGTGGACAACAGGATTGAGTATAAAGAGTTGGAGGTAAGAGCAGGATAGTATGCTGAGTGCCGACTCGGGGTCAGGTAGTGGCAGAGAAAGTTAACAGGAAGGAAAAAGGTGCACATCCTGCTCTGTGCACAACTTTGTCAACCGTGCCTCAGACCTGAAAACTTCACATCTCCTTGTGAGACAACTGCAATTGAAAGCCAGTGTACTGAAAAATTAACTGGAAAGACTGTAGTTTATGAAGGAACAGTTTGTGGACAGATGTTAACTTTTATATGGGGTGCCACAGATGTGCACACATGACTCAGGAGAAAAGGTTAAAGGCAATAAATGGAACAATTGCATGTTTGTTGCCCATATTTTCCAATAACTGCTCATTTGTAGTCCAAATATTGCCAATGCTGTATGTTTAGAGTACCATGTTACTATAATTGAATCCCGTGTAGGCCTCCCACTAAGCTTTAAACTCTTAGCCTTATATTTGACCTCAGAGCACTATACAAGCCCCTACTAAACCGTTGCCTCCATAGAAGCGTGGGGCATTAAGCATGCTGCTACTTCCCTTTCCCCTTGCCCCAAATCCATATCACACACCAATTGTATGCTCATCAACATTGGAAAGTTCCTAAGTATGATTGTCTTCATTTTGTAAACTAAAAATTGAGGCATGTTGTTCCTTTAAAAGTGTAAACAAATGTAACTAAATGAATAAAATCAAACTAGCTAAATTGAGTGAATCACACAACATACAATGAGCCAACTCATGCAAGCTGTGTGCTTAAATTGCGCTCTGATTGCAAATTACAAATGTACACAACAAAGTGCACAAATACAGATAAAACATTCAAAACTATGAATATATAAACACGTGCATGAATTATAGTGCCAAAGTCTCAGTGCAACATATACAAAATGTATGAATCAAGGCCACACTTTGCAATAGTACACATAGCAGGTAGAAAAGTGAATAAAAAAGCTGTGAAAAGTGCTCCATCAACAAGATAAGATTGGCCTCTTACCAGACATAATTGATCCCTATTCCCTATTACAGAGATCAAAGCATCTTGTGAAGGGGTGACCACGGATGCAGATATCTCAAAAACCAAGTCTCCAAATACTTGCTAGGATAGGCTCCACTTATCCAGAAACCATATATAAAATAGGGAGAAGCCTCATAGTGTAAATAAGCCAGACATTTTAGTAAAAAAGGTATTGGTTACACTTACATAGAGGTTAAAAAATTGAAGCATGAAATAATGTCTCTAGTGACGGTGTAACTCATCCTGCTAGTTCACATGCTGTCACACGTACTCTCCAGGCCCGACGCATTTCCACAAAACTGTCGTCTACTGAGGTTGGAGGATATCGTGTCACATCAGACAAAAGGCTTTGAAGAGGAAGTGATACTGGAAGTAGATTTTTAAACCAAAGACCAGATGTCACAATGAGCAAAGGCGTGCCCTTTCATGAATATTCCAATCCAAAACTATCCACTATTGTATTCCATAGCTCACAAACAGCAAGTGGATCACTGCCTACCAACAGTGCATATGTTTTAATGATAAAAGCATAACTATTGAACAGTCCTGTACATAAGTATAGTGCACGCCGTTGCCATCTAGCGGATACAATATAAACCTACACATCTATATATTACATTTTTCTTTAAAGAGGTTGTAAACTTGTTTAAAAAATTTTTTTTTTTTTAAAACCTGCAAGAGAAAGACATAATGAGTTAGTATGCATCGCATACTAGCTCATTATGAAATACTTACCTTAGAACGAGCCCCCGCCGTGCCGCTCTCTTACCTGTATGACGGGCGACATGACATGTCGCTCGTCTTCCGGGATCGCGGCATCCGGTCATCTGATTGGCCGGAGCCGCGGTGACGTCACTCCCGCGCACGCGCGCGGGAGCCGACGGTCACGGCACGGGGCTCTGAAGGAACGGCACGATCAGCCGTTCCTTCAGAGCGCATGCGCCAGTGACGTCACTGGCTGCATTAAAGGTAAATATCTCCTAAACGGTACATGTTTAGGAGATATTTACAGTACCTATAGGTAAGCCTTATCATAGGCTTACCTATAGGTACAACTTCCTGAGGAGGGTTTACTTCCTCTTTAACATATTAAAAAATATACCTATAGATAGTGTGATGGTATCTAATATATAAATAACTATAGTTACATAATTATAATAAAAACTATTAAAACACTCTTTTTTATCCAACACGTCTAATTGAAACCTAGATAATTATCAAAAAGTATCAAAAAGTATCAAAGTGAAAAATACCTACAACAAATTTATAGTGGGTAGGAAAAAATGAACAAAGTGGCAAGGTTACTGAATGTATCTACAGTGCACATATAAACAAGAGAAAGGAATGCACCATGTGCATATATAACAATGTAACTTTAACTATTATTAATAAAGGAATTTATATCCCATTCTATATTTAGGCCCCATGGGGGGTAAGTTTTCAGGTCATAAATCCACCGTGTTTCACGACGGGAGATTTGTCTTTTGAGATTACTACTCCTCCAATTGGGGGAATATATCTCAATTCCTATTACTTGAAGTGTAGCAGGTTTTTTGTTATGGTGTCATTAAAAATGTTTTGATACACTATGTGATGGAAGGCCTTTTATGATGTTGTTAAGATGCTCGCATATACAGATATTGAGTGCTTGTGTCGTCCTTCCCACATATTGAAGTCCACAAGTGCACCTGAGGAGATATACTACTCCCTTGGACTGACATGTGATAAAATCCTGGGTATCATACTTTTTGGATGTGGAAGAGGAAGAAAATGTGGATGTTCTAATAGAGAGGTTTTGCACATCTTGCATTTTTTGCATGGAAAGAAGTCTTTCAGGTTTTCAAACATTTTATTTACAAGAGGAGGGGCTATTGAATGGGGGGATAAAATGTCCCTAAAAGTTTGGGCTTTTTTTAAAAATAACCTGTTGATGTTCAGGAAGCACAGGTCCTAATATGGTATCTTCACTAAGGATGTTCCAATATTTGTTCAAAACATTCCCCACCCATCTATGTTGGTTAAAGAACGTAGTGAGGAAAGTCCATTCAGATTTATTGGATGACTGCTCTTTCTGTTTGACAGAAATGAGAGAGTCCACTGGTGCATTTGTGGACTTCAATATGTGGGGACTGCAATATGTGGGGAGGACTACACGAGTACTCAATGTCTGTATATGCGAGCATCTTAACATCATCAAAAAAAGCCTTCCATCACATAGTGTATCAAAACATTTTAAATTACTCCATTACACTTTCTCTTGTTTATATGTGCACTGTAGATACATTCAGTAACCTTCCCACTTTGTTCATTTTTTCCTACTCACTATAAATTTGTTGTGGGTATTATACACTTTTCAATACTTTTTGATAATTATCTAGGTTTCATTAAGTCATATTCTGGGTGACCTGACAGATATTTGTTGTCCTACAGCTATTTTTTAGAGACTTTTTTAGATACTTGCTCAATAACTTTCAGTGCAATTTTTTTTTCTCAAGTCTTTTGGATAACAGAGTGCTTTATTATCTTTTATTATTAATTATGTGACTATGGTTATTTATATATTAGATACCATCACACTATCTATATGTATATTTTTAATATGTTAAAGAAAAATGTAATATATAGATGTGTAGGTTTATACTGTATCCGCTAGATGGCAACAGCGTGCACTATACTTCTGTATAAAACTGTTCAATAGTTATGCTTTTATCATTAAAACATATGCCCCGTTGGTAGGCAGTGATCAGCTTGCTGTTTGTGAGCTGTGGAATACAATGGTGGATAAATTCCGATTGGATTATTCATGAAAGGCAGGTCTTTGCGCATCGTGACATCTGATCTTCGGTTTAAAAATCTACTTCCCGTGTCACTTCCTCTTCAAAGCCTGCTGGCTGACATGACACGATATCCTCCAACCCCAGTAGACGTCAGTTTTGTGGAAACGCGTTGGGGCCGGAGAGTACGTGTGACATCATCGGAACTACCAGAATAGGTTATACCATCACTAGAGACATGGTTTCATGCTTTAATTTTTTTTTATACTTTATTTGATTTTATAACAAACAAAAAAAAGACAACAACAATCTAATATAAGAATGCAGTTGATCAATACATTCTTACTGAATCCCTCCCTCCTCCTCCCCCCCTCCTCGCACCTTCCTTGTCCCGGTCTCCCCTGTTCTTCCTTTTTTCCTCCCAATCTCATCTCCTCTGCCTTATCCCACCTATTCTATCTATTTATCTGTCTATTTACTATTTTTCTTGAAATTTATCCTTTTTTCCCCATGTATTATTAAACTTTTTGACTTGTCCCGCTTCTACACAGTTGTTCTATTTTATATATGTAGGTTATCTTTTCAAACCATTCTTTTATGAAAGGTTTCCTCTGGTCTAGCCATTTTTTTTTGGTATTATTGCTTTCACTACGTTTATTAAGTGTAGTACCGAAGATCTCCTATATTGTTTTTGTGTACAATTTGTATTATGTATTATGCATACCCGTGGGTCATTTAGGATCTCCTCTCCTATGATTGTTTAGGCCTATGTTCAGAATCTCCAATTTCACCAGGTTAAGTTTTAAATTCGAGAGTTCCCGATATTTTTTCAGTTCCTTTATTAGGATTGGGAGTGTTGTTCTGGGGTTGGTTATGTAGAACAGGATATCATCTACATATACTGTGATCTTATGTTCTTCTTCTCCTATCTCCCCCCCTCCTATATCTACGCTATTTTGTATTGTTGCTAATAGAGGCTCCAATGAGCAGGAGGGGTGACAGTGGGCATCCTTGTTCCATCAAACATCTCAGAGGATGGTGACAGTCTTCCGTTGACCTTTACTGAGGCTGTAGGATGGTTATATAAAGTTTGGAACCATTGGACCATCTTATGTCCGATTTCCAGTTTTCTTATTGTTTCCATCATAAGTCCCCAGTCCACCCTGTCAAATGCTTTTTCTGCATCTATCGACATGAGTAAGGCTGGGGATTTTCCACTCCTCTCTTTTTGCAACAATAGCAATGTTCTTATTCCATTATCTTTTCCCTCCCTTCCTGGTTTGAACCATGTTTGCACCGCATTAATCCGCTCTGGCATCAGTTCTTTCAGTCTCGTTGCTAATACTTTTGCATAAATCTTTGTGTCTGCGTTTAATAATGCTATTGGTCTGTAACTGGAACATAACGTTGTATCTTTCCCTTCTTTTGGTATAATTGTGACATATGCTAATAATGACTCCTTCCTCATTTCCTCCCCCTCGCCCCCAGTTTATTTAGATTTTCACACATTTTTGGTATTATTTATTCTGTAAATTTTTTATAGCATCTTGTTGTAAAACCGTCAGGCCCTGGGCTCTTTCCTATTGGTGTATTTTTTATTGGTAATCTAATCTCCTCTTGTGTTATTAGGTCCTCCAAGGCCTGCAACCTTTCTACTGTGGTACTTGATAATTTTGCCTCCTTCAGATATTCCTGTATCATATGTTTCCTTTTTTTTTATTTCATCCTCTCTTGTCTTGTTTTCCCTAATTGAATAAAGGGCACTGTTATAACTATAGAAGACATTTGCAATTTCTGGTGTTGTATACACCATCTCTTCTTTGTAATTTTTCATCTTTTCTATATATTGTATTGATTTTTTATTTTTTAGGATTTTAACAAGGTATTTCCCTGGTTCATTCCCCCATTTATATGTTTCTTTTGCTACCATTAGACCTTTTAATTGGTCTTTTTATAATAATATCTGTTGTACTTCTGTGTCTGCTTTTTTGTGTGTCTATTCCAGTTCATATATCTCTGTTACTAGTTTTTCCATCTCCCTAGATTTTACTTTCTTTTTTATTGCTGCAAAAGAGATCAAGATTTCTGTAATATAGGCCTTGTGTGCTTCCCTTACTGTGGCTTTTGAAAGCTCTGGAGACACATTAGTTTTAAAATATTGCTCTATTCTTTTTTTATTTTATTTTCTATTTCTAAATCCTGTATTAGTTCTTCATTTAGCCTCTATGTACCTCTTTTAGTTTGAATTCCCACGAGTCTTAGCTTTACTACTACTGGGGCATGATCTGTGATTGATGTTATTTCTATTGATGATGTGATCAGTGACCACTGACTCCAGAAACCTATGTTCCATTGGAATGAATAGTCCTTTTTACAAGGATATTGAGCTCTCCACATGTCCACCAGTTGACACTGATGTAATTTCTTCTTTACCATTCTTAGTTGACGATCCCCATTCCCCAGTGCATGTGTGACGTACTATCTACTTGTGGATCCATACAATAATTTAGGTCTCCTGCCAAAATTAATTTTTCCTTCTAAAATTCTTCTAGTTTTCCTGGGACCTCTTTGAAATAACCTTTTGGGTTTTTATTGGGGCAATAAACATTAGCCAGTGTGCATTCAATCCCATGTAAAATACCTTTCAGAAAGATATATCGACCTTCTAGAACTACCTGCATGTCCTCTACTTCAAATTTAACCTCCTTTGCTACTCCTATTGCTACCACTTTTGCTCTTTTAGTTGAGGAGTCTCCCTAGTATCATGTTAGGTATGAATTTGAGTACAATTTTACATTTGTATTCTGTGCTATATGTGTCTCTTGTAAAAATATTATGTTTGCAGAGTATCTTTACATTTTCCAAAGTACCTTATGTCTTTATTCAGGGGTATTTAACCCTCTAACATTGTAAATCCAAAATTCAAAGTTATCATATTGAATCTCTATCTCTCCCCTCTTCTCTCTTCCCTCTCTTGGCCCCTCCTCCGCCCCCCCATCCAAAGATGGGGCCGGAAAAGAGCTTGGGGGGGCTCACTGGGGCAAAGAGAGGAATCCAATCCAGGAGTGAGAGAGAGACTCAAGAGAACACAAAGTTTCCGGCACAATAACCCTTTTCCCTTACCCCCCTCCTCCATTCCCCCATCCCCCCACTCTCCCAACTTCCCTCCCTTCCTCTTCCTACTGATGATCTTGTAGTTTCTTCTTTTTACCCCCCCCCCTCCCCTCCTTCCCCAGCCCCGCCCTGTCTTTCCCCCAATATCCTTCTCCTCATATTTCATTCTTCATTCCCGGGCCGAGAATTTTTTCAGATTCTTTTCTTAGAGATCAGTTGCCATTGTTTTTATTCTTGAATTATTTTTTCATTCCTGGCTGCAGTCCATCTTGGTATATCTGGGAATTTCAAGAAAGAGGGCTGAATGGCAAAATTTAGATTCCCGAAAGAACTACAAGACTTCTGATGCCGGGGGGAGAAAAAACGGGATTACCGCTGCATGTGTAGGATGGCTACTCCTGGAGCTCCTAACCTGAGCTCCCAGCCGGAGCCTTTTATAGGCGCCTTCTCCCAGAACTCTCATGCTTAAATTTTTTAACCTCTATGTAAGTGTAACCATTACTTTTTTTAATAAAATGTCTGGCTGATTTACACAGGCTTCTTCCTATTTTATATATGGTTTCTGGATATGTGGAGCCTATCCCAGCAAGTATTTGGAGACATGGTTTTTGAGATATCTGCATCCATGGGCACCCCTTCTCTGTAATAGGGATCCATTGTGTCTGGTAAGAGGTCAATCTTATCTTGCTGATGGAGCACTTTTCTCAGCTTTTGAGCACTGGTGGACGCGGAGTGGAGCATTGGATATTTATGCACTTTTCTACCTGCTTTGTGCACTTTTGCAAAGTTGTGAACCTGATTCATGAATTTTTCATATGTTGCACTGAGACTTTGGCACTATTATTCTTGCACGTGTTTATATATTATTAATTTTATATTTTTTTATCTGTATTTGTGCACTTTGTTGTATACTTTATTGTATTTGTAATTTACAATCAGAGCACAATTTATGCACACAGCTTGCATGAGTTGACTCATTGTATGTTGTGTGATTCACTCAATTTAGCTAGATTGATTTTATTAATTTAGTTATATTTGTTTACACTTGTTTACACACTAAAGGAACAGCGCACCACAATTTTCAGTTTACCATTTATTCCTCTTCCAGGAATTGAGTTGCAGCAGTTCCACCTTAGGCCAGCACAGAGAAACATTTTTTGTCCTTTTGTAAACAACTACTGTAATTTACCCCGCCCTCATGTAATTATATTTTTTCTCATGGGGGTTTATAAAAACAAATTGATTTGTGAATGTCTCACGCAATTCACACATAAGTCACAAACAATACCTTGTTGTGTTTGTAACGGGTGTAATGTCAGCTGATAATTGAATGTGCTGGATGGGGGTGAGTTACTGGTTGTTAGGACGCTAGCAGGAGCCAACTCCCCAACAACCAGAAGCCCTCATCTAAAAGTTGTTGTATTTAGCAGCAGTAATAATACCGCTGCTATATATTTCACTTCCCACAGCAGCTAGAGGTTTGCTTGGCCTAAAACCCATTTTTTCACAGATGAATCACCATACACTTTGTGAATAGTGCTGAGGGCTGAGGTCCACATCCCCCCCCCCACCCATTATTCTGGTTGAATGTTCCTAGCTTATAGTGTTAGCCAACATTCTCTATTGGTTGATCGTTCTTTAACTCTTCTATTTGCATGTCTTTAAAGATATTTTCTCTAAGAATAGGGCTTTATTAAACAGTTTTCGTGGGGTGTATTTGACAAGCACGTATATGAATCCTTCACAGGTAACAGAGACAGGGCACAAACCCACTTAAAAAGTGACATGTACAACATGATAAGGAAACCTGGAGCTCAATATAAACATGTTGACCTTGAAAAATTGAAGTTTTGTGCAAGCCATCATACCCCCACACTATGCAGATTTTGCATTTTTAATAAACTGCTCACTAGTTGGCACTTCTCTTTCTATACACACACACAGGAGCAGTGAGAAAAATCGCATGTGATTTGGACAGGAATCACACCACATTCATGTTCAAATTGCATGCAATTCTTTGCAGTGCGATTTGTGCCCTGTTATTTTGTTTTGACGCAAATCACACAACAAAGTATCGGTACTCAGTATCAGTGAAAGTATCGGTAAGCGTACTCCCTGATAAAAAAGCGGTATCAGTGCAACCCTACCTAAATTTTGCTGAGGTATATTTTTTAAACATTAGAATTGGCCAGCCATAATTTTATAACAACCCACCGAATATTGAGTAGGTTTCCCTTGAGAGAAGGGCCCCAATGATAGCTGACTAATACTGACAATTAGGTGCCAGGCACTTGTAGCCACCTACAGGGGCACCTCTTGTCAGTTAATTGCCATAATATAGGCCAGTGTTCATCAACTTCTGTGTGTAGCAGCCCCCCCAGCACCCCTAATACTTACCTGTGCCCCCTCTCTGTCCAGCGATGTCCACGAGTCCCTCGGCTGTCCTGGGACTCTCCCTCCTGGCTCCTGTGGCTGTCAATCAAAGTAAGTGAGCCAATCAGGAGAGAGGGGGCAGGGCTGAATGGCAGCTTTGTGTCTGAATGGACAAATGGGGCTGCAGCTCAGGTCGGGTGCCCCCATAGCAAGCTGCTTGCTGTGGGGGCACTCGATAGGAGGGAGGGGCCGGGAGCAAGATCGAGGGACCCGAGAAGGGGCTGCTCTGTGCAAAATCAACTACGCAGAGGAGGAAACTATAACATAACATGTTTGCTATTTATTTTTACTTTTTTAAAACAAGACTTTACAATCACTTTAAGGGGTAATCTCTACTTTGCGCTGAAATGACACATTTCATGTATATGATAATTGCTTCTATTATAAGGTATTGTGCACAGACTTTGGAAACTAATGCTGGCTAGTCTCTGGATGTTGTTGCAGTACTATAGATAACAGAGGTTTTGCTCTGACTCACCTGTCATTCAAACAACAATAAATAATGGGGTTGTACATGGTGGAGCTCATGGCGAGCCACATAATGGCCAGGTAAAACTGCTGGAAGAATTTCTGGTTCATTTCATCAAGCGTCTGTAGCAAGAAGAAAATATGAAACGGCAGCCAGCAAATTGCAAATGTGCAAACTACCACGATCATCATCTTCACCACCTGCAGAACACAAAATGTGACAATTACCCAGATGCCAAAAGGGTTCTTTAATGCACCTTACAGGCTGTGTAATAATCAGCATTAAAAGGTTTAGGGGTTGATTTACTAAAGGCAAATATGCAGTTGCTCCAGAGCTTTTCAAATGAGCAGAATCTCTGCTGACTTCCATCATCCAATCATGTGCAAGCAAAATGCTGTTTCTTTAATTTCCTTGCACATGATAAGGTACTCTTTGCAATCACATGTGCTGGTTAAATTGAAAAATGAAAGCTGAACTCAAACAGATATATAGACAGATGAAAAACATATATTGGATCTAGTTCACCTGCCAAAATAATTTGTACATCTGTCTATGTCTGTGCTGCAGTTAAGCAACCCTTACAGGTCCTTTCACATGGGCTTTCCGATAAGGTCCCTGTCAGTTTTTCAGGCGGACCTGATCGGACGCTCCATGCAGCCCTATGAAGCGGTGGAGGTCAGCGGTGACATATCCTCTGACACCCGCTGCTACCCGATCCTGTCCGTGAAATCCAGACGGATGGAAACCCTATTTTCCAACCGTCTGGAGGATTGGATCGTATGAAAACGGACAGGCGGCCCGTTTTTATCTCCCATAGAGGAGAGCGGGGATCTGACAGGTCCATCTCAGCACAGAGAGTCGAGATGGACCTGTTATCCGCCTGCTCAGGGGGGATCAGCGGATCGATCCCCACTGAGCAAAATGGAGTCTGCCGGGCGGAAAGCCTGTGTGAAAGGACTCTACAGATCTTGTCCCTCCCCACCATGTAACTTGATTGTGAAAAGAGAAGCAACGCACTGACGAGCTCATCTATATGTCATGCAGATCTCTCCTCCTATCAGCATATCCCTTGTTAGCAGAACACTACAACACAATAGGCTTGATGTTTTTATTGCTTTTCCCCCTCTCAGTCTGAGCTCAGCTTTACAGGGACTGCACCAGACTGATAGTCAAGTCAAATTCAGATACTTATGCTGCTTGTTTTTAAAAATAAATTTGATGATGTTATAATGAAGGCAGAGCTGCATTATTTTCAGTCTTTTATATCTTTACCAGTACCAAATATTATAATTTTTATTGATATCAATGTATAAAACAAAGTGGGCCACATAGCCCTAAAACAATCATAATTAAGTGCAACAATTTTGTACATGTATGCAAATTCCGTGCCCCATGGGAAACCTAAATTGTGATTGTTTTAGGGCCATCTAGACCACTTTGTTTTATACATTGAAATCAATAAAAATTATAATATTTTAAATGTGTGCCTCCCTTTGGTACTGGTAAAGTTTGCTCAAAATTTTTTTGTTGTGGTGTTTGAGCTATACGGATGAGGTACCTGGCTGGCGCACGCCCTTTTGTGCTGTTTTATACCTGCATGGAGTTCAGCTTTAAATGTGAAGGTTGCTAACAAATTTGCTTCACTGTCGGTCTACATTTTTGGAAATCAGCTTGGAGCATCTCAATGTGAGGTCCAGAGTAACCAGAGTGTAATAAACAGTGGAGATGATTTACACAAATTGGAGTGAAAAATTTGGTGCAGCTCAGCAAAGAAACTAATCAGCTTCCAGGTTTCATTGTCAAAGCTTGAAACGGTTGTTTTTTTGGAAATGCAAGGTAAAGGCATAATGTGCTAGTATGCATCTCACTTACCTGGAAACGAAGCCCTCCAGCGATGCGATGCAATTGCTGGAGGCAGCGTCCGTCTTCACCCAGTCTTTCTTCGGGGTCCGCAAACTCCTGCTGTGGGACAGGCCAGAGCCGCGATTATGTTGCTCCCGCGCATGCATGGAGGAGCCGTCATTTACGGCACAGGTATCTGAAGGAACGGCACGGGTTGTCTTTCCTTCAGAGCGCATGCGCCGATGATGTCATCGGCTGCATGTAATGTATATATCTCCTAAACCGAATCTATTTAGGAGATTCTGTATTTACAGTACCTATAGGTAAGCCTTATTATAGGCTTACCTCTAGGTACAAATTATGCAATAGAGTTTACTTCCTCTTTAACTGAACAAGGTGAAGATAGAAGCTGATAAGTTACTTTGCACAGCTACAGATTCTGAATGCTCCAGTTTTAGTAAATTCCCCCCAGTGCCTAATGCAGTTTCCATGCCTTATGTACTTCCTCCATACAAAGAACATTTCATTCTCAAGTTAGCATTGAGAAAATGAAGTCTGAAATATGGTTACCATTGACAACAAATTTTTCCCACAGATTTCACAGATCTGCCCAGTTTTATAATACTTATTGTAAAGAAATATTTAGTCTTGGTTATCAGCTGAGACTATTACCCACCTTGCGTTTGGCTACCACCTGCTCATGGTAGCGGTCTGAAGAATCTCCAGGGATTTCACTGGCCCACAAGGTCATGCCAATGAAAGTGTAAGCACACCCTATTACCAACAGAGGCAGTATGTAGATAAGGCAGAAGACCAATACCTGGTACCTAGGGAAAGGATACAGGGTAAATTAAACCGTGACAGCCATTCATAAATTATGTTCATGTAACTATAGATTTATGCATGTATCTTCTTTTATTAATAATATTCTGGGTGGTTCAGTGAGATGATCAGTCCAAAAATACTAATTTTGCATGCTGGTGCGTTGAAATTTCATTTATTTATTTTACAGTCAAATAATGAGCCATAGAAGGAAGCCATATACTTCTATACAAT
The DNA here is from genome assembly GCF_965119305.1 of Pelophylax lessonae. Classification (NCBI taxonomy): domain Eukaryota; kingdom Metazoa; phylum Chordata; class Amphibia; order Anura; family Ranidae; genus Pelophylax; species Pelophylax lessonae. Next base: position 533,067,416 of record NC_138771.1, on the reverse strand, counting down.
ACACATCATTTACAAAAACTGTGCACAGTTATTTGACAGAGATACAGTTTAATAAATTAGATTGACAGATGTATTATAATGCACTTGGAAGAGGCGTGTCTGTAAAATGTAAAGGTGACTAGGGTGACAGATGTTAAGTGTCTTTTGGACAGTATGGGGTTGATTTACCAATTGCAAATAGACTGTGCACTCTGCAAGTGCAGTTGCTCCAGAACTTAGTAAATAAGCAGAAGCTCTGCTGACTTCCATCATCCAATCACGTGGTAGCAAAAATGCTGTTTTTTTAATTTTCCTTGTACGTGATTGGGTATTCCTTGCAAAGTGAAGCTTTACCTCATTTACTAAGCTCTGAAGCAACAGTCTATTTGCCTTTAGTAAATCAACCACTATATCTCTGTTTTTAAATATATAGGGGACATTGGAACAGTAGTAAGGCTGTAATAGAAGATGAAGGAAGGGGTGCTCAAACAGAGTATTAAAAAAGGGTCAGGGGTTCCAAGGTTGAATAGAATGAAAAGGGGATGGGTGGTGTTAGAGTCACTGAGGGAAAGCCAGCCACATGTTGGCAGGCAGGGAAAGAGGTGCTGTGAAAACCATCTGTGTCAAGGAGGGAGGAATGAGACTGGTTTGAAGGGTAGATTAAATATTTTAAAGTAGAATTATGAGCAAAACATTTTTCTTTTTATTTTGGATAAAGCATTATATAACCCGTCACATTTTTTTGTCTCATTGCAGAGATTTTTCTTCACTTCTTGTCCCATAGTCAAACAGAAAGTGAGAGGAAATCCCTGCAAGTTAACCACTTATAATCCATGCTATAGCCGAAAGACAGCTACAGCGTGGGCTTCCAGTGCTGGGAGGGTGTCAATAGACATCCTCCCGTAAACACGCTTCTCACGCACACCCTGCGGCACGTGGGTGGCACGCTCTGTGATCGTCGAGTCTTTTGAACATGGCTGATCACAGAACAGGATAAAGGACAAATCACATGTCCCATAGTCAAACAGAAAGTGAGAGGAAATCCCTGCAAGTTAACCACTTATAATCCATGCTATAGCCGAAAGACAGCTACAGCGTGGGCTTCCAGTGCTGGGAGGGCGTCAATAGACATCCTCCCGTAAACACGCTTCTCACGCACACCCTGCGGCACGTGGGTGGCACGCTCTGTGATCGTCGAGTCTTTTGAACATGGCTGATCACAGAACAGGATAAAGGACAAATCACATTCCTTTGTCACGTGATCAGCAGTCAGCCAATGACAGCTGTTCATGGAAGTAAACAGGAGCCGCCCATCGGCTTTTTTACTCCTCACGCTGACAGCGAGAGGAGAAAGGAAGAAAGCTGGTAACTGGCTTCTGTTACAGGGACATCGGTCCCACACAGTGCCCATCAATGCTGCTAATCATTGCCAACCAGTGCCACCTATCAGTGCCAACACGTACAGCTAATCAGTGCCCACCAGTGCTGCTAATCAGTGCCCACCAGTACTGCCAATCAGTGCCCATCAGTGCCACCTATCATTGTCCATCAGTGCTGCCAATCAGTGCCCATCAGTGCCTCATCATCAGTGTCACCTATCAGTGCCTATCAGTAGCCATCAGTGCCACCTATTAGTGCCACTTCTTATTGCCCTTCAGTGCCACCTATCAGAGCCCATCAGTGCCACCTATCAGTGTCCATCAGTGCCACCTATTAGTCCAGCCTCATCACTGCTTCCTCATCAGTTTCCAGGAGTGCTACCTCATCAGTACCCATCAGTGCAGCCTCATCACTGCCCATCAGTGCCACCTATCAGTGCCTATCAGAGCCAATTCATCAGTTCTGATCAGTGCCCATCAGTGCAGCCTCATCAGCACACATCAGTAAGAGAGAAAATGACCTGGGGGACCCCCAGATCACCAGAACTAGTGTCCCCATTGGAAGATTTCCCCTCTTTTTCTTTTATGGGAACAACCAAAAATTTGGGATTTTCTTTTATTTTCACTTTCAGTGATAATGGTAAACAAGACAAATAGAGGGGGTGAATCTCCTTAAAGGGGCCACAGACAGCAATAAAAGCTGACACGTGTTCTAATCTCTCTCCACTCTGTCCAAAACTAAGTTTTGCCTTTAGTTATACTTTAATTCTGACCATACAGAAGATGTTTACCTTCACTCGTAAAAGAAAATTGATGCCAATAAAACCAGGTCTTATTAAATGCTTCAGACCTATTTAGTTGTGAATATATTAATTCCTCCATTCATCACATTATAAATCCAAAGTTGAATTGAGGAAGGAGCTTCTAAACTCTAACAGGCCGGAATGCACACCCTAGCAGCGTTCAAAAAGTGTCACAATGTAGAACGATTATAGATTTTAGACGGTATTGATTTTTTGTGAAGTTGGAAAAATGAAAGTTCCCAATGTACCTGACAATTTGCAAAACGTTGAAAAATACTACATACAGTCTATCAAAAGGAGGAACGTTTTGGACAAGACCAAAGTATGTGGAGGATCAGGTTTTTCTCTCGACCACGTCTCCAGCATTTATTGGGTAGGGATGGAGTAATTTGATGAATAAGTCCCTTCTATACCACCAATGAGCTAAAGATCCCATTACTAAGCCGAGAGGAAAGGGGGGTGGCCTTCTTGCCCTAGGGTGGATAAATAAGTATATAGGAAAGGGAGTGTTGTAGAAGAATTTTCACAGAATATAAGTAAGTAATCTCAATAGATGTTGTGGGTGAAATAATGGTTCTGCTGGTGGGATTGTAGAGATTAAGTGTCACAATTGTAGAGCATTCCAGAATGGTAGTCAGTAGGGGCTACTGGGATCAACTAACAAGGAGATTGTTAGCCATCGGGATTCATGGATAAAATGGGAGGTACTAAATATGTTATTAGCAGCAAGGTTCTGGAACCAATATCAGTTATTCCTAATGTTACCCCAACACATCTTGCCAATAGACGTCTGTTGCAGCACATCACAACCCACAATAACATACTACCTTGTGTTGTGATTCACTACATTACAAAAAATGAATGGGCAGTCTGAACACAGCAACTGGCGTGTTGTGAACCAATGTCTGGAAATGAACACACCACAACATTGTGAACCCAGCGTTAAAGTGTATTTAAACCTATAAACAAAAATTTAATATATATTCAGCTTACCAGTCCTTAGATGTGGTGGCTGCATTCGTTTCCTTTTCATAGGATGTTATTTCCCTTTGTTTTCACTAGGTGACTCTGCCAGCAACAACCTCCCTGTCCTATGGTGACATTGATCATTCACCATACTGTATCTATGGGGGGAAGTGTTGGCACCCTATGCTTCTCTCCAAAGTTGGATTCCCCCCCCCCCCATCTTTTTTATATATTTAAGCAGGTTTTGCACTCTCTATAGACTTGTATGGGAATGCAAAATGTGCTAGAGGCAAACAAAAGCCCACTGACACAGGCCCCTAAGCAGCTAGTTGGCTTCATCCTACTGAGATCTCCTAGTGAGTTCTTTAAAATGACAGTCAGCGCTCATTGCAATCTCTATATAAAGAAGGACTCCATTATGTCACAACCTATAATTTAAAACTTGACCCCCTGCCGTGCTGCTTTCTGAACTTATTTTATAATTTATCTAAAACTAAAACTCACTCGTGAAAGGGTTATTTCGTGGTTGGTATAACAGGACATGCTGAAACTTTCTACTTCAATGGTTGAAAACTGAACACTTCAACAGTCTGGTTAGAGAGGAGTACTACTAAACTGTTAGGCTGTCAAGGGGCAAACACCAAAACCTTTACATGTGAAGGCAACCATTCATTTGGGGCATGTTTTATAAAAAAAAAGTAACACGCTTATGTACAGAAAACCTTATTTTACAAAGCATTTGCACATTTGAGTAGTCTCCTGTTTACATCTGCAGTTGGGGAGTGGTAGCAGCCAAACTTTATGCCCCCCCAGCCGATCCCCATTATGCAGATGGGGGTGTGCACATCCTGCTGCCATCATGCTTTGCCTTTCAGTATGGCAAAATGTGTCTCCTCTGTTGCAGTGAATGGGGCTGCACAGAAACCGTGTACAATTCAAAGTTTTTAGGGATTAAAACATGGTGAGGGGGCAACATAATGCCCCCTCACCTCCAGTCAAACACCCACTGAAGAGTTATCTGCAAATGTAAACAAGCCGTTAATTTGCACTAAAAAGTAGTTTTTCAGGGCATGCTTTTTGGGGGGTCCACCATGCTTCTCCTGGGCCTAAGCAAGCTCTGAAACATAATGTACACATAAAAAAGTATGAACAATACTCAAATGTGGTGTTTCAATTGCACAATCACCTAATGTACAAAGCATCTGCAAAGCTTTCAGCAAACTTTGAAAAGATGAGTTGATGGTTTTAAAGTGACCTTCTACTCCATTCCGAAGTTAGAAAACTTGAATAAAAATGGAAGTGCTGGCTGTGACTTAACTGCTAGCAGGCAGTCTTCAGCACTTCTTGAATTTGCTAAAAGTCTGCTAGCAGCTTGTTTAGAGTAATAGCCAACACTATTTAGTTCTGTAGTTAGTTTGCTCATCACATCTCTCGTAGTCAAGCTAAAGCCTGTCTGAACAAGGTCCAAATCTCCTGTGCAGCTGTAGTCCTATGAAGTGACTGCCAGCAAGTGGTCATCTCCAATCTCTCAGTATCAAAACAAGAAAATCATCAGTTTAGCTTAATATTAATGGGCTCTGAAATGCTCCCACATGGACCCTTCCCTGTCACCGCTCCATCTCATTGTGTAGGCTGCTCAATGCCACAAATTCTCTTCTTGATGAATATCCCTGTCAGATCCTGGTATTCCAGAGGGGCATGAAGGAGTATGCATGAAGGAGTATAAACTTTCTATTGGAATTAATAGAGATGGCAGCACAGAAGTAGCAGGACTCAACAGTGAAGATCTTAAAGTAGAGGCTGTGTGGCGCTGAGTAGGCCCACAGAACTGATCTCAGCAAAATGAAGGCAAGCAAATGTGACACTTGTCAGGAGTCAGAAGGAAGGGCACAAAAAGTTGGGCTTACACTTTAAATAAAGCACAGAGCAGAATAAAAATAACCAGCCAACAGGGCCATGTTTTTGCGCATCTTTGTTATGTGTCATGCAAATTGAGGGAGACAGTTATTATAATATGGTGCAAATGCGCTAAAATCACATGAAAAACCACGTTTATCACTTCAACTGTGTCACTAAACTGAAGTAGGTGACTGACACTATGCCAACAATAATAACACAACCTCTGTTGTTAATTTAAGGGTTGGTGAGGCCTCATCAGGATTTAAAGTGGAGCTCCACCCAAAAAGGGAAGCTCCACTTGTTCGCGCCCTCCCCCACCCCCTCCACTGCCACATTTGGCCCTTTTTTGGGGGGGAGTGGATACCTATTAAAACCAGGCACAAGCTCTCGCATCTGGATAGGATTGCTGTGCGCCCCCCGCTGCATTCTGGGAGACACACGGTTCCCAGAAGACAGCGGGACCATTCAGAAAGAGCAGCGCAACTCAAGCATGTGCAGTAGGAAACAGGCTGGGAAGCCGCAAGGCTCTTCCTGTTTCTCTTAGTGAAGATGCCGACACTCGGTGCCAATGGACGAATTGGCTTGGGGTGCCGACATTGTGGGATCCCTGGACAGGTAAGTGTCCTAATATTAAAAGTCAGCAGCTACAGTATTTGAATAGAATTAGAGCTACAGTACTTGTATTTTTTTTTTTTTACAGGCCACTGTGATTAGCCACAGACCATGTGAATTTCATATAGGCCACATTTTGAAGGGCTAATTTTTAAGGCCAGGTTTTCACATGCAGTAATACCTAACACCCCTCTGTGATTTTCGATGGATCAATTTTAAGAGGCGTTTGGGAGGCAAGATGTTATTAACCCTGTAAATGCTACACCACTGCACTGCAACCACGTGCATAACATACAGTTGTGGGGTGGTTGTGGCATGACTCCATTCACATGAGGGGGTATAATTTTTGCCATAAAGCATTGAAGCTGCAGCATGTGTACACCCCAGACTGACAGCCTTTGCCATTTAAGGGGGGGGGGGGGTAAAAACGTTGCCATCTCCCCCAACTACAGCTCTAGTGCAAGTTCAAATTATCACAAATGTGTGACTGGTTCTCTTTCAGCAGAATGATCTCCATAAACTAGCAAAGCACAAAGCAGCCTTAAATGATGCAAGTAGTTTGGCATTGTTCTACAGTCTGAACACAACAGCTGTAGTAATCAGCAGTTCCATTAATCCACATATGAAAGCTGTAACCGATGTTCATATATCACCATCTATCCAAAGGAATAAAACAACACAGGTTTCCAAGGAAGTGTCCAGCATAATACAACACTACTAAATGAAGTACTCCAGCATCTGAATAGCCATTTTCTGGATGGCGTGACAAGGTAGAGTCCTGAAATAGCCTTTGGTCATCAGTTTATGAGTCACAAGGGGCATTTATTTTAGTGTCTGCCTGCAACATTTCATATTTCTAATTCAGTTGCCTTAATCAAACTATAGAGCTCTACTACCATTGCTGGACTGGACATTATAAACCCCTTGGACTGCTGGAATGAATCAACTCTTGCACTGCTGAATTAAAGGGACTCTAAACAAGATACAAAAATATTCCATACACATGCACTACATAGTGACATTGTGAAATATTTTCTTATTGTGCTCTTATGCCTCCTTGTAATATCCTTTTTTCTCCACCCCCCCCCCCCCCCCCCACTTCCATTTGTTTGGAATAAGCAGTACACGTTAGTTGAGGTCATGTGGACTGCTGTTGGCACGCTACAAACCCGATGATTCATAGTCTATCTCCGGAGCGGACATTTCTACATATAGTAGGTCCCAGGGCAGCCATCAGAAAATGTGGGGCCCCTTACACAGCCCCCCCCAGACCCAGGCCTGGCCCCCAACATTCCCCAGGGCCAGCCCACTGTCCTTCACAGCAAAAGCCCACATCCAGCAACATTATCAATCAATTTACTATTATGATGTCTAACAACTTGTTTTCCAGACCAGTCTACAGTGAGCACTGCGGCTAACCTACTACTGGCATGGCACCCAAACCAGCATCTGGTCTGCAGGGAGAGTTGGAGTGCAGATGACATCTAACTAAGTGAGCTGCATCAGGTTACTCCATGGCCACCCTGCTTTAGCAATTGCTAGTTACTGCAGCAGCAACTCACTCTCGTTGGTCAGGGCCTGGGCGGCCGGGCCCCTTAGGATGTCCAGGCCCCTCGTGATGCCTGGGCCCCCTACATGTGTATGGGCTGACCCTGATGGCAACCCTGGTAGGACCATAGAGAACAAACATAGCCACCCTCTAAGAGAAAGTTAGATCTCCGCAGCAACAAATACATTTGGAGATTTGGAGGAGGCTGAGAGCAAAAGAAGAGACATTGTTGAGCTAAGATTACAAACTTTAATATCATTTTTGAATCGAGTTGGACGGACACGTTTACTCATTATGTAATGTAAGGGTCAAGTACCTGCACAGTGTCACAAGCACTTGTAGAGACTTTTGAATGCAAAAGAAAATCCCAGTGATTTTGTAAAGAGTATTACCTTTTTAGTTTAGTATCACTTTAGACCCTGTATTGTATTCACCAAATGTTCTTCATAATTATTATTTTTTTTCGTGTAATTATTTTGGAGATTTTCCCATTAAAGACAATTTGTAGGAACAAAATATTATCCATATGTGATATATATTTTCATGCTCCAGCAGAGGTCCTGTCATAGTAGAAAATAAAAATATACCAGCATATGAACCACTATTTCAAAGTCAGCCAGTGTGCAGCTGCTTGGCAGCCTACATTCCCTTCAGCATCCTTTAAAGTTGGGATCTTTAGGAGAATTCCAAACATGAATATATTTTTTATTTATGGTAAAAAAGGGAGAAAAAGATAAATAACAATAATTAAAGAGCAACCACTCCTGTAAAATCACAGAATCTGAACTTTGGACAATAAATTCAAGTGATATTTACCCCAAAACCAAAAATGTAATATATTGCAGTTTACAAATCATTAGATGTGGTGGCTGCATTTTTTTTTTTAAAGCTCTTTTTATTTATAACTGGTGACCCTACCAGTAACACCCTACCTGTCTTAGGGTATCTGCATTCTGGATGAATAGTAAAGTAGACACCTTTGGACAGCAGCATAGTAGGCTCAGGGAGAGGGCAGTCTTAGGCTAACAGATTTAGATGGACTTGAAGCTGAACTCCAGGTAACACTGTAAGTACTCACAGCAAACTGTTTTTTTTCTTTTTGGGATAAATCTTCTGCATACATTAATAAAAACTAATCATTGTAAGCACCCCTATCAGTGGAAAATAGTTTGTCTCAATTCCCCAACTGCCACTTTTACTGGACAGCTTGGTCTGGTAAAAGAAAATGATAAAATAACCAGACTTACTGGCTGGATCAACACGTGAAAATAAAGGAAAATAGCCTAAAAACCCACAAATGCAGCCACTACACCTACGAATTCATAAGCTGTAATTTAATTCTATTTAGGTTAAATGCATCTTTAAATACAGTTTATTTATGTGCATAAATTTTTGCAAATTTTGCAAATTACTTTACATTACTTTATTAACTTTCTAGGTGTGTTTTTAATCATAATCAGACATGTCTGATTGGCTTGCATAGAAAAAAAGGAAGCAGTAATTCGCCATATCTAAATCAATAAGCATGAATACCAACCTTCATGCATTATGAGCAAATATGATTCTCCTTTGCAAATGTATTATTGCATGAAGAAACAAGGTGCTAAATTAATGTTGCTATTCAGATGATCACATTGTTATATCATCCTTAGAAACCTTCTCAAAGGAAGGCAGAAACATGTTTTAGGTATTGTCTTTTTTGTTTTAACAGGGAAAGAATTCTTAATTGGCCCTAGGTGCCTTCAGATCAATCCCCTGGATCAACATTCTACTATTTTTAGAAATATAGGAAACCCTTTAAAACATTTTCATTAGGATTGGTTGGAATTGTTTTACCAAATATACTATATTTGTTGAAATCCATTTTTTCTATAAGATTAATCTACATTTTATCCTTTTTGGTAATTAAAGAAGAAGTGTGGGATAGTAAAAAAAATAAAAACACGCATACGCACCTATATGGCTGCAGCATCGGCCCAATGCTGTAGCTGTCCCCTGGAAGGTTCAAGCTAATAAACTGTCTCATTTTACATTTACATTTAAAAAAAATGGGGTTCCTGCATGTAAAGACAATATCTATCTATCTATCTATCTATCTATCTATCTATCTATCTATCTATCTATCTATCTATCTATCTATCTATCTACCATCTATCTATCTATCTATCTATCTATCTATCTATCTATCTATCTATCTATCTATCTATCTATCTATCTATCTATCTATCTATCTATCTATCTATCTATCTATCTATCTATCTATCTATCTATCTATCTATCTATCATTGTTTATATACTCTATATATATTGTGTCTAAAAAAAAAAAAAAAAGGCGCATGCGCGGGAGCTCCGAGATGGCGGCTTAGTCCCGGAGCTCCGCGCCTCTCCGGTCAGTAGCGGGCCCCTGCTCCGGCGTCCACAGCGCTTTCACCCCACCACTGCCACCACCGATAAAGCGGCACTTTCTGATCTGATCCTGCATGTCGGCGGACTCCCGAAGAGAGGTCTCCCGCCGGCTTTCGTTTTCACCACAGAGGGACCTGGCTAAGATGGCGGGCGCCCCTGCTTTCTCCTCAGTTGTCCGAGGCGACAAGGAAGTAGGGGATATTATGACTGACACACTCTTTATACAGCCGGCCACTCCGGAGCCCTGGCCCTCCCCAGCAACCCTCATTAATGACATACAGGCTCAGTATGCCTCTCCAACCTCCACAGCCTCCCAGACAAGCAGAGCCATGGAACAGACCCCTGTGTTGCCTGATATGCTGTCACCTGAGACCCTGGCTCAACAGCATCTACTAGGCCCACAATCTCAGAGCCACTTCCCTGACATTACCCTCCTCATGAACAAATTTTCTGAGATGCTGGCTGCAGGATTGGCACATAATGCCTCACAGATCACAGCCTCTATCAAAGCTGATCTGCAAAATATTGGCACCAGGATTGACGCCATTGAGAATACCCTTGACCACACTGTGACGAGAACCAATCAGAATACCGCTTGTATTCAGACTCTTCAGGAACAATTGGACACTGCACTATCCAAATTGGACGATTTGGAGAACAGGAGTAGCCGTCTAAATTTCAGAATTAGGGGGATCCCTGAGTCTATTACAGATGTTCCCGATACAGTCAAAATGTTTATTAAGGATATTATACCAGACATTCCGGACCACCGCCTGGAGCTCGATAGAGCGCACAGAGCCCTCCAATCACCCCGTAAGGACGGCCTTCCAAGAGATGTGATTGTTAAAACTCACTACTATTGGGTTAAGGAGGAGATCATGAGGAAGAGCAGGGACAAGGACGACCTCTCCATTCAAGGTCACAAAATTCAGATCTTTGCAGACCTCTCTCCTATGACCATTCAGCGTCGCAGAGCCCTGAAACCATTGTTATCACTGCTTTCCACTAGATCCTTGAAATATTGGTGGTCCTTTCCTTTCAGACTGAACTTTCTCTACCAGAACAAAACCCATGGATTTTCGTCCTTTCAAGATGGTGAACGCCTGCTTCTTCATCTTGGACTCATTTCCGGGGATCCTTCCCCTTCCTCCTCTACCTCGAGACGGGAATCCTCCAAGCGACCTCCACCGATCAGCCCATTATCTTCAGTCTGGAACAAGCAACAATCAAAGCGCCACCGTGATGTCACGCCTCCCTGATTTTCCTGAACGATCCAGTGTGTCACTCCACATATTCCTTATGGAGGCATCTCCCTCACCTGGAACGGGTTAACCGTTAACCCTCCCACCCCCTTTTTTTTTATCCTTTTTGATGTTTTTGATCTGGACATTATCTGTCTTAACGTTTGCTTTACATCTGATTTGCCTTTTTGATTTATCATACTGTTTGGGGCACCGGTTCGTGTTTTTCTATTGACCGGTCCCAAGTATTAGTGCGGAGATCACATAGTTTGATGTAACACAGCATTGATATACTGCAGTAGCAGAAGCCTCCCCTTCCCTTCCATACTTGTCGTTCCTTGTCCCTCCCTTCCCTTACCCCTCTTTTTGTTCCTTACTCCCTCCCGCCCTCCTCATACGCTTCTGCTCTTCATTATATCGGGGCGTTCACAACATTTGTTTCCCTTATTTGTCCGGGCTGGGGCCCCATGCCCGGAGAGGTTTTATTGCGCACATTCCCGTAGGGGCTTGGAAAATCTTCCTTTTCCTTGTTCCTACGTGACTGCACCCTATCTGGTATAGGGTGCCACTACAATCCTGGTTAGGGGGCATGGGTCTTATCCCCTGCCTCCCTGACACCGTGCCAGGCTTTGTCCTGGCATGTTTTTCGTTTTTCTCTCCCACCCTTATTCTCCCTTTTCCTTCCTCTCTAACTCTCTTTTTCTTTTACAGCGTCCCATGGTCCGATCCGCTCTCTGATTTGAGTCCTCAGTTTTTCTCAAGTCCTTCAAGGCTCCTGCTCGAGTTCCTCATGCCCTGTCTCAATATCGTACATCGCAGCGCACACTCCTTGTTTCTACAATGACGGCAACCGTGAGTACTGATTTCTCTCTGCAGGTGGCATCACACAATGTTCAGGGTCTTAATTCTCCATTGAAGAGGCGAAAGGCATTTCAACATTATCACTCCCAGGGACTTGAGGTTCTTCTGCTTCAGGAGACCCACTTCCCAGATTCATATAGGCCTAAATACATCCACCATAAATATCCAGTCTTTTTTCTAGCCAATGCTCCCTCTAAACAGAAGGGCGTAGCAATTTTTTTCTCAAAAACGGTTTCTTTTTCTCACACCCATACATTAACGGACCCCCAGGGAAGGTACATTTTGGTTAAGGGTTATATTGGTGGCGTTTTATATACTTTTGTTTCTTTTTACGCTCCTAACAAGGGTCAGGCGGCTTTCTTTTCCAGGGTTCTCCCTCTTCTCTCCACCCATTTTGAGGGTAAGCTAATTGTTGGAGGTGATTCAAATTTGGCTTTTGACAACGCTTTAGATAAATCCAGGAGTGGACCCCACCGCTTGCGGAGACCCCCTAGACAAAGTCTTCGAGTGGCCAAGCTTCTCCATTCCCTGGGTCTAGTTGACATTTGGAGAGAACTTAATCCCTCCACCCGGGATTATACACACTTTTCAGCTCCTCACAACACACTAGCCAGAATTGATCATATTTTTGTCCCTACCACGGACATTCCCTCAGCACTACAGTCAGTTATCAGAGACATACCATGGTCTGACCATTCTTTAGTGTTCCTTAAAATCAAAAGCACTCCCTCATGGACGGGCCCGTCTCCATGGCGTATAAACGAATCCCTCCTGAACGAACCGGTGTGGAAATCCACAATAGAAAAACTGATCCAAGAGTACTTCTCCCTAAATGACTCCCAAGACGTAACCCCCTCCTCACTATGGGGGGCCCACAAAGCAGTCATCAGAGGCCATATTATTCAATTAGGGGCTAAACTTAAGCGCGAACGACAGTTTGAAATTAGTAATCTGGAAATGGAATACAAGAGACTGAGCATGACGCATAAGCGCAACCCAACCTCGGATTCCGTGGTCAAACTTGATGCGGTCAAACTTTCCCTTAATTTGGCGCTTACTACCAAGGCAGCAAAGGGTTTACAGTGGCAAAACGCACGCCTGCTGGCTACTCAGGATAAAATAGGACCTAGGCTTGCTTCTAAATTAACACCAAAATACAGGATTGTATCAATGCCCAAAATCAAGGATCGGATGGGGGTGCTCACGAGGAATCCTTCTTCAATTATGGCTACCTTCAAATCCTTTTATTCTACCCTTTACGCTGACCCTAAGCCTTCCCAGGCACAAGATATTGAGTCCTTTCTGGGACGGGTTCCCCTACCCCAACTCAGTAGGAAATCGCGCTCCCTCCTAGAAGAACCCTTTTCCGAGCAAGAAATCCTGGAAGCGATTAAAGCTTTACGCACCAACTCTACGCCAGGCCCCGACGGCTTCTCTAACCTATATTACAAGTCCTATGCTGACACACTTGCACCTTACCTAGCCAGGTTCTTTAATTCCCTTAGAGACTCGGAACCTCTGGACCACTCCATGAATGCAGCTTTTATATCCGTTATCCCAAAACCGGGTAGGGATCACTCAGATGTTAGCAATTATAGGCCCATTTCTCTTATTAATAATGATCTTAAGCTCCTAACAAAAATTTTAGCTACTCGCCTCTCCAGCTTCATTCATTCTTATATTCACAAGGACCAGGTAGGCTTCATCCCAGGCCGACAAGGGACTGACCAGATTAGAAGGGTGATTGATGGGGCCACTCTTTTGCGCTCGGGCTGGGATGGAGCCCCTTCTCAAGAGGGCTTCCTCCTATCCCTAGACCTACACAAGGCCTTTGACTCGCTCTCTTGGCCGTTTCTCTTCTCCACATTGGAGAAATGGGGCTTTGGTCCCTCCTTTTTGGCCATTCTCCGGGCCTTGTACTCCCACCCTTCAGCCCGAGTCAGAATGCAAGGTCTTTACTCTGATCCCTTTACTATTCACAGGGGTACACGGCAGGGATGTCCCCTCTCACCCTTAATTTTTGCTATCGCCCTAGAGTCCCTGGCTATTGCCATACGTCACCATCCTGATATACGCGGGATACAATGTGGTAACACGATGCATAAATGCGCTTTATTCGCGGATGACATCATGCTATTTGTCACCTCCCCCCTCATCTCCCTCCCTAACATCGTATCACTCCTTAATAGCTTTGCAGCAGTCTCGGGCCTGAGGGTGAATATGAGCAAGTCCCTGGCTCTGAACATCAACCTTCCACATTCCTTGGTCTCTTGCCTTAAAGAACACTTCCCATTTTCGTGGCATTCTGATTCTATCCCCTACTTGGGAGTTCGTATCACAGCCTCGATTTCCGATCTGCATTCCGCCAACTATCCTCCGCTTATTAATAAACTAAAAAAGGATTTAGAGGCCTGGTCAAAATATAATATTTCTTGGCTGGGTAGAATTAACGCAGTCAAGATGACCCTGCTCCCGCGCATTTTATACCTATTTCGTGCTCTCCCCATCACGGTTATAAAGTCACAAATCGAATCCCTGCAATCTCACGTTATCAGATTTATTTGGGGTAAGAAGGGTCATAGAATCAACAAATCCACACTTTTTAGATCACGTAAGCATGGGGGTCTCGGTGTTCCGGACATTTGGAAGTATTACTTAGCAGCCCAACTGACGCAATTTTCAGTTATATATTTAAAAGGTGAAAAACCTGACTGGTATTATATGGAAAGACAGGCTGTCCCTTTACATACTATGGATTTCTTGCTCTGGAGCCCCCCTGCCTGCCGTCCCCCAATCCTGGCTCCTACTCTATCACATTCCTTTGCCCTTTGTGACCTTATTCATAAATCCAATAAGATTTCCTCGCCCTGGGGTCCGCTTAAACATATTTTTCATAATCCTGACTTCCCTCCTGGAACGAATATTAAGGCTTTCAAATGGTGGACGGATAAAGGCCTATATAGAATTGGGCACTATTTTGATGCTAGGGGTCCCCTCTCTTACTCACATTGTATAACTAATCTGGAGATGCCACCTTCAGAGCGATTTCGCTTCTCTCAGATCTCACACTTTTTACACACGCTCCAGGCGGGGTTTTCAGGCCCCCTCGCGGTAACCCCTTACGAGCAATGGTGCTCCAGAATTCAAGATATCAAGGGGGGGATATCCCTCATATATGCCTCACTGACGGCTCCTGAGGATAAAACCTCATATATGTTACGATGGGAACAGGACCTGAGTACAGACTGGGACCTGGATGTTTGGCACTCCCGTGCCGCAAGTGCCTTCCGTGGGCTCCACAATGTGGGTCTCATGGAGGCCAATACAAAAGTTTTGATGCGATGGTACATGGTACCCTCTCGCTTGGCTACGATTTTCCCTAACTCTTCCCCGGTCTGCTTCAGGGGCTGTGACCTTCTAGGTAGCCACTTACATATTTTCTGGGGATGCCCCAGGATCCGTAATTTTTGGAACCAAATGTTTCGCACGGTGAGACGCGTTACGGGGGTAATGGTTGAAAAATCGCCTGCATATGCCCTTCTAGGCAGCCGTTTCCCCAAAGTCCCTAGGCATACACAGGCTCTCATTTCCTATATATTTCTAGGAGCTAAAATTACGATAGCTAAATATTGGAAACAACCTAGGGTCTCCTTTCTTGCTGCGAAACGTAAAATCTCCTGGATAATGACCCAGGAAAAGATGTACAGTATCATGAACGACTCCAAGGCACAGTTCGAAGCAATCTGGAAACCCTGGGCTACTTTTGTAAATGCAACCCTCTGAGGTGGGCGCGAACGGACGGACTCTTATATTCTGGTTGTTTCCTTTTTTTGGTTTTTGTTTTCTTTTTTACTTTAAGTGTGGTGAGATCGGACCATGGGCTTCTTCTTTTACTCGTTATCCTCTTCCTCTTAGCCCTTCTTCTCCTCCTTCCCCTCCTGGTGTGTCTCATCTTCTCCTATCGCCTTTTTCCTACTACTTCTATCCTGCTCCCTGTTCAGTTTATAGGCAAGGCATATGTGGTTTTTCTTACGGGCACTGTTTTAGTAGTTCTTGGATAATGCACATTTATTACATACGTCTGACGGAATTACTTACACTCCCTTTAGACTTTTAGTGACCTAGGTTGTTTTCCTCCTTATTCTCACTTCACCTCCTTATGCCTCTTCTCTCGGGGGCACAGTATGAGCCCACTAGGGGTGCCCCGGTGAGATCGGCTTTCATTTTTTTCGGATCTCAGCCATCCTTTGTTTATTCTTTTATTCTTTTCTTATTTTTAGTGCCTTATTTCACTTCCGTTGGATTTGTTTGCCTGATAAGACTATATTTGCTATGTTGTCTTGAACAACCATTCTTATGTATTTTTGCTATGCAATTGCCTTGTTTATTATTGTGTTTCGTTTATCTTTTTGCAAAATTTCAATAAAAACTATTGAACTGAAAAAAAAAAAAAATAAATAAATAAATAAAAAAAGCTATCCTGTCACAAAGGCTGCTTATATATTAAGAAAATTTTAAATACATCCATTAGAAACTTTTTTTCTTTTTTTTTACTTTAATGGAAGATGATAAATGCAAGAATGTGATTTCTCTTCACAATACAATACCATGTACTGTTTAACTCATACCAAGCTGTACCTAACATTGTTAATGGAAGCTTCAAGGCACTGTGTCCTTTACATGCTGTCATAGTATATTATTATATGCAATTATTCTGATGTTTTGGCTCCGGCATAAAATAAAGTAGTCTGCTGCTAAAAGATTATTTCTAGACAGTGCCTATTCAAAAAACAAACTTCCTGCAACATTAACAACCACATTAAAAACATTTTAAGTACTATCCTTAATACTTTTTTTAATTACACTAACATTAAAATTTTCTGGACAGGATTTTGGGGTGTACTCGCCTTTCTTAAATGTTCAAGCAGTACTCACCACAAAATCTTGTCATGAAGATTTGAATATTAGTGAAAATAAAAAAGTATAACAAAGTCTACTCAATTTTTTTCTAATTTTGCAAGTGTACTAATACAGCTACAGTCACCTCAAGCAACAACAATACCCAAACCTGATTATAGTATGTCCATGGTGGGAATAATGTTAAAAAAATGAATTGTGTTAGTACATGCACACTAGAAACTGCAATTTTTTGTGTGTGAAGCAAATGATTCCTAATTTTTTCTAGTAATTACATAACAAATCACTAACTAGAGACTTAGAAAAAGGGTCCGGAGCTTCTTTGGGGCAACCTGGAGCGACCTGCATTGACTTCAATGATATGAAGTACGCGCCGGCCGCTCCGAGGTCGCGGTGCGAGCTGCGCACCGCGACCTGTGAGGTTGCCCCGGCAAGTAGCGTCGCCCCAGTGTGAACGGGATCTAAGTCAGCGCTCACTGGCATCTGATGGTACATGTACAAATAAAACAATGTATAATAAACAGAAGAAATGGTAATCAAACAAAAGTCCATATAGTCCATAATCAGCTAGGGGGTGGATGAGTGAAGCAGGATGCAAGGCCCAATGCAGGAAAAAGGCAGGTGGTGAAAAGGCCAAATATACACAAGGACCGGCAGCTCCTAATGGAGGTAAGGGCGCCAAGTCAATGTAGATAAAAACAACAATAATCACTTACATCAAAATATCTTGCAAGCAGTGCGTAGAGGTGCTGTGGTATCATACGCTGCTCCCACAAGTTGTAGTAAGCAGGCAACTGGATGGACTGGAGGGTGGCTGTGATACATCTGAACCCACAAAAGAGCAGGCTCCACTGTCAGGTGGATCAATGATAAACATCCCAGGTGGAAATGACAGCCTCTCCCATTAGCATAGACCCGTCGTACGGAGTATTAAAGGGGATGGCCGGCGGTTTCCCAGGCTCTCACGCTCCTCTATGGATAGCAGCAAGGATCAAAAACGCACAGGTAAAGAAGGAATCAGGGCGCCACGCGTTTCTGAGGCCCCGTCTCCTTCAGTTGTCTGCTTACTACAATTTGTGGGAACAGCATATGATACCAAAGCATCTCTACACACTGCTTGCAAGCTATCTTGATGTAAATGATTATGGAATGAAAGTATTGTTGCTTTTATCTACATTGACCAGGCGTCCTTTTTTTCTTTTTTTTTTTTTTCCTAGTAATTAGTGACATCAAGCGCTATGACATTTCAGATTTTTTTTTACATTTTTGCCACTTTACAAAATATCTGAATGCAATACTGTACTTCTAAAGTATGCCAAAGCTAAAGCTGTGCAGTGAACTAAAATAATTTAGGCTCAGTGCCAGTTTTCATCCAGTGATTACTGGATGTAGAATTTTATGGATAACGTGTGCTTTATATTACTACAATGAAATTAATTATTTGTAATTTCTCTGAACCTTAAACAATGCTGATAACAAAGCTGCACAAGCACACCGTGAGTAAAGTATGCATCTAACATAAAATTGAAAAGGTTTTGGATGATTTTACTAGGGTAAACACAATGCTACAGCCAAAAGATCAATTTAAAAAAAAAAACGAATTAATCTATAAGGACGCTTGGTCAGGTTACCCAAATGTGCATGTTTATGTATATGGAAAACAAAGGGGGGGGGGGTTCAGGTTGATCAGGATTTTGTGTCACAAATCTATACAATAGTGCTGTCAAGAATTTATATACAGTATCTCACAAAAGTGAGTACACCCCTCACATTTTTGTCAATATTTTATTATATCTTTTCATGTGACAACACTGAAGAAATGACACTTTGCCACAATGTAAAGTAGTGAGTGTACAGCTTGTATAACAGTGTAAATTTGCTGCCCCCTCAAAATAACTCAACACACAGCCATTAATGTCTAAACCACTGGAAACAAAAGTGAGTACATTCCTAAGTGAAAATGTCTAAATTGGGCCCAATTAGCCATTTTCCCTCCCCGGTGTCATGTAATTTGTTAGTGTTACGAGGTCTCAGGTGTGAATGGGGAGCAGGTGTGTTAAATTTGGTGTTATCACTCTCATTTTCTCATACTGGTCACTGGAAGTTCAACATGGCACCTCATGTCAAAGAACTCTCTGAGGATCTGAAAAAAAGAATTGTTGCTCTACATAAAGATGGCTTAGGCTATAAGAAGTTTGACAAGACCCTGAAACAGAGCTGAAGCACAGTGGCTAAGACCATACAGTGGTTTAACAGGACAGGTTCCACTCAGAAAAGGCCACGCCATGGTAGACCAAACAAGTTGAGTGCACGTGCTTAGCGTCATATCCAGAGGTTGTCTTTAAGAAAAAGACATATGAGTGCTGCCAGCATTGCTGCAGAGGTTGAAGGTGTGGGGGGTCAGCCTGTCAGTGCTCAGACCATACACCGCAAACTGCTTCAAATTGGTCTGCATGGCTGTCATCCCAGAAGGTAGCCTCTTTTAAAGATAATGCACAAGAAAACCCGCAAACAGTTTGCTGAAGACAAGCAGACCAAGGACATTGATTACTGGAACCATGTCTTGTGGTCTGATGAGACCAAGATAAATTTATGCTGTTCAGATGGTGTCATGCGTGTGTGGCGGCAACCAGGTGAGGAGTACAAAGACAAGTATGTCTTGCCTACAATTAAGCATGGTGGTGGGAGTGTCGTGGTCTGGGGCTGCATGAGTGCTGCTGGCACTTGGGAGCTACAGTTCATTAAGGGCACCATGAATGCCAACAAGTACTGTGACATACTGAAGCAGAGCATGATCTCCTCCCTTTGGAGACTGGGCCGCAGAGCATTATTCCAACATGATAACGACCCCAAACACACCTCCAAGACGACCACTGCCTTGCTAAAGAAGCTGAGGGTAAAGGTGATGGACTGGCTAAGCAAGTCTCCAGACCTAAACCCTATTGAGCATCAGTGGGGCATCCTCAAATGGAAGGTGGAGGAGTGCAAGTTCTCTAACATCCCCCAGCTCCGTGATGTCATCATGGAGTAGTGGAAGAGGACTCCAGTGGCAACCTGTGAAGCTCTGGTGAACTCCATGCCCATGAGGGTTAAGGCAGAACTGAAAATAAGGGTGTCCACACAAAATATTGACACTTTGGGCCCAATTTGGAAACTTTTTACTTAGGGGTGTACTCACTTTTGTTGCCAGAGGTTTAGACAATAATGGCTGTGTGTTGAGTTATTTTGAGGTGACAGCAAATTTACACTGTTATACAAGCTGTACACTACCTACTTTACATTGTAGCAAAGTGTAATTTCTTTAGTGTTGTCACATGAATAAATAGATGTAATAAAATATTTACAAAAATGTTAGGGGTGTACTAACTTTTGTGAGATACTATATATATATATATATATATAACACTTGTGGGAGTTTTTAAAACAGTTTAGTAATCATGTTGTTGGGGGGGGGGGGATCTGTTACTCCTCATATTTTAAAAAAAAAACCTGTGTTCAGAGAGCCAACTGTACGAGTTAGACCAGATGACAACAGGTTTCAATCATAGCAGCCACCTTTCAAGGACACTTTGGACACATACACTGATATTTGGTTGCCATCAGGAATTTAAATCCCAGTTCCACCTTCTAGCAACCCAGTCTGCCACTCTTTTCTCTTGCATACAGTGCCTTTAAAAAGTATTCATACCCCTTGAAATGTTCCACATTTTGTCATGTTACAACCAAAAACAGAAATGTGTTTTATTGGGATTTTATGTGATAGATCAACAAAAAGTGGCACATTAATTGTGAAGTAGAAGAAAAATTATAAATGGTTTTCATATCTTTTTACAAATAAATATGTGAAAAGTGTGGCGTGCATTTTTATTCACCCCCCCCCTCCCCCCCCCCCCGATTCAATAATTTGTAGAACCACCTTTTGCTGCAATTAAAGCTGCAAGTCTATTTGGGTATGTCTCTACCAGCTTTGCAAATTTAGAGAGTGACATTTTTCCCCATTCTTCTTTTCAAAATAGCTCAAGCTGTGTAAGATTGGATGGAGAGCATCTGTGAACAGAATTTCTGAAGTCTTGCCACAGATTCTCAATTGGACTTAGGTCTGGACATTGACTGGGCCATTCTAACACATGAATATGCTTTGATCGAAACCATTCAATTGTAGCTCTGGCTGTATGTTTAGGGTTGTTCTGCTGGAAGGTGAACCTCTGCCCCAGTCTCAAGTCTTTTGCAGACTCTACCAGGTTTTCTTCTAAGATTGCACTGTATTTGGCTCCATCCATCTTCCCATCAACTCTGACCAGCTTTCCTGTCCCTGCTGAAGAAAAGCATCTCCACAACATGATGCTGCCACCACCATGTTACATGGTGGAGATGGTGTTTTCAGGGTGATGTGCAGTGTTAGTTTTCCACCTCACATAGCATTTTGCTTTTGGGTCAAAAAGTAAAATTTTGGTCTCATCTGACCAGAGCACTTTTTTCCAAATGTTTGTGGCTTTCTTATGCTACTCTTCTATAAAGGCCAAATTTGTGGAATGCACGACTAATAGTTGTCCTGTGGACAGATTCTCCCACCTGAGCTGTGGATCTCTGCAGCTCCTCCATAGCTACCATGGGCCTCTTGGCTGTTTCTCTGATTATTGTTCTCCTTGCCCGGCCTGTCAGTTTAGGTGGACGGCCATGTCTTAATAGGTTTGCAGTTGTGCCATTCTCTTTCCAGTTTCGGATAATGGATTAAACAGTGCTCCGTGAGATCCTCAAAGCTTGGGATATTTTTTTCTACCCTAACCCTGCTTTAAACTTCTCTACAACTTTTTCTTGACCTGTCTGGTGTGTTCCTTAGCCTTCATTATGCTGTTCACTAAGGTTCTCTAACAAACCTCTGAGGGCTACACAGAAAAGCTGTATTTAAGCTGAGATTGAATTACACACAGGTGGACTCTATTTACTATTTTGGTGACTTCTGAAGGCAATTGGTTCCACTAGATTTTAATTAGGGGTATTAGAGTTAAGAGGGCTGAATATAAATGTATGCCACACTTTTCAGATATTTATTCGTACATAAATTTGAAAACCGTTTATCATTTCCCTTCCACTTCACAATTACGTGCAACTTTGTGTTGGTCTATCCCATAAAATCCCAATAAAATACATTTACGTATTTGTTTTTAACTTCACAAAATGTGAAAAATTTCAAGGGGCATGAATACTTTTGTAAGGCACTGTATATCCCCTCCCCTTGCATATATGTATATATGTATATGTATATATGTATATATATATATGTATATATATATATATATATATATATATATATATATATGTATATATATATATATGTATATGTATATATATATATATATATGTATATGTATATATTATGTATATATATATATGTATATATATATATATATATATATATATATATATATATATATATATATAGTCTCCAGGTCTTGTGATGTGTAGGCCCTTTTATTTTTCACCTCTTCCTTGGTTCCAGGAAGTCCGTAATGATGTAGGAAGTGGGTCTGACATGATTAAGCCAGTGCCGCTCTGCAGTATTGTACTGTGAGTGTAGGGTGCCATGATGATCTGTCCTCAGGTAGTGGGCCGTGTTGCCCTTTTTGCACAAGAAGTGGGCTAATGATGCTGGAGGTCATTAAAAAAAAAAAAAAAAAACTGCCACTGGGAGCACAGTGGGTAAGCCTACAGAGGACAGAACTTTTGAAAAAGTAAGCACTGCAGCCAGAGCTGTTTTTATATTTTTAAAATTGCTGGGGCATCATTAAAAAATAAACAAAACTGTAATAGGGTTGTAAGCACTGGCTTACTGTATCTGGTCTGAAAAGCGGTGGGACTTCAGAAGCACAACAAGTGGAAAGTATCCATAGAATAAGCAGCAAAGACTAAGCACGCTGTGTATGGCCCCCTGCTGTCAGGTTGGATGGGAGTCCACAGGTGAGTTGGTGACACTGGATCAGTATTAATATAAAGTAAAAGCTTCTTCCAAATATAATAGGAGATAAAGCTAAAACCTTATTCCAAATCTGATTGGTAAATTATTTCTTTATAGGAACTAGATGTTCATCAATATCAGTTTAGTAAAAAGAAAATATATAAAAGAGATGTCCTAATGTGCTCAATACAACATTACATTTATAAATGTTAAAAGTCCACCTGCACAACTGTCAAAATCAGAGAATGAATTCAGTAAATTGTATAATTGTCTTTTATGCTACTATATTGTCAAATTTGTGGACACTGTTAGGTGAGCACAGAAAATTGAATAACATAAGATGCAACGGATGTGCACATTTTCCAACGTTTTTGCCCCATACGCTTTTCCAGTATGGGAATATGGGCCAAGAAGATGACCAACAACATGCAAGTATATAAAAGAGAAAAATTATACTGCTATAACACACAGTAAAAGCAACATATGTTTAGTAATTTACCATCTGCTCAGACATCTGCAGCTGGGTTGACAACAAGTACTTTTTAAAGAGTGTTTTACCAATTCGTTCTGCTGATTATATAAAATTGTTTGCTATCTGTTCCCATTGTAAATCTGGGGCTGTGTGCATATAATGTTCCCGGAGTCTATAAAAATTAAAATTTTAGGTGTGTTCAGCTACTGGTAAAAATGGTGGCTTATTGTTGCCTAGTATTTCACATTATAGTACCAAAGAAAACATGTATTGCTATATTAGTAAAAATAACTAAATATATAAATTATATATATTAGTATAATTATAAAAATTAGTAAAATTAACTAAATATATAAATTATATATATATATATATATATATATATATGTATATTATATATACACAGGGCTTTTTTTCAGGGGGAACATGGGGGAACGCAGTTCCGGCACCTCCAGACAGAACTGAATGTATGTAATAGCAGGTGCTGGGGTGTGCTGGGGGGTCTTTGGATGCTGACTGATGAGGGATATATTGTTGCTGGAAGAGATCTATTTTTGCAGGGGGGTCTATTGTTGCTGGAAGGGATCTATTTTTGTAGGGGGGTCTATTGTTGCTGGAAGGGATCTATTTAAAAAATGAAACTGGCAAGGAAATGTGATTTATTGGCAATTTAAATGGCATTTTCTTTGTAAACTACAGTTTTGCTGTAATACATTGTATACATCTTACATATGCACCACTTCACAGACAGAATTATGGCATCCCCTAAGCATGTTGAAGGAATTGTACAGTTTATTATTTCACTTTAAGACTTGTTAAAGCATGGGTGCTCAACCTGTGGCCCTCCAGCTGTTGCGGAACTACAAGTCCCATGAGGCATTGCAAAGCTGACAGGTACAAGAATGACTCCCAAAGGCAGAGAGATGATGGGACTTGTAGTTTCACAACAGCTGGAGGGCCACATGTTGTGCACCCATGTGTTAAAGTGTTGCTCCCCACAAAACACTGTTTTTTGAAACTTTTTTCAAACTAATACATGTCCCCCAGGGCTCTTCTCAGCACCCTAAACTGTTTGTCTGACAAACCTTGCTTATTAGCCTTGAAAATGTCCAGCATTGACTTTAACTACCTGCTGACCACTTTCAGTAGCAATAACACAGAACTCTGTGTACTGTGAACAGCGATCTGGTTGTTTCTTCTCCCTGGAAAGCAGGGAGAAATAACAGACAGATAGTAAAGTAAAAGCAGCAGATATGTTTTATAACAGAAAGTAGAAAATATTGCCCACCAGCGCCACCTACCAGTGCTCACCAGTGCCACCAATAAGTGCCCCATCATGTGCTCCCTACCAGTGCCTATCATTGCCCACCAGTGACACCTATTAGTGCCAAT
Source organism: Pelophylax lessonae (assembly GCF_965119305.1). Classification (NCBI taxonomy): domain Eukaryota; kingdom Metazoa; phylum Chordata; class Amphibia; order Anura; family Ranidae; genus Pelophylax; species Pelophylax lessonae. The sequence goes on along the minus strand of NC_138771.1, from coordinate 533,042,984 downwards.
CAGTGCCCATTGAAGCTGCCTATTAGTGCCCTTCAGCGTCACCTACCAGTGCCCTTCAGTGCTGCCCATCAGTGCCACCCATTAATGCCACCCATCAGTGCTGCCTTATCAGTGCCCATCAGTGCTGCCTTATCAGTGCCCATCAGTGCTGCCTTATCAGTGCCCATCAGTGTCACCTATCAGTGCCCATCAGTGCAGCCTCTCAGTGCCCATCAGTGCAGCCCATCAGTGCCCAACAGTGCAGCCTATCAGTGCCCAGCAGTGCATCCTCTCAGTGCCCATCAGTGCAGCCTATCAGTGCCCAAGAGTGCAGCCTATCAGGGCCCAACAGTGCAGCCTATCAGTGCCCATCAGTGCAGCCTACCAGTGCCTATTAGGGCCCATCAGTGTTGCCTCATCAGCGCACATCAAGGAAGGAGAAAAATTACCTGTTTGCAAAATTTTATAACAAACTATAACAACTGGTTTTTGTTTTTCTTCAAAATTTTCGGTCTTTTTTGGTTTGTTCAGCAAACAATAAAAACCCCAGTAGTGATTAAATACCACCAAAAGAAAGCTCTATTTGTTTGAAAAAAAATGCTAAAAATTTAATTTGGGTACAGTGTTGCATGACCACGCAATAGTCATTCAAAGTGCGACTGTGCTGAAAACTGAAAATTGGCCCGGGCAGGAGGGGGGTTTAAGTGCCCAGTAGGCAAGTGGTTAAAGGGTAACTCCACTTTCGTTGAGAAAAAAACATTCCCCTCTGGGTGATCTATGTATATTACAAGGATTTTATCAACCTTTGTTGCAGATTCTTACCTTTTAAAATTCCTGTGTGTTCCTCTGTGCCGAGTGGGTCCAATGGGAGTGATTTCATAATTATCTGTCAGCTGTGGCAACTGCAGAGCTCTAATAAGGAAATCTGCTGGGTCTGCATCCCTTTAGACGTGTTCCTATTTTGAGTATCTCACCAAAAATGACATTTTTGTTGCAGGGGATGCCAGAAATCTGACTTGTATCTTAGTGCAGAGTTCTGGGAAAATTGCTGAGCCAATCACACAAGCAGGAAATGATGTTTCTGGGGTGTGGTCAGTACACATTCTGTGTACAGAGCACCTCCAGGTGGCCATATTGCATTGCAATTTCAAAAAATACAACAGCTGCAGATTGAAAAGGAAAGGTAATTTTTAAAAACATTCAATTACAATTTGATTTGTGTCTCAATTGTATACGCAATGTTGCTTTTTCCTTATTTGTTTTTTATTTCCCCACGAAAGTGGAGTTACCCTTTAAATCAGTGTCTATTTTATCACGGTCATGTGATAATTTAAGTTTTTTTAGGGTTTTTATTTGATTTGTGAAAAAAGGGGGATCACGCAAAATACTTAAAAGTATAACATTTATTAAAAGTAATGACAGATACAGACAATTTTAAAGAAAATTTAACAAGAATACTTAACTAAAGATGCTGTTTCCATGGAGTCCCCCATAAAGGTGTGGACAGGTAACCAGACACTACCATGTTACATGATGCTGCTCTCAAGACCAGACTAGCCAATTCCAGTTTTTGCAATTGTATACGCTATATTGTTTTTTCTTTATTTGCTAGTTATCCTTAAACTGAACAAGTTGAAGTTAGAAGCTGATCGGCTACCATGCACAGCTGCACCAGATTCTGAGTGCATCGGTTTTAGTAAATCTACCCCATGGCGTCAATTCTGACGATTTAGCTTTGACACCTGCTATCACACTGACAGACTAATCATAATTTCAGGAAAGACTCCTCCACGGAACACATTCACTTTCCTGCATTACACTTTACTTACCCATTCTATCAAATCAACGCATGGCTGGTAAAAATATTAAGGTCAGTAAACTAATTTGAATAAAATTACCCAGAATCCTCCTCTTCAGCTTAAGCAGCGTTCTTGACAAGTGGAAAAGAATGCTGGATTCTGGATGTAAATCCCAAACACCCAGCTGTCTGTGATTTATGTGAAATAGCCACTGGGGATGGCTGTGAAGTTTTCATGGACGATTTAAACATTATCTGAACTGCCTTCCTGCAGCTTTCCTGAGAAGCCTCTGGCTTCCTACACAATAGAGGATACATACACAAGAGGCCCGGAGAAGCTGCCTGCGGCACCTCTGCCTTCTATCGTCATTAGCAAAGAATCTGTATAAATGTATACAGAGCTGATAAATATTCTGGCTTTGCTGCAAGCAGCTCTCAGGAGGACAGATAACTTTGCATTCCATTACCATCGATTAAAGTCCCCCAAATTTCTTACACGCTCGTAAGAAAAACATCATTAACGTTAATCATCTGTGCTGTTTTTGTTTGCCGGGATGTGTAAATCAGCCCGAGACTGATCAATCACCACAGTTTCCAGCTCAGGTCAAAATCTATATTTGCAAAAAAAAAATCAGTTAATGGAGTAAAAAAGATGCAAATTCTCGCCTGCTGCATTTTAATCTGTGGAAATGGGAACAATGTGACTGTGGCAAATAGTCCTGGTACCTAGGATCCACTTATAAATAGGAAATGTGCTACACCCCTGAAATATTGCTGGTATGCTTATGTCTCCACCTGCTGTCACATCTTCTTTGCAGATCAATAAAATGATATATTTGGCTACAAAGCTTCAGTAGACCCTCCAGGAAATTTAGATATATTGCACTTATATATGTTCGTTTATGCACAGCAATAAAATAAAAAAGGAAAATATATGGCAGATTCACCCAAAAGAATGAGACCCCATTCTCTTAAACTGTGATTATTTTTCTAGGAATCCAAACTCTGCATCCTAAAGGTTTGGTTGGTAAGGGTGCTTTCACACTGTCCCGTTGCGATCTAGCCACACCGCGGGTAGAGGGCAGTGTACCAGTGTTTTTTGTGCGGGATACCTGTGGTTTCCCAAAGACTTCTTCTATGTCCTAAGTTTTTGATGTGTTTTCTGATAGAGCATCAAAAATCCCTTGAGGGCCATACAAACTATAAGATTTTCTGAAGACTTTTTCCTTCAGATTTACCTTTTCTATGTAGTGCAAGGGCCTGCCAGATTGCATACAAATGGAAAGTGTTTAGGTTTGACCTCATATTATATGGTTTTGGTAAATCTAAAGGAAAAAGTATTCAGAAAATCTTATAGTGTGTATGGCCCATTAGGCTGCATCTTTGGTGGGTTTTCAGAGAACACACCAAAAACGCGGGCCATATTAGAAGTCTATCGGAAACTACAGATAATCCGCAAAAAAATAAAAAACAGGTACACTGCACTGCTGTGTGGCCAAACCGCAGCACAGCAGTGTGAAAGAGCCCTAGGGCATGTATTTTTTGCTGATTACACAAATGTGTGCAATAAGGTTGATATCCCTAGAGGTGTCTGTAACATGGAACATTGGCACTACTGGAAGATTACTTACAAAGCCACCCATAACTTGGCACCCAGCTACATCATTAACCTGGTCTTAAAATACAAACCAAATTGTCCTATTTGTTCCTCCCAGGACCTCCTGCTCTCTAGCTCCCTTGTCAGCTCTTCCCATGCTCGCCTCCAGGACTTCTCCTGACCCTCTCCCATCCTTTGGAATGCTCTACCCCAATCTGTCCAACTATCTCCTACTTTGTCCACTTTCAGACAATCCCTGAAAACACATCTCTTCAGAGAAACCTATCTGGCAACCACCTAACAACTTTACTTTTATTTTCTCCATCAGCCCATCCCCCACAGTTACTACCTCTTGTATCTCTTGACCCTCCCTTTTAGATTGTAGGCTCTAATGAACAGGGTCCTCTGTTTCCTACTGTATTAAAGTGTATTGTATTTGTACTGTCTACCCTCAAGTTTTAAAGCGCTGTGTAAACTGTTGGCACTCTATAAATCCTATATAATATTAATAATAAGATAAGTAAAAGCAGTGGAAACTGCAGTTCAATGTTTCTGAAAAACAATGCAAGTTAGGAAAAAGAATCCCTTGGGAAAAAGAATTCAGTGGGAAAAATAATCCCTTGATAGAGTACAATATTGAGGATACAGTGTTGGCCAGCACTACAGAGGAAATAGATTTGGGGGTACTTATTTCAGATGATTGCAAAATGGGGAAATAAGGTGGCTATGCAGTGGGAAAAGCAAATAGAATGCTAGCATGTATCACATCTTGGTTGGCAATTTGTGTTGCTTTTTCCTCCTCCTCTCTCAGGTCTGCTGTACTGTGTAATTCAAAAGGTTACACCAATTTGAATTAGGAATGCATTACTGATTACAGAGCTGCATTAATCTGTGTCCTAGAGTACAGATTTTAGTCAAGAAGTTCACTTTTACTTTAAAGTAGATGGAAACCCAGTTACTAAAACTTCACATACAGGTTAATTTCATAAAATTAGAAAATCATCAAAAAGTTAATTTATTTCAGTAATTCAATTCAAAAAGTGAAGACAGTACTTTACTATCTTTAAAGCATTTCTTATTTTAATTTTAATGAATACGTTTTATAGCTTATTTTTGATTTTGATGATTATGGCTTACAGCTAGAAAGCAGCTATAGCCTCCATGCCACGCCACATTGATGCAGTAATTCATGAAAAAGGAGCCCCGACCAAGTATTGAGTGCATACTATACTGTACATGGACATACTTTTAAATAAGCCAACATTTCTGTAATAAAAAACCTTAATAATAATAATTTTATTGGTCTTATGTAATATTCTAATTTTCTGAGATACTGAATGTTGGCTTTTTACTAAGCCTTAATCATCAAAATTAAAATAAAGAAATACTTGAAATATATCATTCTGTGTGTAACGCATCTATATAAAATATATGAGTTTCACTTTTTGAATTGAATTACTGAAATAAATAAACTTTTTGATGATGTTCTAATTTTATGAGATGCACCTGTAATCTACAGCAAAAGTAATTTTGTAATATTTTTAAATGCGTATCTCTCAGCTACTATTTATCAATTGTTAAAATACAGGTGGTTATTTATAAAAATCAGACTACATAGTCTTCAGCAGGTGGTCATATTCAGGAGATGGCCTTGGCCACTGGCAAAACAAGGAGTATAGCTGGTGTGGTCCTTTTTACATGGGGTGTCTGTCTGTCCATTTTTTGACTTGTGATTACACAGGTCAAAACTGACAGCAATACATCCCTATGGCTGGACGGACATAAACAGACTTGTGTCTACCTATATCTGCCCACCTCCAGGTCCTTTCAGGCCCACCAGGCCGGTTTTACTGACTGGACCGGAGGTGGGCTTGTATAGGCAAATCCGCTTACATCTGGGATTACATAAATCAGATTTTTCCGCAAGGACATTTCAGAAGGGACACAAATGTCACCAATGCGACATCTGTACTGTTCAGATCCGACGAAGCAGAGGATCACCTGCAGAAACCAAACAAATGCCCATCTGAAAGGCGCCAAAAGGCTCACAATGCTGGAAGGCCCTATAACATCCTGTGAACTTATAGTAAGAAATGAATAGTTGGGTCTGTGTGTGGGGGTAAAAAGCAGAGGCGTTGTTAATGGTGTCCTGCAATGGCAAACTTTAAACCGTGCTGTGAACATACTCACCCTAAGTCACCTGACCATTTCCTACCATCTGTACCGTGGTGGTCGCCTCAACCAGAAGTGCCACGTGCCTGATGCTGCAATTACGGAGAGGGCATTTCAGCATCAGAAATGTGGTACTTCTGGGAATGACGTTCCTTAAATATTACTCGGCTACATGTATGTGATCTTGCTCTGTAAAGTATAATTGTTGAAGAGACACTCTAGTAAAAAATTGTTTCCAGACAGTTTTATTGACCGCAGTCTTCTAATGGAATATTTCCTTTTTTTTTATAGAAAATCATTGACTTCATTTATCCTACCATGCAATTTATCCTAAAAGCTGATACTTTGATTCTCAGAGACTTCTCCCGGGAGTCATACCACTGCCTCATGACACATAGCTGAACTCTGGCTGACCTTCTGTGGGCTACCTTTACCATCTGCTCACCAAACAGCAATGCATGGAACATGCCAGACCTGCAGAACATGACTACAGGCCTCAATGACTGCAGATATATTACGTTGTGTCAAGCTCCTATTTTCTGCTCCGTCTTTCCTATTATCCAAGAATACCTAATATCTGCTTGATTTGACATTTCATTGTTTATAGGGTTAAAGGAACCCAAGCTGGACCTATGTAACCATATATAAAATATCCATACCTAGAATTCTTCTTTAATCCCTTATTTTGTTTTATATGCCCTAAAGTTCTGCTGTTACATATTGTGAGCAGGCAGGCCTTTTATTACAGAAGAGACATGCAATAAAATACACCTACCTGCCTGATTATAGTGATCCCTGGAATGTAAACTGAGCTTACAGTGGCTGGTCAATGAGGATGCTCACGCAGAAATGACGTCATCCCGCCAAAAAAGATCGTCAGAAACCGCCACACAGAAGAAGATGCTGGCACCCGCCAGGGATTGTTGGAAAAGCGAGTATTAATCCCTTTAGTTTTACATTAATTATATTTTCTCTGCATTCAGGCAGACCAAACTGCCCAGCAAAAGTGCCAGGGTTAGGGACAAACCTTATAAAACTGATGAGCAGCTTTTGCTGTAACTGATTTAACAGTGTTAGCTGGAGTTAGGCTTTAATTTGTCATCTAAAATACGGAGCTTGGCAAAGGTGCACTAGATATAGCACATACAGGTCATACACCATGGGTGCTCAACCTGTGGCAGCCCTGTACTACAAAAGTTTCACTACCTGTTATACTTTGTCTTATGGTTATTTCATACCCCTTTACCATTTTATTGGCATTGTCAGTTTACCTTGCAATCATACAGTAAACGTGAACTTGCACATTACTGTTTGTCAGATGATTTGGCTGATACCTCTGCAAAATACAAGGCAGAGTGCTGTGACATTATTAATCTATGTACAGAACCCTGCTGGACGCTCCCACCAGCCAAAATCTGCCTGCATTGCAAAAGAAGTGCAGAGGTCCAGTGTTGACTTAATCTGCTCTAAAATAAGGTATGTACTGAAAACAGGTTATTAAAACATTTTATTAGCATAGTGAGGAGGGGGAAAGGACCAACCCAGGTAGGGAAAATATAAACTTTAGCTTTAACCACTTACTGACCGCCCTATAGCAGTTTTACTGCTACGGGGCGGCAGCTGTGTGCAGGATCATGTATATATACAGCGGTGATTGAAAGTTTGGACACCCCAGGTAAAAATCTGTATTAATGTGCATAAAGAAGCCAAGGAAAGATGGAAAAATCTCCAAAAGGCATCAAATTACAGATTAGACATTCTTATAATATGTCAACAAAAGTTAGATTTTATTTCCATCATTTACACTTTCAAAATTACAGAAAACAAAAAAATGGCGTCTGCAATGGGCACCCTGCAGAATTTACAGCATGCACTGCCCCCTTTGCAAGGCTGAGACCTGCCAGTGTCATGGATTGTTCTCAATCATCGTCTGGGAAGACCAGGTGATGTCAGTCTCAAAGGTTTAAATGCCCAGACTCATCTGACCTTGCCCCAACAATCAGCACCATGGGATCTTCTAAGCAGTTGCCTAGAAAACTGAAACTGAAAATAGTTGATATATATATATCACAGAAAGTATAGCAGAAAGTAAAAAATATATATTTTCTTTCAAAATGGTCATTTTTTTTTTGTTTGTTTATAAGGCAAAAAATAAAAAGGGTAATGAGGTAATCAAATACCACTAAAATAAAGCTCTATTTGTGGGAAAAAAAAGGACATACATTTTTTTTGGGGGGGGTACAGTGTTGCACCACTGCACAATTGTCAGTTAAAGTAACAGTATCGCAAAAGTAAGTAAGTAGCTGTATCGGAAAAAATGGCCTGGTCATGAAGGGGGGTAAATCTTCTGAAGGTCAAGTGGTTAATATGTATTAGGAGGAAGAATCAGTGGCTAAGTGTCCTGTCCAGGATGCTGGATCCTAAAGGAGACCAGAGAGAGACCAGATTACTTTACATTGGTGAGAGAATAAAACGTCCTTACTGGCTTTCCTAGCACAGCATACTGTATGCCACACGCACCAAGTCTAGTGCACATTATCGGATTAGTGGATGATTACACTAATTACCAGAAGGGCCAAATTAAGCAGGTTTCCAGCTGTTTTTGTGATAATTGAATGGGGACATGAAGAGAGGGTAATGTGTCACTAGGATGTCATGAAGCAAATTAGCCCCAATGTTATGCCTATAAGAAGGCTTAAGATTGCAGGTAGCAGATTAATCACTGCAGGTCCTTATTACAGAAAATGCACACAACATGCATACAGAAAATATATAAATTATTATGTTTTTTTATAAATCTGTTATGTGGCCTTCGAAAGAAAAAAAACAAAAAGGAAAAAATTAATATTTTTTTCTAATCTTGATAGCTACGCATAGCAATGATAACATCAAAAAGACCAAATAATGATACAATGCCTTAGCCTTAAAGTGGTATTAAATCCAAAACCAAAAATGTAATATATAGCAGCTTACCAATCATTAGATATGGTGGCTGAATTCATTTTTTTAGGCTTTTTTCCCTTCTCTTTTCACCTGGCCAGTATTAGAGTGCACAGGGGACATCTCTGGACTCAAACATCAGAAATATTAGTCTGGGGGAAGGGAAGTGTAATGCCTCGTTTCCACTGAGTGGTTCGGTACGGTACGGTTCAGAACGGTACACCTTGCGTTTCCACTGTCAATAGTACCCTTTCATGATAGGCGTGGTGTAGCCGGAAAGCTGTGATGGACAATTCTCTGTCAACCAATCAAAGTTCTACAGAGTAGCTCCACCCTATTGGTACGGTACTAATGTGCTTGGTACCCCAACGAAAGGGTCCCAAAAAAGTGGTACGGTACGGTTCGGAATTAGGGTACCATTCACAATGGAAACGGCAAAAATTGCGTACCGTACCCAACCGAACCGTACCATAACGCTCAGTGGAAACGAGACATTAGATGGAGTAGCAGATTTAAATACACTAACAAACTGAAGCCAAACTCCAGCTCACACTTTATACGCAGTTACAGCAACAGTTTTGTTTCTGCAAGGCTTCACTTCCTGTTTCCCTTACTTGAGATGATGGCGCCTTAACCCGAATGCGATTGAAGGAGCAGCTCGGGTGACGACATTGCTGGATCCCTGGACAGGTAAGTGTCCAAATATTAAAAGTCAGCAGCTACAGTATTTGTTGGGGCTTAGGAACAATTTTTTTAAAAATTAAAATGTAAAAAAAATACTCACAAGGCTACCTTCTCAGGGGTTTTCAGCATTACCATGACAGAACACACATAACCAAAAGTATTGGGACGCCTGCCTTTTCACGCACATTAACTTTAATGGCATCCCAGTCTTAGTCCGCAGGGTTCAATATTGGGTTGGCCCACCCTTTACAGCTATAACAGCTTCAACTATTCTGGGAAGACTGTCCACAAGGTTTAGGAGTGTGTTTATGGGAATGTTTGACCATTCTTCCAGAAGCGCATGTGTGAGGTCAGGCACTGATGTTGGGCGAAAAGGCCTGGCTCGCAGTCTCCACTCTAGTTCATCCCAAAAGTGTTCTATCGGGTTGAGGTCAGGACTCTGTGCAGGCCAGTCAAGTTCCTGCTCATTCATGTCTTTATGGACCTTAATATACTGATTTGGGTTATTTTCATCAAAGAAATATAGCAAAATACATTTGGGCCTAAATGTATGAAGAAAGAATATTAATTTGCAAATTTTTTTTAACAGAAATAAAGAAAAATGCATTTATTTCCAAGGTTTCTGCATTTTTTTTTTTTGTTTATTTAGCAAAACATAAAAAACCCAGTGGTGATTAAATACCACCAAAATAAAGCTCTATGAAAAAATGATAAAAATGTCATATGGGAATTGCATGACTGGGCAATTCTCATTCAAAGTGTGACATCGTTGAAAGCTGAAAATTGGCCTGGGCCGGAAGGGGGTTAAAGTGGCCAGTATTGAAGTGGTTAACCTGCACTATTGAGAGCCCTGTGTGATGTATACCCCTTCTGACCCCATGACAAGACGTAGCACTGTCACAACATGTTTAACACACCTGTAAAATCCTTGATGAGTCTTGTATTATGGTAACAGCAAAGGTGATACTAAACAATATCCTTATTCTACAAAAATAATAATTCCTACACCATCCGCTACTTAACTCCTTGGTGCCGGCCGCACAGAAATATGCGCCCTCCTGGCAGCTGGGCCTTGGCGCCAAGCGTCCGCATATTTGTGTGAATTAGTGCAAACAGCGATGTGCCGAGAGTGCGTGCCCTGCGCGCTCCTGGCACAGTTACCGGTGCCTGACGGAAGATTTCCGATTATATGACCACTATGGCAGCCAATCACGGCACTCATATGAGTTTAAGCCCCGCCTCCTGGCATGTAAAACTCCTTAAGAGGGCAGCACCTGCTGTTTCCAAGGGGTTAAGGTACTCTATTTTTGGATAAGTATTTTCTTACTTATTGCTTCTGAACCTTTCCTTTCCCTCGCCATTTCCATTTGTTTGGAATGAGCAGTGTACATTCATTTCAGTCATGTACACACCAAATCCCATAGTCCGTAGTCCATCTTGGAAGCGAGCAAGAGAGGGTTTCTACATATAGTACGACCATGGAGAAGGAACGCAGCCACCCTCTAACATGAAGTTAGATCACAGCAGCAAAAAAAAAAAGAAAAAAAAAAGGAATTTTGAGATTTGGGAGAGGCTGAGCACAATAGAAAGTAAACTTTTTAAAGTTAGGAATACATACGTAATTCAATTTTTTTTCTTTTTTAAACCAGAGTTTAGTGTCACTTTAAAAACTTTCTTTGTGAAATACATAAATATGTCTCAGAACTGCTGATGTTTTATTTACCAGCTGGAAAATTAACAACTAGTTTTTAGCAATTGCTGCCTGGACTTACTTACAGTATCTAACAGAAGTGAGTACACCCCTTACATTTTTGTAAATATTTTATTATACCTTTTCATGTGACAACACTGAAGAAATGACACTTTGATACAATGTAAAGTAGTGAGTGTACAGCTTGTATAACAGTGTAAATTTGATGTCCCCTCAAAATAACTCAACACAGCCATTAACCACTTACCCACCAGGCCTATTTTTGACACTCCCGTGTTTACAAGCTAAAATCATTTTTCTTTTTGCTAGAAAATTACTTAGAACCCCCAAACATTGTATATTTTTTTTCAGAGACCCTATAGAATAAAATGGAGATTGTTGCAATTTTTTTATCACACCGTATTTGTGCAGCTGTCTTCCAAACGCAATTTTTTGAATAAAAAAATAAGTAAATAGTAAAGTTAGCCCAATTCATAATGTGAAAGATAATGTTAGGCTGAGTAAAAAGATACCCAACATGTCATGCTTCAAAATTGCGCTCGCTCGCGGAATAGCGACAAACTTTGGTACTTAAAAATCCCCATAGGCAACACTTTAAACAATTCTATAGGTTACCAGCTTAGAGTTACAGAGGTCTAGGGCTCAAATTATTGCTCTCACTCTAATGATCGTGGCGATACTTCACATGTGTGGTTTGAACACCATTTACATATGTGGGCGGTACTTGCATATGCGTTCCCTTCTGCGTGCGAGCTAACAGGGACAGGGCGCTTTAATTTTTTTTTCTCCTATTTATTTTATTTATTATTTTTGATTTTTACAGTTTTTTTTTTTTTTTTTATTTGATCATTTTTATTCCTATTACAAGGAATGTAAACATTCCTTGTAATAGAAATAGCCATGACAGGTATTCTTTATTGTGAGATCTGGGGTCAAAAAGTCCTCAGATCTCACAAGGACACTAAAAAAGAAAAAAAAAAAAAAGGTTTAAAAAAAATCGGCTCTATAAGCCGGTTGCTAGGCAACAATAGTCCTCCAAGACCATAGGGTTGAGTGAGGGCCATCTTGCCCTCACTCGACTTCTTGTCTGTGTGGAGAGAGGACCGGATCGTTTTCCCTGCTGCCAGCGGGTCCGGTAAGCGGGGAAAACAGCCGGGGCGCGGCGGGAGGGGGGCACCTCTTCCTTCGCATCGTAAGGGTGATCCTGCGGCGAATCCGCCACTGGGACCATCCTTACCTGAAAGCCGATCGCCCGCCGTTTTAAAAAATACCGGGGTTATGGCAGCAATCTGCTGCCATAACCCCGGTATTTAGCGTCAAAGTGCCGACGTACAACTGCAGCGGGCGGTCGGTAAGTGGTTAAGGTCTAAACCCCTGGCAACAAAAGTGAGTACACCCCTAAGTGAAAATGTCCAAATTGGGCCCAAAGTGTCAATATTTTGTGTGGACACCATTATTTTCCAGCACTGCCATAACCCTCTTGGGCATGGAGCTCACCAGAGCTTCACAGGTTGCCACTGGAGTCCTCTTCCATTCCTCCATGATAACATCACAGAGCTGGTGGATTTTAGAGACCTTACGCTCCTCCCCTTTCCATTTGAGGACATGCTTGGCCAGTCCATCACCTTTACCCTCAGCTTCTTTAGGCAAGGCAGTGGTAGTCTTAGAGGTGTGGTTAGGGTTGTTATCATGTTGGAATACTGCCCTGTGGCCCAGTCTCCGAAGGGAGGGGATCATGCTCTGCTTCAGTATGTCACAGTGCGTGTTGGCATTTATGGTTCCCTCAGTGAACTGTAGCTCTCCAGTGTCGGCGGCACTCATGCAGCCCCAGACCATGACACTCCCACCACCATGCTTGAATGTAGGCAAGACACACTTTATCCCCTTCACCTGGTTGCCGCGACACATACTTGACACCATCTGAACCAAATTAGTTTATCTTGGTTTCATCAGACCACAGGACATGGTTCCAGTAATCCATGTCCTTAGTCTGCTTGTCTCCAGCAAACTGTATGCGGGCTTTTTTGTGCATTATCTTTAGAAGAGGCTTCCTTGTGGGACAACAGCCATGCAAACCAATTTGATGCAGTGTGCGGCGTATGGTCTGAGCACTGACTGGCTGACCCCCATCCCTTCAACCTCTGCAGCAATGCTGGCAGCACTCATACGTCTAATTCCCAAAGACAACCTCTGGATATGCCGCTAAGCACGTGCACTCAACTTCTTTGGTTGACCATGGTGAAGCCTATTCTGAGTGGAAGCTGTGCAGTTAAACCGCTGTATGGTCTTGGCCACCGTGCTACAGCTCAGTTTTAGGGTCTTGGCAATCTTCCTATAGCCTAGGCCATCTTTATGTAGAGCAACAATCCTTTTTTTAGATCCTCAGAGAGTTTTTTTGCCATGAGGTGCCATGTTGAACTTCCAGTGACCAGTATGAGAGAGTGAGAGCGATAACACCAAATTAAACACACCTGCTCCCCATTCAAACCTGAGACCTTGTAACACTAATGAGTCACATGACACCGGGGAGGGAAAATGGATAATTGGGCCCAATTTGGACATGTTCACTTAGGGGTGTACTCACTTTTGTTGTTAGCGGTTTAGACATTAACGGCTGTATGTTGAGTTATTTTGAGTGGACATCAAATTTACACTATTATACAAGCTGTACACTCACTACTTTACATTTAGCAAAGTGTAATTTCTTCAGTGTTGTCACATGAAAAGATATAATAAAATATTTACAAAATGTGAGGGGTGTACTCACTTTTGTGAGATACTGTACTTTTCATTGATATTGTTTTCCCATTCCATCAGACACAAGCTTTAATTTTCTAAAAATGTTCCAGATAGGTTTGGATCTTATTGTTTTTTGTTTTTTTTTTATTTTAGCTAGCTCTTCAACTTTGATACATGAGTTCCAAATGGAGCCGTGCCTTTTTTGTACCCTGCAGTGGGCAATGATTCCATATCAGTATTTGAAAGAAAAAAAACAAGCACATCTGTTTTATGGAGCTAAGCATTCCTCTTTGGCCACTTGAATTGCCAGGAAGGTCTGTTTACATGTATTAAGCCCTCCGGCTAAATTTGTCCAGAGACTCTTGAAAATATTAACACATTTGGGGGAAGAGTTGCACTATTGTTTTGACCTAGCAGTTACTAAAATAGATGTGAAGAGCCCTTTACCATCCTAGCAATTAGGTTTCAAGTGTTAGGGTAAACTAAGCTAGACTCTTCTCTGTCTGGGATGAAGTGCAGAGGAAAAAAAAAATAAAATAAGTCTGCATGATCAATTTAAAATTTATATTGATGGTAGATAGTAGGGGGGATAGGGACCGAGTGCATAAACAACATAAAACGCCCTACTAATCAGGAAAGGGGACTTATCTAAACTTTCCAAACTTAAAACAACTTTAAGTAGAAGACTACTGTGATAAACAATGAGTCTACGCTTGGTATTTTGTCCAGCCATACTAAGCAATTTGCAAATATAGCCCCATGTGGTATTTTCACTGCCTTTGTTTTGAGAACTGCTTTCAGGGACATGCTGGCCATAGCACAGCTGAAGTTCCAAGGCGAATGCAAATGCACAGGCGCAGCCCTGTGGGTGCCCTTCTTGCCAGGCACAGGCGCATGGATATGCACACAACCACGCCTATGCAGATTAGCCATTGACACTGGCACCAAATGGCCTATATAAGAACAGAAGCTGTACTAGCCCATTGCTGTCCGATCTGCAGCTGTACCTGTATTCCTGTATCTGACTCTACTGACTTCTGTTCGACCCGGCTTGCTCTTGACTTTACTTGAATGCTACCTGCCCTGACCTTGGCTTGTCTCTGAACTCTGCTCTGCCTTCTGCCCATCTGTTCATCTGCCTGACCTCATGTTGCCAACCTCTGCCTGTACCCTGACAATTCATTGCCTGCCGTTTATGCCTGTATCTGACCGTCTATTGCTGACCTGCTTTATCTGACCATGCATCCAGTTGCTCATCTGCCCTGTGTGCACCTGCCTAGCTCCAGCTGAAGCTTCATCTATGGTGGACCACCAGTCTTCCTGCACCTGCTATCAGTTGCTGTCTACTGCTGCTTGCTGTCTGCTGTCCACCAGCCCAGGGTCTGCTGTTCTTGTTGTCATCTCCTGTTCCAACTATGCGGTCCACTCTGGTGACGTACCTGCTATGCATCACTACTTCTTTTGGAAGACTACACTGGCACTCATACCTCCCATGCACTATCACGGCCACTGTCACATCACATCTCCGAGCCGGGGCTGTACGGGATGCCTTCCCTCTGCACGTCAGGATTTTTCGTATTATGCAGTAATGAACCGTAAAGTCTATAGAGCAGGTACCTGCTTATTTAGATGGCCTCAGTGGCAGAAGTTATTCACTAATATTGCATGTACTCTACTGCACTTATGTAACCACTAGAATAACAGATCACAAATTGCGGTAGATCTGCAGCTCCTGCATAGGCTTGATTAAATACTAACCAGTCCATCCCATATAACTCCAGACATTCAGTTGTGGATATCAAAAAGCATAACAAAAGGGATCTCTAATGCCTAGGATGCGAGAAGGTAAACATTGTCAATGAATCCAATGAATCCATGTTTAATTAAATTGCACCCCCCCCCCATCTGTCATGATGACAACTCACAAAGAACAAGAAAACATTAGTAAATGTTATATTTGTAAAGTTATTTTGTCTTCCTTGATTTATTCACAGAGCTAATGCATAAAGTACTGCAGTATCTTGAAGTGCCTGTAAAGGCAAAGCATTTGGAATAGGATGGTGAAAGGTTAGGCTGTCTATCATGTTTTTATTTCTGTCTGTAGACCCTTTGGCTATATCCCACGTCTCTAGTTCTCCTGATGGTTGTTATAATAGAGACAGAAAGTGAGGAGAAGACTCTATGGGACATCTGATGACCCATAGAGTCAGATGTCAGCGGAGACATGTCTGCTGACATCCGATCCGATCCGTCAAATCTGGACAGATGGAAACTCTATTTTCCATCCGTCCAGCGGATCGGATGGGATCGGATGAGAACGGACCAACGGTCCATTCCCATCCGATTCCCCTATAGAGATGCATGGGGACCTGACAGCTGTGTCTCCGCACACAGCGCGGAGAACAGCTGTCATCCCCCTGCTCAGCGGGGGATCGGTGGATCAATCCCCCGCTGAGATAAACGGAGTCTGTCCGACGGACGGGCTGTGAAAGAGCCCTAAGGGTTTTAACACTTTCCTATACTGTATTGGTCTTGGAATTTAATTGGTCAGCCCATATAATCTTGATATTGCCATTTCAAGGGGTCAACTAAAAGGAGAGTTTTATTGCTCAGTTGTTTGTTCTTTGCCTTTCTGAAAATGTCTTTATCTGTAATACACTCATTTTAGAGAGTGAGGTCGATGGATAATCCCAGATTCCATCCTCCTGGATTTTATTGGGAGCCACATCTTTTTGCTGTCCCAGAGAAACTGACTGATGGGGTAGCAAAGGTTGGAAGGTCTGACATTAGCTGGGGCTTCATGACACAGAACACTAATCAGCTCCAATTTCATAAGTAAATCTGATCTTCTCTTTCTTTAAAGAGAAATTAAAATTATTATTTTTTTTTCATTTAAAACCAATATTGTAGCTGCTGACTTTTACCAGCCCAGGGATGCAGGCAGTTTTTTTCTCCTGCCTTTTAGTGCCAGAAGCTGACAACTTGTTTGTGGGTAGCCGGCTGTGACTTCCTGCTCCCCACTGAGCGGGCACAAGAAGTGCGGTACTGTTAGAATGATCGTGTCCCAGGAAGCTGCGGGTGAGGGGCTGAACTTCCGCTATTTACACCTAGGTGAGAAAAGCTATGAAGAAAAAAAAAAACTGTCAGAGAGCATATCCGCTCCCAAAAGAAAAAAAAGTATTCCATTAGTGGTAAAGGAGGGAAGGATGGAGAAGGATAAGCAGAACTTTCACTTTTCACTTGTTTATGCAAATCCTTTAACACCTTGCTCTTGCCTTTTGGGGGCCCTTCAAGTGGGTGGTAACATTAGGAAGAGGCTTTCCAATCATGTGATCGCTGTGATTGGCTGCCACAGCGGTCACATGATTGAGAGCAGGGGAGGACTGGGCCAGGGGGCAATTGCCCCCTGGGCTGCTCTGATGCCCCATAAAAAGGCTGCACCTCTTCTGCCACAGACATGCCTAAAGGATTCCTGGTGAAGAGAAGTAAAAATTCCCCACCGCTGACCTACTGAGTGCGGGATATAAACAAGGACAGAGCGCAGGCCAGCCCCGAGTTCGGCTAGTAAGTAGAGAGTACCTGGAGTGGAGCTTCAGCCTGGGGGTTAGGAGGAGGCTAGGAAGAGGGAGAGTGGGAGGGGGGCCAAGTCTCTGCACCATGGGCCTCTGGTTTGTACTTGCCCCCTGGGCAGAAAGTTGCCAGTCAGCCCCTGATTGAGAGCCTGTCTTGCTGCCTCTAGATTGCGAACAGTGACCTTGAGCTGTTGGTGGTCCTTGTGCCAGGAGAGTGTAAGCACAGAACCTCAGAGATCCATGGTCACATTTGTGCGGTGGCTGGGTGTTTGGACCCACCTACCTTACTCCTACATATATATGTCATGGTGGCAGGAAGGGGTTTAATAATATATGTTGGATAATGTTATGTAATAATAATAGCACATCTTTCACAAATTTACTTTGTTTTGTTTCAGATATACTAATCCTTTAACCATCTGTGCTGATTTTGTGTGTTGTATGCCTAACTAGAAAGAAAAACAAAACAATTATTATGTAAGTCCATATGTATACATTGTTCTTATTTACGGTGCACTGGAGTGATTTTATTTGCGGGGATGCCTGTTCACACTTGTCTTTATACACAGATGTACTGGGACGGATTTGCTAATATATGCACAATTGATAACTTGACAATTCAGTTGAGACCACAAACACCTGTGATCAATCACAGAATGCTTTAAATGTAACTGTTTTGAGAAAAAGTTAAAAATTATTATTTTAGCTCCACTTCAAAGTGGAACTAAACTCTCTCTACAGCTATGGAAGCCACCATCTTGGCCTCTATTGACCTGCAGTTTCCGTAGTGCTACACACATACTTCCCAAAATTCTGAAATGGGAAGGAAGGACGCCTATTTGCAAAAGTATGTAGGCATAGGACACCCCCCCGCCACACCCCCTTAACCACTTCTGGACCGGAAGGATTTGCCCCCTTAATGACCAGGTAATTTTTTTGCGATTCGGCACTGCGTTAATTTAACGGACAATTGTGCAGTTGTGCGATGCTGTACCTAAATAAAAATTATGTAATTTTTTCCCACAAATAGAGCTTTCTTTTGGGGGTATTTGATCACCTCTGCGGTTTTTATTTATTGCGCTATAAACAAAAAAAGAGCGACAATTCAAAAAAAAAAAAAAAACCCAATATTTTTCACTTTCTGCTATATAACATTCCCCAAAAAAATGTAAATATCATTTTTTTTTCATCCGTTTAGGCCAACTTGTATACTGCTACATATTTTTGGTAGAAAAAAACCCAATAAGTGTATTTTGATTGGTTTTCGCAAAAGTTATCTTGTCTACAAACTAGGGGAAAGATTTATGTAATTTTTTTTTTTACTAGTAATGGCGGCAACTGAGATTGCGGTGGACAGATCGGACCTCTAACTGACATTTTTGACTCTTTTAGGGGGACCAGTGACATTACTACAGTAATCAGTGCTAAAAATATGCACTGTTACTGTAATAACGACACTGGCAGGGAAGGGGTTTACCCAGGGGCGATCAAAGGGTTAAGTGTGAGCCTAGGGGGTGTTTTCTAGCTGTATGGGGGAGGGACTTGTGGAATCAAAACAGAGACCTGTGATTCTAAATAGGAGAATCACAGGCGCTCTGTGTTCATTCCAGAGAGAACATCGGTCTGCTGTGTTTACAACAGCAGGTCGTCGTTCCCTCTCCACACGGAGTGATCGCGGGTGCCTGGTGGAAATTGCGGCTTCCGGCCCCATGGATCGTTTTCCCCGCTGCCTAATGTGGGCAGGCGTACCCCCCCAAGACACTCCCACAAGCTACTGTACCTGTACAGCAGTTCGTGCAGCCGTGCCAGCCTGCAGCAGTATATCTGCGGTGGGCTGTCGGAAGTGGTTAAAGGGGAATTGTACCAAAAAAAAAAAAAAAAAAACAATTGATTAAACCCACAAGTGCCTTTTTTTTTTTTTTTTTACCACTGCTATTCCTTTATGCTGGCTTTTGGAATTTACAAATGCAGCAATTTAGAAATCTGATGAAAGGTTTAGTGCTGAAAAACACGATTTGAAAGATAAATAGTGCATTTTTTTACAACCGTATAAATCAGATTAAAATGAGGGACAAATGAGGAGGAAAGAAGAACAGAGGGACTTTTGTTCTGAATGAGGGGCAGTCCCTCGAAATCAGGGACAGTTGGGAGCTATGTACACCTGTGATCAGGTATGACACCAGGCATTTGATTGTTTGACAGTTTGATGTACAAGCAAATATGATAGTTATCATTTATGGCATGCCTTGACTATAACTGTTTTTTTTCTTATGATATCTTTTCTGCCTAGCTTTGCAGCAACCTGCAAAATTATTGGTTAGGACATTACAACAAATTTTAACATCTTTCATATGCAATTTAGAGAACACATTTATTACCAATTCTGTATGAAAAGGAATGTTAAAATGTTCAAAGTTATTATTGTAACATTTAATTAACAGTAAGGCTCCATGCACATTAGCGTTTTTTCTAAGTTTATAAAACGTTAGGAAAAACGCTGGATAAAAAAATGCTGATAATAGCATTTTGTGCTGGTTTTCAGTAGCAATTTAGTAGCTTTTAGGCTACATGCTACACTAGAGTTTTTTTTAAGCTCCTAGAAGCTATTATGAGCATTTTATTCCTGCTCCTAGAAGCTACTATTCTAAGTGTCCATACACACTATTTTATGCTAATATGTTTCAGCTTCAGCGTTAAGGTGCAGAAAAAATGTTTTTGTACAGTTTTTGGGGGCGTATTCCCAGCAGAAAAAAAATGCTAAACACTCCTAAATGCTCCTAAGTGTTTCTAAACACTACTATAACATCCCTATGGGTCCTTTCACACGGCCGCTCCGTGTGTCCGCAAATCATCCCATCCGTTTGTGGATGATTTGCGGACATAATGTAAGTAAATGGCACTGCGGGTGTCAGCGGAATACCATCCGCTGACACCCGATTTTCCTCCTTTCAGTTCTGTTCTGTTTTTACGAATGGAACAGAACCCCATTTTTCCTTCCGTGTAAAAAACGAAAAGGAAGGAAAATCGGATGTCAGCGGTGTCATCCGCTGACATCCGCAGTGCCATATACTTACATTATGTCCGCATATCATCCGCAAACGGATGGGATGATATGCGGGCACACGGAGCGGATGACAGAAATGTCATCCGCTCCGTGGAAAAAAAAAAAAAAAAGTCCCGCAGCGGAGCTCTCACACGGAGCGGCCATGTGAAAGGAGCCTAACAGCTTTTTTCAAGTTTTTTTTAATAAATATGCTAATAAAATGTTAACGCTACTATATGCCGACACAAAAACTTTTTTCATCCAGCATTTTTTCTTGCGTTTTTTAGCTTATAAAAGAACGCTAGTGTGCATGGAGCCTTAGAAGCTTTTAGGAGCACTTAGGAACATTAGGGTGTTATTCGTGTTTTTACAGTACATGAACAAAAAAAGAAGCTTAAAAAAAGCTGTAAGGAGCATTTTAAAAACATTTAGAAGCGTTTAGCAATTTTTTCTCATGGGAACACTCCTAAAAACTCTACATAAACATTTTTTTTTTTTCTGCTCCTAAATGCTAAAGCTTGAAAAATGCTTCTAGTATAAAATAGTGTGCATAGACACACAGTATAACGCATAGCTTCTAGGAGAAGAAAAAAATTGCTCATAACAGTCTTTAGGTGTTTAAAAAAACGCTAGTGTGCTCGGAGCCTATTTTTAACCACTTGCCGACCGCTCACATGGAGCGTACTGCGGCAAAGTGGTTCGTTATCGTCCAGCGACGTAGGTCTACGTCGCTGGATTCCTCCCCTTGTCGGCGCGAAGGCTTCCTCCCGCTGTATTCAGACACAGCGGGAGTCGGGCCAGGGGAGGAGAGGCGGTGATCACCGCCGCTCTTGCCCGATCATCGGGGATCGAGTGAGGAGATCCGCCCGCTTGTGTAAACAAAGCGGGCGGATCTCCTAAGTGACAGGCAGGGACAGATTACAGGGTTCAGCATAGCTGAACCTGCGATCTGTCCCTGTGTCACACAGGCCCCTCCCCCCACACACGCCAGTAATTACCAGGCATACATTAACCTCTTGATCACCAATAAAAGTTAACCCCTTCCCTGCCAGTGTCATTTTTACAGTAACAGTGCATATTTATAGCACTGATTACTGTAGTAATGTCACTGGTACCCCCAAATGTGTCAAAAATGTCAGTCAAGGGTCCGATCTGTCCGCCGCAATGTCCTGCAAAAAAAAAAATTGCGGATCGCCGTAGTTAGTAGTTGCGATAACTTTTGCGCAAACCAATCAAAATACGTTTATTGCGATTCTTGTTTACCAAACATATGTAGCAGAAAACAGATTGGCCTAAAATGTTAAAAAATTTTGATTTTTACATTTTTTTGGGGGGAATTTCATATAAAAAAATGTGAAAAATATTGTTATTTTTTCAACATTGTCGCTGTTTTTTGTTTATAGCGCAAAAAGTAAAAATCGCACAGGTGATCAAATACCACCAAAAGAAAGCTCTATTTGTGGGGAAAAAAGGACATAAATTTAGTTTGGGTACAGCGTCGCACGAACGGCGCAATTGTCCGTTAAAATAACGCAGTGCCGAATCCCAAAATATGGCCTGGTCAGGAATGGGGTAAAATCTTCTGGTCTTAACGCGGTTAAAAATACGCTTATTGAGAATTTTTTTGTCAAAGACATGTAGCTAAATACATTTTGGCCTAAATATATGACAAAAATTGAATATATTGGATATTTTTTAACTGTCAAAGTAGAAAAATATTGTTATTTTTTCAAAATTGTCGCTTTTTTTTATTAATATCGCAAAAAATGAAAAGCACAGAGGTGATCAAATACCACCAAAAGAAAGCTCGCACAGTGCCGAATCGCAAAAAGTGGCCTGGACGTAAAGCAGGAAAATCCTCCGGTCCTAAAGTGGTTAAGAAGTCGTTCCCATTTTTCCACATTGTTTGTTGAACTAACTTTCTCAGGCTGCTGATCCATTGACTTGTTTTGATACACAGATATTGTAAGATGATTGAAATTTCCTTTTAAAGTGTAAGGAATTGAATTAATAACAATTCCAGTGTACAGCTAAGTGTTTCACTAGCTAAAAGTAAAACGTTTCCTTCACACTTTTTCAATTTTATTTATGTGATGCCAACATATTCCTCAGTACTTCACAGAACACTGATCTGCTTGCCTTTGAAGGAGTTTATAATCTAATGTTCATGCTACAGTCACAAACATAAACACTAGGCCCAGCTTTGTGTTAAATCCAGTCAGCCAAGCAAACAGTATATTATGAATTGTGGGCAGAAGTCAGGACTGTTTAATGAACGGGTAAAAAGCATTTGATCAGGATACATTAGTGAAGGGACACATCAGAAGTTTATAAAGAAGCTTCAACAGCTGATTTAAAAAAAAAAAAAGAAAAGAAAGAAAATATCAGTGATTGTGGAAGTAAAGATACCCAGAATTAGAGTGAACTGGGTACATTTCTCAATGCGAATTATAAATCTCTTTGCCAGAGAAAGCATATTATCTAAAACTGTCTCATTGGAAGACCCCCTTCTTGCAAATCAAACTTGAATTTAGAAATGCTTGCGTAAGAGGGGTCATTTTATTAGGCCTCATGCACACAGGGCGTTTTGCAGCTTAAAAATGCCCCTGTTATTCTATGGCCTCATGCACACATAGGCTTTTACGAGCTGTAAGTGGCATAGGCGTTTTCAAGCTGTAAAAAAAAAAAAAAAAACCCAGGGCCAGTGCGTTCTGGAGCAACAGCGTTAGGCTGTAAAAACGCCTGACGCTGCTAAAGGCTTCTAAAGGCTGCTGCAGCGTTAGGGCAATTCAGATGTTTTAAGCTGTAGTAGTTGGATGTGAGGTTGGAAAATAGAGGAGGGCAAAGAAAGGCTGCTAAATGTGGCTAAAACATTAATGAATGCTGATACATAATGCTTCTGTAGCCGGGTTGCACGACTGGCATTGTTCACACTGTTATTTGTTATTAAAATTCTGCAAAGACAGTGACTTTGGAGTTATGGGAGATGTAGTCCGGGAGGAGCCAGGATTATAGACTGCTGTAAGAGAGACTCTTCTCCCAGGGAGCAATGGGACGCGCTGAGCTTGCTGGGAGTGTCTTTATAAAGGGGGGGTGGGATTGATTCTCGGTCTCTTGCCTCGAGGACAGCACACTGGAAGGAAGGGGAAGAGCTGCTGCGGATCACAGGAGAATAGGCCGAGGCCTAGTGGCAGACACCGGAGCAGAGGCAGGCAGTGTGAGTGTGTGGAGGAGTCTCAGTAGCGTGACTGAGCGGAAGGTTGCTGGCAGGCAGAAGGAGGCGCTGAGCCGAGCAGGGCCTGCTTGTGGCGGAGAGTGGAGTTCCCGGTTTGGGTGAGAGACATCCAGTGTCTACATCTGCATTAATCATAGACCTAGGCTGAGTGAGGGCAGGATTACCAAACTGTTTACTTCAACAAGGCCATACTGACATATAATTAAACCACTGGACACTGCAGTTATACATATAGTGTGAGGTGGGTGAACTAGGTCTCAAGCCCTCTATTCAGTCCTAGGCTGTTAGTTGTTGAGACACATCAGGATCTGTTTTACCTACATCTCTGTGGATTACAATTATTGATTGCTTTGGGGAATACAGTTCATCATCATTACCTTTATTGTATTACAATTACTTTCCTTGGATTGTTGGGATTTCCTTGCCGGTGAAGACTAGTAAGGCCTCACTTTCCAGGAGACTCTTGCAATTCAGCATAAAGGGGGCCCCCGTTAGTACACACAGTACACTCTGATAGCAATCTAGCATTGTTATATTGTTTATTCTACATTAGGTTACTAAGTGTAGTTATTTTAATCTGTGGTCACTCTCTAAGTACACTATTACAATTCAATGTGTTTTTACCGTTGCTGAACGCAATCCTCTAGCATACATATGCATGTAATGGTGTTCCAGATCCTGAGTGCTGAACTAAACCTAAATTCTTGGTTGGGAATTCAGGATCTACTTCCTTGGCAACATTTGCATTATCTTTGATTCTGTTTGTATACTCTTGTTTATTTCAAAAGTCAAAAGCAGTAAACTGATTCTTCACTGCCATACTTGTGGTCTCAATTATTCAGAATGACAGAACAAATAGTGTCAGTTGGGTTGGAACAGGCTCAGGGCCAAAGAAGTGAAGAGGATACCCATGCAATTAGCCACCCCCTTGGGGGCAGGGCTACACTTCTAAAAGCACGTTTAAAAAGCTGCTTTTTCCTGGCGTCAGAACTGGGTTTGCAGCTTGTTTTTTCAGACGGCCTTAAAGTCAAGATTCGCAGATGTTGAAAAATACACATTAAAGTGTTACTTAACCCAGACCCCTGCATTCACTATATCTGGTCTCTCACAGTACACAGAACATGGAAATACAATCGTGTTAGTAAATATAAACTGCTAAATACCTTTTCTCATCAGCAGTATTTAGCAGTCTTATGACTGTTATCAGTGTCTGGTTAAAGCTTGTAAGAGGAGTTTTCATTCTACTCTGACCGTCCTCTGAGGCTGCAGGACCCCCGGCCCTCTGTCTGGACAGTGCTGATTGGCCCTGTGCTGATCACATGCATCCTCCCAAGAAAAATAAAACTCTCTAGCAATCCACACCAAACTGAGCATGTGCAGCTTGTCCCCAAACCTCTGTTCTATCAAGAGATGGACTGTGGAAAAAGGGGAGGATCAGAGAATATAGGATCCAACAGCCTTTTTACACAATGCCCCCCTTGGGTTCCACAGTTAGTATAACAAGCATGATTTACTGCATTTACAGATTGATTTTACTGTTGTGGGTTTAGTAACACTTTAACAGAAATATGCAGGGCTTTTTTTCTCAAAGAAAAAGCGCAGGAACTTCCCTCTCCTAGATCACACCTTGTCTCTGCCCCCTACCCACCTCATAGCAATGTCCCTTTTTGCACTCCATGCCCACCTCCTAGAGAAAACAGAGCCAAGTATCAATTTGCGGTGCTAAATAATCTGTATAAAATCTGGTAATTATAATAGGAAAAGCAGTTAAATAGATCCCATGCAGACACCAAAAAAGACCCCCCTTCCCTCCCCACCCAAAGCAAAAATAGATGCCCCTTGGCAATAAGAAACACTACCAACAATAACAGATCCCCCAGCTATTTTAGACCGCTTGCAACAGAATACGGCCTCATTACAACACATCCACCTCAAGACCAATAGACTCCTCCCTCAACAACAGATCCCCAAACAACAATAGATCCCCCAGCAGCCAGCATTAATGGACCCTCCAGCAGCCAGCAACAATAGACTCTTTAATAGAAAATAGAAAAATAGTGCAGCGCAATCCTAGTGGTAAAATTAATAAATCATATAATCATGCAGAGTCCCAATGTTAGTAGGTGTCCATATAAACAGATACAAGTCTCCAGTGTAAAGTGGTCTTAGGACAATTCCATAAGGTGCTTGTCTCCACGAGTGCTCATGCAATCCCACCACCTGTTCACACTCGCTCACCTTAACAAAGAGACCCTACAGGGTCAACCAGCATGTCATCTCAAAATCAAAGCATCTTCACACTTTCTTCCTTAAGCGTAGTAAATGATTACACCTCCGATGCACTGTCAGCTCCTCAAACAATGTTACCAATTCGTGTAGGAGAAAAGAAAGAAAGATCTAATGCTCTCTGTATGCAATAAAGCACTCTTTAATCCATATAAGTAAACAACTCACATTTTTGAAGAAAATAACAGGGCATATCTGCAGAGTTTGCAAGCAGGCGTGCATCGGGTCCACCAACCCGGAAGAGTCAGAGGCGGCCGCGGGTCACGTGATGTCCTTCGTACACGTTGCGTCCGTAAAGGTAAGCGGGACTTCTTCAGCCTTCTGGAGGTGTAATCATTTACTACGCTTAAGGAAGAAAGTGTGAGGATGCTTTGATTTTGAGATGACATGCTGGTTGACCCTGTAGGGTCTCTTTGTTAAGGTGAGCGGCAGTGTGAACAGGTGGTGGGATTGCATGAGCACTCGTGGAGACAAGCACCTTATGGAATTGCCCTAAGACCACTTTACACTGGAGACTTGTATCTGTTTATATGGACACCTACTAACATTGGGACTCTGCATGATTATATGATTTATTAATTTTACCACTAGGATTGCGCTGCACTATTTTTCTATTATGTATTCAGAAGGTGTTTTGGAGATATTGCCCTTGAGTGCTTAGCTGCTGGTCCATTTATTAGTGGTGTGTACAAGAGTCCAGCGCTGAATATTTTTCTTTATTTAACAATAGACTCTTACCTCAACAATAGATCCCTTCCAGCAACAACTGACCCACTAGCAACATAATACCCCCCACCCCCCGAAACAATAGACCCCCCAGCAGCTGGCATCATTGGACTCTTTAGCACACCCCACTACCCCTTGCAATGCACCCCTTGCAATGCATATATTCAGTGCTGGAGGTGCTGGAGCTGTGTTCCCCAGTGTTACCACTGAAAAAAAGCCCTACAAATATGTATAAATATCCATATATCACTTGTGCCCACATGGGTCAAACATATGTGGCAACGAGGTATCTTTTGACCAGTCTGGTCTGGTTTCTTTGCAGCTGTTCATAATTAGTTTAGTGCTTTGAGACATGATATGTTATCATTCTGTCTTTGCTATGCAGTATTGAATACCTTGATCAGCTGTATATAACTTAACTTTGCGGTCTTTTAGGTACTTCAAATGCATTCCCTGAAATATTTCTCATGAAAAATTGCAGTTTTGCAAAAAAATCTCCATGTTCTATGCATTCTATGCCATGAGGCTCTAGTGAGTGTGTCTGCAATGGCTATCAATGTTTCATGGATATACAGTATCTCACAAAAGTACACCCCTCACATTTTTGTAAATATTTTATCATATCTTTTCATGTGACAACACTGAAGAAATGACACTTTGCTACAATGTAAAGTAGTGAGTGTACAGCTTGTATAACAGTGTAAATTTTCTGTCCCCTCAAAATAATTCAACACACAGCCATTAATGTCTAAACCGCTGGCAGCAAAAGTGAGTACACCCCTAAATGAAAATGTTCAATCAGCCATTTTCCATCCCCGATGTCATGTGACTTGTTAGAGTTACATGGTCTCAGGTGTGAATGTGGAGCAGGTATGTTAAATTTGGTGTTATCACTCTCACTCTCTCTCTCATACTGGTCACTGGAAGTTCAACATGGCACCTCACAGCAAAGAACTCTCTGAGGATCTGAAAGAAAGAATTGTTGCCCTACATAAAGATGGCCAAGGCTTTAAGAAGATTACCAAGACCCTGAAACTGAACTGCAGCACGGTGGCCAAGACCATACAGTGGTTTAAAGCGACAGGTTCCACTGAGAACAGGCCTTGCCATGTGCGACCAAAGTGCACATGCTCAGCATCATATCTAGAGGCTGTCTTTGGGAAATAGACATATGAGTGGTGCCAACATTGCTGCAGGTTGAAGGGGTGGGGGGTTCAGCCTCTCAGTGCCCAGACCATACGCCGCACACTACATCAAATTGGTCTGCATGGCTGTTGTCCCAGAAGGAAACTTCTTCTAAAGATGATGCACAAGAAAGCTCACAAACAATTTGCTGAAGACAAGCAGACTAAGGACATGGATTACTGGAACCATGTCCTGTGGTCTGATGAGATCAAAATAAACTTATTGGGTTCAGATGGTGTCAAGCGTGTGTGGCAGCAACCAGGTGAGGAGTACAAAGACAAGTGTGTCTTGCCTACAGTCAAGCAGGGTGGTGGGAGTGTCATGGTCTGGGGCTGCACAAGTGCTGCTGGCACTGGGTAGCTACAGTTCATTGAGGGAACCATGAATGCCAACATGTACTGTGACATACTGAAGCAGAGCATGATCCCCTCCCTTCGGAGACTGGGCCGCATGGCAGTATTTCAACATGATAACCCCAAACACACCTCCAAGATGACCACTGCCTTGCTAAATAAGCTGAGAGTAAAGGTGATGGACTGGCCAATCATGTCTCTAGACCTAAACCCTATTGAGCATCTGTGGGGCATCCTCAAACAGAGGGTGGAGGAGTGCAAGGTCTCTAACATCCACCAGCTCTGTGATGTCGGCATGGAGGAATGGAAGAGGACTCCAGTGGCAACCTTTAGAGCTCTGGTGAACTCCATGCCCAATAGGGTTAAGGCAGTGCTATAAAATAATGGTGGTCACACAAAATATTGACAATTTGGGCCCAATTTGGACATTTTGATTTAGGGGTGTACTGGCCTTCGTTGCCAGGGGTTTAGACATTAACGGCTGTGTGTTGAGTTATTATGAGGGGACAGCAAATTTACACCGTTATACAATCTGTACACTCACTACTTTACATTGTAGCAAAGTGTCATTTCTTCAGTGTTGTCATATAAAAAGGATATAATAAAATATTTACAAAATTGTGAGGGGTGTACTCACTTTTTGAGATACTGTATGCCACAGTCATTATATTTCTGTAGCAGCAGCAACATTATCTGTCGTCTTTGGGAAACTGGATGTGGACAGAAGAATTCTCAGTGGGTTATAGTTAGGCTGCATCTTTCCACTACATCCCTACATGTATGGGTGTCATTTTTTCCTGCAAGCATAGTTGATAGCCTTCTTTTTTTCAATCCATGCTAATATTATTCTGCATAAAACTGTGTTTTTGCAGATATCTTTGAATGTGTGCACTTTTATTTCCAGTAGTGCTTTGGTGAGAATGTTTCAGCACCTTTTGGGATTTGATGTCACCACTGCAATAGAATGTCCTGAGAAAAATATGGAGGCTTCCATTGGAGATCTATTTAAAAACATATTTGCCATGCTTTTATTATGTCTCTGCAGGCTTCAATAATATCTAAATCTCTGACATGCAAGTAGTAGACCAGAAAGCTCAGAGTAAAGTATAACCCTTATGTGCATACTTGTTTGGGGTCATTTACTCTAAGTAATGAAGCAAGAGGGTTAGCATCAAGGGAAAGAAAACATTATTTTAAAATGAGAGATCTTGCGGTCTCCATGTCTCTCTAATGATAGATTTTCTTTGAATAGCATTGTCAGTGGTGCAGTCAGAGATGCTTCATGGGGAATTCTGTGCTTATCATGTTGCCATGTTTAATAAGTATATTGGACCCTTTTTGTCCCATAGTGTGAACATGCTTTGAATTTTTTCAGGCTGGTTGTCAAGTTTTATACTTTCTGAAAATTTGATATGTGGATTTTTAGATTTAGTATTTTTCATTGTACATTATTTTGTGTTTTTTTGTCTTATTTCATTGACTTTTCATAGCATATCAACGCAAAGTGTTGAAAATCTTCTCATTTAGTAGGTTGCCCCATTGCTTAGGTTGCCTGTCAGCTTTTGCTAATTAGACAAATCCAAGGGCAGCAACTTGACAGTGTCAGTCAGAGAAATCCCAAATCCCCATGCTGTGATCTATCTAAGACTGGGAACTCAATGATTAAAATTCAGGGGAGCCCATGTTTACCACTGGTGACACATAGGGGTTGATTTACTGAAGGCAAATAGACTGTGAACTTTGCACGTGCAGTTACTCCAGAGCTTGGTGCTTCATTGGAATATAAAAGTCAGCAGAGCTTCCCCTCATTTACTAAGCTCTGGAGCAACTGCCCTTGCAGAATGCAGCTGCACTTGCAAAGTCCACAGCCTATCTTCCTTTAGTAAATCAACCCCAGTGGGTCCACACAAACTCACAATTATAATCATTCTTCTGTTTGGTTGAAGCATCTGTGATTATATCACCTGAAGTTATGCCGATTCATTTATAATTTGCATATGTTGCTGATTTTTTTCTGAATTACTTTGCTGACTGATTTGATTTGAAATGAATATTAACTGAACCAATGTCACCCCAATGGTGTAATAAAATAATAGAATAGTGTGATGCCTTCATTTGAACTGATGTATTCTGTGAGGAGTGGAAGGCTATGCCACATCCCACAGCCCATGAGGTCTCTATAACAGCCAATACAAGTGTTGTGACTTGACTGTGGGATGATAAGGGGTTTGCTTGATGCCCCATGTTGAATAAAACCTAAGGTCTATGTTTAGCTTGTGGGTTGGGGTAAGGCATTTACTTTGTGGCTGTATTATTGAATATCACATTTATGGCATGTTGGGGAAAATTGTAACTTGAAGTTTTCTAAACAGGTGCAAAGTTAGTAGTGATATGCGAAGCAGGTTCAGGATGGGAAATAGCATGCATCTACTGCACAATAATACATGATAGGTTATGAAAGCTTCTCAAACATGGACTCTTAACACCAAAGTTTCTGTACCTCAATCAGAGTAACATATGGCTGCATAACATAGTCTCTATTAGGCCCTATAACAACAAAGTCAATCTGAGAATTAGTACTTCAGAAAAAGAGTTCAGAACGCAATCAAGTACTTGCGATTATCCTCAGAAACAAAATCTCCCAGTGAAATTTCAGGGTAGCTCAGGTAAGTAAGCAGCTGAAGAGATCCAAAACCCAAGGATAAATGGCTACTCCAATGGAAGTCTACTTCCATTGTACTCATAGTAATCTAGTAGCAATTGTGGTGAGACTTACCACTTTAGCTGGGTCTTCCAAGGAAGCTGTGTGCTATTAGCTTTTTGCCTGGCACAGGTTCTGACAGTTGAGGGCCACTGACCTGGCTACTGATCACTTGCCCAACTACCTCTGAGTCCCTTGTAAATCCAGGAACCTAGAGAGTTCTGGAAATGGAGCTAAAGCGGCCTGAGCCTAAATCTGTGTATACTGAGTAAATGAGCACTCCACTATAGTTGTCTCTGGTGTTCCCTAGGTGGATTGAACTACAAACATATAAGGGCAGATTTACAAAAGCTGGTGCACACAGAATCTAGTGCAGCTGTACATAGTAACCAATCAGCTTGTAGGTTTTATTAACAAAGCTTATTTGAACAAGCTGAAGCTGAAGTTAGAAGCTAATTGGTTACTATGCACAGCTGCACCAGATTCTGTGTGAACCAATTTTAGTAACCCCCCCCCCCCAGTCCAATGTTTGCATTTTATAAGAACATTACATGCTATTTCTAAACATTGTGTTTCTCAACCTTTTTTTCAGTCAAGGCATCCTTTAAAATTATAGACAATCTCAAGGCACCCTTTAAAATTATGGACAGTCTTGAGGAATCCCATTCTCCAATGTAGAAAACTAATCTAATAGCTTTACACAATGCAGCAACATCAACACGTAGGATACCCAACGTTTGAGGCGATTTATTCGTCCAAAGCAAATACACTTTGCACACTGGCAAGGACTAGTAATCCAATGTTTCTCTTCTCCCTCAATTTCTCTCCATCAGTCATTTAATGTCACCCAAATGCTGAGAGAGAGAGGGGTACAGGAGGGTCAAACAAGGAGGCTGTGGAGTAGGGTTGCCACCTCATCCCTTTAAACCAAGACATATTAATTACACAGGTTCTGTGGCTAATGTAATTCCAATAAGGCAAGTGAGTTTATTTACCACCAATGTAAACATTGTGTGTTCTGGTTTAAAGGGATGAGGTGGCAACCCTACTGTGGAGGCGGCATTGGTTGTTAGGATGCTGGTGTCTAGAAAGTGGTAATAGTGCATAATGAAATCCCGTGTATCTTTGTGTAACTAAAAGGCAGGCTTGACCCACCTGCTGGCTTGTAAACAATTTTTAACAAATTTTTAGGGATTTTGCCAAAGCATCCCTAAAGAAAATACAAGCCACCCTGGTTGAAAAACGCTAGTCTAACAACATAAAACCATAAATAGATTATACATATACATATTTCTTGATCACATATGTGCATTTGTATACACTTGGCTTTTTTTTTTTTTCTAACAAGAGAAGCTGTGCTTTAAAATAACCAGTTCTTTAAAATACAGCAGTTATCTAGGTAGGCTTGTCATCTATGTGGATTTATTAATGTGGTAGTGAAGAGGTTAAGCTCATTATGTATTAGGTCTGTGTACTTCTTTGCTCTCCCCAGGCTGCAGTAAAGTATAATCTGTCTACAGACCCAGAGTTACAGATATTGTGGGAGAAACAATAAAAGAAGAGAACAGAGAAAAATTAAATTTACTCCTAATGTCTGAGGATCACTGCTGTGCTCTGCATCCGCCTGTTTTAGCAGCCAAAACAAGAAAATATTGTGCATGAGCAGACGGCGGATTGTGATAATTTGGTGAGGTTACTGCGAGACCCAGACCGGTATTGACCAAGTCTGGAAAATATACAGTATGTACTGTTTACTGATTAATAGAGAAGACAATGCCATTCATGCAGTGCTATATTGCAAAACATAAATCAGTATACCCTAAGTCTATCTATCTGATAATATAGAAATTGCCACGCTAAATGCGATGCTGTGCCAAGTGAATCAAATAATGTGAAATACAAATTCTGATATCCACATTTGTGCATATAGGTGAAAAAAAAACATGAAAAAGGTCCAAAGAAAATCTTCAGGATGAGGATAATTGGATGTAAACAGTACCAAAGAAAAATGTCAAAGAAAAAATAAAAAATGTGCTGTGCTTATATTACAATATATATACAGTATATATACAGTGCCTTGCGAAAGTATTCGGCCCCCTTGAACTTTGCGACCTTTTGCCACATTTCAGGCTTCAAACATAAAGATATAAATCTGTAATTTTTTGTGAAGAATCAACAACAAGTGGGACACAATCATGAAGTGGAACGAAATTTATTGGATATTTCAAACTTTTTTAACAAATAAAAAACTGAAAAATTGGGCGTGCAAAATTATTCAGCCCCCTTTTAAGTTAATACTTTGTAGCGCCACCTTTTGCTGCGATTACAGCTGTAAGTCGCTTGGGGTATGTCTCTATCAGTTTTGCACATCGAGATACTGACATTTTTGCCCATCCCTCCTTGCAAAACAGCTCAAGCTCAGTGAGGTTGGATGGAGAGCGTTTGTGAACAGCAGTTTTCAGTTCTTTCTACAGATTCTCGATTGGATTCAGGTCTGGACTTTGACTTGGCCATTCTAACACCTGGATATGTTTATTTGTGAACCATTCCATTGTAGATTTTGCTTTATGTTTTGGATCATTGTCTTGTTGGAAGACAAATCTCAGTCCCAGTCTCAGGTCTTTTGCAGACTCCATCAGGTTTTCTTCCAGAATGGTCCTGTATTTGACTCCATCCATCTTCCCATCAATTTTAACCATCTTCCCTATCCCTGCTGAAGAAAAGCAGGCCCAAACCACGATGCTGCCACCACCATGTTTGAATGTGGGGATGGTGTGTTCAGGGTGATGAGCTGTGTTGCTTTTACACCAAACATAACGTTTTGCATTGTTGCCAAAAAGTTTGATTTTGGTTTCATCTGACCAGAGCACCTTCTTCCACATGTTTGGTGTGTCTCCCAGGTGGCTTGTAGCAAACTTTAAACAACACTTTTTATGGATATCTTTAAGAAATGGCTTTCTTCTTGCCACTCTTCCATAAAGGCCAGATTTGTGCAGTATAGGACTGATTGTTGTCCTATGGACAGAGTCTCCCACCTCAGCTGTAGATCTCTGCAGTTCATCCAGAGTGATCATGGGCCTCTTGGCTGCATCTCTGATCAGTCTTCTCCTTGTATGAGCTGAAAGTTTAAAGGGACGGCCAGGTCTTCGTAGATTTGCAGTGGTCTGATACTCCTTCCATTTCAATATTATCGCTTGCACAGTGCTCCTTGGGATGTTTAAAGCTTGAGAAATCTTTTTGTTTCCAAATCCGGCTTTAAACTTCTCCACAACAACATCTCGAACCTGCCTGGTGTGTTCCTTGTTCTTCATGATGCTCTCTGCGCTTTAAACGGACCTCTGAGACTATCACAGTGTAGGTGCATTTATACAGAGACTTGATTACACACAGGTGGATTCTATTTATCATCATTAGTCATTTAGGTCAACATTGGATCATTCAGAGATCCTCACTGAACTTCTGGAGAGAGTTTGCTGCACTGAAAGTAAAGGGGCTGAATAATTTGCACGCCCAATTTTTCAGTTTTTTAACAAAGTTTGAAATATCCAATAAATTTCGTTCCACTTCAGGATTGTGTCCCACTTGTTGTTGATTCTTCACAAAAAATTACAGTTTTATATCTTTACGTTTGAAGCCTGAAATGTGGCAAAAGGTCGCAAAGTTCAAGGGGGCCGAATACTTTCACAAGGCACTGTATATATATGTATATATATATATATATATATATATATATATATATATATATATATATATATATATATATATATATATATATAATATTAGGGAAAGTGGACACCTTTTGGAGTTCAGTGGATATTCTTTTTTTTTTGGGGAGAATGCACATTTCCTTTCATGGGTTGGAAGCATTAAAGTTGGATGGATGGATTATCACAGATCAATATTTTGATTTTTTTTTTTATTGATTCTTTGTTGTTCATTTGTGTTGATATACACATAATATTTTATGGCTATATATACACGTTATTTAAAATAATACACTTATTGTGGAATATTTATTTATACACAAATTAGAACTGTTTACATCCACCTGCCCTTGGACTAACATTAAGCTTCTGTTCAGATCTGTCTAAAAAAATGTCTGACCACAAGGCCTCTATAGTATATGTATACGCAAAATTTTCAGGGGGTTTGAATAGAGTAGGAAAGGATTGAAACTCTTGTCAGTTTATTTTTTTATGTCTGTGTCTCACACTGGGGAGATATCCCTTCGCCTTCTGTTCATGCAACATGAAGTGAGAGGAAATCTCTACAAAGGGAAAAGGATTGCCCTCTGAGATTCCTGCCACTAGTTATACCTCTACTGGAAGATTTACCTTTACCTCTTGTTCTGGTGACAGCTAGAGAATTTTGTATTTCTCATCACTTTCTGATTTAATGATAATGATCTCCAGAACAAAAAAAGAGAGTGAATTTACCTAGCGTGGACAAAAATAAAATGAAAAATATCATAACTATCAGAGCTGTGCTAACAAGAATTGAGTTTTTAAAGGGTAACTCCACTTTCGTGGGGGGAAAAAAAATCAGCAAATAAAGAGAAATAATATAGTGTATACAATTGCGGCGCAAATCATATTGTAAATACATTTTATTAAAAATGACCTTTCCTTTTCAATCTGCAGCCACTGTAATTTTCTTAAAACGCAATGCAATATGGCTACCTGGAGCTGTTCTGTACACAGAATGTGCACTGACCACACCCCAGAAACATAATTTCCTGCTTGTGTGATTGGCTTATCAATTTTCCCAGAAGTCTGCCTAAGATACAAGTCAGATTTCTGGCATCCCCTGCAACAAAATTGTAATTTTTGGTGAGATACTCCCAACAGGAACACGTCTAACGGGATGCAGGCCCAGCAGATTTACTCAATAGTGCTCTGCAGATGCACAGCTAAATGATATTTATGAAACCACTCCCATTAGACCCACTCAGCACAGAGGCACAGAGAAACAAACAATGATTTCTTCAGAATAACAAAAGGTAGAATCTGCAACAATGGTTGTTATAATCCTTGCAATGCACAGAGATCACCCAGAGGGCAATGTTTGTTTCTCAACAAAAGTGGAGTTACACTTTAAACACCTGTGTGTGTTTGTCAATCAGTATAAATTCCACAGTAGAGACACCAATGTTGTATAAAAAAAAAAAAAAAAGAAGGAAAAAAAGGAGAAAAAGGCAAGAAAGTCCACATGAATCAACAAAAAATCTTCTTAAAAAGTTCATTAATGTGAATATCCATCACCGTCAAAATGCACGCGTACCGCTGTAATTGACCTCCAAGAGTACATCATTAAAAGCGGTTCCAAACCCTCTCCATAAGGGGCAGGGAATGTGTAGGAATCCTCTGCCAGATATCCTTTCACACGAGAATAAATATGGAAACAAAATATGCCAACAGTGTGATATCCTTTATACCGTTTATTAAAACAAAATCGCACTTAAATTGTAAAAGAGGTCATAGCACCATACTGTAACAAATTGTTTGCCGGCAATTTACATGACACCTGCACTCCTGGGGTTACTGGGACGTGATGACGTCAGCACGCAGCTCCGCCCTAAGAGTTTGGTCACACATGACATTGTCTGGGGCTACCCATTCTTTGCCCCTTATGGAGAGGGTTTGGAGCCGCTTTTAATGGTGTACTGTTGGAGGATTAAGATATGAAACCTTTCTAGAGATAGAAGATCATTTACAGCGGTAAGCATGCATTTTTACTATTTGAGGTGGCGGTTTTGCAAAAGGATGGGATACATCAATGGTGATGGATATTTTTGTTGATTCACGTAGAATTTCTTGCCTTTTAGTTTTTTCCTTTTTTTTCTCTCTTTTTATACAACATTGGTGTCTCTACTGTGGAATTTATATTGATTGACAATCACACACAGATGTTTAAATAACTAAATTCTTGTTAACACAGCTCTGATATTTATGATTTATTGCACTGTGTTAAGTATCACACGGTTGAGTTGCTATTTGATACACTATTGAATGTTTGCACACAATCGCAGTTTAATTGCACAAATTCCAATTTCCAACAACAAAAATATAACAGTGGCTCTAATATTTTCCTAATCTATACAAAAACAACAACATACATTTAGACCAGTGGTCCTCAACTCCGGTCCTCGGGGCCCACTAACAGGCCAGATTTTAAGTATTGCCTTGGGGAGATGCAGACTAGAATATTGCAATCACTGAGCAGCAAATGAGATCACCTGTGATGTAATTTAGTTATCTTGCAAACCTGGCCTGTTAGTGGGCCCCGAGGACCGGCGTTAAGGACCACTGCTTTAGACTATACACTGAATACAATTTAAAATGCATCCAGAGTCGTTCTTAATACTTCTGGATAAAATTGAGATTTGACCTTCGTTTAATTTTGGCCTTAAGCCATACAAAACTGCTTACATTTGACTCAATTTTTGCTTTTATATTATTGAGATTAGTAATATTTCCAGGACCACACACTGACACATGCTTACTTGTGCAGTGTAAGGGGCAAGTTCTTGTGCACTGTTACAAGAAATTTTTTATCCCTTGTAGAGACTTTTGAACACAAAAAAAATCTCTGTAATTTTGTAAAAATCATCATCTTTTAATTGCAGAAAAGATAGCAACATGTAACTGTGCACTTAAGCGTTAAATTATTGGTTGAATTAAAATGTGATGTGTGCAATGAACAGGGTAAAGGACTCCTAGATCTCTCAATCCCTGTTCTAACACTGCTTGCGTATAGCTCTCCCAAAGGAATAATAAAAGAGTTGTGTTTCAAAAGCAGAACTCAAATAAGCTCAGTAAACAAATTATGAGCGATATATTTCAAGTCGGCAGCATGGGTTTTATGATATACTATGACAGTGAGTAATGAAAAATCTGCTCCATCAGCACTTAGCCGAGTTTGTTCCTGCAATTTTGTTTCAGATTAAAAGACTAGCATTTTATAATTCACAGATAATTTTGAGCATGCAAAAAGAAAGCTTATATGTTTTGAAGTTATTTGCAATACAGCAGCTTGAAATGATGACTATTAAAGCTCAACATCCAAGAGCAATGGGCAGGGCACATCATCTTTGATCCAAGTAGTCAAAAACCAAAAGGGCAAATAATAAAAAGATAAAAAATTACACTTTATGGTTTACTTATTTTTTTGTTTAATTGTCAGTCTGTAATATTGTTTCTAACAGTTTTCATGCCTTTTGCGCTGCTATTAATGTTTTTGAGGAGCTTAATGGGTATGAAAACTGTTAGAAACAAAAGTGAAAATATAAGTACATTGTGAAGTTTTATTTTTTGCTCCTTCTGTCTTGTGTCTTCTCACTGTTTGGATGAAAGGGGAAGTTATCCTTAATATACAGTCAGGTCCACAAATATTGGGACATCAACGCAATTCTAATCTTTTTGGCTCTATACACCACCACAATGGATTTGAAATGAAACAAACAAGATGTGCTTTAACTGCAGACTTTCAGTTTTAATTTGAGGGTATTTACATCCAAATCAGGTGAACGGTGTAGGAATTACAACAGTTTGTGTATGTGCCTCCCTCTTTTTAAGGGACCAAAAGTAATGGGACAATTGGCTGCTCAGCTGTTCCATGGCCAGGTGTGTGTTATTCCCTCATTATCCCATTTACAAGGAGCAGAAAAAAAGGTCCAGAGACAAAACAAACACATCAGAGAGATAGCAAAAACATTAGGTGTGGCCAAATCAACTGTTTGGAACATCCTTAAAAAGAAAGAATGCACCGGTGAGCTCAGCAACACCAAAAGATCTGGAAGACCATGGAAAACAACTGTGGTGGATGACCGAAGAATTCTTTCCCTGATGAAGAAAACACCCTTCACAACAGTTGGCCAGATCAAGAACACTCTCCAGGAGGTAGGTGCATGTGTGTCAAAGTCAACAATCAAGAGAAGACTTCACCAGAGTGAATACAGAGGGTTCCACAATCACCACAAGATGTAAACCATTGGTGAGCCTCAAAAACTGGGAGGCCAGATTAGAGTTTGCCAAACAACATCTAAAAAAGCCTTTGCAGTTCTGGACCAAGCTCAACCTGTACCAGAGTGATGGGAAGAGAAGAGTATGGAGAAGGAAAGGAACTGCTCATGATCCAAAGCTTACCACCTCATCAGTGAAGCATGGTGGTGGTAGTGTCATGGCGTGGGCATGTTTGGCTGCCAATGGAACTGGCTCTCTTGTATTTATTGATGATGTGACTGCTGACAAAAGCAGCAGGATGAATTCTGAAGTGTTTTGTGCAATATTATCTGCTCATATTCAGCCAAATGCTTCAGAACTCATTGGACGGTGCTTCACAGTGCAGATGGACAATGACCCTAAGCATACTGTGAAAGCAACCAAATAGTTTTTAAAGGGAAAGAAGTGTAATGTTATGCAATGGCCAAGTCAATCACGTGTCCTGAATCTGATTGAGCATGCATTTCACTTGCTGAAGACAAAACTGAAGAAAAAAAGGCCCCAAGAACAAGCAGGAACTGAAGACAGTTGCAGTAGAGGCCTGGCATAGCATCACCAGGGATGAAACCCAGTGTCTGGTGATGTCTATGCGTTCCAGACTCCAGGCTGTAATTGACTGCAAAGGATTTGCAACCAAGTATTAAAAAGTGAAAGTTTAATTTATGATTGTTAATCTGTCCCATTACTTTTGGTCTGTTAAAAAGTGGGAGGCACATATACTAACTGTTGTAATTCCTACACTGTTCACCTGCTTTGGATGTAAATTTCCTCAAATTAAAGCTGAAATTCTGCAGTTAAAGCACATCTGGTTTGTTTCATTTCAAATCCATTGTAGTGGTGTATAGAGCCAAAAAAATTAGAATTACGTCGATGTCCCAATATTTATGGACCTGACTGTAATATGTGTATCTTGTGAGCTGCTATCAATTAGAATCTCTTTGTGTGGTCACTTATTTTAGCAAACAGCCACCAGCACCCTAACACTCCCATACAAATGTGTACCTATACCAATCACAATATACTGTAAGTGCTGCACTATTTACCCTTTACATATATTGAATTCAAATTGAAAATTGTGAAACCAAAAACACTGTAAAAGTCCTTTAAACACAAAAGTCCATATATAAACTCCCTAGACTTCCTTCTGTGTTTTTCCACCTCTCGTGCTTATTACCCTATGTGGTTGTGCTCTCACTCGATAAATTTGACCCTACTTTTCAGTATGGGTCAAAAAGCGTTTTTAAATTATGTTTATCCCTCAATATTTACATCAATTTTGTGTCAGCCTATGTACTCCAAGTGATTTCTCCTTGTTCTCCAAAATACTTAGTATATCATGTGAAAAAATTGAAAACTGTATGGTGCCTTAGCCTTTTAAACATATACAGTATATCCTCACATAAATAAAAAAATGAATTCCATTGTGCTCTAATATATCTCCAAATGTGCCACCTTCACAAGATGTGCCCTCACCTGGTCACTTTAGTATGATTAACTTAATATACTCCTTAATATTTGGAAGTTATACTTACCCACACATGTTTCTTTACCACCTCCCCCCGATCTGTATGAGCCCTTGTTAGATCACATTGCTCTAATGAAGCGAATGGTGTTACAGTTTTTGGGCAGCATGTGCCCTCCCAATGTGAGAGTATTCAGATCAAAGTGACCTATCGCCAGGCCTGAGCATTGTCACCTGGGAATATACAGTGACATCATCCACCCAGATCAAATCTAACACCATCTACCACTGAAACCAACCCAAGGATAAACAGTGGGTAAGTGGCAAGGGAGCATGGAGGGGCTGAGTATACTTTGCTGGTGGGGTTGACACATAAAGAAGCACTGTCACTTTGCCTTCAGCCATCAACCCACTGGTTGAACGTAAAAAAAATGTATAATACAGGTGCATCTCATAAAATTAGAATATCATCAAAAAGTTAATTTATTTCAGTAATTCAATTCAAAAAGTCATATATTTTATATAGATGCGTTACACACAGGGTGATATATTTCAAACATCTCTTTCTTTTGGACTTAATAAAACACAGTGGACCAACACCAGCAGATGACATGGCTCCCCAAATCATTACATGGACTGTGGAAAATATTGCATTTCATTTGGAAGTCCCAGAGTCTGAAGGAAGAGTGGAGAGGCACAGAATCCAAGTTGCATGAGGTCCAGTGTGAAGTTTCCACAGACAGTGATGATTTGGGGAGCCATGTCTTCTGCTGGTGTTGGTCCAAAGTCAGCGCAGCCCTCTACCAGTAAATTCTCAAGCACTTCATGATTTCCTCTGCTGACCAGCTTTATGGAGATGTTGATTTCATTTTCCAGCAGGACTTGACACCTGCCCACACTGTCAAAAGTACCAATACCTGGTACAATTGACTGGCCAGCAAACTCTCCTTAACTAAACCCAATAGAGAATCTGTTGGGTAATGTCAAGAGGAAGATGAATGATTAAGCACATGGTGTAAAACGCGTCTGCTGATCCAGTCTGTCTTGTATGTTCGGTGTTGGACCTTTGATTTCACAATAAATTCAAGTTTCAAGTTTCCTACTACTGGAAGTGCTGCTTTCTTTCTACAAAGTAAGAGGAAGATGAGAGACATCGGACCCAACAATGCAAAGGAGCTGAAGGCTGCTATCAAAGCAACCTGGGCTTCCATGACACCTCAGCAGTGCCACAGCTGATCGCCTGCATGCCACGCCGCATTGATACAGTTTTTCATGCAAAGGAGCCCGACCAAGTACTGTGTGCAAACTAACTGTGCATGGACATACTTTTCAGTAATCCAACATTTCTGTATTAAAAACCTTTTTTATTTTATAAGTCTTATGTAATATTCTAATTTTCTGAGATACTGAATTTTGGGTTTTCTCTAGCTGTAAGCCATAATCATCAAAATTAAAAGAAAGAAATGCTTGAAATATATCACTTTCTCTTGCAACATCGTTTAGAGACACCCATGCATGCAGGCACTAGAGTTGTGTCTTCCTACACTGCGTACATCAACAGAAACATAGCTTGGCCAACAGACTGGTTAGAGACTGCACTGTCCACTGGTAAAGCTTTCCTAAGAAGACTGGACCTTTGGGGAAGCAGCTCTGAGACAGCAGGAGTTGCATCATCATTGAAAGTTATAAACTGCAAGCTCTGGGGTAAGAACATATAGTTTACTGGGGAATGTTTTTTTTTTATTGTCCTGAACACATTAAGCTAAAACACTCTGAGGGTTTAGTAACACTTTTTTTTTTGAAAGGTGTTTATTTAAATTTTTGCATAACAGTAACAAAAAGAAAACACAAGGGCAACATTGCCCATAGGTTTAGTAACACTTTATCCTAACTCCCAACTGTTGCATGTTGAAATCACAATTCTAATAAAAATTAGTGACATGTCAGATTTGTCAGCTTTAGTTATATTATTTGAATGGTTTTGAGAACAAATGTGTTACATTTTTCAAGTTAGCATCAATTCAAATAACTTAAGAAAAAAAACAATGCTTTATTAGACAAGTTCCTCAATTTCAAGACTGAGGGCTAGAAACTGAAATTAATCCAGAATCAAAACATCAGCCAAAGGCAACAACACAATGCCCCCCTAGAATTCCACAATGCTGCTAGAATGAAAAAAAAAAAGCTGAAGGAAAAAAAAAATCAAAAGATTCTATCAGTCTGAATCTCCCAAAACCTGCATACTTTGTTGCTTGAATATTGTTCACAACATTGAAACACGCTTTGTAAAGGATTTCCTGACCGCAGCAAGAATGGCGGTCCCAGGGTGCTGGAAATTCTCGTCATCATTATTATAGTGCCTAAGGTTGATAAATGTCCCAAGAAATCTGCATGCAATGTCCAAAAAAAACAACAATCATTTGTCAGGTGTTCAAAGGAAGATATACTGTATACTGGTTCACTTATTTCCTTCATTACAGGGCTATGGCAAACTACTTTGGTAACAACAGTAGCAAGATAAGCCCTCAGATTTTCCCCCGAGCCTCAGGTCCTTTAAAATAATGGGATAATAAACCCAAAAACAAAAAATATTTATATTACAGCCTACCAGTTCTTAGATCTGATGGCTGCATTTGTTTCCTTTTTGAGGCCTTTTCCATTATTTTAACCTGGTGATCCAATCAGAAAGTCTGTTATTTATCTACCTCCTTTAACAGACCAAGCTGTCCAGCACAAGTGGCAGTGAAACGGTTGAGCCAAATCATTTACCATTTTCACTTACTACGATCAGCATTTATTCATTTATGTAAAACCTTTATCCCGAAAGGAAATAAAAACTGTTTTTGTAACTCCTTAAAAAGTGTAAGCTGGAGTTTGACTTTAATTTGTTAGTCAAGTTCATCTTAATCTTCTAGTCCAACAATACCTCCTAATTGAACAGACAAGGAATCACTGCTCAAGGTGGTGTAATTGCCTGATGACTCAGGTGCATGCCCCGGCTCGCCTCCGTGAAAACTTGATAAAAGAAAAGGAATTGGCAGCACTCCAGGTTGAGTCAAAATCCAGATTTATTAACTGGACATCCAAATATGACAATCATGACAAGGTAGACGCGTTTCACACACTGACTGTGTGCTTAATCATTACAAAGAAAAATGGATATAACATCTCAATATATACACACACAAAAATCCAATTATCAATTAAAAAACAGGTGATACAAATAAGGGGTAAACCATTTTCCTAATTACCGAGGACACTGATAGACCCATAAAACATCTATGTGAAACCAGTGAAAAATCAAATGTGAATGCTGTGACACAATTGTGTATGAAAAAATATATAAATGCAAAAAATCTGATAAAATCTAAATATGTGTAAACTATATGTGAAAATTAAATGTATTGTGATAAAGATATGGATAAAATTACCATTGTTTAATAATATGTGTCAATTATAAAATGAGAATAAAAGCGCAAAAAAATGCACAAAAAATATACAAAAATACAAGGAATAGTGAATATATATATTGTTATCTGTACAATCCGATTATGTGAATATAAAACTATGAAATAGTTTGTTATTAAATTTTCAATTTTAAAAATGTTTTTTTGTCAAATATATAAATCTATTCGTGCATATTAGTTGTATGGGTCAGAAGAAAATCGATCGTATAACATACACAGACCAAACGATATATGTACAATAAAAACAATTTCAAACAATATGGTTTTTAGAACAAAATAAACACATATGATCCTGTGTATATATGCATCAACCGGTTCACTATTCCTTGTATTTTTGTATATTTTTTGTGCATTTTTTTGCGCTTTTATTCTCATTTTATAATTGACACATATTATTAAACAATGGTAATTTTATCCATATCTTTAATCACAATACATTTAATTTTCACATATAGTTTACACATATTTAGATTTTATCAGATTTTTTGCATTTATATATTTTTTCATACACAATTGTGTCACAGCATTCACATTTGATTTTTCACTGGTTTCACATAGATGTTTTATGGGTCTATCAGTGTCCTCGGTAATTAGGAAAATGGTTTACCCCTTATTTGTATCACCTGTTTTTTAATTGATGATTGGATTTTTGTGTGTGTATATATTGAAAAGTTATATCCATTTTT
Organism: Pelophylax lessonae; assembly: GCF_965119305.1. NCBI lineage: Eukaryota > Metazoa > Chordata > Amphibia > Anura > Ranidae > Pelophylax > Pelophylax lessonae. The sequence goes on along the minus strand of NC_138771.1, from coordinate 532,998,648 downwards.
CTTTGTAATGATTAAGCACACAGTCAGTGTGTGAAACGCGTCTACCTTGTCACGATTGTCATATTTGGATGTCCAGTTAATAAATCTGGATTTTGACTCAACCTGGAGTGCTGCCAATTCCTTTTCTTTCAACAATACCTTCTCACTAGATTGACGATGCTGCTGTCTAAAGGTGTCTCTGTTGCTCTTTGATATGGAGTGGAGACAGCTGACCAGCAACTGGCTAAGCTTCTCAGTGCACCGCTGAGATCCTGAGCCAGCTGCTCCTTTTCCTGCTCCCTCCACAGCCTGTCCCTCCAGTGAGTGCTTGAGGGACAAAGAGCGATGACTGACCATCATCGCTCTTTGCCCCTCAAGCGCTCACTGGAGGGCCAGACTGTGGAGGGAGCAGGAACAGGAGTGACCTCGGTGGTACACTGAGAGGCTTAGCCAGTTGCTAGTCCGGCATCTGGGCAGGTCTTATTGTCAGGATCCCAGCAGAGCCTGGACTGGCTCTGTGATGTCAGCCGACAGTGGACCTAAGCCCGCTGTCGGCTAAATCAGAGTCACAGGAGTGCAGAACAAAGTGCACTCCTGTGACCCACAGGAGAAGTATGGCCAAAGGAGCTTTAACACAGGAAGTGTCTTACTGCCTTGATTATCTGATGAAAATTAAAGGAAAAAAGTCTTAAAAAGAAAAGGAGTTCAGACATCACATTTAGGGAATGGTATGCTCTAATGTTGGCCATAATACAACTTTAACAGCCACAGGAGGTGTGCACACAGGCAAGCGGGCTGAAAGTATGAATAAACATCGCTGAGTCTTCAGCAAGTGAAAGGCAATGAATTATTATCAGTGTAAAGCTCAGATGATAAACAGCAAACGCATTCCAATGAGAAGATAAAGGATAAAGAACCAGACACCCATCAAAGGGGAAGGGGGGGGTGCACCCCCTCCCGAATTTAGGTGCACCCCCCCAGGCCTTTAAGAGGCAGTCTGATGGGGACAATTGATGTTAAGGGGGACTCTGATGAGGACAGTTATGTATCTAGGAGAAGAGATTACTAGGTCTTCCTGCCATGTTGGAGTACTGAATTTGTGAAACAGGTTAAGCAAAACTGATGTTTCTTAAATTATTCTTGAACAATGAACCAATTAGAGTAGACAATTTTATCAGTTGAAATTGATATGCATAGTTAGTGACTAGTACATCATAGTTGCATAGTTACATAGTTACATAGTTACATAGTTAGTGAGGTTGAAAAAAGACAACAGTCCATCCAGTTCAACCTATGATGTGTGTGTGTGTGTTTGCTTTTAACCGTACATTGTATACCCCTGTATGTTGTGGTCTCTAAGGTGACCATCTAACAGTTTTTTGAAACTATCAATGCTCCCTGCTAATACGACTGCTTGTGGAAGAGAATTCCACATCCTTACCGCTCTTACAGTGAAGAACCCCTTACGCATTTTAAGGTTAAACCGCCTTTCCTCTAGTTTTAGTGAGTGGCCACGCGTCTTATTGTATTCCCTTACTCTGAATAGTTTGTTCCTTATGCCAGGGTTGCCAGTACAGTATTTGTACATTGATATCATATCCCCCCTCAATCTTCTCTTCTCCAGAGAGAATAGGTTCAGTGCTTGTAGCCTTTCCTCATAGCTGATGTCCTCCATTCCCCTAATTATTTTTGTTGCCCTTCTCTGGACTCTTTCCAATTCCAGCACATCCTTCCTGAGGACCGGTGCCCAGAACTGGACAGCATACTCCAGATGTGGCCGGACCAGAGTCTTGTAGAGAGGGAGAATAATCTCTTTATTTCTGGAGTGAATCCCCTTTTTTATACATCCCAGTATTCTGTTGGCTTTACTTGCAGCGGCTTGGCATTGCATGCCACTGCCAAGCCTGTTGTCTACCAGTACCCCTAAGTCTTTTTCCATCTTAGACTCACCCAGAGGTTCCCCCCCTAGTGAGTAGCTTGCTTTCTGGTTTTTGGCCCCCAAGTGCATTACTTTACATTTTTCAACATTAAACCTCATCTGCCATGTAGTTGCCCACCACGTTATTTTGCTTGTAAGGTTTCCACATCCTGCATAGAAGATATTGGCATGCCTAGTTTAGTATCATCTGCAAATACCGAGATTGTACTAGATATCCCCTCCTCTAGATCATTTATGAATAAATTAAACAGGATTGGTCCCAGGACCGAACCCTGGGGGACCCCACTTTCCACACCCGCCCAATCCGAGTACTCCCCATTAATCATCACCCTCTGGACTCTCCCCTGGAGCCAGTTCTCTATCCAGGTACTCACCTTATGGTCCATACCTACCTTCCTTAGTTTGTACAGTAAGCGTTTGTGGGGAACGGTGTAAAAGGCCTTTGCAAAGTCCAGATACACCACATCCACCGGCTTACCTTTATCTAGGTGGCAGCTCACTTCATCGTAGAAGGTTAATAGATTGGTTTGGCAAGAACGATTTTTCATAAATCCATGCTGATTGCTACTAATAATACAGTTTTCATTACTAAAGTCTTGTATGTGGTCCCTTAACATCCCCTCCAAAATCTTGCAGACTACAGATGTTAGGCTGACCGGCCTATAGTTCCCCAGGATACACCTCGGCCCCTTTTTATATATTGGTACCACGTTGGCTTTTTTCCAATCAGCTGGCACCATACCCATCTGTAAACTATCCTTAAAGATCAAGAATAAGGGTCTGGCAATCACCTGGCTGAGCTCTTTAAGAACCCTCGGGTGCAAGCCATCCGGTCCCGGTGATTTATTTATGTTAAGTTTCTCTAGTTTAGTTCTAAGTCTATCTTCTGTTAGCCATGGCGGCACTTCCTGAGGTGTGTTGTTTAGTTCGGCCTTACAAGCTAGGTTCGTGTAGCCCCCCGATTCTTTTGTGAAGACTGAAGAGAAGAAATGATTTAACACTTCCGTCTTTTCTTTGTCCTCAGTGGCCATATTACCTTTGTCATCTTTTATGGGGCCAATGTCTTCTGGCCTCGCTTTCTTACTGTTTATATACTTCAAGAACTTCTTGGTGTTCTTTTTACTCTCCTCCGCTATATGTCTCTCGTGTTCTATTTTAGTCGCCCTGATTTCGCCTTTACATTTCTTATTACACTCTTTGTAATGATTAAATGCTGCCAATGACCCCTTAGTCTTGTATTTTTTGAAGGCCTTTTCTTTAGCACTAATATGCATTTTTATGTTGGAGTTTAGCCACCCAGGGTTTAATTTTGCTCTTTTAAATTTATTTCCCTTTGGAATGCACTGGTCAATCCCCTTGTTAAGTATGCTCTTGAAGCCCTCCCATTTTTCCTCCATGTTCTTTGTTCCCAGGGTTCTATCCCAATTGATATTTTCTAGCAGCGAGCGCAGTTTTGGGAAATTGGCTCTTTTGAAATTCAGCGTCCTTAAATTACCCCTCTGCTTCCTATAACTGTAATTAATACTGAAACTTATTGACCTAGGGTCCTTTCACACGGCCGCTCAGCTGCTTTCCGTGTGTCCGCAAATCATCCTATTTTTTTGCGGATGATTTGCGGACATCAATGTAAGTGAATGGCACTGCGGGTGTCAGCGGAATACCATCCGCTGACACCCGATTTTCCTCCTGTCAGTTCTGTTCCGTTTTTATGAACGGAACAGAACCCTATTTTTCCTTCCGTGTAAAAAACGGAAAGGAAGGAAAATCGGATGTCAGCGGTGTCATCCGCTGACATCCGCAGTGGCATAGACATACATTATGTCCGCATATCATCCGCAAACGGATGGGATGATATGCGGGCACACGGAGCGGATGACAGAAATGTCATCCGCTCCGTGGAAAAAAAAAAAAAAAAGTCCCGCAGCGGACCTTTCACACGGAGCGGCCGTGTGAAAGGAGCCCTATGGTCACTGTTTCCTAAGTTGTCCCGTATTTCTATATCCGTGATCAGGTCTGAATTGTTGGTAATCAGCAGGTCAAGTACCGCATCTTTTCTCGTCGGTGCATTCACCATCTGACCCATGAAATTGTCCTGCAAAACATTTAGGAACTGCCTAGCCTTGGCTGAGTGTGCGGTTCCTTCTGCCCAGTCTATATCTGGATAATTAAAGTCCCCCATTATAATGACGTTTCCCGTCCTTGCTGCCAATCCTATCTGTAAAATGAGGTCCGCCTCCCCCTCCTCCCTCAGGTTGGGGGGCCTATAGCATACGCCCAATATTACCTTCCCCACCGTGCCTTCCCTTTGAAGCTCTACCCATAGGGATTCTGCCTCGTCCATAGCTCCATTATTAATATCATCCCTCATATTTACCTGTATACTGTTCTTAATATACAGACATACCCCTCCCCCTTTTTTACCTTCTCTATCTCTGCGATAAAGGGAATATCCCTGAATGGACGCCATCCAATCATGAGAGCTGTCAAACCAAGTCTCAGTTATCCCCACAAAATCTAAGTCCTCCTCAAACATCAGTAGCTCCAGCTCTCCCATCTTGTTGGCCAGGCTTCTGGCATTGGTATACAAACCTCTTAATTTTGACCGGTTACATATATCAGCATCCAGAGAATGGGTAAGAATCAAACAACAATAAACTACAGCAAGCAAACTTCAGCCTACTGTAGCCATGTCAGTGAAAGAGGGTTGCTATGTGTGTGGGATACTATAATGTATATGGAACATTAAGTATCTATCATTTTGGATGCTGCCAAATGCTTCATTGTACCATAGACAGAACAAAATGTGCCTTTCCTTTGATAAGACTTCATACAGAGTAATATGAAAAAAAAAAAAATGATATGTCCTATGGCGGACCTACGGCAGTAAATCAGGTAACTGTGCATTAAACTACTCCCATATTGTGGGACCCTATAGACATGGGCATTGACTAACAAATGTTTATGGGAAGGCAAGTCATCTGCCGACTTTTTTATTATTTATCACATTTTTGTCCTATGCAGCTCTGGAATGCAGAATGAAGCAATATGGAGTTAATATTTAATTTCATGCAGATTACACTTATGTATTTTATATGAAGTCATACTAGCTTACTTAGCAGATTTCACTTTTATAAGGACATACTGAAATTTCGCCCTTATTTTAGCACTATACTGAACAGGAAACCAAAACCCAGCTGACTCTTACCTTGTACGTTTATTGTACACCTTCCAAGCTAGACACATGTTTTAAAAATCAGTAATTGGCATATACATGATAAATTTCTACAATTATGTTGGCATCCAGTGATACATACTGCATCCTTTACTCCTCAGGCAGACAGGGAAAACCTGGCAATACATTACTTTATGGACAAGAGGTATTACAACCAGGGAACAGTGATTTATCTGCCATCAGGTTTCCTCCCACCTCTACTCAATAAACTCCAAGTATGAATGCGTTCATCAGATAACACAGACAATAACAGAAGAGGGAGATGAAAACCCTGTTTTGTTATTATTACAACTTTTTTCATCTTCTCTATGATCTGATTAAGAGTTGACATTCCGCATACATTCAATTATAGGCTTTCTGTAACACAAAACAAATGAAAGATGGAATAAAGTCTTATCCGAGATGTGAAGCATGCCACATAACCCTTTATTCCTGTTCAGTCCAGACCTGGGTCACATTGCTATTTAGTGGTGGCTATAGGTTATCAGAGGAAGACCTTTCAAGGTTTTGCAGTTAAGAAATGTGACTTTTTGATCTACCTAAAGACACAAGATGAACAGACTGGGTAATGGTTCCATATTTAGAAGTTACCTGTAAGTTCTGACCACTCGGGCTTGAGGAACATGCATTTAGGCAAGCTGAAGAACCTTGTCCAAATGCTATTGTTTACAGCAGCATTTCACGACCGGGGTGCCACAGTAAAAGAACAAAAAAACTGCCCATTGTGATGTGAGATGCTTTGTGTATACAGAGAGGACGGAGAGGCAGGGGCATTTCATTAAATTAGTGGGCCTGTGTGCAAGATCATAAGTTGGGCCCCATTGCTTGTAATAAAAACAAAAAAAACCTAAACATGGTGTGTTAGTGCAATGCAGCAAATAGATGGGCATGGTTTTCACTGTGCCAGGATTGTTGTGATTATTCTAAAAGGCTTGGGACACCTTAGGGCAATTGCAGTGGAGTACTAGTGTTGTGCCGGTAGCATGGCATGGTAAATAGTGGGCATGGTCAAATTGTGTTACAATTGTGTACAGATAGCAGCATAGAGGAGGAGAGAATCAGGAGAAGGTGCAGGCTGTGCTCTCTCCCTCCTATCTGTATACAAGTTAGCCACCAAGCCGATTTCTGACACGTGTTGTTTACAAGTTAAAATCTGTAAATAAAATGACGGTTGTTGAAATATTTTTTGTCACGCGGTATTTGCGCAGTGGTCTTTCAAACTCAATTTTTTGGGAAAAAATACATTTTACTGAATTTAAAAAAAAACTAAAGTAAAGTTAGCCCAATTTTTTTGTATATTGTGAAAGATGATATCACGCCGAGTAAATAGATACTTAACATGTTACAGTTTAAAATTGCGCACACTCATGGAATGGTGACAAACTACAGTACTTAAAAATCTCCATAGGAGACCCTTTAACATTTTTTTAAACAGTTAACAGTTTAGAGAAACAGAGAAGGTCTTTTGCTAGAATTATTGCTCTCACTCTGACGATCCCGGTGATACCTGTGTGATTTGAACACCGTTTACATTTGCGGGCACGACTTATGTATGTGTTTTCTTTGGTGCACGAGCTCACAGGGCCCGGGCGCTTTAAATTTTAAAAAATAAATAAAAATCTGATCACTTTTATTGATGTCACAAGGAATGTCTCTTGTAACAGTAATAGGCAGTGACCGGCAATGTCGGCAATGTAATAGGCAGTGATGGCAGCGCAGTCTAATGGACCGTCCCGCGCAGCACAAAGTCAGACGGCGCAGCCGCAGAGCCGCAGACGAAGACGGTGACGGTAGTGAGATGCAGTGCGCCCGAGAGCCCGCCCATTGTGTGACAATAGCGAATGAAAATTCGCTATTGTCACACTGATCCTCCTCCTGGCCAATCAGGGAGCGGGTCCTCCCGCTTCCTGATTGGCCGAAAGGCATACCACCCCATGCCATTGGCCGAGGTCCGAGGAGGAGGCGGGAGGACTGAGGAGACGCGGGGGACGCGGGAGCCGAGGACTAAAGAGAAGCTGCCGTGACTCGTGAGCTCGTGAGGTAAGTGCACGGGTCTCGGGAGGAAACGCTGGCATCTCTGCATTTATTGGGGGCATTGCTGTGCACTCTGCAATTTATTGGGGGCATTGCTGTGCACTCTGCAATTTATTGGGGGCATTGCTGTAGCACTCTGCAATTTATTGGAGACATTGCTGTGCACTCTGCAATTTATTGGGGGCATTTCCTGGCACTCTGCAATTTATTGGAGACATTGCTGTGCACTCTGCAATTTATTGGGGGCATTGCTGTGCACTCTGCAATTTATTGGGGGGCATTTCTGTGCACTCTGCAATTTATTGGGGGCATTGCTGTGCACTCTGCAATTTATTGGGGGCATTGCTGTAGCACTCTGCAATTTATTGGGGGCATTGCTGTTGGCACTCTGCAATTTATTGGGGGCATTGCTGTGCACTCTGCAATTTATTGGGGGCTTGCTGTTGGCACTCTGCAATTTATTGGGGGCATTGCTGTGCACTCTGCAATTTATTGGGGGCATTGCTGTGCACTCTGCAATTTATTGGGGGCATTGCTGTGCACTCTGCAATTTATTGGGGGAATTGCTGTGGGCACTCTGCAATTTAATGGGGGCATTGCTGTGCACTCTGCAATTGATTGGGGGCATTGCTGTGGCACTCTGCAATTGATTGGGGGCATTGCTGTGGCACTCTGCAATTGATTGGGGGCATTGCTGTGGCACTCTGCAATTGATTGGGGGCACGCTGGTCACTCTGCATCGACGTCCCCCCCCCCCATTGCTCAGTCTAAAGGTTTGCGCTCAGAAATTTTTTTATTTTCTCAGCACAGTAAAAAATTAGAGGGAAAATTGGTGACAGGTACTCTTTATGGAGGGATCTGGGGTCTAAAAGACACCAAACCCCTTCACTGCACTTCAAAGTATTCAAAATGACAAAATCTGCATTTTTGAATACTGTCAGTTTTTTTAAATCGGCGCCGTTGGCAGCCGAGTAAGCTGGAAGTGAAGTTGTTACATTGCTTCTGGGTTACATGATCGGAGACCCGATCAAAGCCAAATCCGGTTTCGTTCGGGACTCTAGCCAGCCGGCGGACGTGCTGCTGGTTACTCAGGTCTCCCGATGGGATGGGAGACCCGGGCAGAGCGACGGAAGGGTGGGGGGAAAGTCTCCTCCTGCTTGCTGGGATAACGACTGAGCGGCTGCTGAGCCACATCGGTTGTTATAATCAGAAAGCCAACTGTCGGCTCTAAAAAAAAAACAGTACCGGGGGGATGTCTCTAGCTGCAGGCATCACCCCGGTACAACCATGTCTACAAGCCGACGTACAGGTACATCGGCTTGCGGGAAGTGGTTAAAACAGAGTGGATTGGACTGTACAGGGTTTGATTACCACCTACGATTTTCCTTCACACACTACTCCTGTCCTGGAAGCAGAAATTGTGGGTAGGGGCAGTAATCAAACCCGATACAGCCCCGATCTGCGAGCACTCTGTGTGACAGGAGGGAAAGGAGCTGGAGTGGGAGAAGGGGGGCAGTAGAGAGCACAGCCCACACTTCCTCCTGGCTCGCCCCTCTCTTCTGCTGTCACTGCTCCTTCAGTGATAGTTAAATAGTTACATAGTTACAGGTTAGAGGTTGAATAAAGACAACAGTCCATCCAGTTCAACCTGTGTAGGTGTATGTGGACGCAATCATCTCACATACCCCTGAATGTTATGGTCCTTAAGATGTAAGTCCAAGAGTTTTTTAGAAGTAGCCATACTCCCTGCAGTTACTACCACTGGTGGTAGAGAATTCCACAATCTTGTAGCCCTTACTGTAAAAAAAACCCCCTGTGTAGCCTACAGTTAAATCTCTTCTCCTCTAATTGCATTGAATGGCCACGTGTCCTCATGCATTCGACTGAACTTTTTTTTTTCTATGCTGAGATCACCATTGAGGTACTTGTATATTGCTATCATGTCCCCTCTCAGGTGTCTCCTTTCCAAGGAGAATAAATCAAGTGCTTGTAAGCACTCTTCATAATTAAGGTCTTCCAATCCCCTAATCAGTTTAGTTGCTCTCCTCTGGACTCTCTCAAGCTCCAACACATCCATTCTGAGGACTGGCGACCAGAACTGGACAGAATACTCCAGATGTGGTCGGACCAAAGTTTTATAAAGTGGTAGGATTATAGATTTATCTCTGGGATATATCCCCTTCCTTATGCATGCTAATATTCTGCCGGCTTTGGCAGCTGCAGCTTGACATTGCATGCTATTACTAAGTCTATCTTCCACTAAGACTCCCAGATTCTTCATTTTTGAATCCCCCAGGGGTTCCCCCCCCCCAAAGTGTATTGGGCATTTATGTTTTTAGTCCCCAAGTGCAATACCTTACACTTCTCCACATTAAACCTCATTTGCCATGTAGTTGCCCACTCTGTTATTTTGTTCAGGTCATTCTGTAAGATTTCTGCCTCACGGTGTGAAGTTATTGCTCTACTTAATTTTGTGTCATCTGCAAAAACTGATATAGAGCTACTGATCCTGTTCTCAATGCTATTTATGAATAAATTGAACAAATTGGTCCCAGGACTGAGCCATGGGGGACCCCACTTACCACCCCAGACCAGTCTAAGTACACGTTATTTATTACCACCCTTTGGACGCGTCCCTTTAACCAGTTTTGTATCCAAGAGCAAACCTTGTGGTCGATGCCTGCAGACCTTATTTTATAAATTAAGCGTTTGTGGGGAACTGTATCAAACGCCTTAGCAAAATCCAGTTACACCACATCCAGAGGTCTCCCCCCTATCTAGCTCACAGCTCACCTCCTCGTAGCATGTTAACAGATTGGTTTGACAAGAACACACCTTTGTAAACACGTGCTGATTACTACTGATGATGTTGTTGTCTTTATCAAACTGTTGGATATACAGTACCTCACAAAAGTGAGTACGCCCCTCCCATTTTTGTAAATATTTTATTATATCTTTTCAAGTGGCAACACTGAATAAATTACACTTTGCTACAATGTAAAGTAGTGACTGTACAGCTTGTATAACAGTGTAAATATGCTGTCCCCCTGAAAATAACTCAACACACAGCCATTAATGTCTAAACTGCTGGCAACAAAAGTGAGTATACCCCTAAGTTAAAGTGTCTAAATTGGGCCCAAAGTGTCAATATTTTGTGTGGCCACCATTATTTTCCAGCACTGCCTTAACCCTCTTGGACATAGAGTTCACCAGAGCTTCACAGTTTGCCCCTGGAGTCCTCTTCCACTCCTCCATGACGACATCACAGAGCTGGTTGATGTTAGAGACCTTACGCTCCTCCAACTTCCATTTGAGGATGCCTCATAGATGCTCAATAGGGTTTAGGTCCGGAGACATGCTTGGCCAGTCCATCACCTTTAACTTGAGCTTCTTTAGCAAGGCAGTGGTCATCTTGGAGGTGTGTTTGGTGTTGTTATCATGTTGGAATAATGCCCTGTGGCCCAGTCTCGGAAGGGAGGGGATCATGCTCTGCTTCAGTATGTCACAGTACATGTTGGCATTTATGGTTCCCTAAATAAACTGTAGCTCCCCAGTTCTGGCAGCACTCATGCAGCCCCAGACAATGACACTGCCACCACCATGCTTGACTGTAGGCAAGACACACTTGTCTTGTTCTCCTTACCTGGTTGCCACTACACGCACTTGACAACATCTGAACCAAATAACTTTATGTTGGTCCCATCAGACCACAAGACATGGTTCCAGTAATCTAAGTCCTTAGTCTGTTTGTCTTCAGCAAACAGTTTGCGGGATTTCTTGTGCATCATCTTTAGAGGAGGCTTACTTCTGGAACGACAGCTATGCAGACCAATTTGATGCAGTGTGCGGAGTATGGTCTGAGCACAGACATACTGACCTCCCATCCCTTCAACCTCTGCAGCAATGCTGGCAGCACTCATACGTCTATTTTCCAAAGACAACCTCCGGATATGACGCTAAGCACGTGCACTCAACTTGTTTGGTCGACCATGACGAGGCCTGTTCTGTGTGCAACCTGTCCTGCAGCTCAGTTTCAGGGTCTTGTTAATCTTCTTATAGCCTAGGCCATCTTTATGTAGAGCAACAATTCTTTTTTTCAAATCCTCAGAAAGTTTTTTGCCATGAGGTGCCATGTTGCACTTCCAATGACCAGTATGAGAGAGAGCGATAACCCCAAATTGAACACACCTGCTCCCCATTCACACCTGAGACCCAGGAAAATGGCTAATTGGACCAAAATGGATATTGTCACTTAGGGGTGTACTCACTTTTGTTGCCAGCAGTTTATACATTAATGGCTGCGAGTTGAATTATTTTTAAGGGACAGCAAGTTTACACTGTTATACAAGCTGTACACTCACTACTTTACATTGTAGCAAAGTGTCATTTCTTCAGTGTTGTGACATGAAAACATATAATAAAATATTTACAAAAATGTGAGGGGTGTACTCACTTTTGTGAGATACTGTAGTCCCTTATCATCCCCTCCAGAAGTTTACATACTATTGACGTCAGGCTGACCAGCCTATAATTTCCTGGTACATGCCTCTGCCCCTTTTTGAATATTGGTATCACGTTAGCTTTCCTCCAGTCACCTGGTACATTTCCTGTCAAAATACTAGCTACAAAGATCAGGAACAGTGGTCTAGATATAACCTTACTGAGTTCTTTGAGTACCCTCGGATGTACGCCATCCGGCCCTGGTGATTTACTTGTGTTAATTTTATCCAGCCTTTCCCTGATTTCCTCTGTTAGCCATAGCAGCATGTCCTGTGAAGTACTGCTAACCATACAGTCATGTTCAGTGTACCCCTCCTTTTCATGTGTAAAGACTGAGGAGAAGAAAGCATTTAGCACAGTTGCCTTTTCAGTGTCCTCTGTAACCATCCTCCTATCATCGTTAATTATGTGTGCAACATGCTCTGACCTCGTTTTTTTGCTGTTGATATATTTAAATGATTTTTTAGGGTTCTTTTTACTTTCCTCTGCTAATTGTCTCTCGAAGTTGATTTTAGCCATTTTGATTTCGTATTTACATTTCTTATTTGCTTCCTTGTATTGCTGGAAAGCCGATACTGTGCCCTCCGATTTATATTTCTTGAAGGCCATTTTTTTTTCACTAATACGTTTTTTTACATTACGGTTAAGCCAGCCAGGTTTGGCTTTGGCTCTTCTAAATTTATTTCCCATAGGAATGCACTGTGCGATGCTATTGTTTAATATGTTCCTAAAGCATTCCCATTTTTCCTCCGTGGTCAGTGTTCCTAGGGTTTGGTCCCAGTTTATTTCCTCTATCATTGAGCACAGTTTGCCCTTCTGAAGTTTAGGGTTCTTATGTTCCCCTCTTGCCTTGCATTGTTATTTACGCTAAATGTGATCATCCTGTGATCGCTAGAACCCAAGTTGTCCCGGACTCCTACATCTGAGATTAGATCTGGGTCATTAGTAATTAATACATCCAGCACTGCATTCATTCTAGTTGGAGAATCCCCCAACTGAGACATGTAGTTGTCCTGTAAGGTTTTCCTGAAGAGACGGGCCTTTAGTGAGTGAGCAATTCCCTCTTCCCAGTCAATGTCAGGATAGTTGAAGTCCCCTAATATGATGACTGATCCCAGCTTTGCCGCGTTACCCACCATTGATAAAAATTCCAGCTCTACCTCCTCCCTTTGATTGGGTAGCCTATAACAAACCCCCACAATTACTTTCCCCTTTACTTCTTCCCTATGGAGTTCTACCCACACGGTTTCTAACTCTGTACTCATCCCTTACATAATATCACTCCTCTCTTCCACCTTTACGTTATTCTTGACATAGAGACATACCCCTCCCCCTCTTTTTCCTTCCCTGTCCTTCCGATACACAGAATACCCTTCAATATTGGCCAGCCAGTAGTGTGAGGGGTCGAACCACGTTTCTGTTATTCAGACAAGGTCTATGTCTTCCTCATGTACTAACAGTTCCAGCTCATCCATTTTATTAGCTAGGCTCCTGGCATTAGCATATACCCCTCTTAGTTTTGTGGAAGCTGACAGTGAATAGTGCTTACTTTTATTCCTGTTTGGTCTGACGTTAGGGCTCTACTGTCACTGCTGACCCCAATACTACCTTCTGTCCTTTGCTCCCTCCTGACTGACTCTACCTCTGAGCCCCCCCCCCTCTCCTAGTTTAAAAGTAACATTTTTTACAGTAGTTTTGTGCTAGGAGGGGGTATTTGGGGTGTGGGGGACAGAATTTGCGTTAGGAAGGGGGGTGGCTGGGTTAAGGAGGAACAGAATTTGTGCTGGGACAGGTGAAATTTGTGCTAAAATGGAGCGGGGTGAATTGTGCTAGTAGGGAGGTGCTGGGGGATTGTGCTAGCAGGGAGTTTTCCTGCACCACAAAAAAATGCACTGCCTTTTGCAGGCACATGCACATGCCACTAATTCTTAAAGGCATCCCCACGCATCTAACAAATGCGTGTCTGTTTGTGCCCAGGCCTAAACCACGTGGTGCCATAGTACCATGCATTTTGGTGTGGCGTGATTTTAAAAATCATGCTGGCACCTTTTTGCGCGTTTCACGTGCATATAGAGCTTATTAAAAATGTGACACACAGACACACGCAAAAAAAGCCAATGCATTTGGATGCACCTCCTGGTGTGTATAAAGGTTGATAAATACTGGTTTACATCAACATGCAACAAAAATGATTGGCCCAGCTGAACATTTATGTTGAAGACCCCTGTCACATACATATCTAAACACTCTCTTCAGCCTATGGCCAGATTTAGAATGGCTGACATCACTGCAAGCTTAAAAGTGTACTTAAACTGCATCTGAGCACCAAAAACTAAAAACATTCTTTTATGCTCTTTTAATATTCAGAGCATACTCACCCATCCATCATTGTCTCTGTGCTTTTTTTTTTTTTGCTGGGAAATCCCTTTGAAAAACACCCTCCTAGCATTTCTAGCTGACAGTAAGTACAGATGATTCATGTAGCATTTAGTTCCTGGAATCCATCTGCCCTTAGCTCAGGCATGCAGGCAGGAGGGTATGCTTAGCTGGGAAAGCCTCTCCTCCAGATGAAAGAAAAATGTAGGACATCATTTTGGCCTAGGCCAGAAACCAGGAAGCAACTGAAGAAATGTAAAAAAGTTTAAAGCAAGTAAATATGATATACCTTCCTATCTATCTACTAATTCGAGCAGCATAAGGATTCAAATAGTTAATGTTGTTTGAAGGAATTTAGTTCTGCTTAACTGATGTATAATGGTGAAAAAAATAAAAACTGTGAACAAAAAAGTATAATATTGTAGTTTACCTGTTCCTGGATATGGTGGCTGCTTTAGCTTTGAATCTTTAGGCTAAGGACATTTTCAACAAGCACAGAATATACCTGTTGATTTTGCCAAAAATGCAGTGTCCTTATAACTTCCTAGAGGCTGGAAAGTATGAAACATCTTAGAGAGGAGCAATCTCCAGGCCAGGGCTGCCATCAGGGGGGTACAGCCCATCTACCTGTAGGGGGCCCAAGTGTCCCTAGGGGCCCGGGCAGGGATCGCTTCTCTGGGAACCTTCCCTGCATATTTTTTGAGGACCGGCACCGTAATGAACCACTGTGACAGGTCACGGCTGCTTATCATAACAGCACACCTAGGCGATGGAGCCCAGGCTCCTCCTCCATTCCAGCCAGGGGCAGACTGAGGGCCCAAGGTAAGTGAAGGGGGGGGGGGGATATACTTGCCACTGTGGGGACAGCAGCAGTGTCATTGCTTCTAAATACTGTATCTATATAAACATCCCTCAACCACTCTGTCCAGATAATGTGAAGGTATTTTATGACCATTCATTTAACCCTGTGTTTATGTGGTTAGTTTACACTTCTGATTGTGCAGACTCAGAACTTGGATAACACAGGGTTAAATGAATTGTCATTAATTCATTTCACATCATCTGGAAATAAACAGAGTGCTGGGGGCTGGATTATATAGATCTATATTTACATCTTATAACAGGAGGATGTTTTCTTCGAGTACCAATTTTGTATTATGTATTGTTGTATAGATCAGTAGATGAGCACAATATTTTTTTTTTTTTTTTTTATTCTAAACATCACTATCTGACCACATCTCAGCCCCCTACTCCCCCAGCTTGCATCACCCCCAGACCACTTCATACATCCAGCTGACGAACATTACTTGGAACCTTATCTGCCCAACATCACTCCCTAGCCAACCCACAGACTGCCATATAAATACGTCCTTCCCCATTCTGCCACTGTCATACCCTCCACACTCCTCTCTTCTACATACTGGAGGAATGACACTGGACTGGATCTGGGCTGTACTGAGGGCGCAGAAGGGATAGAACGACTACAGTGGGAAGACACTGCGAGAGAGGACTGACTTAGAGGCGAGATGAGACTGGAGAAGGACAACATGGGATGAAGGAGGAGGACATGGGATGGAGGAGGAAGAGGATGTGGGATGGAGGAGGAAGAGGATGTGGGATGGAGGAGATGGGAATGGAGAAAGAAGACATGGGATGGTGAAGATGGGACTTCAGAAGGATGAGGATGTGGGAGATGGGACTGGAGGAGCAGGAGGACAAAGGATGGAGGAGGAGGACTTGGGATGGAGGAGGAGGAAGAGGACCTGGGATGGAGGAGGAGGAGGATGTGGGATGGAGGAGATGGGAATGGAGGAGCAGGAGGACATGGGATGGAGGAGATGGGACTGGAGAAAGAAGACATGGGATGGTGAAGATGGGACTTCAGAAGGATGAGGATGTGGGAGATGGGACTGGAGGAGCAGGAGGACATAGGATGGAGGGGGAGGACTTGGGATGGGGAAGATGGGACTGGAAGAGGAGGAGGAGCGCATGGGATGGAGAAGGAGGAGGACATGGGATGGAGGATATATAAGGTTGTAAAAGTTTTAAAATAAAAGTGGGTGCACTGAAGGACTTGGCGGGATGGCCAGTGGGTGGATTTGGTGGGACAGCTAGTGGGCGGGCCTTGAGGAATGTTTGTGGTCAACCCGAAGACCTAAAGCTGTGTTAAGGACCCCAACATTTCTGATGGCTGCCCTGCTCCAGGCAGGGATAGTTTACTAACTTTTATTACCTTGGTGCAGAAAAAAATGCTTCCAGTTTTATATTGGAGGAATAAAAGAGGAATGAATAGGACTGAATAGTACAAAAATCGAATAGATTCTGTCAGTGTATGGGCTGTACTGCGCTTATTACTGCTCTTCTGTTGTTTTAAATTTTAAATTTAAATTAAATTTTAAATAACTTGAATCAATAGTATAGCAACTAAATGCTAAAGACTAGCCAATGAATAAAGCAGGTGTCAAAAAATTATATTCCAAGATAAAATCACATTCATTTTTCAATATAAAAAACTGTTATGACATGTATACAAAGCTGCCTCACACAAGTATTATCCTAGAAGAAAGTGAGTTACTGAATGTATATCACCTTTATACACATATATGATATAAAGCCCCAGTTAGACTAAACACTTCTACACTAGTTAAGGATGATAAAATCTTACAAAAGAAATGGGATTAGAAAAAGTCATTTAAAGGCTCCATCCGGTGAGCTTTGTTTTTTCATCCAGGCTGAGTGGCAGTGTGCAAGTCCACCCAACTCCTCTCTGTTGGTAGTCTGCGATCTGATAACCCATTTTGCTTACTCAATGTAATACTCACATAGTGAGAACAATCTAATAAAGCAGTAATAACATTTCTGTTGGTAAGTCTCTTCACTACCAGGCAAGCGCTTGCACCAGTTTCGGTAACATTACTAACGAGTGCAACAAATTCAGGTAGTTCTTAGTACTGTCACTGGAGAAATCTGGAACTATGACAGCAACCAATTCTTAAAAAATTACCAACCGTTCACTGATTAGGAAACTGGTGATAATTCAGAGCAAGACAACAAGAAAAGGGCGCACCAACCTTGTACAATAACACTAAAAAAGTTTCTTTAAATCCAAATAGTTAGCATACAGTATACTCACAAACTTAAGATGTATACATGCATGTATGAAATGGGAACCTATCACCTCCAGGACACTTCTATACTGCTGGATGGCGTGATGGCGTCCACAATGACCTGGCTTATGCGTTTTGAGGGAGAACCCTCTTCCTCAGAGCCAAAATCGCCACTTATCCGCCATCAATTCCCAGAATGTTATATAGCCAGTCTGCACCACCCACATTACCCCACTCTGCCCCACAAGGAGCAAAGGTCAAGAATGTGTGTAAACAAATTGGGGTATGTATACCCCAATGTGCAATAGCCATGCGACAGACAGCCCATCAGTTTTGCTATCATCACTAAAACCATGTCTCCCCTCTCCTTCCTTCGTAGTTGGGGCAGGCGGAGGCTGGCTCAAGTGGCCGAGGGACACCTGTTGGCCAATGGGGGCGTCAATCGCAGCACAGGCATCTTACTGCGGAACCGCAAGTGACGTTCCTGTACAACCGGAAGTGACTCCTGGGGCCTTGGAACGCAGGACCGCCCACCCGCACGCACTTCCGGGTGTACAGGCTCGGCGTGCTTTCCAGGCCTGCAAAATGCGGCTTGGGGCGCTTTTGCTGCACCCATGGATCCCGGAAGTCCCGATTCGTCTGGGGAGGGATCACCTATCATCCCATACAGCCCCCATGAAAATCAAGGTGGGAGTGCAGGGTATGTACATCATCTGTATCATCTCATTGGATGTTGGATATGAGTCTGTGGCACTGTGTCTATTTATTTATTTATTCATATAACTAATGAGTTTTAATTCATTTTTTAACACCTGTCTCTAACTCTTTGGGTCTCTAGTACTATTTTGTATTATTGGTTTTATTATCAATATCATCATCTGATTTTTTTAAAATTTTTGCTATTATTATTTTCAATATATTTTATATATTTCTTTCTCCAGTATTATCATTGTGTCACTGCCACTATCACCACTCACAGTTGTTTCTGGCCGGTTTACGTGACATTATACACATTCCTGACCTCTGCTCCTTGTGGGGTGGGGCAGGGTAATGTGGGTGGTGCAGACCAGCTTTATAACATTATGGGAATTGATGGTGGATCAGTGGCGATTTTGGTTCTGAGGAAGAGGGTTCTCCCTCGAAACGCGCAAGCCAGTTCATTGTGGATGCCATAATGCCAAGCAGCAGTATAGAAGTGTCCTAGAGGTGATTGGTTGCCATTCCCTACATGTATGTATACATCTTATGTTTGTGAGTCTAATGTATGCTACCAATTTGGATTTTAATAAACTTTTTTAGTGGTAATGCACAAGGTCGTGCGCCCTTTTCTTGTTGTTGTCTTTCAGTGTTTTTGGATACCCTTGATCCTGAGGGAGTAGCAAGACCGCCTATTTTTGTGCAAAAAAGACCATTTAGATCACTCACCTTCCTGCATACCACTTGAGCGCAGGAGAAATACTGTTTTTGGTAATTCAGAGCAGGTCTGAGCTGGTATACAGAGATACTCCAGTGCTCAGAGTGAGAGATGACTTTGCTGGGAAGCTGAAATGTATGTGACTGTTCCCACACAGAGATCTATCCTTGGCTCCATTCATTTGTCGGCCAGGAGATTCCCCCAGGTGAAAGCTAAATGTAAGCAAAGGGGTAGGAGATAGTGATGATGTCACTACCAAAAATGGCAATGCCTATATTTGGGAAAGGACTTGTGTCACTGGATATGCGAAGCCTGATGGGATCCCAAGAGTTCCCCATCAGGTGGGCCTTACTTTTAATTGAAAGCACATGGCAGTGGGAGGATTTGAAAGCTGCTATTGGAATGAATGGTGGCTATGAAGCTGCCCACTGCCCTGCGCTGTTAGCCCATTACGCGAAGGGTCTCATCAGGTCTGCTTGTCAGTTTGTTAGGGAGACCTGATTATACCCTTTATTTACCCCTATGGACTGGCAGATGTAAAAAGACTTGTGTACATTTACACCTACCTACCTCCTACCAGTCTGTTAAAAAAAAAAAAGAAGATTGAAGAGGATCTGCCCGACCTCCCTTCAAATGGATTGGAACAGAGGGCAGTTGGGTGTAAACGGACAGACAGATCTGTTCAAATCCAACCCCCCCCCCATAAAGCAGAGCAGGCTTGGTCCGTGTCTGCTCTGCATAAACTGAGTGGACACAGACCTGTCATCCACCCATTCAGCTTAGCTCAGCAGGGGATCAGTGGACAGATTCCCTGCAGATCTAAACGGAACTCACCTTGTGTGAAAGGGGTCTAAATCAATAGAAGGTGGACCTAATGGGTAACTAGTTTCTCAGTTCCCCATCATGCTCTGTAACAATAAAAAAATTCAAAAATTGCGCTAGGACAAAAAAACATATAATGACGATAATGAATATGAGTCCAATGAATGGATCTTGAGCTGCTAGCACAGCGTCTGATTAGTAGAGGATAGTAAAGTACAATAAAATAAAATAGCAGCGCTCAAGGTATGTGCTCCAGATAGTCCTCCAGTGAGATATGCATAAACACTGTGAGAAGGAATCAATATATCCACCACCAAGAAAACTAAAGCATGCAACCTCTTACCAGATAATACTGGATTATACAGCGGTCAGAAAATAGCATGTGTCAATCGCTTGGACATTTGGAATCAGTCAGAGAAAGCATGTGTCAATCGCTTGGACATTTAGATCTCATCACACAATCCATATAGGCACAGTCTCCAAGGCACATATGTGTAAAAATAAAAAGGCAATCATTGCACAGACATCTTTAAAAGTGTTTATTAAACTAAAAAACCCTGCACACAGGATACTCACACTTTCTCCAATACAAGTATAAAAATGGCAAAGATGTGGTGTAGATTTGTTTCAAGCCAAAAACATGGCTGACCTCCAGTGGCATGCAACACCAGCGTCATGTGGTTAGGCTCCTCCCGACATGTTTCGTCATAGATTACATCATCAGGGATCATCAGGGTGATAACGTAATTCCTGCGCATGCTTGCGGGAGCCCTCGGGTCCGGCACGGTACTCAAAGCGCATGTGCCGGTGATGTTACTGGCTGCATCCAGTGTGAATATCTCCTAAATGGTGCACGTTTAGGAGATATTCATTTTACCTACAGGTACGCTTTATTATAGGCTTACCTGTAGGTAAAAATCACAAAATGGGCTTAAAAGTAGAACTAAAGACATTTTTTTTCATTTTGGAATAAGGGGGGAGGGTTATAAACCCTGTCATTTTTTTTGTCATCCTTGTCCCATTGGGGAGATTTCCTGTCTCTTCCTGTCCCATAACCAAAACAGGGAGTGAGAGGAATTCCCTGCTTTTTACCAGGGTCACAGGAACTAGTGTTCCCATTGGAATATTTCCCCTCTGTTAGTGTTCTGGTGACAATCCAAAAGTTGGAATTTTCTGACTTTCACTTTTCCTACTTTACTTACTTTTACTTTCACTTTCAATAACGGTAAACATGACATATAGTGAGAGTGAATCTTGCTAACGGGGGCACAGACAGCTAAAAAACCTGATGGTGTTCTAAACTCTCTATTCAAAACTAAAAGAAAAAAGGTTTTGCCTTTAGTTATACTTTAAAAAATTAAGATTTAACATCACTTGAACTTCTCACTGATGAACTCTGCTGATACAGTAAAAGGTTGTGACAGGGTCTCTTTAATCTGTAGAAAAGAAAGGCAAACTACAGTATCTCACAAAAGTGAGTACACCCCTCACATTTTTGTATGAAACTGAAGAAATGACACTTTGCTACAATGTATAGTAGTGAGTGTACAGTTTGTATAACAGTGTAAATTTGCTGTCCCCTCAAAATAACTCAACACACAGCCATTAATGTCTAAACCGCTGGCAACAAAAGTCAGTACACCCCTAAGTGAAAATGCCCAAATTGGGCCCAAAGTGTAAATATTTTGTGTGGCCACCATCATTTTTTTCCAACACTGCCTTAACCCTCTTGGGCATGGAGCTCACCAGACCTTCACAGGTTTCAACTGGAGTCCTCTTCCACTCCTCCATGACGACATCACTGCACTGGTGGATTTTAGGGACCTTGCGCTCCTCCACCTTTTGTTTGAGAATGCTCCACAGATGCTCAATAAGGTTTAGGTCTGGCCAGTCCATCTTTACCCTCAGCTTCTTTAACAAGGCAGTGGTCATCTTCGAGGTGTGCTTGGGGTCATTATCATGTTGGAATATTGCCCTGCGGCCCAGTCTCCGAGGGGTGGGGATCATGCTCTGCTTCAGTATGTCACAGTACATATTGGCATTCATGGTTCCCTCAATGAACTGTAGCTCCCAGTGCCCTCATGCAGCCCCAGACCATGACACTCCCACCACCATGCTTGATTGTAGGTAAGACACACTTGTCTTTGTACTCCTCACCTGGTTGCTGCCACGCACGCTTGACACTATCTGAACCAAATAAGTTTATCTTGGTCTCATCAGACCACAGGACATGGTTCCAGTAATCCATGTCCTTAGCCTGCTTGTCTTCAGCAAGCTGTTTGCGGGATTGGGTTTGACGATGAACACATGCACTCAACTTCTTTGCTCTGTTCTGAGTGGAATCTGTCCTTTTAAACCACTGTATGGTCTTGGCCACCGTGTTTCAGCTCAGTTCCAGGGTCTTGGCAATCTTCTTATAGCCTAGGCCCTAGGCCATCTTTATGTAGAGCAACAATTATTTTTTTCAGATCTTCAGAGAGTTCTTTGCCATGAGGTGCCATGTTAAACTTCCAGCAACCAGAATGATAAAGTGAGAGCGATAACACCAAATTTAACACACCTGCTCCCCATTCACACCTGAGACCTTGTAACACTAACGAGTCACATGACACCGGGGAGGGAAAATGGCTAATTGGGCCCAATTTGGACATTATAACTTAGGGGTGTACTCACTTTTGTTGCCAGCGTTTTAGACATTAATGGCTGTGTGTTAAATTATTTTGAGGGGACAGCAAATTTACACTGTTATACAAGCTGTACACTCACTACTTTATATTGCAGCAAAATGTCGTTTCTTCTGTGTTGTCACATGAAAAGATATAATAAAATATTTACAAAAATGTGAAGGGTGCACTTTTGTGACATACTGTAAATACCCTAAAAGAGTTAGCTGTCTGTTAAAATTGCTTTAATAGTTTGCAATAGAATACTGAATGAGGTTCATTCTTCTTTCTCCTTCATTTAATTAATTAAGGGTTGGATGTAATAGAATTGAACATAATGGATTTTATTCTTTTCTAACCCTTTCTAGCTATCTTTCAATGTAATACAAAGGACTCAAATACCGAAAGACACCAAGCATTTTGTAAAGTGCAGTAACCTGCGGCCAAATAAGCCTCGTACACATAATGAGAATATTGGACGAATGACCGTCCATTTTGTTTGCATGCTAGTCTCATATTAAAAATTAAGAGGTTGAACATCCCTTTGGAGATATACGGGATAATGGTGTGTTTCAAGCTTCACACTTTCTACTGGGGAAAAAATGGCCTACGATAGAACAGTTGATGGACAGTGAAGATAGATATAGGTTACTATTCTGGAATGTGATACAGTTACACCATTTCTTGCACTCAATCCCTAACCCCCAAGATTTTGAAAGACATTTGACTCTTTTTGAAAAATATTGTTCAGACCCAGGCGACATAACTCATATTTTGTCTAAAATGTATAACCTGTTAATTACACCTCTGGATCAATTGAGCTCAATTAGGTTTGATAAATGGGAAAGTGAATTGGGGTGCTCCTTCTCTCCTACACAGCGCTTTAAGATAACAGAATGAGTTTTTAACTCTTCAATTTGTACCAAGATTCAAGAGACAAATTACAAAATACTGACAAATTGGTATTATACTCAGAGGCGTAACTAGAACTTTCAGGGCCCCCGAGGCAAGAAACCATGAAGGGCCCCCCCTGGACCCCTGGCCACCCCTTCCCTTCAAGCCTGGGGCTCCTTCCACTGATCCCGGGGTCTTTTACTCTTGTTGCGGGGCCCTTTACTACGGTCCCACAGCGGGACCCTTTCACCAGTTCTGCATGGGCCCCCTTCCTCCCATCTTAAGGCCTCCCAATGGAGGTGGAATGCCAGGGCCCAGTTGAGAGTGTGACCTTTGCGATCCTTGAAGTTCACGTTTTTTTGGTATTTTAATTGTATTTTTTTTTATCATTTTATTTTATTTTTTTACAATGTCACTGACTATGACTCTGTCCATTCAGAAAAGGAAGGACCTGGAAAATTACATATTTACTGACCCCTTCCTGGTTCTCTATTGTGACACATCCCCTGCAGCAGCCGGCAGGAGAGGGGAGGGGGCACAGTGGGGGGGGGGACCGGGGGAGCACATAGGGCCCAGATACAACAGAACACAAGTGAACTGGATAGGAGGAGTAGCAGGGGGCACCATACAGAGGAACCAATCTTCTCCATTTTCCTCCTGCAGCTACAGGAGGAAAAAGGAGGACAGTGATTTCTCTAAATGCTGCCCCCGCCGCCCCTCCTATTCAGTTTTACAGGGGAGCCGCACAGGCCCCCTGGAGCATGGGGCCCGGTTGCAATTGCAACCCCTGCAACCCCTGTAGTTACGCCCTGATTATACTCCAGATAGATTAAATAAGATATACCCTACAGTTTCGGATAGGTGTTGCCGCTGTCGGACAGAGCAGGGCACTTTAATTAATATATTATGGACATGTCCTATGATAAGGTATTACTGGGAAGAGGTTAAAAGAGTGACACAAAAATTCACTGAAACAGAGATTACAACGGACCCTGCTTTCTTTCTTCTACAATTGTCAGAAACTTCAACTAAAAAATATAAGAGCTCAATAGTAAATCATTTATTAAATGCAGCAAGAGCATATATTCCGAAAAAGTGGAAGAAAGAATTAGCACTTATGGTAAAAGATTGGGTAATGAAGGTCGAGGAAATAAATAAGTTGGAGGATTTAATTCTTACCTCTAGACATAATAGGGAAAAATATAAGCAAACCTGGGAAGCCTGGAATCTATTTATTCTTTTGGAAGAAGGGAAAGCCCTTATGGAGTATTGACCCTATGGGGGGAAATTTAGTGCCATTGGGTGGAAGGGGGGGGGGGGGGAATTTCCCTCTCTTTTTTTTTTTTTGTCTTGCTGTTTTTATTGCTTTGGTTGTTTTGAGGTAAATGAGGGATAAAATAGGTGAAGGTATCAATAGGTTTCGAGGGATAATAAGATGTGATTACAAGATTCTCATTATGAAAATTGTAATGTAAACAGTATATGTTTGTTTATAAATGATGCCTTTAATAAAAAGTTTAATAGCCGGTTCACACTGAGGCGATCCAACTTCGAGGGGCGACCTGTGACTTTGGCGCGACTTGCAGGGACTTCACATAATGGAAGTCAATGCAAGTCGCTCCCAGGTCGCCCCAAAGTAGTAAAGGACCCTTTTTCTAAGTCGGAGCGATTGGGGCACTCCTATTAGAACGGGTCCTGTGCTAATCAATGGCGAGCGACCGAGCACGACTTGTCAGGCTGACAAGTCGCCTGACAAGTCGCGCTAGTCTGAATGGGGTCTAAAAGTGAAAAAAAAAAATGAAGAGGTTACTCCCCTTCCATAATTCTCGAACGACAGACTACTATTGTCATCGGGAAGTGATGTCATGTTCAATTGTTTTGTAATGTATTGTATCGTATGACAATGTATTGTTTCATTTCTGAGCATGCGTAGTCTTGCTATTCCGATTTTTTTTTTTCGGACGAAAACTGTACTGGTTAAACGAAAATCATACGAGAACATTTTCTTGTTTGTCCCTTCAGATAATTTTCTGATCATGTGTACTAGGTTTTACTCTGCCACCCATCAAAACAGTTTCCAATGCTAGTCTATCCAGCAGCGGCTTACCCCATTATTACGATTGGATATTCAAAGTGAACACAGCATCACTAAAGCTGAGTGAAAATCCACTTTGCAAAGTGAACATACTCTTCTTTAGTAAATCAACTGCAGTGTGCCATCCCTGCATATGGAGTACATAATATAAGTGCCTACAAGCTATATTTGTCAGCAGCACAACATGGCATAAACACAGTAAATGGCCGTAGGCAACATAATTAAACTGAGAATCTCCATAAAATCTTGTGTTTGTTAAATATTAATGGATCAAAGCGTTACATAGAATTTCTGCACCTTCACAAAGATCATCCAGAAGGCTGCAGGTCTTAGTTCAGAGAGAGGAGGACTAGAATATTCCTTTCTTGCCGGTCATAATCTCAGCTGTTGCATCATGTATAGTTTGTTCAGGGTCTGCTGCTATCTATTTCTGACAATGCCACCTGCCCAACCACCCAAGGGCTTGGATGAGTTGGTGAGAACATTCCCTCCTCTCCCCACTTTTACGGTTTTTACATTTCAGCGCTTTGAATTCTTCTAACTGCAAGCTGCTGTCAGCCCTCCTGGCATCTCAGCTTGATTTCTTGCTATGATAACATGTAAATCCTTGAAGTTCAGGAATAAAAAGTGGCTTTGGCTCTATAGATAAGAAGTGCTGTGTTCTCCTAGTTGATAAAATATTGTGTGCACTTCTGAGAAGTGTCTGGTCATCATATGAAGCTGCCTGCTAAGACTTTTCTAACTTTATTTCAAATACATACATTTTTTGTTGCCCAATAGGCTGTACTGCTTATAACGCTTACCCCAATTAGCACTTCAGTTTATATCTGGCGTGACCTGGTTCTAGAACAGGGGTAAGTAGTCTTTAGCCATTAAGCTGTTGCAGAACTGCAAGGTCCTTCATGCCTTTGCCTATGGGAGTCATACTTGTGGCTGTTAAAGTCTTGCAATGCTATCTGGGACTTGTAGTTCCACAACAGCTGGAGGGCCAAAGCTTGCTTAGCTATGTTTTTACCCCTAGATCGGCCTTTCTCAACCTTTTCAACACAGAGGAACCCTTGAAATAAATTTCTGGTCTTGGGGAACCCCTGCTAAAAATGAAAAATCTACAACTCATGACACATTAGTGTGACAGTCAGTGGGAAGAATGCTCCTTACTCTTATCATCATTGGGAAGAATTACCCCCTTACAGACAGCTAAAAGGAACAATGGTGTCATTGGGAACTTATCAGAGAGGCAGAAATTGCCATTGCTCAAGGAACGCCTAGCAACCTCAGGAGGAACCCTGGTTGGGAAACCCCGTCTTAGAGTAAAGCCTCGTACACACGTACCGATCGTCGGCCGAACGATCGGCCGTCTTTTGTCCAGGGCTGTCGTGTCTGTTGAAAACTGCAAAAGACTGCACACGAATTTTGTCGGCCAACAACAGCCGACTGCAGAAGTGATGTCATGTGATGGTTAACTTTCCGTGTGTTTTTTCTTTTCTGAGCATGCCCAGTCTTGCAAATCTGCTGTCTGTCAGCCGAAATCTGTACTGACTGAGGAACATTCGGCCGTTCTGGTGTTGGCCAACAAAAATTTTAATGCCTGCACACCAGATTCTGTTCGGCCGAAAATGCGCTGTCGGTTGTCGGAAGCATCATACTAACAAGCCTACAATCGGCCGATCGTTCGGCAGCCGAATATTTACCGACAATCGTTACGTGTGTACGGGGCTTAACAGAGGAGGCTTGGGAGATGGGTCTGCTCTGACTGCTTAATTAGAGGGGTCTCAACAAATATATATTTTTATTTTAACAGGGAAACTATTCTAAGCAAACTTTTTCTTAGGGTTATGGCTGCCTAAATAGAAGGGTCTCAACAAATATATGTTTTCATCTTAACTAGGAAATTATTTTGAGCAAGCTTTTTTCTAGGGTTGCATCGATACTTTTTTTTTTTTAAATCAGCGAGTACAAGTATCGATACTTGTGCTCAAATACTTGCCAATACCAAATACTAATACCTTTCAGGTGCAATTTGAGCCCATACAAAATGAATGGGCTCAAATCACACTGCAAAGAATCGCATGCAATTTGAACAGGAATGCGGTGCGGTTCTTGTCTGAAACCAATGCATTTTCCCGCACCACTTATCCAGCTGCGTGTGTAATTTGAACTTCAGATCTTCAGCTCAGTGACCAATAGGCTTTGTCAGCAAAGCAGTTAAGTTTAGCCTTGTAAACATTTTAGAAGAAATCTATAGGCCCACCTGCAAAGTCTAAATAGTAAAAATCAATATTTCACATTATCTGGATAAAAATGAAAAAAAAAATGTATTGACCCTGATCATAATAGAGGCATAACTAATAAATTAAAAATGTGTAAAACAAACTCTCATACATTTCTGTTAACATCAATAAAGAAGTGTTTATATTCCTGTTTTTTTCACGTAATTCATGTCTATATAAATGGGAAGTATCACTGGGAGTGGAAAAAGGGCCTGCAGAAGAAGTGGAGTATTAGTGGGGTGATTTAGAAAGATGCATTCTGTTTACCAAAGTGAAGAGTTTAAGGCAGACAGTGTGTCCTGTAGTGGGTAGAGAGGAGGGGGGATCGTGTCGGAGCTCATTACAGTATCAGACAGTTTTCTCCCACCCTCCCTCCCTTGTCTGTTTTGGTTTGGGTGAGCCTCCTACTGTGTCAAAGTGCTGGGGTATTTATTGTTAGCTTGTCATTCAATATCTTGGTCCTTTTATTTTCATGTCGTAGCAGCAGGCAGGGGGGCTATTGGGTTTTGGAAGGCCGTACTGGTTAAATAATTGGGGAAAATTGTGGGTTGGGCCCATCTTAGGTATAAGTGTCCCTTCCTAAAAATACAGTGGTAACATTGGGTTATTATTAGGTTGTATCTGGTAGTACATAAGTAGTTAATTGTCCCTGAGATGGTGTAGTTGCAGCTAGGGGCCTTTTATTTTCTTGTTGTAGCAGCAGGCAGGGGGTCTATTGGGTCTTTGAAGGCCATGCTGGTTAAATAATTGTGGAAAATTGTGGGTTGGGCCCATCTGAGGTATTGGTGTCCCTTCCTAAAAATACAGTGGCAACATCAGGTTATTAATTAGGTTTTATCTGGTAGTACGTAAGTAGTTAATTGTCCCTGAGCTGGTGTAGTTGCGGCTGGGGGCCTTTGATTGGGTGACCGATACAATCGGTTAATCGTGAGTATATAGGCCTTCAAAGACCTAATACCGGGCATAAGCTGAGGTTGGTTTATTTGGTATGCATTGAGTGTATTATATGCATTAAACTTGTTTTCTTGTGAATGTTGTATTTAATGGTTTGTAATAAAAAGTCTGCTATGGTAATTCGACTCTAAATAAAATGTGTCGTCTGGTCATTTTGGAAGGGGGGATGGGTCAAGTGTTTAATGTTTTATAGAAAACCAGAGCCTTAGCATTCTGCAGGTCCCTCAGTCATGCTGGGCTCTATTCTTGTCCCTTCACTGTCATACTCTAGCGGCCACCTGTCCTTTATCCGCTATTTCTGGGCTTCCAAAGGGCATCCGTCTGCTGTGGCAGATATAGAGATGTATCCTGCTAAACTGAAGATAATAAAGAGATTGCTTGGCTCAGTAGTAAGTGAGAATGCCTCATTAAGCCAAGGGTCTAATGTCCTATTTAAATGCATCAAGTAACAGAGCAAAGAAGGCCTTCAAAATATAGGCCATATAATATATTTATGTGTTTATGCTGAAGCCAAGGAGAAGCAAGGATCAACAGGAGGTTGAAGTTTACCCCATCATACACAGGATTTAGAGTATTTCTCATATGGGATCTCTGTGGCTGGCTGCAGAGTCGGGCAGAAAGATCTGTAGGATATTGTTGCATTCATGTTTCATTCAATAACAAGGGTCCTAGAAAGTTAAAAGGTTAATTCGCCCTATGCACTGATGCGTCAGTAGATAAAAAACAAACTGTGCCGCAATGAACAATATTAAATAATAATGTATACCTATAATATACCCCTCCAGAAGCCTGCCTGAACAGCTCCAATAGCCAGCGTTCCCCTCATCCTGCCCTGTAGCCAAAATGTTGCTATGACACTTCAGCCAATGCTCCAGCTATTCGTGTTTTCCTCTGCCATCACAAGAGCAAGATCTCGGATTCATATTCCACACATGCATGGGACGCTATCTACCTCCTGGCTACAACACTGAGTTAAAGCTTACTGCAATGGATGAGAAACAGCGCATGCGTTGGGTTTTGAATCCAAGAGAAATTGCGCTTTTGTGATGGCGGACGTGAGCATCAGCGACTGGAGAGACAGCGGAAGCATCATAGCGATGCCCTAGCAACAGGGCAGGACGAGAGGAACGCCGACTATAGACGTTTTTTGGTCAGGCTTCTGGAGGGGTAAAAATAGCTTATAGCAATAGCCGGTACGTTATTCAATATAGTTAATAGCAGCACTGTGCGTTTTTATATATTGGAAACCCTTAACTGCATTGACAGATTTTTTGTAAAGGTGAACTAACCCTTTAACCACTTGCCGACCAGCCGCATTTATACGGCAGGAGGTTTCCGCAGTAGTAGCACGCGGGAGCAGCGTGTGCACGCCCACTCTCCAGTGGCGATTGTCCAGTGGGGAAGTCGCGCCCACTCTCCAGTGGCGATTGTCCAGTGGGGAAGTCGCGCCCACTCTCCAGTGGCGATTGTCCAGTGGGGAAGTCGCGCCCACTCTCCAGTAGCGATTGTCCAGTGGGGAAGTCGCGCCCACTCTCCAGTGGGGAAGTTGATCTACGAGGTCGGCAGTGGCGATTGTCGCTGGGCACCCAAGATTGCTCCCCATAAAGAGAGAACGGCAGTCTGCTGTTGTAAACACAGCAGACCGCTGTTCTCTCAGGAATCAATACAGGGCTCCTGTGTTCCTCCTATTTAGGAACACAGGTCTCTGTATTCATTTCACAAGCCCATCCCCCCACAGTTACAAAACACCTCCTAGGCTCACACTTAACCCTTTGATGGCCCCTGGGTTAACCCCTTCCCTGCCAGTGTCATTAGTACACTAACAGTGCATATTTTTAGCACTGAATACTTTAGTAATGTCACTGGTCCCCCCAAAAGTGTCAAAGATGTCAGTTAGGGGTCGGATCTGTCCGCCGCAATGTCACAGTCCCATTAAAAATCGCTAATCGCCACCATTACTAGTAAAAAATAAATAAATAAAAATGACAAATCTTTCCCCTAGATTGTAGACGCGATAACTTTTGCGCAAACCAATCAAAATATGCTTATTGGGATTTTTTTTTACCAAAAATATGTAGCAGAATTCAAATTGGCCTAAAATGTTGAAAAAAAAATGATTTTTAATTTTTTTTTTTTTTTGGGGAATGTTTTATAGAAGAAAGTGAAAAATATTGCTTTTTTCAGAATTGTTGCTCTTTTTTTGTTTATAGCGCAAAAAATAAAAATCGCAGATGTGATCAAATACCACCAAAAGAAAGCTCTATTTTGCGGATCTGAACGGTCCCCCCATGCATCCCTATGGGGCATCAGATGTCAGCGGAGACATGTCCGCTGACATCCGATCTGATCCGATCCGTCAAAACTGGACAGATGGAAACCCTATTTTCCATCCGTCCAGCGGATCGGGTGGGATCGGATGAGAATGGACCGACGGTCTGTTCCCATCCGATTCCCCCCATAGAGATGTATGGGGAACTGACAGCTGTGTCTCCGCACGCAGTGCATAGAACAGCTGTCATCCTCCTGCTCAGCGGGGGATCGGCGGATCGATCCCCCGCTGAGATAAACGGAGTCCGTCCAACGGACGGGCTGTGTGAAAGAGCCCTTAAGGCACTGCTCATACCAGTGTACTGAAGCATACACTAATGTGAGGGCTGTGTTTCACACAGGTGTTCCTTGCCTGTGCAGGCAGTCCCATTCATGTCAATTGGGATGCAGCGGCTGCACGGACACAGCCGCTGCTCCCAATCTGAGATCTGTGTTTGTCACCCTAGGACAAGAAGTGTGTTAGGACTACAACTCCCCTATCATTATTTCTATGACATCAGAGAGGTGTTCTGTAGTTCAGTAAAATTTTGAAAAGATTGCTGGAGATAAGACTGCAGAGCGCTCAGGACAGCACTGGATTTTAGGTAGGATCAACGGGTATTTTTTTATGGTCCAATACATTTTTATTGAATTTTACAGTAACAAAGCATGGGATGTAAATGCCCTTGAAGTACGGTAATCAAGACTTTGAAGACATGGTACTGAAGCACCCATACACAGATCAGCGGTAATAGAATAAATCAATTTAGCAGATAAAGAGGTTATCCAGCATCAAAATAAACAACATCAAGCAAAACTGAGGTTTAAAGAAACTATGGTTAGATGATGGTTCAAAGGGTGAGATTACAACATGAGTAGCAGTCAGGTGGTGGGGATCAACAGGTATTTTTGTACTTATCGTCCAGATAAAATATGTATAGCTTTTCATTTCAAAATAGAAGTAGTGATATGTTATATTCATTAAAGCGTAACTCCACTTTTGTTGAGGAAAAAACATTCCCCTCTGGATTTTAACAAACTTTGTTGCAGATTCCTACCTTTTGTTATTCCGAAGAAATCCCTGTTTGTGCCTCTGTGTTGAGTGGGTCAAATGGGAGTGGTTTCATAATTATCTATCAGCTGTGACAGCTGCAGGGCACTAATGAGGAAAGCTGCTTGGCCTGCATCCCTTTAGACATGTTCCTATTGGGGGAAGTGGAAGGTATTTGGTACAACATAGACCCTCCCTGAATCAGGACGTTACTCCTGAAAATGGCAAAAAAAAATTTACCTTAATGTATTCCCAATATTATGTTAAAAAATGTTTTACACTTTGTGAATTCCTCAATTGATCCAGTGCTATGCACAGCTGCAGTCTTCTCTCCTTTCTCTTACTCTTGACACAGGCTCGGGAAGCAGCAGAAGCCATTGGGTCCTGCTGCTGTCATTCAAATGCTGTAAGGAGGAAGCAGGGGGTGGGTCCAAGCCCCGCTGCGTGTGTCTATGGAGTGTGGCTCTATAGACACACACAGCTCAGGAGCAAGCACACACAGTGTGCCCCCATCAGTTCTGGTACAATGTCACCTAGCCCCCAGGGCAAAGAGCCAAACCGTTAACCGCCCGTCCCCTCCCCCCCGTTCATAATGTGCAAGCTAAAATGCCTGTCTCTGTCATTGCTCCTTTTAGCCTTGTAACAAAAGGAAGGCACCCTCATTCCTAAAGTAAATCACTGCGCCCAGGGCAGCCACCCCTCTCACCCACCCCTTGCCCTGGCCCTGGCTCCCAAAGTAAACAGCTTGTTATGGGGGAGTAGGAGAAGGGGAGGAGCCAATAAGTCTGGCTAGGGACCCTAGAATATGAGGTTTGGGGTCAACCGTTAGACAGAGCAGGTGAGTAAAGCATGTTTATTATTTTCATTTTAAACATTTTTGCCTTTAGTTTCTAAGTTTTATATGACATGAAAAACGTTCTTCCCTTTTGCTGCCCTCTAATTATTGAAAGAAGCATTTAATATAAAATATTATATGCTGTTTAAGTTGATCTCCAGGTTTCATGTCCCTATGAAAGTCCTTATACAAAAGCTTCCTCTTATTGGCTGAGAGGCAAGCAGATGATGCCATGATCTCCAACTTCATTCAAAAATACAAAGTATTCTGTGAATGGCTGAGTTGTGTTCAGCTTGACACTTTTGTTCTGGGAGACGGGAAGTCCCTGGCTCACTGTCCA
Source organism: Pelophylax lessonae (assembly GCF_965119305.1). Classification (NCBI taxonomy): domain Eukaryota; kingdom Metazoa; phylum Chordata; class Amphibia; order Anura; family Ranidae; genus Pelophylax; species Pelophylax lessonae. The sequence goes on along the minus strand of NC_138771.1, from coordinate 532,965,836 downwards.
AACACAATGCTGTATCTGGGGCTACATACAGTTAATACACTGCGCCCCCAGCTTGGCCCAAATTAACAATTTAACAGGGACATTAAATGTAGAGATCAGCTTTAAGATGTGGGTCTCAAGCAGTAGCAATAGAAGAAGCCCGCCTACAAGACTCTGCTGAAGTAGGTTTGGGCAACAATCACCCACTGGAGTTTATTTACTAAAACTGGAGAGTGCTAAATCTGGTGACCAATCAGCTTCCAACTTCAACTTGTTCAATTAAGCTTTGACAAAAAAACTGGAAGCTGATTGGTTTCTATGCAGAGCAGTACCATATTTTGCACTCACCGGTTTTAGTAAATCAACCCCTGTATATACAATGTAATTACATTCTACACTGGACCCTTCCCATTCACTGTCTTAACTGACTAGTACACTGCCCTCAGCTGCTGGGAAATGAGAGACAACCTTCCAAACAGGTCCTGCTGCCAGTGCCATCTTAAGAGCCTTAAAGGGCCCCGGGCAATGCAGTGCACTGGGGCCCTGCCTACACAATCACCCATGAGAATAAAAATGCAAACTATCGATAAGGCGATATTTATTGGTACAGCAGTGCCAGGCTAATGACAGCTTCCAAGTTCGGCGGCTGGGTCCGGTGAACACACACACGGACGGGAGTCAGACTCGACTGTCCTGTGAGTGCTTGTTCCCGTGGAGGCGGACAGGCATTCCTGCAGTTGTGGGCTCCTCCTTCATGGCCCAAGTGGCCTGACAGCAGTGCAGGGCCGACAGGCGCTTGCCACCTGCTAAGTTCGGTGGCGGGATGCACACGGGAATCGGGATTAATGCTTGGCTGGGGCTGGTGGGGCCCCCTGGGCAAGTTGGGCCCTCGGGCAACTGCCCGGCGTGCCCATTCGGTAAGATGGTTCTGCCTGCTGCACTTGGAAAAAAAAAGAGCACCACATTTATAGAACATGATATTATGTAAATTTACTAGTTATTTTATCCAAGCTGTATATCTTCATCACGTCTTGAGCTGGACAAACATTACTCATAACAGATCTGTGCCTATAGACACTGCTCTTCGGTTATATGCCCTCCAGAAGAATGCATAGGGCTTTGACAAATACGTTTTACTTCACCAATGAAAAATTAACCTAGTTTTGTCATTTTCTGGTTAGTCATAGAACCGGTGAGTGTGGTGTTTTCTAGGATGTGCCATTTTAATGATTTATCACATTTTTGGTTACTAGGATGTCCAAAGTAGTCCAATGTAGTTATTGTCTGTAAATAGGATGAGAGTGTTGTTTGCATAACACTGGACCTATGCTCTAGATCTGAAAGAGACCCCAGCTAAGCCATCTTTCCAGTAAATGTTCATCTTACTTACAGTATCACTGTCAGCCAACTAGAAACAGACAACCACTTGTGTGCCAGGGACTATCATGTACAGGAGCCTATTCACTGCCACTAATAAAGGGAACAATTTCTTCAGAAAAAAAAAAGGTGGTGCTATTGCATACTTCCCAACTTTTTCAGATGGGAATGAGGGACACCTATTAGCAAAAATATGTAGCCATAGGACACACCCCCTGCCACGCCCCCTTAAAGGAGAATTATACAAAAAAAAAAAAATGATTAGTTAAACCCACCTACATTTGCCTTTTTTTACCACTACTATTCCTTTATACTGGCTTTTGAAATTTACAAATGCAGCCAATTAGAAATCAAAAAATCAGGGACAGTTGGGAGCTATGATATTGATAGACCCCACCGTCTGAAGATATGCTAAGCAATTTGTTTCTTCTTGTACACAAAGATCTGCTACATTTCATGGGTGGAGGAGAAAGGTGAGATTATTTTGGAATATGGTTTGTTGTACTTGGGGCAGAGTGGGGATCTTATACTGCTTTGAACAAATCTAGATTTATGGTGTGTGTGTGTTGCTCTGTCTTAAGGAGGATTGGTCTACATCCAAGGTAAAAAAGAAAAAAAGAAAAGAGGGCGCACCGACCTAGTGCATTACCATAAATGTAGCGAATAAGCATGCAGATGGTCGCATGGGGCTGCTGTGGCTAGGCTGACGCGTTTCAGGGGCGAACCCCCTTCCTCAGAGCCAGAGAAGAGCAGCATTTCTCTGGCTCTGAGGAAGGGGGTTCGCCCCTGAAATGCATCAGCCTAGCCACAGCAGCCCCATGCGACCATCTGCATGCTTATTCGCTACATTTGGGACCTTGGCTACCTTGGAGATTGTACATGATATGTTGATGTGTGGTTTATCACACCAGTTTCGTGAGTATTCTGTACACTTTTTTTAACATTTTAATAAATGGTTTTTATGGTAATGCGCTAGGTCGGTGCGCCCTCTTTTCTTTTTTCTTTTCTCCCAGTTGGTTTTGGACAGCCTTGATCCTGAAGGGGGCAGCAAGACCGGCAGCCTTTTTTAATGTCTGAGTTTGAAGTGTACCTCTCTCTGCTCCGTCAGACTCTACTTAAGCGCAGGAGATTTTGCTTTACTACATCCAAGGTAAGCCTGCCTACAATAAATCATCTCTTTCTCTGGCTTTTTAATGAATCAAATTAACAAAAGCTATGTTTGCAATCTACATGTTAGAAGCATTTTACTTTTCTGTGCTGACTAGCTGGATTGAGAACTGGGGAACTTCCATACAGAAACCTTTGGAAATATTCAGAATAAAAAAGCAATCCAAACACCAATACATAAAACCAGGGGAACACATGTAAGACTCGCTTTGAGTGGAGACTGGTGTGCTAAGTGGCTATCTGGTTTCTTATATTTTATTGGAACGAAATGTAATGGTATATCCTGCCATTTTTCAGGAAACAATTCCTGTCCAGCTTAGGGGATCGGTGTCAGAGAAGCAATTACAGTAACAATGCCATGTGTCTGTGTCTCTCCCTGCAGTAGCTGAAAGCTGTCAGGAGTGGGAGAAACTGGCTTCCAGCTGCTGTATAGAGCCACACAGGGCTTCCTTCTGTAATCTGCTGAACCATACAGCATTTGCATGGAAGAATAAGTCCTTTGCTTGCTCTGGCAGCAGACTCAATAAACTCGGATTCTTTGGGAACCAAACCAGTATCCCCTTTAGCAGGCACCCGTCTGCTGACTTTACTAGCTTCAAGGAATGGCCCTCACAAAACAGGCCTATAGACTTAGGTCTGTACTCACAGTATTAAAAAAATAACAGAAGATCCGGCGCCAAAGGTACTTATGGCCACAAAAAATGGAGGATACACAGTCGCTGATGTATAGCTATAGGTGAAACCAAACAGTGAAATGATAATGGGATTGGTCAGCACAGATCTACACTCCCCACTCAGACAAGAAATGATCACTAATTATCTACCTGTGCTCAAAATGTGATGAGTCTTATTACCTTCTGTCGTATATCATAATTTATATATATATATATATATATATATATATATATATATATATATTACTCTTGCCTCCCGCTGTAGCTCAAAACCGCGAGCATGATCTGGTCATGGTGCCTCTTCCTAGCCCCGCCTGACTAGTTTCATCATTTGACGTCGCCACAAAGAGGTAGTACTCACAGTAGCCAGGAACAGATCCTTCTAGGTGTGTCTCCCTTCCAGTCAGCTCTGCAGGACATTTAGGTTGCATCTTCTGTGACTCTGGCCCTCAGGTCGACCACCTGAGGCTGCATGGCAGCCTATACAAAGGAGGGGCAGCGACCCTCCGGGACCCCGCTTTCCATCTGATAACCCTATGCACACGTGGTATAGATACAGTGAGGAAAAAAGTATTTAATCCCCTACTGATTTTGTATGTTTGCCCACTGGCAAAGAAATGATCAATCTATAATTTTATTGGTAGGTTTATTTTAACAGTGAGAGACGTATTTCAAAAAAGTTTTAAATTGATTTTCATTTGAATGAATGAAAAAAGTATTTGACCTCCTGTCAAACAGTAAGATTTCTGGCTCCCAGGTGTCTTCTATGCAGGTATTGAGCTGAGATTAGGAGTACTCTCTTAAAACGAGTGCTCCTGATGTCAGCTTTTTACCTGTATAAAAGACACCTGTCCACAGAAGCAATCCAATCAATCAATCAATCAATCAATCAACCAATTCGATTCCAATCTCTCCACCATGGCCAAGACAAAACAACTGTCCAATGATGTCAGGGAAAAGATTGTAGACCTAGACAAGGCTGGAATGGGCTACAAGACCATCGCCAAGCAGCTTGGTGAAAGAGTGACAACACTTGGTGCAATTATTCGCATATGATAGAAACACAAAATAACAGTATAATCTCCCTCGGTCAGGGGGTCCTTGCAAGATCTTACCTCGTGGAGTTTCAATGATCATGAGAACAGTGAGGAATTAGCCCAGAACTACACAGGAGAATCTTGTCAATGATCTCAAGGCAGCTGGGATCATAGTCACCAAGAAAACAATTGGTAACACACTACGCTGTGAAGGACTGAAATCCTGCAGTGCCCACAAGGTTTCCTGCTCAAAAAAGCACATGCATGTACAGACCCAACTCAAGTTTGCTAATGAACATCTGAATGATTAAGAAGAGAACTGGGTAAAAGTGTTGTGGTCAGAGAAGACCAAAATCCAGCTATTTGGCATCAACTCAACTCCCTGTGTTTGGAGGAGGAGGAATGCTGCTTATGACCCCAAAAACACCATCCCCACTGTCAAACATGAAGGTGGAAACATTATGCTTCCACATATGCTTTTCTGCTAAAGGGATAGGAGAACTTCACCACACCAAAGGGATGATGGACATGGTCATGTACCGTCAAATCTTTGGTGAGAACCTTCTTTCTCAGCCAGGGCATTGACAATGGGTCGTGGATGGGCATTCCAGCATGACAATGAGCCAAAACACACAGCCAAGGCAACAAAGGAGTGGCTCAAGAAGAAGCATAGTAAGGTCCTGAAGTGGCCTAGTCTCCTGACCTTAATCCCATAGAAAATATGTGGAGGGAGCTGAAGGTTTCGAATTACCAAAGGTCAGCCTCAAAACCTTAATGACTTGGAGAGGAATTGCAAAGAGGAGTGGGACAAACTCCCTCCTGAGATGTGTGCAAACCTGGTGGCCAACTACAAGAAATGTCTGACCTCTGTGATTGCCAACAAGAGTTTTGAGTACTAAGTCATGTTTTGCAAAGGGATCAAATACTTATTTCACTCATTAAAATGCAAGTCAATTTACAACATTTTTGAAATGCGTTTTTCTGGATTTTTTTGTTGTTATTCTGTCTTTCACTGTTAAAATAAACCTACCATTAAAATTATAGACTGATCATTTCTTTGTCAGTGGGCAAACATACAAAATCAGCAGGGAATCAAATACTTTTTCCCTCACTGTACAGTCACCCAGCATGCCTGTAGGCACCTCCCTTTGCCAATGGCCAGGGTTGTATCTACACCCACATTCCCATTTGTCAGGTTTCCTCCCACTGTCCAATATGCCCCCTCCTATTGGACCAGTGTGAAACAGGCAGACAACATGAGCAGCATCTAATCACACTGAGCAGACCCTATCAATGGATCACTGCTCCCTGTTAGGCAGAGAACACCTAAATTTGCCTGACAGTCCCCCTGTGAGGCAGGCAAACCCAAAAACTATGCACCTACCTAGGAGGGTGCTACAATACCTTAACTTAGATCTCTTCTGGCCAGTCACGTGACCTCCGGCAGCTCTATTCCTCCTATCTATGGGCTACAGAGGGAGGGGCCTAGATCTCCCTCTGACGTCAGCTGGGGAGGTCACATGACTGCTGTGCTGGCTGCTCAGCCCCTTCCACTGTAGCTCTTAGATGGGGAGGAGAGCGGCCGGGGGTCACTTGACTGACCAGAACAGATCGAAGATAAGGTATTTACAATGGCATAGTTTTAACCACTTGCTGACAGCCACAAGTACATTTACTGCGGCGGTCCGCCCCTTACAGGCAAAGTGAGGTAGTACTATGTCGCTAGCCTGTGAGCCTCTAGGGGGCGAGCGCGCGCTGCCGGAGGCACGCTCCCACCCCCGCTCGTTCCTTAATATGTCCCTGCGTGTGACTGGCGGACCCGATGTCCGCCGGTCACTCGCGATCTCCCGGTGGAGAGGGAGAAAGGCAGGCGGCTGATGTAAACAAAGCCGCCTGTCATTCTCCCTGGTGTAACTGCAGAGATCATACGATCCTGCTATGTAGGATCGTATGTCTCTGTGGTTACATCACTAGCCACACCCCTTTACAGTAAGAAGCACGCCCCTAGGGACACACTTAACCCCTTGATCACTAATAAAGTTAACCCCTTCCCTGCCAGTGTCATTTTGACAGTAACAGTGCATATGTATAGCACTGATTACTGTAGTAATGTCACTGGTACCCCCAAAAGTGTCAAAAATGTCAGTCAAGGGTCTGATCTGTCCGTCGCAATGTCGCAGTCCCATAAAAAAAATCGCAGATCGCCGCCATTACTCGTTAAAAAAAAAAAACAATAAAAATGACAAAAATCTTTCCATTAGTTAGTAAACGCAATAACTTTTGCGCAAACCAATCAAAATAAGCTTATTGCGATTTTTTTTACCAAACATATGTAGCAGAAAACAAATTGGCCTAAAATGTTAAAAAAATTATATTTTTACATTTTTTTGGGGGAATTTCATATAAAAAATGTGAAAAATATTGTTATTTTTTCAAAATTTACGCTCTTTTTTTGTTGATAGCGCAAAAAGTAAAATTCGCACAGGTGATCAAATACCACCAAAAGAAGGCTCTGTTTATGGGAAAAAAAGGACGTCAATTTCATTTGGATACAGCGTCGCACCACCGCGCAATTGTCCGTTAAAGTCACACAGTGCCGAATCGCAAAATAGGGCCTGGTCAGGAAGGGGGTAAAATCTTCTGGGGCTTAAGTGGTTAAGAAAAACATTTACACTGTGTAGGAGAGGTTATTAGAACAGAGGAGCTGGCTGTAATTGTTCTTTACTTTTACTGCCAGTTACTAATAGCCGCTGGAGGGGGAGCAGAGTGGCAGGGAGCAGCTGAGAGGCAGGGAGGGAAGGGGTGAGGGGGAGAGAGGAGAGTAGTGGGATGACAGCGGCACGTAAACTGACTACGGTAATTAGGGATCAGCAGCCATGATTACCATACCGAGGGGGGCACAGGAACAGGCAGGATCAGCCAGTTATTTTTTACAGCTTAGAAAGGGACAGGTTAGACAGCACAAGCTTTGTCTTGTTTAATATTCTATAAGGGAACAGGAGCTCTCTTTTTTTTATAGGGTTACAACCACTTTAAGTTTTGGCACTTTGTTGTTTTTTTTTTTTTGGGGGGGGGGGGAGGAGCGGGTATCTAGTTCTGACAGGTACTCTCCCTGACTTCCGGTCAGATCACCGGTGCCTGGACCCGAAGACAGCCAAATAGCCAGCTCGGGTGAGGACAATGCTGGATCCCTGGACAGGTAAGTGTCCAATTATTAAATGTCACTAGCTACAGAATGTGTACATTTTTTAAAGAACTGCTGAAGAATCACTTTAACGGGAACCAGTTTTTTTTGCCCTGCAAAAGCACAGGTGAACTCAAACTCAACCCTTAAACCTTAAATCAAGCCTTGAACACTTGACCTCCAACATGTAAAGAGACCCTGTCACAACAAATCACATTTTTTTTATTGCTTACTTGCAGCATTTTTCCTTTCCATTAACTTTCCCTAACATTAATTTTATTAATTAGATCCTTGCTATGTATTGAAAGCCTCTGCACAATCAAATCTGATCTTCCAAATATAACAGTCTTTTAAATGGAGGACTTGTATTTTTCAGGAATTGATTGCACTAAATGGAGGGTTTGATCAATAAACAGTTATTTTCATTAGAAAAATATTGGTCGTGGGTGAAATCCCAAATGAATTCAACCAAATTGATCTTTTCTTTGTTGTCTAAAATTATTTTTTTAAGCAAGAGATTGAAATGATAAAAACCTGTAGATCATCGCTTGTTTATCATTATATGTTTGGTCAGCTTTGACGTGTCAAATCTGTGGATTTTTCCTGGAGGTACGTCCAGCACATTGCTATAAATAATATGCTTGGCGGGAACAATGCTTGGCATTTTGTCAGAATTGTGGGTATGGGAAGAAGTAATGAATTTGGTGCATTTTTCTGCAATGAGAACCCATTAGTATGAATATCCTGCCAAGTGCTAAGCCCGTTTACGTATAAATGAATGATACCTTGAGGATTAGGGTTGTTTAAGAGCTCCGGAATTAGGATACTAAAATTGGGTAAGTTTATCATGCATCTATCGAATGCCATTTATGAAAAGATGGAGGTTTGACCTGACATTTCTTGTACAAACAGCAGGGCGGTGAAAGAAGTGAATTTAATCTAAAATGTTCAGATCATTGAAAATGGCAAATGAAAGACTGTAAAATGGAAGGTAAACATGAAGAGCGGAGGGTGAGATTTATTTATCTCAGGAAGGGAGGTCCTTCCTTGCTGCAGAAGTGTTTGGAATATGAACAGATGTAAAACATGCAGAATACTGAGAGAATTGGGAGGAAATCATTACTCAGTATGGGAAACTCAGATCCTCTATACAGACAGACTGCTCCTTGTAAACTCTATGGATACCACTATGTCACATGTGGGGAATCCATGATATAGTAAAGAAAAACAATGTCACGATAAGGTAGAAAATACATAGGAAAAATATATTATCTATCTATCTATCTATCTATCTATCTATCTATCTATCTATCTATCTATCTATCTATCTATCTATCTATCTATCTATCTATCTATCTATCTATCTATCTATCTATCTATCTATCTATCTATCTATCTATCTATCTATCTATCTATCTATCTATCTATCTATCTATCTATCTATCTATCTATCTATCTCAAACTGTGCTTTGCTAATGGGCAAATCAACAAGTTCACTATACAGACCTAAACAAAGAAAGGAAGGTATATATGTAGGCAGCAAGGCACCAGATTAGTAGCTTACATAGGGCTATAGACTTCTGATGTGGGCACTGCCACTCGGGGCCGGTGCTTCCACTAGGCAAACTATGCAGCCGCCTAGGGCGCATTGCCACCTAGGGGCGCAGCCACGAGTCAGCACTCACGCTCCATCATGAATGATCCTTGTGAGCTGAGGAAAGGGGCGGCATTGGGGGAGGAAGAAGGGACAGAGGAAGATGCCAGGTGTCTGGGGCAGTGGCAGAACTACCAGGCCCTGGCTTTCCACCATTGTTGGGGGAGCCCCAAGGGGCGGGAAAGGAGCCCACCGGAGTGCTAGCTGCATAATGATCCTCTTCGTCTGGAGCTGAGTGGCCTAATCCCTGGGCGGGAAGTGACTCTCTAATCTGAGCTGGTGGGCAGCAGTTCATTTCCCTGGGTCGGTATTAAGCAGGGAGTGGAGGAGAGCTGAACCTGAGCCGGAGCTCGGCACTGGAGGGTGGCACCTTTACTGGAGCAGAAGCGACGAGGCAACGGAATGGTCTGAGGATGTTGGTGATGAAGGAGGTGTAATAAAACGTAAAAGTGTAGCGCTAAAGAAAAAATTGATAATCATAAAAGTAATAAATTAGTGTCCAAATGAATAAATCACTAATAATCACAATAATGTGTTTAAAAATGTCCAATTGAATGAGTCCCCAACAAAAGAACTGATGTGGAGAAAAAACATATATCCGCAAGTGCAATAATCCAAGGGGGGGAGGGATTCTTCCCGGGACACCAAGGGTACGTGAAGGAAGGGAACACCTCTGTGATGGAATATGATAAGCAGCTTACCAGATTTCCATGGCTGCTCAGATTAGTGAGTCAGCCTCTCCCAGCTGTTTAATCCAAACCACTGAAGGTCAGAAGTTATATAGGTACTTTATCAGCTCCAAGGAACCACCACTCAAGATACAGGAGGATCAGTATAGGATTGGCACTCATATGTAGAATGCTGGGAGTTGTAGTCCCTCCATACAATTGCTGTACCCGGCTCGGGGCGGAGCGCTGTCTATACACAACCTTCCCTCCCGCTGGTCTCCGCTTACAAGATTTGTTGTTACCTTACTTGATGAAGGAGGTGTGGAGCTCTCCGACTGCTGCTTCTCCCTCCACCAGGAGCCGGTTGGAGCTGTGGTGAGCACTGTGGTCCAGGAGAGGAGCGTCCTGGGAGAAGGAATAAGCAGGATCATGGTGAAGGAGGGCAGAGTGCAGGCTACTCTCTTCATACTGCCCAGTAAGTGTCCCCAGAACAGGGAATCAGGGTCCCTGGGTGTAACATGGAGTATCCCTAGTGTGAAAGAGAATTGCGGTCACCAGGTATGCCATGGGGAATCCGAGTCACCAGGTGTGACATGGGGGAGAGGGGTCACAAGTGTAACAGGGGTTTGGGGTCACCAGGTGTGCCATGAGGAATTGGGATCCCTGGGTGTGCCATGGGGGATTGAGGTCCCCAGGTGTGACATGGAGGAACATCAGGGTCCCCAGGTGTGACATGGAGGAACATCAGGGTCCCCCAGGTGTGACATGGAAAAACATCAGGGTCTCCGGGTATGACATGGGGGAACATCAGGGACCCCTCATGTGACATAGAGGAACATTGGGATCACTGGGTATGACAGCATTACACGGAGGAACCATCAGATCAGGGTCACTGGATATGACATAGAGCAGTTTTTAACCCCTTCCCTTTTTATTTATTTTTTTTTGGGGGGGGGGGGCGCAAGTAGCTGATCTTGCCTAGAGCGTAAAACAGTCTAGCACCGGCCCTGCTGCCACTTCAGCCACATGTTGCACCATAACTGGAGGTACAGTGATTTTCTTGACTACTTGTTTCTTATAAAGTTAGAATTGCCATTGAAGCAGAATTAAACGACCAATATACAAAAAAAACTTTGGACCCCCAGGAGTTTTTTTTGCCATAATCTGCATTTATGCACAGTACAGCATTTTCACATTCTAGCACACTTATATTGCAAAGCGACCTTCTTCTGAGCTACAATGTCCACCCTCCCCTTCATCACCAGTGCTTTCATCTTTACCTGGTCTTCTTCCAGGTTGAAAGTATTCAGCCACCTTGATTGTCAAGGCTGAAATTGTGTAACTCCCATGTATCTGCACTGCAGTTATTAACCACTTTAACACCGGAAGGATTTGCCCCCTTCCTGACCAGGCCCTATTTTGCGATTCGGCACTGCATTATTTTAACGGAAAACGACGCTGTACCCAAATAAAATGTATGTCCTTTTTTTCCCACAAATAGAGCTTCCTTTTGGTGGTCCCAAATATCAGTGCAGTCCCAACAGCGCCCACCAGTGCTGACAATCTGTGCCCACCAGTGCTGCTAATCAGTGGGTGAGTTCTACTTTAAACAAAGCAAAGAAAGGGGGACAGGATAGATTAGCTATAAACCATTTTCTTTTGCAAGACCTACTTTCTCACATATTTCTATCTCAGCAGTAGAGTTGCTTTAACCACTTCTGGACCGGAAGGTTTTACTCGCTTAATGACAAGGCCATTTTTTACAATACAGCACTGTATTACTTTAATTGACAATTGCGCAGTCCTGCAATGCTTTACCCAAATAAAATTGATGTCCTTTTTTTCTCCATAAATAGAGCTTTCTTCTGGTGGTATTTGATCACCTCTGCAGTTTTTATTTTTTGCACTATAAGCAAAGTATAAGCGACAATTCTGAAAAAAAAAGCAAAACTGTATTTTTTACTTTCTGCTATAAAACGTATCCAATTAAAAAAAAAAAATAATTAAAAATCAAAATGTTTTCATAATTTTTGGGCAATATGTATTCTGCCACATATTTTTGTTAAAAAAATCCCAATAAGTGTATAAAAAAATGGTTTGCACAAAAGTTATTGCGTCTACAAACTAGGGAATAGATTTATGTCATTTTTATTTACTTTATTATTTTTAATTAGTAATAGAGACGATCAGCAATTTTTAGCAGGACTGCGACATTGCGGCGGACAGATCAGACACCTAACTGACACTTCTGACACTTTGAGGGGACCAGTGACATTACTACAGTAATCAGTGCTAAAAATATGCACTGTTACTGTGCTAATGACACTGGCAGGGAAGGGGTTAACACCAGGGGCGATGAAAGGGTTAAGTGTGTCCCTAGGGGGTGCTTTCTAACTGTGTGGGGGATGGACTCACTAGATGAACATAGAGATCTGTGTTCCTGAAAAGCAGGAGCACAGGATCCCTGTGCTCATCTGTGACAGAATGGCAGTCTGCCTTGTTTACATAGGCAGACTGCCATTCTGTCTCTATGGGGAGTGATCGTGGGTGGCCAGTGCACATCCCATCCGTCGGACCCGCTGATTGGCACCCCCATTGGCTATTACACAAAATTATGTACAGGTATGTCAATAATAATTAGTAATAATAGTAATAGAGCCGACCTGCCGCAGTAAAAATTTAGTAACTGGTTGGCAAGTGGTTAAAGGAAAAATGGCCTCTGTTGTTTGTTTACATATAAAAGAGGTAGTGACATCGTCACTGTACTGTACATAGCCTGTGCAGACAGCTGAACTGTGGGCAGAGTTCAGAAGCTCCACCCACTACAGATTGCCTGCAGGAAACTACAGGAGGGGGCGGAAATCAGACCAGTCACCCTACACAAGGAGAGAGAGCAGCGGTGATTGGTCTTCATTACAGAGGGAAAATTTCATGCTGAATTACTGCACAGATCTTGAAGAACTAAACAAAACATATCAAGATTCAAGTAAGAATACAGGCTATCCTTTGAACATCCACATTTGGCACCTCTGCCAATCAAACTACCTACAGTATTTTTTTTTTGTGCTGACTATTTTCACTACTAAGAATACACACGGCTATTATATTTAGACAATATTTTCCTATCCTGGAGTTCAGCTTCAAAGCTGAACTCTGGGCACAAAAATAATGTATTTAAATATTATTCATCGATAGCCACAAAGGATTTACTTTGATCATTCATAGGTTTATGACCACTGACGGGTTAAATAAATACCAATGGCATCTGAAAGTCAGTGGAATATATTAGACAGCAAAAAAAAAAAAAAAACATTGTCCCTTAAGATGATGTGTTGAAAGCATAAAAAATGGGCATTACAGTTTGTTGTGTATGGGGATGTGTAGCTGGAGACCGATCAGGGTGCCCAAGCTGACCCATGTCCACAGCCAAAAGTCCCGAAAATGGACACATGTACATCAGAACTGGACAAAAGAACAAAGGAAGAAGGTGGCCTGGTCTACCACTGCCACACGGTGAAAATAGTTCAAGAATGGTTTGAGGAACTCTAAGAATTCTCCAGATCTCAATCCAATCGAGCATCTGTGGAATGTGCTGCAAAAACAAGTTCAATCAATGGAGACCCCACCTCTCAGCCTACAGGATTTAGCGCATCTGCTCCTGAAAGCTTGGTACCAAATACCACAGCAGACCTTCTGAGGTTTGGTGGCATCCTTGCCTTGACAGGGCAGGGCTGTTTTGGTGGCAAAAGGGGGATCTACTCAATATTAGGTGGGTGATCATAAAGTTATGGCTGATCGGTGTAGATCCACTGTGTGCACTAAATGCCTTTACAAACCTAGATGTTACCTTGTAATAACATCACCACATAGCCTGTGCAATGAGCAGGGCTGTAGGAGGAACCCAACAGACTCCACCCACTACAGGCTGCCTGCAGAAAACTACAGTAGGGGGTAGAGACAAGACCAGTCACCTTGCACAAGGAGAGTGGGCAGCAGTAACCAGTATTTATTACAGAAAGCTCCTGCACAGAAGCAAAATTTCACTCTGCACTATTGCACAGATCTGGAAGGAATATGCAAAGCTCACTATGACTGATAATGGAGCAGCTGAATGTATATGATAGTCGTATAGTGCAGGGGCGTAACTACAAGGGTTGCAATTGCAACTAGGCCCCATGCTCCAAGGGGCCTGTGCGGCTCCCCTGTACACCCGGATAGGATGTCCTCCTTTTTCCTCCTGTAGCTGCAGGAGGAAAATGGAGGAGATTGGTTCCTTTGTATGCTGGCCCCACCACTCCTCCTAACCAGTTCACTTGTGTTCTGCTGTCTCTGGGCCCCTGTGTGCTACCCTGGTCCCCCCCCCCCCCCTACTGTGCTCCCTTCCCTCTCCTGCCGGCTGCTGCAGGGGATGTGTCACAATAGAGAACCAGGAAGGGGTCAGTAAATATATAATTTACCAGCTCCTTCCTTTTTTGAATGGACAAAGTCATAGTCAGTGACATTGTAAAAAAATAAAATAAAATTATAAAAAATAATACAATTAGAATACCAAAAAATAAAAACTATTGACCCTGGCATTCCACCAGCGTGGGGAGGCCCCAAGATGGCAGGAAGGGGGCCCACTGCAGAACTTGTGAAAGGGTCCCGCTGCGGGACCATAACAAAGGGCCCCGCAACGAGAGTAAAGGGCCCCAGGATCAGTGGGAAGAGACCCAGGCTTGAAGGGAAGGGCCCCAGCCAGGGGTCCAGGGGGGGCCTTCATGGTTTCTTGCACCGGGGCCCTGAAGGTTCTAGTTACGCCTCTGGTATAGTGTATAAGTATAACAATATGAACCATATACAGCAACTGTAACCCTCACATATGGAGTACACAAAGTGTACACAAAGGGTAAAAATACAAAAGAGAAGATGCAGACAGATAAGAAACTTGGGTAAAGAGAAGAAATATCATGTTATGTGCATATTATTGTAGTTTATTTATGTAAGTACAACACATTCCCCATTTCTTAACATTGAAGCACTGACATCTGTTCCTCACCCTGAAGGAGCTTACAATATACAAGAGAATACAATAACAATTCTTGAAGCATTAATGCAGTGTTAACAGACTACTAATACTTTCCAAGTACTGGTGAAAGTTTTAGTGAAAGTTTCGTTTTCTAATGTTTGCACCTATTGCAGTTAGGGATTTTCAGTATAAAACATAAAAAAATATAGTGCAGATTTGTCTGTTGGTAGAATTAGGGTAGATTCACAGCAGGTTTGGTAGGAATGGGTTGGGCGGGTATGCCAGTGCAGTCCCACCACATTTTGTCTCCTACCCAGTCTGTTCATACCATTGCATTGTGGTGGCGCTGGTGGGAGCTAAAAGAAAGTATGTCAGTCTGTCCTTTTTTCCAGCGCAGTGTGAGGCAATCCACCGCCTTGCACCATGTGGTGGCCAAAAGAACATAATGAAATGACGCTGTGTGACATTTCAATGCAGTTCATTCAAAAAAAGAAAAATAACAATGCGACGCATCGGCACTGCAGTCATCCCACTGCCTGCCACCCACTGCACAGTGCAGCCGCTGGTGTGAAAAGACCCTCATGGGTGAAATATTCTTTAAAGTAGCTTCAAACCCTAAATGAATGACATAGTTTGCTTTTTTACTAAAATACTATTTCACTTTTTTCATCCTTCCTTGCATATCAGCACCGCTGTTTCCCTGCCGACTATTTGCCACCACTCCCCATTTACATGTACTCACTACATTTAGAATGTAAGCATGTAATTGCTCAGAGCGGGTTCCCAGATGGTGATAACAGTGGAATACCCCTGTTTAATCGGTGTCACCGTACTGCTTATAGTCTCCCCTGGGGCTCCATTCATTAGCAGTACTAGATTAGAATATCTTGTGAGGGTCAATAAATCGCTTGACTGATATAGCTCCTGTTGCTTTGTTACTGATTCTCATCAGTCAGAATCATTTCATAGTTGTGTGTTTTTTTGTTTCACTGCTTGATCGCTATCTATACATAAATGCAAAATGTGTTGAATGTGCTTTCCGGTCATGCATTGGCAATTTGCTTCTAAACTGTCAGTCTACCTACTGAGAGGTTCTAATTTTTGCTTTTTATTTTCTGCACTTGACTGCTCTACTGTTTAAATCCCTGAACCTGTACAAACCGAGGCCAGAGTGTTCCATGGTCCCAGAACCACCTTATCCAACATGAGCTTTATTCACACAAATTATGGGACAACCATGAACTAGCCAATTCACAAAACTGGTTTTTAAAGTAATACTTCATACACACTGTTTACTTTACATTGCCCCTTCTATTTCTGTATATGTATAATGGCACTGTAATTATTTTTATTTTGAACATGGTCACATGTTATATAAAAAAAAAAACCTTTGGGGTACAGAGCAAAAACAAATAATTAACATCAATAAACTGTTTTATTCATCATACAAATATTTATTTGAAATCAAATATTTATTATTTTTGGCAATAACATGGTGTTGGCAGATTTATGCCAGTCACAGGCTGTGTCATGCCCCTCCAGCCTGTGTCTTAGAATAACAGGGAGGAGAAGCCTCCATCGAACAGGATGTATTACCCCACTCTCCCTTGTTTAGCTGGTTAGTGGAAATGGAACAGGAGGGAGGGAGGGAGTGGCCTGTCATTTACCACTGTGCATACACCCACATGTGTGACTCTATAGTCACACAGGCTGCTCAGATGTGATAGAAATTAAATGCTCAGCACAGAAAAGTGAAACTGAGCATGTGCGGAGCTGCCAACATGGCTTTGCAATATCACCAACTGCATTGGGGACATGAACAGAAGGTGGAGATAGAGAACAGCAGGATCGACCAGTTTTTTGCAGAATACAAAAAACTCAATAGTGACAGAGTGAGTATGAAAAGCATGTAATACAGCATTTATTGGTAGTTTTTTATGATGTGGGTTTTAGGACACTTTAAGGAAGAAGAACATATTGTTAAAAAAAACCCGATATCAAATCCCATTTTGACTTTTCAAAAATAATAAAAGAATAAACATGAAAAAATATATTATTGCCTGTATACACTCAAACTGCATTTTTAAAAACAAATACCGACACTGCTCATCACCCTGAGCTCACCCTCTCTATACCTGACTATACCTGGGACTAAAAATGGTTCTAGTGGGAAACCTAACTGACCTAAGACTGGGAAAGTGGCTCTGCTTTCAGCAGGACAATGACTCTAAACATACAGCCAAATTATAAAACATCTTTAAAGCCCAGTCCTCAATGCAATTCGGAATCTGTGGTCGATTTAAAAATTAGTATTCATGCAAAGATCCCCATCCAAAGTAGAAGAGATGGAGCACTTTTGCCATGAAAAATTGGCAAAAATTGAAGGGTCCAGATGTGCAAAACTGGTAATTTTCCTATGAATTAAATACAGCTGTAACTGCAGCCAATTACTATTAATGGAATTAAAAAATCTGTTCAACCAACACAGCTTGGTCTTGGCCTCGCCAGCCTTTTACTCGGCAACAAATGAGCAGAAACACACTAACGAAGCCACCACCATCTCTCCCAGAATACAACACTGTACAATGGAATAGAACCTGATTGCCTAATATTGCTGCCCTCCCTATTTTTGCAGGAACTACAGGAGACCAAAATCAAGATTCAGGTACTAGTGCTTGCTGTTTATAAAAAAAATACCAGACTAAATGGTGTATTAATAATATATTAATATTAATGTTCCTGCACTTTAGCTTTAGATACATTTTGTAATGAAATGAATTGGAAAGAAAGACAATGAATAATAATAAAACACAATGGGGTATATTTACTAAAGGCAAATCCACTGTGCACTACAAGTGCGAAGTGCATTCTCTGTAGATCTGAGGGAGAGGTGCAAGGACAATAAAAAACAGCATTTTTACTTGCACATGATTTGATGATAGAAATCAGCAGAGCTTCCCCTCATTTCAGATCTTCCCCTTAGTTCTACAGCGACTGCACTTCCAAGTGCGCTTGCAGTGTAGTGCACAGTGGATTTGCATTTAGTAAATCAACCCCACTGACCCAAATCCCAAATATAACTTCCTGAAATCTAACATTTCCACTGTTCTGTGGGGAAAAAAAATGTAACTTTGCTATTTACAGGTAGATCAACATAGTTAGCAAGCCATTTTGGATACACTCAGTAAAGTCTTTAAATTCCAAAGGAGCCATCACAATGTGCTGCCACAAAGCCTGTTCCCCTGCCTGTGAGAAGTTTCTTTGTTTTGGGTCCAATATTTACAGTCATTGATCTAGAGTCTACCTCAGAACTCGCACTGTGTGGGATTCCATCCAACTCTAAATAGAAAAGATTGCAACCTATCATATGGGGACAGCGCTGTTTTATGTCTCGGAGGGCCGTAATGGAACAAATGTCATCCAAATGAATGGTAATTGTTTCTCGGCTGCTCTGTTCCTCATCTTCCATAAGTAGCTCCATAATCCATGCTCTCTGGCTCTTAATATGTGTTCGAAGTGCGGCCTTGGAGCTGAAGTTCCACTAAAAGAACACTTAAATCTAGCCCTATACAAAAGTTTTAGATGTTGTATGCTAGTCGTACCAACCAAAAACACAGTATATATTTTTCTCCTTGCAGCCTCTATTGCATGTCATCTTTACCTTATGAATTATGTATTAATCTGCTATTATTTATGTTTTTTTTTTTTTAATTAATGTTACATACCTAGGACTCAAACCAAAACAAACTGAGAGAAATACAGAGGCTGCTATAATACTGTTCATGCTGTTAATACACGTTGCCTCTCCTGCCTATGACTGTCTCTCTCTGCTTCCTCTCTATAGATCCTACAGTCCATAGCCAGTTTCCGGCCTGCATCCTTTCTCAAAGAAAGGCACCCAGTTTCTGTTCTTCTCTTCCTCACTTACCTACAGCCCTTGCTTTGCTTTCTCTCTCCTGTTCCCCAGTCATAACCCCAGACATAATCCTCTTCCCTCATGTCCCCAATAATATTGAGCCACACTCATACCCAAACCCCAAGGACTATGTTTAGATCACGATCAAGCTTATTCTTCTCTATCTGCTGTCCATAATCAGATCTCACTTTCTCCTTACCAATCCATAATCATCTTATCTGCCTCTCTCACTTGCACCTGTCCTTGACCAGCCCACACTCATTAATCATCTACTTTCTCTCTCTCACTTTTCCTGGTACTTGCTCAGGTCATGCTCTGCTTCATGTCTCTTTACTCCCTAGTGATCATGTAATCTACCTTCTCTGTTGCTCCCAAAGTTCCATGATCTCACATCCATCCCATGCCATGGTTTTCTGTCACTCTGTCACTTCTATGCCCCCCTGGTTTATAACATATTGCCATCTTGAATCCTCTATTCACTTCCCCTCCACAAGTCCATGTTCAGCCACCAATTTTCCTCCTCTTTCTTCTTTCATTTTCCATATTCAGCTTCTGATTTGCATCTTCTCCCAGTGGTCCATGATGATGATGAACTCCCTCTCTGCCCCCTACTGGCTCAATGATCAATTTGTGCTATTCACCTCATGATCAGTTTAGTGAGATGGCAAACATGTCCAACTAAAATTATCATCTGATTGTGAAGTAATGCATACCAGTTTGTTGTGCTTTATTTAGAGGCTAAAAATCATTCAGCCTAAAATACCCTTACATAAATGTCCACACAATTGCCAGTAAATTCTAGTACTGGTAAAGATTACAAGCCATCAAAATATAAAGCCCAAGGCTTCCATTATGCCACATCCAAATCAATATCAACAACAGAGTACAAAAGGAAAAAATCCCTTGCTCAAGCCAAGAAAAAGCAGACTTTACCGACATAACATGAGGCAATACAAAGACTATATAATTCATATAGTTTATCACAACTATTAAATTGCGTACATTTCTTTAAAAGAGAAAAACCCCCAATAAGAGGGAGTATCAACAATTAACAATCAACACCCAATATGGATTGGAACTAGACTTCTAGTGGATATACTTTATTGCAGTGTTCCTCAACCAGGGTGCCGCGGCAATATGACCAAAAACCTCCCCAACTTAGGTATCCATCTAGTAATACATTCTTTTTGGCAGCTGTTGACCTTTTTTTTATTACAGTGGTGCCAGTCCGCTGTGTCAAACGGGTATGCAGATGTCACAGGTACTCAGGCTGCCTGTGTCCTGCCAACCGATGATGTTATTGGTTGCTAAGTGCCTTTCAGAAGCCGCAGGGCTTTTTGAGAAGCGCTCAAGCAGTGTCTAGGATGTGGTGGAAGGCTCTCTTCTATCAGCAGCTGGGGCGGCACAAGCAGGTGTGCGAGAGGGCAGGAAAAAAAACACAGGAGGAAGGCTGTTCTGCAGCGGTCTGCATATGAGCTGATGGGAGCTCTGGAAGGTAAAATGGTAGCACAGTAAACATTTTTATTTTAGGCATGGGGATGGATAGCAATTAATATAAAATCTCTCTCTCTCTCAAACCGCAGGTAACGTGCATGAAACCCATGGGTACCATATAACACACCTGCGCTGCGGCCAAGCTCCAGTCAGTCAATGTGTCAGGTACGTGCTGGCCATAGTGCAGCTAATGTTTAAGGGCAGATGCAAAGGCGCAGGCACAATCCTGCAAATGTCCATCGTGCCAGGCACAGGCACATGAATAACATTGGTGCCAAATGCCATATATAAGTGCAGCAGTTACACTAGTACTTTGCTGTCTGATCTGCAGCTGTACCTGTGTTCCTGAACTTGATCCTGTTTTTGACCCGGCTTGCCTCTGACTCCGTTGAACCTCTCCTACCTTGACCCTGGCATGTATCTGAACTTTGCTTTTTGTCTCTTGCTTATCTGCCTGAAATTACGTTGCCGATCTGTCTGTACCTTGACCATTCTTTGCCTGCAATCTATGCCTGCATCTGACCGTCTTTTTCCAACCTGGCTCGTCTGACCACACACCCTGTGTCTCTTCTGCTCTGCATGCACCTGCTTGGCTCCTTCTGCCACCAGCCCAGAGTCTGCTGGCCTGACAACACCTGCTGTCTAGCTTTCTGGTACACCCTGGTGACGCACCCGCCACACGGAAGATGGTTCAGGCACCCTTACACCACCATGCTCTTGCAGCCACTGTTACAACATCAGTGGTCCCTAAGCCGGGTTGTATGAGAGGCCTTCCCTCTGAACATTAGGCTCAGCCGTCAGGTACTCAACACAATGTGTCAATGTGAAAGTGCCCTAATTCTCAACTCTATTTAAGTACAACTACTACTTACTACTGATCTGTGAACTGCATTCAGAATTCAGTAGTTTTCAAGGCAGAGTTCAGTAGTTGGTAACGCAGATTTCAGAGTTCAATAGTTTGTAAGGAAAGGTTCAGTAGTTTGTAAGGCAGGGTTCAGAAGTATGAAAGGTATGCCTTACATACTACTGAACTCTGAAATTTTTATTAGCGACTGTTGAACTCTGTGGTACAAACTACGGAACTCTGCGGTACAAACTAATGAACTCTGAACTGTGGACCAGGAGCTCCGTATCTGTCTCTCATCCATTCCTTCCAGAATAGATTGATTGTGTAGGTCATCCCAGGCTCAAGTATCCCATTGATAGTAAGTTACTTTTTTTTTTTTCATATTTTTGGTTAGTGTGCCCCACAATTCTGCTAAATTTAAAGGGTGCCTTGGTTAAAAAAAAGGTTGAAAAACACTCTATAATAACTAAGCTTGCACAAATATCATATGACGCAAGTGTACTCTTCCAAACGTCAATGTATTTTGCAACTTTGCTTCCACAGGACCATTGGGTATGTCAGTGTCACTAAATATAGTAAAGAATTTTTTTAAAAGATATCCATTAAAATTACTTAACTTATTATAGTACCATAGATGTATTAGATATATAGATTGTGTTAATGCTCCCATCAATATGAATTGCCTTACTGAATATATCCAATAGGTGTTTAGTTTCAATCCATATTGGGTGTTCAGTGTATATTCCTCCTTATTGGGAGGTTTTCACTTTTAAAGAAGGGTATGTGATTTTAATGGCTGTAATAAACTATATGAATTTTATAGTCTTTGTATTGTCTCATGCCAATTAAGTCCGTGTTTTCCTGAATAAGGAATGTTTTCTTTTTGTTCTCTGTTAAGATTCTAAGCCATGTAGAACTACCTTTATTTCACATTCATAAATAATAATCATAATTTTACATCACACTAAAGTCCCCAGTTATTCAATGAACCTTGTTTCTTATCATAATACAAATATGAATTAGTTGTCTCTCTCTATATATAAAGTATAATGCCAGACAAATATGATTTAGGTGGAAGTCCAACATTGTAGTATACACAGTGTTTAGTTATAGTGTTACAGTGTTAATCCTTCGTATCCAAGCAATCATTTAAGTAAAAACACCTGCCAACAGTGCCATAAACATTTGCCATGAGTGCATTTATCATTAAATACTCAAGAACTTGTAACCCGGAATAACCCTGACTATATATTGTTTAATAATAAGGTATGCTCTGTCTCTGTCTGTTGACCTTTTTCTGCCTTCAAAACCTTGTCCAGGGATAGTAGCATCATTACAAATGGTGTAATGCATGGCGTTAATGCTATGGAACTGTCTTTTGAGTTTGAACTTTTCTCAAACACGAGCCTGACAATGTGAACCCAGAATTGGAAGCTCTCCAGGTTCACGGTAGTAAAGCTTTTTTAAGCCATTTCCTTTCTATAAGCACTTACTCCAGTGTCAGCTGCACATTATCACTCTGGACCTTTTAGTGAAAACGGTGGACTATGCCTGCGCAATGCGTGTCGGCCACTTGTAATCTCCACCAGTGCTGCATTTTATAGGGTGACAATGCAGGAGCACAACTGGTAGATAATCAAACAAAATTGTGAAAAACTAATTTGGCAAAAATAAATACCACATGTAGCACCCTTGCCCTAAACAGGGCTGTAACTGTCCTGGGTTGTAGTTAGCCTGGCTAATCTGTAGTCTTTGTGATCAAATGGGTTTCCTCCTTAGCCTGGTTTAGCTGTGGTTTCTCCCTTTTGTCAATAGGTTTCACTTTTATCTTTGGCATTAGTATGGTGAGCTAGAGTGAATCCAGGTTGATTATTGTGCATACTTTTCTCAAGCAATCAGTAGGAGTTTCTTTGGCCACTGGGAATGCTAGGAGAGGGTATTTATTTGGAGGAAGTCAGGTGATCTGGGTCCTTTCAAACCAGACTGCGGTCTGGTGACTGGCAACCATCTTTCTACCTTATACACCACCCGCCATGCCTAGTAACCTGCACCCTGAGGAGGAATGTCAGCCCTCCCTGTCTCTTGGGGTCACTTCCAGGCTTCTGGAGTTCGGGGGAGGGGGGTGCGCTACACATAACATATGAAATATCCAAAATAAGTCTTGTGATAACTGTGACAACATCTGTTTTAACAAATGAATAATCATTTACTAATTTTATCGATAAAAGACAAATGCACACTCAATTGTACATAAAAACATGCAGGAAGGTAGGTAAAAGCAAGCAACCCACAGTGTATCTCTCTCTCCTGGATTATTAAGGTACCTGGAGTTTATGGTTCCTTGTCGGTCATTCATAGAGGCTGTTTTCATGTGCCCATGAGAGTATTCACCAGAAGCTCCCATTTATGATTTAGACGTATATCCTATTAACTCTACAGCATTCAACTAAATATATACAATTTTTGCTGATTACTTCTCTATACACAGAGATTTTTTTCTCTTTTATTTGCTCGGGCATTCATAGGAGATGAAAAGGAGGATATCCATAGTTGAGGAAAGTGCCATTTTTAAACCTGCACCAGAGGATTGGCTCCAATTTCTTCCTATGAATCTGGACAATGTTACATTTTATTATATCACACCATTGCACGTCTGTCGAAAACACAACTTGCATATTTATTAAGTGCCAGAACATCTGCTTTCAGTTTTTTGTTTGACAGGAAACTTAGAAATCTTAGAGGAATAACAGAAGTATAAATACTGATCTCAGAAAAGCTAACATTGTTTTCATACAAAATGGACCTAAGCCGTGCGTACTACACATCAGCTATAATCAAGTGACAACTTTGGGAATAAAGGTTAAATGGCTACATAGAGTGCAGGGCAACACTTCTGGTGCTTGGTGTGGCTGCACATGAAGCACAATGTTCTATATGGAAACTATGGGGAAATAAAATGGAGCAACCAATCTTTTTTTGTTGTTTTATTACAGAAGCAATATAGAGCATTATAGTGCTGTTACAATTATTTGTTAGACCCATCACTCTAAAACTCCCTGCCCATCTTATACTAATCTGTTCCTGATCCGCTTAGCCTCCTCAGCAGAACACAGCCTTGTGTAATAGGAACAGGACGGCAGGAACTGGCATTGAATAGAGATTACAGCTCCTATTATCTACCTTACACTCCCAATACTCACCCTTTCTATACTCTCCGTGCTTGAGATCCCAAAAACCGATATTGGAAGCTGTGGCCTCTCTTATCTCCCCATGGTGACTTTAAACACTCTATCATACAATGTACATGGCTAACATGCTGCGGGCAAGAGGCACCAACTATTGCGTGAACTACAACGTCTCTCTTGTGGCATTGCGTTTCTACAGGAGACACACCCTACCTACTCCACTTCTGTCAGAATTGCCTCCAAAACTTATCCCACTTGGTATTATAGCCTTCCTGATATAAGGCCAAAATAGTTGCCATTGGGTTTCATAGAGATGTCAGCTTCCAACTACAGGACATGGTGGAAGACCCCCAAGGCAGATTTTTATTTTAAGAGACTCATTGGGAACACCCTTTGTACTCTAGCAACCATTTATTCACCCAATCAGCAGCAAGCTGAGTTCCTTTCACAAATGTTAGCTAAATGATCAAACTTTGCTAAGGGACTAGTGATTTTTGCCGGAGAGCTCAACATGGCCCTTCACCCACACATTGATACATCTTGAGGCTCCACTTATCTCACCAACAAAAAATTGGCTTACATACTTAAATGCTTACACGAACACCAACTGATGGATACCTGGTGAACACTGCACCCAACTCTTTTTTCTCTGAGTTGCACTCCATGTACTCGAGGATTGATTACATTTTTGTAGACCATCACCTAGAGTGGCTTAGAAAAAGCCAAAATAGAGGTAGTCACTCTATCTGACCACGCCCCTGTCATGGCACAACCTATTATTCCGACATTATCTCTCAAGAAATCCAATTGGAAATTTAATGACTCTCTCCAACCCTAGCGACCTCTCTACACCTAATTTGCATCTCCAACAGTATTTTACTAATAATGACGCAAAACATATCTCGCCCTTAACACGCTGGAACGCACATAAAGCCTTCATGCGGGGCAAGCTCATTAAGTTAGGATCACGTAAGAAAAAAGAACACACTTTTCTGCTTGGTCAGACATTGCGACCGGTTGGGGAGCTCGAGAGCATTCACAAACATACCAATCACCCATATATACTCTCCCAACTTTTAGCAAAAAGAGAAGAACTAAAAGCTCTCTTACACCTTGAACATAAGCATGTCTTTCACTTGGTGTCCAGAGAAATTTACGAATGGGGCAATAAACCCGGTAAGCAGTTAGCCCATACTCTTGGATCCAAGAAGTCATCCCTTTTTATTTCCAAAATTAAAACAATGCAGATGACTTGGCTTACTCATCATCAGACATCGCTAAAACCTTTAGAGAATATTACCATCGCCTTTATAACGTCCAAAAAGAACATCCATAATCTGACCCACACATCCACACTACATCAATATTAGACTTTTTATCTAAAGTGAATCTCCCTAAACTTCCCATTGGCAGGTTGCAAAAACTGGAGGACCCCATTTCGGAGGAATACATAGGGGAAGCCGTGAAATCACTAGCATCTGGTAAAGCAGCAGGCCCAGATGGCTATACTGTCTAATATTATAAAATTTTGCAACACACTCTACTTCCTCACCTAACTAAATACGCCAATTTTGTATCTGGGGGAGGTTTATTTAGACCCGAAAACTTTACACACGCACATTACTATCATCCCCAAACCAGGTAAAGACCCTACATGTTGCAGCAGCTACAGACCCATCTCCCTATTGAACATTGATGCTAAAATCTATGCAAAAGTCTTGGCAAACCGTTTGCTTCCTTTACTCCCGAAATGGACCAAACTGGATTTGTCCCCGGCAGAGAAGACAACTCCCTTAGAACCCTAATGCTAATCGTTCACACTAGACACTTGTCCCAACCCACCTACTTCTTTCAATGGATGCTGAAAAAGCATTTAATAGGGTGGACTGGAAATACCTGCTGGCCATATTATCCCATTTCAGCTTTGGCCACCAGATGATTTCGCAAATTGCAGCCCTATACAACTACCTGATCGCCCAGATTAGAGTCAGCGGTATACTTAGCGAATCTTTCAACCTACACAACGGCACGCGACAAGGTTGTCCATTATCCCCTTTGTTATTCGCGGTCACTCTTAACCACTTAAGCCCCGGAGGATTTGACTGCTCAAAGACCAGGCCCTATTTTGCGATTCGGCACTGTGTGTCGTGCAACGCTGTACCCAAATAAAATTGATGTCCTTTTTTGTTCCCACAAACAGAGCTTTCTTTTGGTGGTATTTGATCACCTGTGCGATTTTTAATTTTTGTGCTATAAACAAAAAAAGAGTGACAATTTTGAAAAAATAACAATATTTTTCACATTTTTTTATATGGAATTCTCAAAAAGAAAAAAGTAAAAATCAAAATATTTTAACATTTTAGGCCAATTTGTTTTCTGCTACATATTTCTGGTAAAAAAAATCGCAATAAGCGTATTTTGATTGGTTTGCGCAAAAGTTATTGTGTTTACTAACTACGGGAAAAATTTATGTAATTTTTTTGTTTTTTTTTTAAATTGTAATGGCGGCGATCTGAGATTTTTTTTGCGGGACTGCGACATTGTGGCGGACAGATCGGACCCTTGACTGACATTTTTGACACTTTTGGGGGTACCAGTGACATTACTACGGTAATCTGTGCTATAAATATGCACTGTTACTATAAAAATGACACTGGCAGGGAAGGGGTTAACTGTATTGGTGATCAAGGGGTTAAGTGTGTCCCTAGGGGCATGATTATAACTTTCAGGGGGCGTGGCTTGTTAGATCATCACAGAGACAAACGATCCTACATAGCAGGATCGCAAAAAAATGTGACTGCTTACTGTCGCCCAAAAGGACAAAATACTGTATCAAACCCATACATCATCCCTCTCTTCTAGATACTGTATATGGAGAGGAACTTTAAACACCTCTCAAGATGGCACTACTCACCAGCTCATTTACATCGCTTGCTACCTGAATTCTTCCCCCATCTGCTGGTGTGGTTGTGGATTAGTGGCCTCTCATGCACACATCTGGTGGTCCTGTCCCAACATTCGCCAATTTTGGAATAAAATTAGATCTCTAATTGCATTTATCACTCGTACCCTCTTACCAGATGATCCCTGGATCATACTTTTCCATTGCTCCCATGAAACTTGTAGAGCATAGAGATGCTCTATCATTCCCTACCTTCTTAATGCAGCCAAATCCCTAAACCCCCTGTATTGGTAAAAGCAGGACATACCTTCCATTAACAGATGGTGCCAAAATATAGACCATATCTATACAATGTGAGGCCTTAGCTCGGAAACTCGTAACACACAATCCTTTTTCACTAAGATCCGGGCATGTTGGCTTAAGTTTAAATCCACTCCTCGCTATGTAGAAATAATATCCATTGAATAGTTCTATTCACAATCCAGGCTTCAATGCTTCAATATCACAATAGGATGTGCCATTTTAGTACTCGGATCCTTCTTCTATGCAGCCATGATGTTGTAATTGATGCAGTATGTGGTCTGGCATTGTCATGTTGGAAAATGCAAGGTCTTCCCTGAAAGAAACAACATCTGGATGGGAGTATATGTTGTTCTAGAACTTGGATATACCTTTCAGCATTATTTTATAAGTCATGTGTCCACAGATAGCAGCCATCTTGGCCATGACGTATCCAATTTAGGGTGTGCCCCTATCCTCAATTGATCAATTACATTTGGAAGGATTGGGAAACAGAGATTTCGGGCACAAAAGTTTTGTTAAAAAGATTTCTTTTATTCAATACAAAACTAAATATTTTAAAATCATAGAAAAATACAGGCAAATGATTGTGTATTAAGGACACAATGAGACCACATAACAATGGTCTATGTTGTACAATATCTCAGTGCATAGAACTTATAAAAGTCGGTTTACATACAGTTCAAAGTACAAGATCATTAGTAGTCATATAATCCTTGGAAACGTATTACTTGTTATCAGAAGAACCGCCGACGGACACCCAAGTAGTATGGTGCCGGTCAGCAGGGTCGACTGAAAATATAAGTTAACATTCACCATGTAATATATGACCTTTGCTCGACATGTTTCGCTTTCTTAGACAAAAAAGCTTCATCTGGAGCATATCATTTCTTTGTCTGTGTGAGAAATAACAATATTTAGATAGATTACATATATGTGTTACCTCATTTTCAGTATGTTATAATTACAATTGCATATCATTTATCTTTCCTTTTAATTACATATAATCGTCTTACACATCTCAGATAAGTCCTTCTATTTTTGCAGTATCAACACAATATAACATTGGGTCTTAAGTTGCATTCAGACACTAGAGGAGTTTAGGGGAAAGAACGGAGGTTGCCAATAGTGAGTATATGTGGGGATCCATGCTGTAGTTATAGTATAAGCATGTATATCCTATTTATATACCTGGTAAATGGACAGAAAAATGTATACATACCTGTACATATAGTAATCAGGCACATATCTTAATCTCCATAGAGAATTCTTTAACGAGGAGGACTGTGCGTTTTGGGAAGCTCAGAAAGGCAATGTATAGTGACATAGTAGTGAGGGTAGTCACTCCATGTCTCATATCTGGGTGGATGAGAGCAGAAAAACAATGTTTCTCAGAGTAGTAAGCGTTTTAATTCTATGATATCACTTTAAGGGAAAGCCCATAGGAATGCCACACCATAAGCTCAAGTGTTCTAAAGTGATAAAATCAGTGTGCCTCATGCTTGTTATAAAAGTGTGTAAGTACCTATAGAGCCCATAGAACATCTGCCCTAAACGGGGGGGGCAACAGAAGAGACACATAGTCATTCTGGACCGTAAGAGAAGACAGGTGCCATGCGTTTATAAACGATTATACACCAACATACAGAGTTTACCCATTCGTATATGGGTTACCCCTATAGTAAAATATATATCATGTATATTGATTTGCTTTCACACACATATGTGAATATGTGTGTGTAATCAATTTCGTATCCGGCCCACCCTCCTCTATAATAGTAGGGGGGTGACCAGGGTTATATATAGATAAGCAGTTGCTACATGAGGTCCAAGATGAGTACATGCAAAGCGTACTTAGAATAAACATAGGTAATAAACGTAGTAGTAAATATATATAGAGTGCCACCCAAAATGATAGATCGCTATGCAGTACAAAAGTTCCAAACATACACAGACACCTTAGCAATGCTCACCAAACTTAGGAAGGACCAGAGCTTAAATGTAGGGAGCATGTCTCCTCTGCTTGTATGTCGGCTGTTAAGCACAGTAAGATTAAGGTGAATTCCCGGATATCATAAAAGTGTAATGTTACAGTATTAATACTGGCCATATAAAGCTTACCCCTTGCCACGCTGTTCCCAGCTTCCGCACAATCCTCACCGGATGGGGAACCTCCACCATACCAGGGCTTGTAAATGGCGCCCTTAAGTAGCATGGATCCCGGGTGGTTCGTCAAACGGACGTCACCGCCCCGGCCACTCCCACCGGACATCGCTCGAGAGCCAGCGCGGGGACACCCCGGCGAGGCTCTCGGCTTAGTCACAGGTGTATGCAGACTATACAGAGGCAGGAAGTGCCTCCGCAGTCCGCTCAGGTGCCACAGGAAGTTCCGCCCGGAAGGGGCGGGACTAAACTGCGGCCTATCTGGCCGCACATATCTCACTGATGAGGCCGACCTCCATGCTTACCCACACTGCCCCCACAGGATCGGTCCGCAATTACATGAGAATTCTAATTGCCTGAAATGAAAAAACAACACAACAAAGACAGAAATTATATATTTAAAAAATACAGATATAAAAGCATATTTCACTAAGGTACAAAGATGTTCCTGGTGAAACCAGGAGATATATATCGGTAACATATTTGTTTATCAAAAATTATTCTATAACCATGTTTATTTTTTGACATTAACCACTAGTAAGGGCTTCAATAGTAACAGCCCTAATGAAAGAACAGGGGCTGAACTGCCCCCTACTAGAAACACTTCCATACTTCAAACCCCAAGAGAAAGTTGCATATTTTGACTTATTATAAATCCTCAAGATTATAATATTGATGAGATAGGGATTATAGCACAAAAAACTGTTTGTTATAAATAAGAAAGGAAGAGGGGTATATGTGCCATAAGACCTATTTGATGTGAAGAGGTATCAGAATAATTGAATATATGTATATACGGGGGGAGGATGACCACGCCAAAACCAAGCCGACACCCTGACCCATATATCCCACAAAGGGCCATTATCGTAACCCGAGTATACTACTCGAGGTCAATTAGGTCTGTTGGCATTAGGTAAGCAAGGAAACCTTCACAGAAAGGGTTTGTACGACTGTGTTTCATTTAACCCAGGTCTATAAGTGGCATTGAGACGCTCTATCCAGAGAGTTTCTCTCTGGAGAATTTTTTTGTCCCAGTTGCCACCCCGAGGATCTTGAGGAATAACCTCAAGCACATAAAATCTTGCCTTTTTGGGATTGAACCTGTGGTATAGGTCAAGGTGTCTGCTCACGGGCGTGATCATCCTTCCCCCTGCTGATACGTACACATGGTCATTTATCCTTTGGCGTAGCTCTCTTATAGTTTTACCTATATAGAACATGCCGCAGGTACAATGCATCATGTATACCACTCCACGTGTGCTACAGTCGGCTCGAAATTTTGGAGCAAATGTCTCCCCATTAGGTAAAGTGTATTCAGTATTCTCCTCTATCCAAGGACATAAAGCGCATTTGCGACATTTATAAGTACCTCTACCTGTTGTTACTTTATTTCTAATGGGTTGATAGTGGCTTGTTGTTAGTTGATCTCTTAAAGATCTTGTTCTCCTGAAAACAATTTGGGGATGTTTGCCCACGTATTTGTTTATAACTGGATCGTCACGAAGAAGATGCCAGTTCCGTTCAAGAATATCTCTCAATACTTTTTCATGAGCGGAGTATTTGGTTATTAGTTTAACTGTCGATTGCGTATTTGGAGGTTTGGCTCTAAAGATGAGGCTGTTTCTATTTTGAGAAAACGCTTTGTTGAAAGCTGTTCTCAACAGACGCTTACTGTATCCGCGAGCCATTAGGCGTTCTCGTAAAAGGTTAGCCTGTATTTTGAAATCCTTATCAGATGTGCAATTACACCGTAGGCGTATGTATTGGGCGTATGGAATACTACGTATAAGTGCCCCTGGGTGGGCGCTAGACGCATGTAATATTACATTCCCTGACGTCTCCTTTCTGTATAGGTTAGTCGTCAGGTGTCCATCCACATGTTTGAGTACCGTTAGGTCAAGGAAATTAACACTCGAGTCACTGGTGGTAGATGTTAACTTCAAGTTGAAGTCGTTTATATTTAGTTGGGCAATAAACTCATCTAGCATTGATTTTGAACCTGTCCAGACAGCAAAAATGTCGTCTATATAACGAAACCAGATTGCCACAGAGGAAAAAAAATGGGATAAATTTTCATCTGATGTGATTTGTCGCTCCCACCCCCCCAGGTACAGGTTGGCGTAGGCCGGGGCACAACAAGTGCCCATGGCCACGCCCTGCACCTGGAGGTAGTGGGACCCGTTGAAAGTAAACCAGTTATGTTTCAAAATAAACAATAGAAGTTCCAAAATGAAATCACAAAATGGCCAAGTGTGATGATCTTGCTCATATAAGAACGTGCGTATCGTCCCGACGCCCTGCTCGTGAGGGATACTGGAGTATAATGCCTCCACATCCAAAGTCACGAGCAGGGCGTCGGGAGGAACCACCATATCTTCAATCATTTTTAAAAACTCGAGTGTATCCTTGACGTATGACGGTAACCGCACTACGTGTGGTAGTAAATAATAATCGATCAAACGACTCGCATTTTCAGTTAAACTTCCAATGCCCGATACAATAGGCCTCCCGGGTGGAGAAGTTAAATTTTTATGGGTTTTTGGGAGTGAATAGAATGTCGCCTGTCTCGGAAATTTGTTGTTAAGAAAATTATAACAGTCTTTGTCTATAAGAGCCAATTGATATGCACGTCCAATTATATCCAAATACTCTGCTTTAAATTCTGTAGTAACCGATGGGGATATCTTTTTGTACCATGTACGATTTGAGAGGATATTAAGGCACATTTTTTTTTCGTATCCCTCTCGAGTCATCAATACTAGGTTACCACCCTTATCTGAGGGTTTGATGACCAAGTCTGTATGGTTTCTTAGTTTGTTAAGCATCTGTAGTTGTTGTTTAGAAAGATTATTTTGTGTTGATTTTAGCTCACAATTTTTAATCTCACCTACCACTGTGGTCAGAAAAGCCAAAAGGTTAGGATTTGTAGTCAAGTCAGGGAAATTATTGGATTTTGGTTTGAAGGGGACCTGTCTTGGATTTACTGTCTTTGTTTGTATAGGTTGATCGGGGGACTGGGAATCCGGAAGACTGCCTTCCTCCAATAGTAAGATTAGATCCCGTAGAACACGGAATTCTTGCATTGTATAATGTTTTATTTTTTCTGAAATTTCTTTATCTTGTGTATTGCGTTGTCTTTCTGGGTCGTAAATATGTTTATACGTCAAGTTCCTTATGAACATATAGACGTCCTTTATGGTCTCATATCTATCCATAGGAGTAGATGGACAGAACGTGAGGCCAAGTTCGAGGACCTCTTGTTCTTGGGGGGAGAAGTGATAAGGGGTTAAGTTAATGATCGATAATTTTAGGTGGGAAGGCTTAGTGATGTGCTCAGGGGAAAATTTGAGGCCTGGGCCTGTGAAGCTGCAAAGTGGCCATCAATAGTGGTTTGTCTAAGAGAGGTAGTGCTGGGTATATTTAAAGGTAGTGTGTTAGAAAAAACCGGTGCCGCAGCACCTAGTGAATGTGTTTGAGAATTAGATGTGAAATCCTGTGTGGATGGATTACTTGGATTAGTGTTAGTGGATAAGGGTTGCAACATTTTTATCGCTTGGAGAGCCAGGGGTCCCAAATAAGGGTCCTGTGCTTCCAAACCATCTTGTGTGAGTGCCTCGACAGATCGAACAGTCTGTCCAATTTGAGTCCCCCCAGTTCCTAATGGTTGAAATTTGGAAGTTTCATCGGGTCGCTTTTTGGAGCGTGGTGTGTAATTGGCTCCTTCCTGTTGTCCTCGTTTACGTGTCGCCATGTCTGTTTTTGGTCTAGTATCTTGATTAG
The DNA here is from genome assembly GCF_965119305.1 of Pelophylax lessonae. Lineage (NCBI taxonomy): Eukaryota > Metazoa > Chordata > Amphibia > Anura > Ranidae > Pelophylax > Pelophylax lessonae. The sequence goes on along the minus strand of NC_138771.1, from coordinate 532,932,501 downwards.
ATCTAATCGATGTTTTGGATCTATTAGATTGTGCGGAGATCGAAGACGAGTCTGATTCCCAGTCAGTTTCCCTTGGACCTGTATTCAAACTCTGTTCACGGGGGCCTCGCGAATAGCGGGGTCGCCTTGAACTATTGGGTCCCGGCCATCGGTAAGCATAGCCTTCCGTGAAGGCCATCTTATCTTTTAAAAATTTAGTTTGTTTTTTACCAATGATATCCCTATTAAGTTTGATTCCATACTCCTTCACCTCCTTCCATCTTGCCTCGTAATGTATATGTTTTTTTAGATTCTCGTTCTTAGTATATAAAGATGATAACTCAGTGTCCAAAGTAGCTAGGTCCAATTTGTATTGGGACACCAACAGCTGGCACAAGTCGGTACTGCATTTGGTTAGAATACGTTCCCACAAAGTTCTAAACTCGCTCGAAGCATTATCGAAGGAGGGGAATAGATGAATCCTCAGACCCATAGGGCATACATTTGCCTGTATATACTTCAAGAAAAATTCTATATGCCAATATAGATTTGACTTTTTTTTAATAAGTCTCTTTACTGTATTAATATATTGGTTTAGGCTTATATCGTCCTTGGCCGGGATGTTACAGGTAGATTCAATTTCAGTCATAAGACCCGTCCATGCATTTCCAACGAAATCCATGGTTGTCCTATGAGTTCTATCAGTTATTGTTAGAATGATTTATGGTCTCTTCTATATAAATTTCTATTTTTTGAAGAAATGTGTATAAATTATGGCTTGACTAAATAAACAACTACAAAATTATCTTCAAACGCCAGATGCAGGCCAAAAATTGGCGCTAAAAAATTATAGGCAACTTTTTACGGGGTTTTTTTGGCATAAAAGATGTTTCACGATCCTTCCATATGATACTGTTCAAATATAATATGTATAAAAGGTAATAAGTGATACTTAAACCTATATACTTTGCTGCTTGCCACTTCCCAGGATGGCTGGTGCTTCCACCTTTATATCAGAATTATTTTATAAGTCATGTGTCCACAGATAGCAGCCATCTTGGCCATGACGTATCCAATTTAGGGTGTGCCCCTATCCTCAATTGATCAATTACATTTGGAAGGATTGGGAAACAGAGATTTCGGGCACAAAAGTTTTGTTAAAAAGATTTCTTTTATTCAATACAAAACTAAATATTTTAAAATCATAGAAAAATACAGGCAAATGATTGTGTATTAAGGACACAATGAGACCACATAACAATGGTCTATGTTGTACAATATCTCAGTGCATAGAACTTATAAAAGTCGGTTTACATACAGTTCAAAGTACAAGATCATTAGTAGTCATATAATCCTTGGAAACGTATTACTTGTTATCAGAAGAACCGCCGACGGACACCCAAGTAGTATGGTGCCGGTCAGCAGGGTCGACTGAAAATATAAGTTAACATTCACCATGTAATATATGACCTTTGCTCGACATGTTTCGCTTTCTTAGACAAAAAAGCTTCATCTGGAGCATATCATTTCTTTGTCTGTGTGAGAAATAACAATATTTAGATAGATTACATATATGTGTTACCTCATTTTCAGTATGTTATAATTACAATTGCATATCATTTATCTTTCCTTTTAATTACATATAATCGTCTTACACATCTCAGATAAGTCCTTCTATTTTTGCAGTATCAACACAATATAACATTGGGTCTTAAGTTGCATTCAGACACTAGAGGAGTTTAGGGGAAAGAACGGAGGTTGCCAATAGTGAGTATATGTGGGGATCCATGCTGTAGTTATAGTATAAGCATGTATATCCTATTTATATACCTGGTAAATGGACAGAAAAATGTATACATACCTGTACATATAGTAATCAGGCACATATCTTAATCTCCATAGAGAATTCTTTAACGAGGAGGACTGTGCGTTTTGGGAAGCTCAGAAAGGCAATGTATAGTGACATAGTAGTGAGGGTAGTCACTCCATGTCTCATATCTGGGTGGATGAGAGCAGAAAAACAATGTTTCTCAGAGTAGTAAGCGTTTTAATTCTATGATATCACTTTAAGGGAAAGCCCATAGGAATGCCACACCATAAGCTCAAGTGTTCTAAAGTGATAAAATCAGTGTGCCTCATGCTTGTTATAAAAGTGTGTAAGTACCTATAGAGCCCATAGAACATCTGCCCTAAACGGGGGGGGCAACAGAAAAGACACATAGTCATTCTGGACCGTAAGAGAAGACAGGTGCCATGCGTTTATAAACGATTATACACCAACATACAGAGTTTACCCATTCGTATATGGGTTACCCCTATAGTAAAATATATATCATGTATATTGATTTGCTTTCACACACATATGTGAATATGTGTGTGTAATCAATTTCGTATCCGGCCCACCCTCCTCTATAATAGTAGGGGGGTGACCAGGGTTATATATAGATAAGCAGTTGCTACATGAGGTCCAAGATGAGTACATGCAAAGCGTACTTAGAATAAACATAGGTAATAAACGTAGTAGTAAATATATATAGAGTGCCACCCAAAATGATAGATCGCTATGCAGTACAAAAGTTCCAAACATACACAGACACCTTAGCAATGCTCACCAAACTTAGGAAGGACCAGAGCTTAAATGTAGGGAGCATGTCTCCTCTGCTTGTATGTCGGCTGTTAAGCACAGTAAGATTAAGGTGAATTCCCGGATATCATAAAAGTGTAATGTTACAGTATTAATACTGGCCATATAAAGCTTACCCCTTGCCACGCTGTTCCCAGCTTCCGCACAATCCTCACCGGATGGGGAACCTCCACCATACCAGGGCTTGTAAATGGCGCCCTTAAGTAGCATGGATCCCGGGTGGTTCGTCAAACGGACGTCACCGCCCCGGCCACTCCCACCGGACATCGCTCGAGAGCTCGAGAGGACTTATCTGAGATGTGTAAGACGATTATATGTAATTAAAAGGAAAGATAAATGATATGCAATTGTAATTATAACATACTGAAAATGAGGTAACACATATATGTAATCTATCTAAATATTGTTATTTCTCACACAGACAAAGAAATGATATGCTCCAGATGAAGCTTTTTTGTCTAAGAAAGCGAAACATGTCGAGCAAAGGTCATATATTACATGGTGAATGTTAACTTATATTTTCAGTCGACCCTGCTGACCGGCACCATACTACTTGGGTGTCCGTCGGCGGTTCTTCTGATAACAAGTAATACGTTTCCAAGGATTATATGACTACTAATGATCTTGTACTTTGAACTGTATGTAAACCGACTTTTATAAGTTCTATGCACTGAGATATTGTACAACATAGACCATTGTTATGTGGTCTCATTGTGTCCTTAATACACAATCATTTGCCTGTATTTTTCTATGATTTTAAAATATTTAGTTTTGTATTGAATAAAAGAAATCTTTTTAACAAAACTTTTGTGCCCGAAATCTCTGTTTCCCAATCCTTCCAAATGTACCTTTCAGCATTGATGGTGCCTTTCCAGATGTGTAAGCTGCCCATGCCACACGCACTCATGCAACCCCATACCATCAGAGATTTAGGCTTCTAAACTGAGTGCTGATAACAACTTGGGCTGTCCTTGTCCTCTATAGTCTGGATGACATGGCGTCCCAGTTTTCCAAAAAGAACTTCAAATTTAGATTAGTCTGACTAAAGAACAGTTTTCCACTTTGTCACAGTCCATTTTAAATGAGCCTTGGCCCAGAGAAAACACCTGCACTTCTGGATCATGTTTAGATATGGCTTCTTTTTTGGCCTATAGAGTTTTAGCCAGCAACGGCGAATGGTACCGTGGCTTATGTTCACCGACAATGTTTTCTGGAAGTATTCCTGAGCCCATGTTGTGATATCCATTACAGTAGCATTCCTGTATGTGATGCAGTGCCGTCTAAGGCCCCGAAGATCACAGGCATCCAGTATGGTTTTCCGGCCTTGACCCTTATTCACAGAGATTGTTCCAGATTCTCTGAATCTTTGGATGATATCATGCACTGTAGATGATGATAACTTCAAACTCTTTGCAATTTTTCTCTGAGAAACCCCTTTCTGATATTGCTCCACTATTTTTCCCCGCAGCATTGGGGGAATTGGTGATTCTCTGCCCATCTTGACTTTTGAGAGACACTGCAACTCTAAGAGGCTCTTTTTATACCCAATCATGTTTCCAATTGACCTAATAAGTTGCAAATTGGTCCTCCAGCTGTTCCTTATATGTACATTTAAGTTTTCTGGCCTCTTATTGCTACCTGTCCCAACTTTTTTGGAATGTGTTGCTCTCATGAAATCCAAAATGAGCCAATATTTAGCATGACATTTCAAAATGTCTCACTTTCAACATTTGATATGTTATCTATATTATATTGTGAATAAAATATAAGTTTATGAGATTTGTAAATTTTTCCATTCCTTTTTTTACTCACAATTTGTAGTGTCCCAACTTTTTTGGAATTGGTCTGTATATAATTGTATATAAAATACATTACTTATCTATCAAAAGTGTTTCCCAGTGCTAATGAAAAAATGTTTTTTATGCAAACAATGAGGTGCGAAATAGTACGAAAACAGATCACTCTATGGTGTAACAGTGGAAATTGTCAAAATCCACATATTCTGATTACAATATACAGTAACTATATCGTACCATAGTTAGTGTACATTACCATCTCACCCGAGGGGGTTAAATGGTGGCATGCGAGCACATAACGTAACAGTCAAGATCATTACTGTAGTTCACTGTAGGCATAGGAATGCCTTTCATCCAATATCTAAATTGCTGCATCTGTAAATGCCAAAAGCCAATATAAAGAAATAGTAGTGGTAAAAAAAAGCACTTGTGGGCTTAACCAATCATTTTTTTTTTTTTTTTTACAAATCCCATTTAAGGGGGCGTAGCAGGGTGTGTGTCCTATGCCCACATACTTTTGCTAATAGGTGCCCCTCATTCCCATCTCAGAAAGTTGGGAGGTATGCAATATAGAATATTCTGACAGGAGGCTGCACAGGAGGTTAGATCTCAGTCAATGGGAGGCAGGTGAGTATAGGACTGGCAGGGGGAGCCTGGGGTAAGTGGGCTTAAATACATACACACTGAGCACAGTTACACTTTAAAAACAAAACCTTAATGGTTGGCATTGACAATAGGTAGAAATTGCAATAACTCAATTTTTTGTTCAGTTATGATAAGTCAGGAGAGCATGGAGTCCGTTACACTGTATAATACAGATTTTGTTTGTTGCTTTTAACATTTATGTTTGATAAAATGACAGGTAAACTTTGTTGATGTGCCTGTGATGAAGAAGCAGAGCTTGTTACATTTTAGTATTTTTGGGCCAATGGTGGTGGTGTTGAGGGAGGTTTTTAAAGGAATGGCTCAGCCTGTAGTGCCTCCCAGAATAAAATCAGAACTTTTTTACATATTTTCAGTTACTTCCTGGTTTCTAGGCCTAGGAAAATGATATCATACATCCCAGGAGTCTTCAGGAAGGTAGAAAGTAGTGTTGAGCGAACACGGACTGTATTATTCGTGTTCGTACCGAATAATTGGATTTTTGTTACCCGAACACGGACCCGAAAACTTTACTGTATGTTCGGGTTTAAAATCCGTGTTCGGTCATTTTATTTCCTGTTTTGTATGTAATGGCGCGCTTTTAATGGCGGGCTTTCAACAGCCAATCAACAAGCGTTTAACTGGTGTGCGCCATCACAGCCATTACAAAAATTACAAAAGCTTAAGATGACAATGCAGATTGGCCCTGTGGTCTCCTACAGTATATGTTGGAATATATTTAATATACTGTTGTTAGCTACATATTTACAAATACAGCAGTCTTACCACTTTTGTACCTTCCACCCCCTTTAACCACTTAAGCCCCGGAGGATTTGGCTGCTAAACGACCAGAGGGTATTTTGCGATTCGGCACTGCATGACTTTAACGGACAATTGCGCGGTCGTGCGACGCTGTACCTAAACGAATTTGGCGTCCTTTTTTTCCCACAAACAGAGCTTTCTTTTGGCGGTATTTGATCACCTGTGCGATTTTTTGATCACGCGCTATAAACAAAAAAAGAGCGTAAATTTTGCAAAAATAGCAATATTTTTCCCTTTTTTTTATATGAAATTCCCCCCCAAAAAAATGTAAAAATCAAAATTTTTTAATATTTTCGGCCAATTTGTTTTATGCTACCTATGTTTGGTAAAAAAAATCGCAAAAAGCGTATTTTGATTGGTCTGCGCAAAAGTTATTGCGTTTACTAACAAAGGGAAAGATTTTTGTCATTTTTGTTGTTTTTTTTTTTAACGCGTAATGGCGGCGATCTGCGATTTTTTTTGCGGTACTGCGACATTGTGGCGGACAGATCGGACCCTTGACTGACATTTTTGACACTTTTGGGGTTACCAGTGACATTTCTACAGTAATCAGTGCTATATATATGCACTGTTACTGTAAAAATACACTGGTAGTGAAGGGGTTAACTTTATTTGAGAGAGAGGGGCTGTGTGTGTCCCTAGGGGCGTGATTCTAACTGTGATTGGCTGTGGCTTCAACTGTATGCAGAGTGATCAATGGATCTACATAGTAGATCCATGTGATCATCTCTCATACAGAGAGGAGAATGACAGGCAGCTTGTTTACACAAGCTGCCTGACTTTCTCCCTCTCCCCTGCCGATCGCAGAGTGGCCGGCGGCGATCGGGTCCGCCGGTCACACGCGCGGGGGGGTCCGTGACCACGCGGGAGTGGGAGCGCGCCTCCGGCGGCGCGCGCTTGCTCCCTAAACCCTCACAGGCGAGCGACGTAGACCTACGTCACTTTGCCTGTGAGGGGCTGACCGCCGCCGTAGATAGTCGTGCGGCGGTCGGCAAGTGGTTAAAGTTGAATTCCAGGTATGATCTTCATTGCACACCTACGCTGGTCAGTGATAGCCACGATCTTCAGGGCCCTGTGCTGAGTGGCTTTTGTGGACTACCACCACTCTTCTCCAAATCACCCTCCTCTTCATCTCACAAAGGGGTTGATTTACTAAAGGCAAATCCATTCTGCACTACAAGTGCACTTGGAAATGCTGACGCAGTAGATCTAAGGGGAAGCTCAGCTGATTTCTATCATCTAATCATGTGCAAGCAAAAATGCTGTTTTTTATTTTCCTTGCATGTCCCCCTCAAATCTACAGCGACTGCACTCCCAAGTGCACTTGCAGTGCGCAGTGGATTTCCCTTTAGTAAATAAACCCCTCTGTGTTCTCTGAATGGTGGCAGTACTGAACAAACAGCCCCCTGTGGTAGTGCAAAGGGGAAGCTGCTTGGCACAAGACCCCGAAGAGCAGGATGATCACTGTAGTAATGGCAACTACCACAGTGATTGAGTTATGCATACTTATATTGGCCCAAGCTGGACAATGCAGGCATGTCTACTACAGTTCAATAAAAAAATAAATAAATAAATAAATTAAAGATCTTCTTTACCCAGGAGTCAGGGTAAGGTCAGGAGGGCCATGTGTAAACTGTAAGCCACAGAAATCTGTAATGATTAATGGTCCTGAGGCCCTCTTGCTCCTTGGTGGTGGCATTCAAGACATCTATCACCCGGATGTTATATGTGTCACACTCTTTCTCACCAGATCTTTACATTTATGGACTATTTAAGATTCTTTCGGAGCTATATTATTTTATTCTAAACTTATATATGTAGTATTGGTTTGTGTTATAATTTCTCCTTTTTATTTCTCATGTAAAAGTATTGTGAAAACTGCCTTTAGTGTCTGTATTCCCATTGGATTGGTTTGCTATTTTGTTGCGCTGATTGGTTTTTTATTTTAGTATATGTGTGTCCCCATAAAACGCTTTTACTACTGACAGAGGAATCTATGAAAGAGTATGAAATAACGTTTTAATATTATTTCCAGGGTCATGATACCATGAATAGGCACTGTGGGCATATCAAGAAAAAGTCAGAATGGACCAATACTTTGTCCAATAAACCGATGGTAGGTAAAAGGAACATCAGGTGTAATGTAAGACATGGATATGTGAATTAGGTGGAACTGGATGGACAATGTAAAAGCTGTTCATAATAACTCAAATCTGGCAGGATTAAACACAGTGACCGCATGACATGGGTCATTGAGAATGTACATGTTTGTTTTCATTAATAAAGAGAATGATAAACGCTGGGGGTAAAATGACATACAGTGGGTACGGAAAGTATTCAGACCCCCTTAAATTTTTCACTCTTTGTTATATTGCAGCCATTTGCTAAAATCATTTAGGTTCATTCTTCTTCCTCATGAATGTACACATAGCACCACATACTGACAGAAAAACACAGAATTGTTGACATTGTTGCAGATTTATTAAAAAAGAAAAACTGAAATATCACATGGTCCTAAGTATTCAGACCCTTTGCTCAGTATTTAGTAGAAGCCCCCTTTTGATCTAATACAGCCAGGAGACTTTTTGGGAAAGATGCAACAAGTCTTTCACACCTGGATTTGGGGATCCTCTGCCATTCCTCCTTGCAGATCCTCTCCAGTTCTGTCAGGTTGGATGGTAAACGTTGGTGGACAGCCATTTTTAGGTCTCTCCAGAGATGCTCAATTGGGTTTAAGTCAGGGCTCTGGCTGGGCCATTCAAGAACAGTCACGGAGTTATTGTGAAGCCACTCCTTCGTTATTTTAGCTGTGTGCTTAGGGTCATTGTCTTGTTGGAAGGTAAACCTTCGGCCCAGTCTGAGGTCCAGAGCACTCTGGAGAAGGTTTTTGTCCAGGATATCCCTGTACTTGGCCGCATTCATCTTTCCCTCGATTGCAACCAGTCGTCTTGTCCCTGCAGCTGAAAAACACCCCCACAGTATGATGCTGCCACCACCATGCTTCACTGTTGGGACTGTATTGGACAGGTGATGAGCAGTGCCTGGTTTTCTCCACACATACCGCTTAGAATTAAGGCCAAAAAGTTCTATTTTGGTCTCATCAGACCAGAGAATCTTATTTCTCACCATCTTGGAGTCCTTCAGGTGTTTTTTAGCAAACTTCATGCGGGCTTTCATGTGTCTTACACTGAGGAGAGGCTTCCGTCGGGCCACTCTGCCATAAAGCCCCGACTGGTGGAGGGCTGCAGTGATGGTTGACTTTCTACAACTTTCTCCCATCTCCTGACTGCATCTCTGGAGCTCAGCCACAGTGATCTTTGGGTTCTTCTTTACCTCTCTCACCAAGGCTCTTCTCCCCCGATAGCTCAGTTTGGCCGGACGCCAGCTCTAGGAAGGGTTCTGGTCGTCCCAAACGTATTCCATTTGAGGATTATGGAGGCCACTGTGCTCTTAGGAACCTTAAGTGCAGCAGAAATCTTTTTGTAACCTTGGCCAGATCTGTGCCTTGCCACAATTCTGTCTCTGAGCACTTCAGGCAGTTCCTTTGACCTCATGATTCTCATTTGCTCTGACATGCATTGTGATCTGGAAGGTCTTATATAGACAGGTGTGTGGCTTTCCTAATCAAGTCCAATCAGTATAATCAAACACAGCTGGACTCAAATGAAGGTGTAGAACCATCTCAAGGATGATCAGACGAAATGGAAAGCACCTGAGTTAAATATATGAGTGTCACAGCAAAGGGTCTGAATACTTAGGACCATGTGATATTTCAGTTTTTCTTTTTTAATAAATCTGCAACAATGTCAACAATTCTGTGTTTTTCTGTCAGTATGGGGTGCTATGTGTACATTCATGAGGAAGAAGAATGAACTTAAATGATTTTAGCAAATGGCTGAAATATAACAAAGAGTGAAAAATTTAAGGGGGTCTGAATACTTTCCGTACCCACTGTAAATTATTTACCATATTTAGAACTTTACATAATCACCAGATACAATAGAGGTACTGTTTGTAAAGAGGATTTGTCACAAGCATCTCACTTGTACTGTGTTAGTCATTCCAATTGACGTCGGATGTACCTGGGAAAATAATAATACAGAGCTTCTAAAATAGCTGTTTCACCTAGAATCAAACACACTATGAGAATTCAGACAGGCCCAGGTCAACAGCCTAGCCCAGATTCACCCACACAGCCTAACAAGCGTTCATATTGACAAAGCTTGGCTGAGTTAAGGTTGTCCAATATCAAGTATGAGTACCTCCTCAGACTATACCACTGTGAGATTTTATGGGGGTCTATTTACAGCAGGGGTCTTCAAACTATGGCCTTCCAGTTGTTCAGGAACAACAATTCCCATCATGCCTGGCCATATCTGTGAATGTCAGAGTTTTACAATGCCTCATGGGATGTGTAGTTCCGCAACAGCTGGAGGGCCGTAGTTTGAGGATCCCTGATTTACAGTATGGCCTTGATGCGCAACCTGCAGACCGTTGGCCTTTTCTGTGCTTCCCTTTGCAGAACCCAGTAATGTGAGTGGCTGTAAGAGCAGTGATTTCTAGCAGTCTCACAGAACACTTCCCCACTCTGACTTTTATCTCAAGCAGGTTTCCAGTCTCCAACTGTGGCATGTCTGCACTCACTAACCATCTCCTCCAGTAAATCTGCAGTTTCTGACAGTCTTCTGTTGCATTACATAAATACTTTGAGTGGTTGTTTTTTGGGCAAGTGTTGAGGCTCCCTACACCTCACAATTCAGTAACCACTGATCTATGGTTTACCTTCTAAGAGTCAACTTCCTGGGGCCTCCAGGATTAATAGCTCTAGTGAAGTTAGCCAGCATTGCCTAAAGCCATTGGATGGTTGTAGAGAGAGTTGTTGCAGATTTATTGTCACACCATTCAGAATTTCTTTGAGGGAATACCGAATAATGTGTAGTGCTGTGCGAGGTATTGAGCAGTGCCTCATTTCACTACATGAGGCTAGAGTACAAACTTGTACCTGAGGCCAGGTTTGCCATACAAACTAAAATGTAAACTACTCTTACAACATGCAGGGTGCTCCTATACTTATTACTTTTCGGGGCAAAAGTTTTATTTTTTACCTAATCTGAAAATAAAAAGACTATGTGTGGACCTTGTAAACAGAAGAATCAGTGCTGCTACCCATATAACGTGCTAATGATAGAGCTTCCGGGCACTCGATCCACACTCATTTAGCTGAGTTGATGATATAGAAAGATGATCCGCACATCAGTTGTTGCTCTTAAGAAATTCTCATTTTTATTTAGAAACCACAGTGTACAAACGTATATAAAACCATTTGACGCATTTCAGCCTATCAGGCCTTAGTCATAACTGAGGCTTGATAGGCTGTGTGGACTTTTTCTTAATATCTCAGAAGAACAGGAAATATTGGATATTTATGCCAAGGCAGAGAGGTCATATGAGAGCCACAGAACAACAGTGCTCCCACCAAGCCATCATGTTACAATAGGCTGGGTGGTAAGAGTTTAAGATGCCCCCACTATGGATGATGGTACAACAGAGACACCTTTGAACACCAGTATTATCAGTAAGGAGGGAGGGGAGTGTGAGATGTACAAGCAGATTTAGATGCACTAATTGAAGCCAAATCCATCTCATGCTTTTTTTAGCAGTTACAGCAACAGTTTTGTTTCTTTGGGATAAATGTTTTACAATGACATTTATAGACACTTTCTAAAACAATTATAACTATGCAGGCAGCATAACTGTTTTAACTTAGTTTCAGAAATTATCTTTATTAACCTTTTTTACAAGGTTAAAAAGGGGGTCATGGTATCTACCCAATACAGGCATGCTATGTGTCTGCACAGTGTCCTGTACCTCTGAATAGCAAGCCAAAGGATGGAAACTGACCAGAATAACACAGATCAGCTTCTATACCTTTTGTAGTCAGTTTAGAACACAGAAGAAATGTGACTGGCAGGATCAACCAGGTACTTCAATTGGAAGAAGTACATTAAAATGATTGAGACTATGATTTATATATTGTACACATACAGTATGTGAACACACACATAGAAAAACAAATATTTATGGTAACATAAACTTTAACTACTTTCCATCCGGGACCATTCTGACACTTCACTCCTACATGTAAAAATCAACTTTTTTTGCTAGAAAATTACTTAGAACCCCCAAACAATATATATATATATATTATGAAAGAGTAGTAAGAAAAGGCCTTTATGAAAGAGTAGTAAGAAAAAAGCAATTGTTGAAAGTAAGTCATTAGAAGTCCCCTTTGCAGTTTGCGAGAAGCCATGTGGGGGATACGGCAAACATGTGGAAGAAGGTGCTTATGTCAGATAAGAACAAAATTTAACTTTTTGGCCTAAAAGCAAAACGCTATGACTTGAGACTGGGGCAAAGGTTCACCTTCCAGCAGGACAATGACCCTAAAGATACAACCAGAGCTACAATGGAATGGTTTAGAATTGTCCGAGTCGAAGTCCAGACCTAAATCCAATTCAGAATCTGTGGCAAGACTTGAAGATTGCTGTCCATCCAATCTGACAGAGCTTAAGCTATTTTGCAAAGAAGAATGGGCAAAAATGTTACTCTCCAGATGTGCAAAGCTGGTAGGGACATACACAAAAAAGACTTGCTTCTGTAATTGCAGTGAAAGGTGATTCTACAAAGTATTGACTTCGGGGGGCTGAACACAAATGCACGCCACACTTTTTAGATATTTATTTATAAAAAAATTGAAAACCATTTATCATTTTCCTTCCACTTCACAATTATGTGCCACTTTATGTTGGTCTATCACATAAAATCCCAACGAAATACATTTACGTTTTTGGTTGTAACCTGACAAAATGTGGAAAATTTCAAGGGGTATGAATACTTTTTCAAGGCACTGTATACTGTATAGTGTAATGTAAGTATCAACTTATTGGAAAACTGCACTATGAGGAGAACATTATTTCATTATCTCAAGTTGAATCATAAATCGATAAATGCGATGAATAGCACCAGCTTAACTTTCCTGGCCCCCTGACAGTTCCTTATTCAGTTAGCAAGATGTAAGTTACATGAAAAATGATTTTACAATACGTGTCAGGTTTGTTGAGATAGTTACAGCCTGGTCTTTAAATTATCACAATACAAAAAAAATAGTATTAAGTTAACTGTATGCAGTTAATAATTGTAATGATAAAATATGATTTTTTTTTTTATCTCACATGTCTTTAATAACATATATATCCACACTAGCAGCAAACCAAGCTGTCCAACAAAAGTGACAGTGACAAGGATTGAGGCAATCTATAACACAGCCAGAGGTGATTACAACTATTACCTTATCTTCCCACAGTTTTCATTTTCTTCAATTAAAGAAAAATAATGGAAGGAAAAACTGGTGCTGTAAATGCTCAAGCACCCTTGGTTGTATTATATTTTTCTCAACAATTCATTGCTTGGTCTTCAGACAAATGTGGAAAAAAATATTTAAAAAAGGCAATAAAGAACGAGTTTGCATATACAGAATCCCACTGCAGAAAAGCCAAAGGCAAATTACAATGTGGGGTCTGCACTTCTCAGGGCACCTAATGGTGCCCATCTTCAAAGGATTACTTAACGGTAAGCCGCAACATGTGGATACTTCATGCACTGACACAGCTCTAAAGTTAAAGTCGATACTAAAATCTCGAGTTTTTTTTGTTAAAAATAACAAACATGTTATACTTACCCGCTCTGCAAAGTGGTTTTGCACTGATCAGCCCAGATCCTCCTTTTCTCTGGTCCCTCTTCGGCTCTCCTGGCCCCTCCCTCCTGTTGAGTGCCCCTACAGTAAGCGACTTGCTGTGGGGGCACCCAAGCCTCAGCTCCCTGTGTCCATTCAGACACGGGGCCATGGCCCAGCCCCATCTCCTCTCTCTCCTGATTGGCTCACTGACTTTGATTGACAGCAGTGGGAGCCAATGGCGCCACCCTGCAGTATCAACCAATGAGGAGGGAGAGTCCCGGGCAGCCGAGATACTCCTGCCACATCACTGTATCGAGATGGGCTCAGGTAAGTATTAGGGGGCTGAGGGGAGCTGCTACACACATAAGGCTTCTTATCTTAATGCATTACCTGAGCCCAATCAAATCCAGTGACATGGGAGCAAGGGGTGGGGTAGAGTCCCACTGTCTGTGTCAATGGATGCAGCAGCAGGACTCAGGAGCAAGCAGCTTTCTGTGGGGGCACCCAATGAAGAGGAGGGGCCTGGAGTACCGGTTGGAAGGCCCCAGAAGAACAGGATTGCACAGAGCAGGTAAGTATAGCAGGTAAGTCTAGCCATGTTTGTTATTTTTATTTAAAGCGTAACTCCACTTTTGCTGAGAAAAAAACATTCCCCTCTGGGTGATCTATGTACATTGCAGGGGTTATAACAAACTTTTTTTGCAGAGTCCTACCTTTTGTTATTCTGAAGAAATCCATGTTTGTTCCTCTGTGCCTCTGTGCTTAGTGGGTCAAATGGGAGTGGTTTCATAATTATCTATCAGCTGTGGCAGCACCAAAGCTCTAATGAGAAAATCTGCTTGGCCTGCATCCCTTTAGATGTGTTCCTATTGGGAGTATCTCACCAAAAATGGCATTTTTGTTGCAGGGGATGCCAGAAATCTGACTTGTATCATAGGCAGACTTCTGGGAAAATTGGTGAGCCAATCACACAAGCAGGAAATTATGTTTCTGGGGTGTGCTCAGTATGCATTCTGTGTACAGAACAGCTCCAGGTAGCCATATTTGAGAAAATACAACAGCTGCAGATTGTAAAGGAATGATAATTTTTAATAACATTCAATTACAATATGATTTGTGTCAAAATTGTATACGCTAGATTGTTTTTTTCTTTACTTGCTATTATTTTTCCCCACGAAAGTGGAGTTACCCTTTAAAAAAAAACCCTACTGTGTACAGACAGTATAGCTGCACTTTGTAAACTATGCTATACCTTACAAACTTATTGTGGGTACCAACAGATTTATGTAGCTGTCCCTTTATGAATTCTCCCAACTATGTTTTATGCTGCATATTCTTGCCTGCTGTACTTTGTAAGCTGTGCTGTATATTACATTTATACAAGGGGCATTCACGTCAAACCGGGACTAACACTGTTGTCTGACATCTTAATTAACAGTCTTTGGACTGGCCTGATACACGTGTGCACCGCCTATCAGTAATAGGACACACTTGCCACTTAACTGAGTGCAGTACCACCACGCTAGCATCCCTTTTTATACCTGTCAAATTAAAAGTCCTAGAATGCCCCTCGTAGTTTCAACAGTTGTTGGTTGCTAAGTACAGTAAACACCCCTCTATCGTGGGGGTTACGTTCAGGACCCACCCGCGAAAAGTGAAAATCCACAAAATAGAAAGAGCCTATTTAAATACACTCTAGGCATGTTTTTATAACTGTCACTGTACGTGTAAAAGCATTTTAAGGTCTTTAAACACACTTTTAAAACAATAGAAACTAATTTAAACACATAAAATATACTGAGAGACAGAGCAAGAGCAATAGAAACACAAAAATATTTAATTAACAATGATTTAATTAGTAAAATAATATTAATAGGTCTTACAGAAAAAAAACACAATAAGCCGGGACCGCAAAAACTGAACCACGATATAACGGGGGTTTACTGTATACCTCAACTGTTTGAATGAAGTTCTTTTTTAAGCCAGGCTCATACAAAATGTTAATTCTCTATCTATATTCTGTAAGCAGAAAAGAATATGTAATTAATTTTTTGTTAAATTTATTAGGTTTATGTGCCTGTGAGGCTTCACTTGTGTGCAGTGTATACAGCGAATAGGCTATGGTTTTGTTTAAACATGATGTAGACATGTACGCTGTTAATCACAGCACATTATGCATACCTCAACTTATTGCTCTCTGGTATGTCCAGGGATTGTCCCAAGTTTTTTCACAACCCTAGCAACAGCCCTGTACTGACATACATATTTGCGACCTGTATTATTAGCATATCTTCTGCATAATATCAATTTTGATGAGGTAAAAGAAGAACTAGGATCTCCTATTAAAATACCATATCTCCAACAACATTTTAAGGGAATCTGATCCTAAAGTTTTACTCTAGCCCCCTGCAAAATCCCACAAATACCTGCCCACCCAGTCCTGCCCACTGCCTTCTGGATTGACAGCGTTGCCTCTGTCACTGAACCCATTCTACTGTGAGCTGCAGTGTCTGGGAGGGGAGCCTGGGAGACACAAATGAAGGGTGATTTGGCTCAGTCAGCGAAGGTAACGTTTTTATTTGTTTTCTAAGGCTTGTGCATCCCATAGTAACTGTATCTGGGACTTATTTAGACTGTCCTACAGAAGCATTTAGCTGTACTTTACCAGACTGTTTCTGTCTGGCCCTATTGAGTATACTGTGCTATGTAATGAGTAATCATGATAGCTTAAAACAGTGGTTATTTTTATTTATAAAACATGCTTTCTAAAAATGTACCCCTTTCTGCCCACCCAGTGTCCTCTAAATAGTTATGGGGCAGGAAGGATCTGCGATCATGTGACCACTGTGACAGTGGTCACAAGATCAGAAGCCAGTCCTGACTATTAATTTTAAGTCCAGACTGAGAGCTGTCTTTGATGGCTCAGTTTTTGTGCTGGGAGTGTGCTGTGAGCCAGCTCTTAGAACATAAACATTGGCCACCCAGCGATGCATATGCGGCATGTGGGCATTAAAGTACATGCTTTTGCTGCTGCTTTAATGGCATAGGTGGTTGTGAAGGGGTTTAAATACCTTGTTACTGTATTTTTTTAAAACTACCCTGCAACTATACTCTTTTTTTAATAAACTAAATCTTGCAGTTAAAGAATCTTCATTCTGTTGCAGAGTTACACGTATGACTCTTGTGCTTCCAACATATTTGTGAATGTGTTGGAGGCATGTCAGATGTTATGTTAGGTGATCCCCCACTGGACATTGTGGTAACTCCCCCAGGCTGCTACTATACTAAAATACATTGCCTTGTTGTAGTGTGCAGTGGAAAGATCCACAGCATGTAGCAGGAGCCCAGGTATTCAACAGTCTTGAAAATATCAGATAGGAGGAGGCCTTAGTTCATCAACAAAAAAAATATCCAGGTCAGCGACAGTTGGAGACCTAATTATTAATCTTTTTTTTCATTAACGAGTGTTAAAAAAAAAGTATGATGCCCAATAGGGATGGGCTCTGTGTTTGAGTCGAACGTAAGTTCGACTCAAACATCAGCTGTTTGTGTGTTCGCAGAACATACAAACAAATGGGGCGCTCAGCGTGAAGTTTGCCCACCGATGAGTGCCCCATAATGCACTGCGTTGTTGCAGTGCATTGATTGCTGATGATTGGCCAAAGCATGCACCTGACCTGTATTCTTTGGCCAATCAGAGCACAATGTCCTGTCAGAGCCATGATTGGACAAAGGCAGGGTGCCTTTAGCCAATCATGGCTCAGGGGCTAAGTCCTCGCCCCACACTATATTAGGCTGCTGCTTACACGGCAGCCGTGTATAGTGTGTTACAATAGAGATTAGGCAGGTAGTTAGTGGATAGTGTGTTGAGTTAGTTTAGTGCATTCAGTATAGTGTACAGGCATACTAAAGTCTATAGATATGTTCTAGTCCTGGGTCCCCTCTCAGTGCTCCCCAAGTTTTGTTTCCCTGTCACTTATAGTTCAGGAGCAGTGCCATGCCAAGATGACCAATATTTCCCACACACGCCAATGTTAAAGACAGGGAGCAGTGCTATGCCAAGCTGGCCAATTTTTCCCATAGACGGCAATGTTAAAGATTGGGAGCAGTGCTATGCCAAGCTGTCCAATATTTCCCATAGACGCCAATGTTAAAGACCGGGAGCTGTGCCATGTTAAGCTGACCAATATTTCCCATAGATGCCAATGAGCACTGAAAGCTGAAAATTGGTCTAGACAGGAAGGGGTTTAAAGTGCCCTGTATTTAGATAGTTAAGGGGAACCCTATGACAGAATTAAAAATATAATGGCATGGGGTCCCCCCCAAAATCTATATCAGGCCCTTTGGGTCTGGTACAGGTTTTAAGGGGAATTCCACGGCAAAATGTTAAAAAAAATGCTGTAGAGTCCCCCCTAAATCCATACCATACCCGAGCATGCAGCCTGGCAAGCCAGGAAAGGCAGGACTAGTGAGCGCACCCCTCCTGAACCATACCAGGCCGCTTTTCCTCAACATGGGGTGGGTGCTTTGGGGTGGCCCAGGGCCTCTTTCTGACAGCCCTGGGCTGTAGTTGTTGGGGTCTGCAGGTGGGGGGCTTATCAGAATCTGGAAGCCCCCTTTAACAAGGAGTTCCCCAGATCCCCCCCCCCCATGTGAATGGGTATCGGGTACATAGTACCCCTACCCATTCACCAAAAAAGTGTAAAAAAGTAGAAACCACAGAACACAGTTTTTGACAAGTCCTTTATTAAAAAGAAAAAATAGTGTCCCTTGATGTAAATTCATCGTCAATCATGAAACCGAAAAAAAGAAAAAAATTCAAAAAAATTCAAAAACGCTTCCTCCTCTTGTGAGGCTACCAACCGTATGCCGCTCTTCAGCTTAGACAGCTCTTTTTAGGCAAAGGGAAGTGCCACTTGGTTATGTCACCCGGTGGTGCTGCCCCCTTCTGACGTCACATGACGGGTAGTGACGTCACAAGGGGGCGGGAACTCCAGATGACTTCACTGGCTAGCCGTGTCCCATGGCTAAAAAAGAAATGGCAGATACCAGATCTAACACAACAGCGGGAGCTAGCATCGGGAGAAGACATCAGCGGAGGGAGAATAACCAGCAGAAGAAGCAGAGGAAGAAGATATCAGCAGAGGGAGAAGAACTGGCAGAAGAACCAGAGGAAGAAGGCATCATCGGGGGGAGAAGAGCCAGAGGGAGAAGACATCACAGGAGAAAGAATACACGTTGGAGCTACGATGGGGGACATTCTTCATTTTTTAAAAAGGACTTTGACAAAAACCTGTGAACAGTTTTTATTTATTTTTGACACTTATTTGGGTGAAAAAGTAGGGGTACATTGTACCCCATACTCATTCACATAGGGGGCTGTTATCTGGGGGACCCATTGTTAAAGGAAGCTTACAGATTTCAATATGCCCCCTGCCCACAAACCCCCACAACCACCACCCAGGCCTTGTCCCCATCAACATAGGGACAAGATGCTTTGGGGTGGGAGGTGCAGAGTCCCACCTGTCCCAAAGCACCCCCTTTGTTGAGGGCATGTGGCCTTGTATGGTCCAGGAGGGGGGGCTCACTCATTTCCCCCTTTTCTTAACTGCTGTTCTGCATGCTCGGATAAGGGTCTGGTATAGAATTTGGAGGGGACCCCACACTGCTTTTTTATTTTTGTCTGGGGGTTCCCCTGAAAATCTATACCAGCCTGAAGGGTTTAGTATGGTCTTGGGGGGGACCCCACGCCTTTTTTTGTTTTTTTTTACTTTGGCATGGGGTTCCCCCTAAAGATCCATACCAGATTCAAAGGGCCTGGTATGAAATTGAGGGGGAACCCCACGCCATTTTTTTTTTTTTGTTTTATTTTTTGGCATGGGGTTTCCCTTCAAGATCCTCAGAGCACAGGTCGCATGCCACAAGTTGGATCATTTAAGATGATGATCCAACTTGGATGCCACTTACATTTAAATCAATGGGCTGAAATCGTGCCCAAGTCAGACCAAAATAGTGCAGGAACTTTTTTCAAAGTCGGACCGACACAAGTCAGACCTGTTAAGATGGCTCTCATAGGGAACCATTGATTTATACACGTCATGCGACATGTGCTACCAAAGTCGGAGCGTATGTCGCACCAGTGGGAACCTGGCCTAAGGGAGGGAAATAACATGAATTGAAAACAGCCTGGGGCCCCTGCCATACCTAATCCACCACTGGTTGCAGCTGTGGGTTCCCTAATAAATAAGACATGCTTTATGCAGTCTGCAGAATGAACAATCCGGTTCTTGCTTTCAGAATCTATTTCCAGTAAAAATGTCATATTTATAAGGCCTATGTTGTGCATTACGGCTTGTCTCTGGAAACAGACCTGTAGATGCTAGGTGACAAACAAATAGAAAGGAAATGTAATTTATTGCTTTAATATCTCAGAGCAATAAGCAAACCTGCCTTTCAATGAGCCATTAGTAAAGATGCATGCTTGGACAGGATCCCTCTCTTTAGAAGCACAGTGAGAGAGGCCAGCAGATAATTGCAGATAAGGGTATTGTGGAAGAGCATAGAGCGAGGACTTAATAACAATCGCACCAATGGGTGATGTTTTTTTATTATCACACAGAAGACATTCACAGGCAGGATTTAAAATAATGACTGATAAAACTTGGCACCTTGGGTCTTTTAATCAGCACACCTTCTGAAATAACATGAGCTTGGAAAAACTTACAAAGATATAGCACCTGTAAGGCAATGCTATATCCAAATTGGGGGAGTTAAAGGTTATTGATTTTATATTTTGCAATGAAATTAGGGTGAAAGGAAGCTGTACCAATTGGCAATTTGCTGTTTACTGACATTCCATTTCATTTAAAATATATTTATAGGGTGTCTGCAATACTTTGACTGTCTTTGTATGTGTTATTAATCACATGAATTATGGTGATTTACAAATGTATTCATGCTTAGTCCTTTGTGGTTCATGTAAACCTTGAAACATAATGTCACGATTATGTGTCACTGTAAAACTGCATTTCTTGTTAATATATCTAAAAGTGGTGTTTTTTTTTTATTATTTATTTTTAAATATGAGTAATGATTCACACTTTAGTGATTGATTGCAGTGCTTTAAATGGTTCGGGTTAAGGCAGCCTATTGATTATGAATGGGCTGCTAATGCTCGATAAGGGATTTACAAAAACACAACTCTTTATTTAGCAACCTGCATTGGACTATACTGTACAATTCAATGGGGTGCCACTTACAGCGAATGGCACCACAGTCCACATAGAGCAGGTGTGTCAATGTGCATTGCATAAACTCGTGCATTTTTTTGCACTTTACTGCAATTGTCAAGTGCCCTGCAGAAGTCCGGTCAAGTAGTGTTCTCCCTAGTTTTTTTTTTTTTTAATCAGAAAAAAGTCTCTTTATTGAAATAACATTATATCATATATATATATATATATATATATGGCAGACTCTCACGCTTGTTTACTGATCCTGCGTCAGAAACGTGAACAAAATGTATATATAAATATAAATATATATAGAAATAAATGAATGTCTGTGCTGCCGCTTAAATAAATACAACTTGAAAATAATAGTGAAAAAAATGTCCCACTAGCAGCGCCCAAATAGAATATCATGTGCATACATAATCACCTAACATAAACCACTGTGCCCTCATATGTATACATATACAAAACTAGGAACTGAATAGTGCTTTAACAAATTCCACTGTGAGTGTCTTGTGACAGACAAAGAAGGAGCAGTCCACAAAACAGTCCAATAAAAAAGAAGAAGAATAGTAATAATATGATGATCCAGTGAGATTCCAGTGCCAACTGAATAGAGAAACACCCAAAAGGTCCACCACCTCTGTGCTCCACTCCCCTTAGCCAGGACACTCACCCCCACTTAATGCCCTCCACTCTCTTGGATCAGGCTAATCACACTCAGGTATTCCACCACGGCACAGGATGCAGGAAATACTGGGTCCCTGGTAATTATCAAGCCACCATTCCGCTCATATCATGTAAAAAAGAGGGAAGACCCACTAGTGCAATAACGTAAAACACTTTTATTCCATAAAAGATCCACTAAATGCACGTACATAGAAACCACTAGAAAC
Source organism: Pelophylax lessonae (assembly GCF_965119305.1). Classification (NCBI taxonomy): domain Eukaryota; kingdom Metazoa; phylum Chordata; class Amphibia; order Anura; family Ranidae; genus Pelophylax; species Pelophylax lessonae. The sequence continues at coordinate 532,910,758 of NC_138771.1, read as the reverse complement.
CACTTGCAAAGCACATCAAGGGACACCCCCTTTGACAAAGTCAGGAAGAGACGAAACGTGTCAGTGGTGTGGTTACACGACGTACCAGATGATCGATCGGATGAGCGGAGGTGTCTTGCCACCCACAGTGTTCTGGACTCCAGCGTTTTATATCACACTATGTCTGGATCATCCGCATCTTTGATTGATGTGCTTTGCAAGTGGTTTCTACTGTATGTACGTGCATTTAGTGGATGTTTTATGGTGAGTGTCCTGGCTGAGGGGAGTGGAGCACAGAGGTGGTGGACCTTTTGGGTGTTTCTCTATTCAGTTGGCACTGGAATCTAACTGGATCGTCATATTATCACGATTCTTCTTCTTTTTATTGGACTGTTTTGTGGACTGCTCCTTCTTTGTCTGTCACAAGACACTCGCAGTGGAATTTGTTAAAGCACTATTCAGTTCATAGTTTTGTATATGTATACATATGAGGGCACAGTGGTTTATGTTAGGTGATTATGTATGCACATGATATTATATTTGGGCGCTGCTAGTGGGACTATTATTTTCAACATTATATCATACAATATAACAGCCATCACTAAATGGTGGCCCGCGGTCCAAGGACGGACCGCATGATGCTTCCGCAGTGACGTCCTGTGCGCGCCACGCCCCCTCCTTACTGCGGTTCCCGACTCACTCCCAGCCGGGCCGCGAGTAGGGTGTGACGTCACGTGTGCGCCCCGCCCCCCTGCTCCTGACTGTGGTTCCCTCTCAGCCGGGCAGCGAGTTGGGGTGTGACATTATGTGCATGTCCCGCCCCCCTGCTGCTCACTGCTCGCAGCTCCTGGCTTGGCTCCTTGCACAGCTTGCAGACTCCTGCCCTAAAGGTATGTGGGGCACATGTTAAGAGAGAGAGTAATGTGGTTTAATGCAATAGCTGCACTTCTTAAAGCTTATGAGAAAGTTTTATAAAGTGTGCAGACTGATGGGCATATTTTGTTGTGCTCATTAGAGTGCCCCATAAAAAAAAATATACCCATCAGAGTGCCCCCTAACATAAAATGTGCCCATCAGCGTGCCCCTTATTTTATGTTAAGGGACATGCTGATGGGCACATTTTATGTTAGGGGCACTCTAATAGGCATATTTTATGTTAAGGGGCACTCTAATGGGCATATTTTATGTTAAGAGCAATGCTGATGTGCTGATGGACACGTTTTGTTTTGCCCATCAGCAGCGTGCCCCTTAACATAAAATGTGCCCCTCAGAGTGCCCCCTAACATAAAATAAGCCCATCAGAGTGCCCCCTAACATAAAATGTGCCCATCAGCGTGCCCCTTATTTTATGTTAAGGGTCATGCTGATGGGCAAATTTTATTCTAAGGGTCACGCTGATGGGCATAATTAATGCTAGGAATGCTAAGGGTCACGCTGATGGGCATATTTTATGTCAAGGGTCACTATAATGGGCATATTTTATGTTAAGGGGCACTCTAATGGGCATATTTTATGTTAAGGTGCAAAGTGAATTTTATCGGCACAAATAATTCCCTAATATTAAAAATATAAAGTGTAAAAATAAGCAGATACCACTGCAAAGTAATCCAAATCACAAAACAATAACGGTAAAGCGCTAAGTGATTAATTAACCAGAAATAAAACCAGGTAAAGTGCACTAAGTGACTAGGTGTTAAAGTGCATATATCTGTGCAATCTTAAAAATAAAAATAAGGTGCTTGAAATGCACAACTATATTGACAAGGTGCCAATAAAGTGCTAATAGTATAATAACAAGGTGCCAATTAAATTAATAAAGTAGACACATGTAAACAAAAATTAATGAAAAGTCCAAAAAACTTGTGCAAAAGCCTGTGCAAAAGATGCTTGGAAAAGGTGCTTGAGGATAAGTCTGTATGCTTCCACCACCACCACTCAAACAATTGGCCTCTCACCTGAAGCTTAGACCTGTGTGTCACCACCTGGTCAAATAGGCGGGGGTTAAAAGCTTTTTTTCCTTACTGGACTCAATAAGATCACTGCTGCTTAGTAGTTTGAACAAGAAATACACTGGAACAGTATTCCCATCATGGTTTCGTTTTGGCATAAAAAACAAAGAAGCACAGGATCTAATGCTCACCGTATAACAATAAATTTATTGGGAATTCAATTAGATAAAACAATCACATGAAAGAGCACTAATAACTAGTGCATATAGAATGCTTGTCTCTGTGTCTAATCCGAGCTGGCTGACGGCTTCCTGGTTGCTGGTGAAGTCTCCGCCCCCTATACGCGTTGCGTCATCGGTCAATAGGACGCTAGACTTCCTCAGTAGGGGGTCAACTTGTGAGTGTTTTATCTAATTGAATTCCCAATACATTTATTGTCATCTGACCCCAATAGTTCCCTGTCTTCAATGTGCATCTGCATTTTAAACCCCAAGATTCATATTTCTTTGGAACATTTCTGACCTCATTCCGATTTCAAGGACCTTCTCTCCTGAAATTGGCATTAGACCCCAAACTTTACATCCTCATATCAGAATGATCATAAAATCCATGGTATGATTATGACAAAAATTGAATAAGAATTAAACACCATTTCCAGGATCACGTGTATACTCACACTTGCTCATACTTTCTGTTCCCCTCAGGTTCGGGCCAATCGAGATAGCAGACGTCTCGTCCCTCCAAAGGGTACACACTTGCGTAGAACCCCATGGGAAATGCCATACAGAAGGAGAAGCTCCAGATCACACAGATGACTATCTTGGTGGCAGTGGCAGATAGTCTTGGTTTTAGGGGGTGGATGATGGCCATATACCTGTAAAGGAACACAAACTCAGGTAAGTAAACTATCACTTGTTTTATGTATTATTATTGGTTTTCTTAATAAGGAACAGATTACTGATCTTGGATACACATCTGCAACAGACACACTGTGTGCTCATATGTACCTTACCGTATCTGTTAACAAATTAGAACGTTTTCTTTCTTGGCTCAACTGAGCAGGTGTGCAATCAGCAGAACTAGCTCTAAGAAAATGCTATGTTAAATTATGTTTACATTGGACTCTAATCCAAATATAGCAGAAGTGCAATGCCATCTGACAGTATTGAACAGTAATCAGATTATCACAATGCCAGTGAATTCACCTGGCTTCCTGCTTATAGCCCAGCTCCTGGGGCCAGACCTCCGGAGAGGGCATTATTTTTCATATATCTAACCTACAAGCTTTCTTACCTTGAACAAGTAGTCCCTGCAGCACTGAGATTATTGACTGGTTGTTCTAATAATTGGCATTTCTGTCCACCCAGTCCCAAGATTTACACAGCCCTGCAACATAGTGCAGCCCTGTGTGTTAATTTTAAAGCGGTAGTAAACTCTCAATGCATCGTTTTGTGCAATATAATTAGTGTGAAGTATTTCATCCTGTTCCATGTCTTTTATACCTTCCACACTTTCAAAAAATGTAGCCCAATTTCTTCTTTATTGATGTTACCAGCATCCACGGCATGATCAGTGTGCCATAACATAAGGAGTCCGGCCATCCTATCATCTTTAGCAGACTCAGCAGAGTGCTGATTCTTGGCCGGGTTCCTGAAGCTTTGCCAAATCCTACTGCGAATGCGTGAGATTACAGGCCAGCAGCATAGAAAGAGGGCGGGAGCAATAGAGCATTTGATGCGGAAGAGAGGAACCATTTTGGGGCCAGCTTCTGCAGGCATACAAAGAAATTAAAGTAAGCCAAAAATATTTGATGATAACATATTTGAGTTGATAAAGCGTTGAATATTGTGGAGACTTCACCGATTGCCCTAATGTTTATTTACATACCAGGCGGCGAGTTTAACCACTTGTTGACCGCTCACTGAGCTGGTACGGCGGCAAAGTGGCTCGTTATCGTCCAGCGACGTAGACCTACGTCCCTGGACAACGCCCTCTCTCGGCCGGAGGCTCGCTCCCGCTGTATTCAGACACAGCGGGAGTCGGCCAGGGGAGGAGAGGCGGTGATCACCGCCGCTCTTCCCTGATCGTCTGGGATCGAGTGTGGAAATCCGCCCACTTGTGTGAACAAAGCGGGCGGATCTCCTGTGACAGACAGTCACAGATTACAGGATTCAGCATCTCTGAACCTGCTATCTGTGTCTGTATCACACAATTCCCTCCCCACACATGTCAGTAAGCATGAGGCATACATTTAACCCCTTGATCACCAATAAAGTTAACCCCTTCCCTGCCAGTGTCATTATTACAGCAACAGTGCATATTTATAGCACTGATTACTGTAGTAATGTCACTCGTACCTCCAAAAGTGTCAACAATGTCAGTTAGGGGTCCGATCTGTCCGCCGCAATGTCGCAGTCCCGCAAAAAAAATCGCAGATCGCCGCCATTACTAGTAAAAATAAATAAACAATAAAAATGACAAATCTTTCCGGTAGTTAGTAAACGCGATAACTTTTGCGCAAACCAATCAAAATACGCTTATTATGATTTTTTTTACCAAAAATATGTAGCAGAAAACAAATTGCCCTAAAATGTTAAAAAATTTTGATTTTGAAATTTTTTTTGGGAATGTTATATATCAGAATGTAAAACATATTTTTTTTTTCAAAATTGTCGCTCTTTTTTTCAAAAATTAAAAAATCGCACTGGTGATCAAATACCACCAAAAGAAAGCTCTATTTGTGGGGGAAAAAAGGACATAAATTTAATTTGGGTACAGCAGCGCACGACCGTGCAATTGTCCGTTAAAGTAACGCAGTGCTGAATCGCAAAATATAGCCTGGTCAGGAATGGGGTAAAATCTTCCGGTCTTAAAGAGGTTAAAAATACGCTCATTGAGGATTTTCTTGTCAAAGACATGTAGCTAAATACATTTTGGCCTAAATATATGACAAAAATTTAATATATTGGATATTTTTTAACTGTCAAAGTAGAAAATGTCAATTTTTTTGCAAAATTTTCGCTCTTTTTTTATTAATATCGCAAAAAATGAAAAGCGCAGAGGTGATCAAATACCACCAAAAGGAAGCTCTGTTTGTGGGAAAAAAAGGACGTAAATTTCGTTTGGGTACGGCGTTGCATGACCGCGCAATTGTCAGTTAAAGTCGTGCAGTGCCAAGTTGCAAAAAGTGGCCTGGACGTAAGGCAGGAAAATCCTTCGGTGGTAAAGTGGTTAATACTGCTTTAAAGTGTATCACTAGACAAAACATTAAGTGATTAATCCTCTGCATTGTGTAGGCTGTGTGATCCTGTATGCACAGATTTGCTCTCTCCTGTAAGTTCACTCTGGACAAGTCCAGGTAAGCAGAGTGAGTGTAGTTCAGCTGCACATGCTCAGTTTGGTCTCTATTGCTCGGAGGCCATTTCCTGGTTTTAGCTGAGCTATTCAGGTCACATGGTATTAACATCACACATTTGGGTGTGTTTACAGATCCTAAATAACAGCCAAGTCCCTCCCTCCTCCTCCATGCCCAGTAATTAAAAAAGAACACAGTGGGTGGGATGTCACATCTTGATTGAAGGATGATTTTTTTTTCTTGGGAGAGTACATGTGATCAGCACAGAGCCAATCAGAATTAAGAATTAAGGGTCTTGAAGCCTAATGGGATAATGGTGGAAGAAATTAAAACTCCTCCTACAAACTTCCAGCACTCACTGATACAAGGCCCAAGATTGCTCTAATTGATATATACTGCTAATGAGAAAAGTTATTTATCAGTTTATATTTACTAAAATAATTGCATTTCCGTGTTTTGTGTACTGTAGGAGACCAGATATAGTGAATGTAGGATCTGGGTTTAGTAACACTTTACTGTTGTCTGAGTCACCATTGGGGAGATTCCTCTTCTCTATTTGAGCTGATGACCATCGCCCCCAATAGAAAAGGGGGAATCCAAAATCTTAAGCCCCGTACACACGCGTCTAAAATTGGCAAAGAATTTTTGTCCAACGTCCGATCTGCCGATTTTCGGCTTGTTAGTATGATGCTTCCGACAACTGACTCCGACTTTTCGGCCAAAAAAAATCTGGTGTGCAGGCTATAAAATTTTTGTCCGCCGTCAAAACACGTCCGATTTTCGTGCAGTCAGTACAGATTTCGACAGGGAAAAATCTGATGAGCAAGTCTGGGCATGCTCAGAGAAGAAAACACAAAGAAAACAAACCAACACATGACATCACTTCTGAAGCAGATTTTTGTTGGGCGAGAAAATTCATGTGCAGTCTAGGCACATTCCAACCAACAAAACACAACTCTGGACAAAAGACGATCGGTCGGCAGATAATCGTTGCGTGTGTACGGGGCTTTAGAGTTCCCACTAAGAGGTGAGGGGAAATCTTCTATAGGGGACATCTTTTCTGGGAGCAACCATCTAAAAGGGGAATTTCTCTCACTTTGGAAGATTTCCTCTAAATTCCTGTTGTGTCTCAAAGACAAAAAGTGAAGGGAAAATACTTCAGTGACATAAAGCAAAATAATAACCTGGCAAGCATTTTAATCCTTCTCCACTCTATTCATAATAAAAACAAAAAGTGTTTGGCTATGCATATACTTTAAACAACACTGCCAAGCTTTTGACTATTGAACTCATCTCTCTGTCACTCTGCTCCATCCTCCTATCAGCATGTTCCTTGTAAATTCTTGAGTACTGCAGCACAGCCAATTGGCTCCTTGTGTTGCTTCTCTCTTTCCGAGCCTGAGTTTTTTCATTTTTTTAGCAAAAAAGAAAAAACCTTGTGGTGATCAAATACCACCAAAAGAAAGCTCTATTTGTGTGGAAAAAAAATTACAAAAATTTGGTTTAGGTACAGTGTTGCATGACTGCGCAATTGTCATTCAAAATGGAACAGCATAAAAGCTGAAAATTGGCGTGGGCAGGAAGGGGGTGAAAGTGCCCTGTATTGAAGTGATTAAAGTATACAGAGCTGCATCCATGTGTTATATCTGCTTGTAGGCTCCTTGCTGTCTTGTAATAAGAAGCTCCCCAAAGAAACGAATCAAATCCAAAACTGCCTTGTGAGTTTGAATCTCAGTGGGAGCACATTAAGCAGAGAGAGAATAGGTTACACCCAATAAATCCTGGAAAACAGACCAATCCTTCCCACAAATCAGAAGCTCGCTGCAATCTGGTTGCAGTAGATTACATCATACTCAGATCCAGGTAAATGGGGAAGGACTTTTTGACTTTAGCACATCACAATTCTTTTTGGATAGCATTAGCTCTTTGTTGTCAAAGAAAGTTATACATGGAAAAAATTGTGAAGAAAAATTTGCCAAGTCTGTTATTATAACAGCCAATGCCGCAAAGGGGTCTCACAGACAGCTATAGCAGACAGTGCAAGGTTTACTGCCTCCTCCAAGTGCACCATGATATTTGTGCGGGCCAAAGACCAGTTCTGGATAGACACTTGGGCTTATTCAGTAAAATAATGCAAAGAGTGATGATAATATGGACATAAAACATGTAGTAACCAAGCATAATCTTCTGTGTAAAGTGTAACCTGATTGGGTGTTTGGGTTACATCAGGGGTCAAGTCCTGGCATAAAAAGTGAAACTCACCCAAGACCCCCCCCCCCCACTTCAAAAAAAAAAAAGTGTTTATATATATATATATATATATATATATATATATATATATATATATATATATATATAGTATCTCACAAAAGTGAGTACACCCTCACATTTTTGTAAATATTTTTTTATATTTTTTCATGTGACAACACTGAAGAAATGACACTACGATGTAAAGTAGTGAGTGTACAGTGTGAACAGGGGCTATTAGCAGCAGTTAGTAAATGTGTTCCATCTTTGTGCTTGGATAAAGGATTTGGCTACAATAGTAAATCTATGTATATTATTGACATAAACAAAGTTTTGTGTACGGGAAATATCTCTGGAGGAAGAAATAATGCTAAATATTGTCTATGGTGTATTTGTCTGAATTCAGAGATAAAAGCCCTGCAATCCTCAGTCTCCTTGCCTCATTAGAATCCTAGAGCAGCCTCCATGCTGTTGTTCACCATCCAGGCACATTATAGAATGCTGTGCTGTCCTGAGGATTGCATCTACAAGTAGTCACACAGGAATCTTTCTGCCCAGTAATAATATATAAGGCAATGCTTGAAAAGCTTCATATCATCAGAGATCCTGTGTATTTCACAATGCTTGGGAGATTACAGCATATCTGTAAGGAAAGGCATCACAACGAGCTGCCATTCATGCACTTCTGTAGCCTGATCTCCAAGTCATCAACACTGAATATCAGGATGACAGATGACATGATTAGGGAGACTGGATCCAGCTTGGCATGCAATGATCAGCTCAGCAGACATACACCCATGGTGTACCTACCTTCCCCCAGTTTAGGGCTCTGTAGAAATTGGGGATCTGACACTTCCTGCTGCGCTCTTCCCTCCTGATCACCCACAGTTTCACTGATCTTGTATTTGAATGTCCCCGCACACTCGTCCTTGGTCCCTCTCCTCCTCCAGCGGCCGGCCGGCCGCTGTAACAAAGTCCCGCCTCCTAGACAGGCTCCTATTATACACCTCACATTGATTCAATTTGCCGGCATTGGATCAGTGTTCCGCCTATCACTGGAGCCGGTCTAGGAGGCGGGACTTTGTTACAGTGGCCACTGGAGGAGGAGGAGGAGAACCAAGGGAGGGGAGAACAAAGGCCAGTCCTCCAGGATTCGCGGGGTAACGGGAACGGCATTCCTGCTGTGGAAAAAGTACAGGAACGCTGTTCCCATGCGTTCCTGCAGGACTCGAGTCCTGGGTTACATAGTTAATTAGTAAGTCAGGTTGAAAAAAAAACACAAGTCCATCTGGCTCAACCAATAAAAAAACAAAAAACAGTAAACAAAAAAAAACAGGGTTTTTCCCACATCATCATTGTACTTTAGATAACTTTAGAAGAAAAGCTGAAAATACCTCCTGCTGCACCCGCACAACAAGGGTTACCTGATCGTTTATTGTAGGGCAGATTAAAAAAAAACATTTAATTTGTTCTTCTTCCCTCTATGATGTCTACTCTATCTCGAGTGGGTGACTTAATGAATGTTTCGGGTGGTCTGCCAGAGTTGGTCATGTTGTTTTTCCTTCTCCTTGGGCACCTCCAATTATGGAGCTGGCCGAAGGTGGTGCAGCTCTTCCATGTGGTCCCCCATTGTTACTGGGTACCCCCACACCGCCCGTTTGCGGTGGTTGGGGGTGCCCGGGGGGGGGGGGCGACGGTTGGGGGCGCCGCTCCGGGGGAGGTCTGATGGAGGCTGTCGCCCCCCTCCACCTGCGGTGTGCCCTGCCTTGCGGCTCCCCCGGGCTGTGTTCGCATCCCTTGGGATCCACGGCGTCCGCAGTTGACTGTGGCGCGTAATACCCGGCAGGCCGCCCTTTATTTTCATTGAATACTGGTTTTTGCACTATATTGTGTTGATAATTGTTGCTCCTTTCTTCACTGTGTTATATACCACGATGCACTTTTATGCCCCCTGGGGTATGGCACTGTTTGGCCAACACCCCTCCCCCGCATTTTTGTCATTATTGTCTTATTCTTCTCTGTACTCATGTTAAATAAATAAAGATTCATTAAAAAAAAAAAAAAAAACTTTTACTTACCTGATCCTCTGCTCCACCTGCAGCATGGGGGATGCTTTGAGGATCAGTCTAGTGGCACAGGAGAGCAGAGGATCAGGTAAGTAAATATTATTTTCCATGTCCTCTACACCTAAATGAGCACTTAAACCTTGCAGTGCAGCACAGGGTGATTGCAAGGCAACATTTTCAAGTTTTCTGGAGTTGAGGTTTAAGTTATTCAGCATGAATAACAGTATGAAAGCATGATGTACAGTATACCGAAGCAAATAAGATCATAGCTGTTTTTTGTAGTCAGTTCTATAGGCTAAGATTTCTGGTTGCTAAGGGCTACTATGTTTTAATATGCATTCCTTGTTAAATAAACCATTTGCCAATAGAGTTGACATTGTATCCATATTAACAACTAAGCTAAAGTTCAATGATGTTCTACAAATAATAAACATAATGTTGCAAATTTCACAATCTTTCTTCGGAAGTAATGCTCCTGACAAAGTCATTTGGTAACCTCTAGTTTTCTCTAATCTAATCTCTGGCAAACTTTATTGGATAAAAGCTAAAAGTAAATATTAAAGTTTTGATTTTACAAATCACAGAACACCTTTAAACCAGTCCATTCTGCTTGATCCAGAAAAGTACAATTCCTGTAGTGTTTTGGCAAAAACACCGGTAGTGGCTAGTGAGGACTTGTAAAAATAGATTGATACATGGAAGGTTTTTCCACGGAACATTGCTTGGCTGTCATCTTATGTACCTTACTTTGTATGTTCCGTAAAGACACTGCCAATACTTCAACAACATTTTACAAGTCTCAGCCACAATCTGCTGTTAACAGACGTATGCAATTCAGTAAGGATCTGCAGATACATTTTTGAATTTGGAAAGTTTTCTGATAGAATTTGTAAACACGTCAGGTTTTAGCTGGTTTATCTACTTAAACTAAACATGTTAGAAACTGTGTAAGTTGTAAAAATGGTGATTAAAAAAAATACATGATTGAAAACAACAATTTTGCATTTTACCAAGTTTTGCAGTAAGATCACATTATCATTTTTTTTTCCAGGAGGAAAACAAACCTCATTTACTATATACTTTTTGCTATTCACTTATGCTAATAAAATGTGCAATCTGTAACATGTATACAACCCGCTGCAGCAAAAATGACATTTCTAAAGGAAAAAACAGAAATCAAATGACATTTAAATGAACGTGCAGTTGCAATTGCTGGCACCTGGTTATTAAAAATAAAATAAAAATAAAGAGAAAAATGGCATCCCCCTTCAGTCCATACCAGGCCCTTTGGGTCTGGTATGGAGTTCAAGGGGTACCCCATGCCAAAATTAAAAAAAAGTTCAGCGCCCTCAAAGGCAGACTGCCAAATGCCTCCTCCACTATTCGACAGTTCATAAATAGATAAGGGATGGGGGGCCACTTGGTGATGTCCCCTCTTTGTTAAGGACTTAACAGATGGCTTCCCAGCCCCAGCTCCTTAAAGCGGTGTTCTGGTAAGCTGCTGACTTTTAATATTAGGACACTTACCTGTCCTGGAATCCAGCGATGTCAGCACCCCAGCTGAGGCACCACCGGTAAGGGAACCTGGCTGTGAAGCCTTGGGGCTTCACGGCTGGGTCACTACTGCGCATGCTTGAAGCGTGCTGCGCTTGCTTACTGGCCATAAAGCAGAGGAGGGAGAAGGGGGGGGGCGGACTGCTGATGTACCTCGCCACGGCATAGCACACATAAGGCAATGAGGTAAGAAAGGCACATCAGGTCATATGGACCTATGTACTAAATAACACTAAATGTACTAAATAACAAACATAAAAAGTGAAATAAAAGTTTTCTAGAGCATTCTTTTGAAGCTCTCACCTATGTTAATGACATAGTATACAAAAACATTTATTCATAAAATGAAGAGGGGACATTCATCAGGGTATAAAAATAAGCTGCTGAAACAACTGTTGTGTAACAATACATATTTTTCTTGCCTTTTGTGATTGCTAATTGTTCACTGCTATACACTGGATATGCGATGAAATATTCATTAAAATGCCTGGCACGTCCTATACACCAATCATCTCAATTAAGGGTGGTTAATTATGTAAATTGAATTAAGTAGATTTCCTCTATAATGCCTGGAACCCAGCATCCATAAATAAGTGCCATCCAGCTAGACTCTCTCCATTCATCATCAGTTGTAGTACTTGACAAAGCATAAATCTCAACATAAATGGCTGCCTCTAGAGCTAAAGACCCCTCTCCATTAAGAGATGAGGAAGGAGTTACAGTGAGTATTAGCCTAGAAAACTGAATTTAAATTGTATTAGTGGTGTAACAACAGCTGTAGAAGATATAATGACCACCAATGGGGTCCATACAGTGGTCCAGCTTAGGACCTGATTCAACCATGCTTGTCTCTCTGCTTCCCATTGCACTAATGGAAGAGACATTAAATTATTTATTAATACACTCTAAGGTCCCTAACTCACATTTATATATATTTACTTACTAGGCTAATTTAGACAGGACCCTATTAACCTACCAGCATGTCTTTGGAGTGTGGGAGAAAATCAGAGTGCCTGGAGGAAACCCACGCAGGCACACGGAGAACATTCAAACTCTGTGCAGGTAGTGTCGCGGTTGAGATTCAAAGCAAGGATCCTAGTGCAGCCAGGTGGAAGTCAAGGAAGTTAGGTTGTCCTGTCAGTATCACGTGGCTCCAAAAAAAGTCCATTTAAAAACTGAGCCGGGTGGAAAATTATCAGCTGAACAATTAGACGCAGTCACTTTTCAGGTATTCGGCTGTTTGAATACAAAAGTGGGCACTGCAGATTCCGCAATCCATGCTGTTAAGGCTAAAAGGGAGAAATCTACATGTGTGTGGCTAGGCTTACACCACTTATATTTACCAAGTTTAACTTCATTAAGAATTACATTTCTACTAGCCATGGCTCTCATTTTGCATCAAGATCTACAGGAATTTAGCTTTACCCCTAAACTGCTAAATTGACTGGAGTCAAGATAAAAGCTCATATATTTCACATATTCTTAATGAAAACCTACTATAAACCTAGGTAATTCAAAGTCAGTATATAATCAAAAAAAAAAAGAAAAAAAATGACATGCAAAGGTTACCATCAGTGAAAGCTGCATCTTCAAATGAGCAGTAGATCCAGAGATACAGACAGCTAGATTTATATGGAAATCTTGACTTTTCCTGTATAAAGTGCGAATCCACATTCAGATAGCTATAGCTGCCTGACTCCTTGTGTATGCTGCAAGGTTACTAGTTTTAAAGTGACGAGAGGTTTGCTTCAAGTTTTAGAAAAAATCTGCGGCATTCGACTCTTATTTAAAAACATTCTATTTAAGTATGTATTCTTGATTCCAAAAAGTACCTTCTATAGCTCTCATCTGCTTTCATCTGCCTCCAAACCTCCCTTTTTTTCCTTTTTGCTGCTGTGATATGACTTTTTTTTTATAGGGTGGTTACATTCATTCTCCATCGTCCCACTGTATGTAGTCATCCTCTCTTGATAGATCCTGAGATGGACTATGGGCTTTTTTAGTATGCACATGACCACAACTTGCGAGTGTGAAAGAGGACCTAGTTGTTGGAGAGTGTGATGAGGCTAAAGCATTATGGGTGAAACTGCACATGGGTGTGCGTACTACAAAAGTAATCATTGGAGTTTGTTATAGACTTCCCAGTGTCAATGAGGAGGTGGAGACTCAGCTCCATGCACAGATAGAAAAGGCTGCAAGGGCTGGCACAGTGATAATAATGGGGATTTTAACTACCTGGAGTAATGGCACTGCTGGAACAGTTAAAGGGCAAAAATGTATAAAGCTTTTACAAGACAGTTTTATGGTTCATAGAGGCCCCAACTAGGAATGATGCTCTGCTAGACCTGATAATCTCAAACCATGCAGAGATTATTACCAATATTCATATAAAAGTACATCTTGGTAGCAGTGACCATAACATGATTTCATTTAATGTTAGCTGTAAGCAACAAACAGATACTGGAAATTAAAAGACGCTTAACTTTAAGAGAGCAAATTTTCCAAGTATGGGGGCTGCTCTCCAAGACTTAGACTGGGAGGGAATATTGGCAATGATGACCACGGAACAGAAATGGGAATTCTTCAAAAAGAGTGTATGCAAACTCACTGCAAAGTATATTCCCAAGAGCAATAAGTTTAAAAGACTAAAAATAAAACCTATGTGTCTCACGGCTAAGGTTAAAAGAAAACCTATAAATAATAAGAAAAGAGCTTTTAAAAAATATAAAAATGAAGGAACACTATCATTGTTTAAATGTTACAAAGAATATAATAGAATATGTGAAAAGGAAATCAAAGAAGCAAAAATGAACGACAGATTGTAAACAATAGTAGGACAAACCCCAAAAAATTATTTGAATATTTAATAGTAAAAATCTCAGGACTGAGCATGTAGGCCCTTTATAAAATAATCTGGAGTGGGTGACTGGGAACAAAGAGAAGGCAAATTTATGAAATACCTTCTTCAGCTCTGTATATACAAAGGAGCATGGGGGAGCTCATGGCCATAAGGGGGATAGTATTGACACAGCCCCAAATGATCCACAATGGCTCAAAATGTATATGGTCCAGAAATATTTAGACAGAATAAAGGTGAATATAGCACCTGGAACAGATGATATACACTCATGGGTCCTAAAAGAATTGAGCTCTGTCATTTCAAATCCATTGTTTCAAATTTTTAGGGACTCTTTAATGACTGGCAAAGTACCACTGGATTGATTGGCGTAGGGCCAAGGTGGTGCCTATACTTAAAAAAGGATCAAAGTCTTAACCAAGCAACTATAAACCTGTTAGTTTAACTTCTATAGTCGGGAAGATACTGGAGAGTTTAATAAAAGACCACATAGATGGGTTCTTGCTGGAAAAAATGTTAAGCAACAGACCGCATAGATTCATAAAAGACAGAAGTTGTCAAACAAACCTTAGACAGAGAGGTTGCTGTGGATGTAGTATACTGGGATTTTGCATAAGTGTTTGACACAGTTCCCCACGCAAGTCTAATGTGTAAGGTAATGTCTACAGGCCTGGAAAGATCAGTTTGTAAATAGATAGAAAACTGGCTAAAAGACAGAATTCAGAGAGTAGTGGTTAATTATTCTTACTCTGAATGGTCTAAAGTTATCAGTGGTGTACTCTAATGTTCAGTGTCGGGACCCTTACTTTTTAATATCTTTATAAATTATATAGAAAACAAGGTGTGAATATGACCCTCAATGGAGCAACACAAACACACTAGCAGCGCTCAAATCGATATGGAGGGAAATCATAGATCACCACTGCTAATATACAAATAAGTCAACCGACATTCAATGTATATAGAACAATCTCCTATTAATAGCATTAATTGTCCATATGCGTTAAAATCGGTGCTTCTCAGAACAGTTCATATACAGTACATAGGTTCCGATTGCAGCGTAACCTTCACCACAGTGTGGACATATAAATGGCTGGACCACCTTCACCACACCAAAAGTGTCCCCGTAGTAATGCACACTCACCGGACCCAATAGTATATGAAGCCTTAAAATTGGAACCACGTATCTCCTATCGGACCCAAAATGACGGTCAGTGAAGATCACTCCAGCATCAACCAGCATCTGGTGTCCAGGCTGACATAGGCAATCTCTGCTGCAACTTTCTGAAGCTTTTCTAGACTCCGACGAATGAGGACAATGTTGAATCCCATCTTGGCCAACTCCTTAGCGTAGGACTTCCCTATTCCATTCGTAGCTCCCGTTATCACTGTTACTACAGTCTGCATGTGCCCTTCTCTGCTTATGCTTTCATGAGATGTTAAACGCTGATATCTGAAGCTGATCCATCCATAGCTATTCCATATTGACCCCTATGTGTGATACGTGGTTCCAATTTTAAGGCTTCATATACTATTGGGTCCGGTGAATGTGCATTACTACGGAGACACTTTTGGTGTGGTGAAGGTGGTCCAGCCATTTATAAGTCCACACTGTGGTGAAGGTTACGCTGCAATCGGAACCTATGAACTGTATATGAACTGTTCTGAGAAGCACAGATTTTAACGCATATGGACAATTAATGCTATTAATAGGAGATTGCTCTATATACATTGAATGTCGGTTGACTTATTTGTATATTAGCAGTGGTGATCTATGATTCCCCTCCATATCGATTTGAGCGCTGCTAGTGTGTTTGTGTTGCTCCATTGAGGGTCATATTCACACCTTGTTTTATATTGATTTTATTTATAGCGGCTGCTTTTCTTCATTTTGTCAGCTTTTATAAGTTAGCACTGGGTGAGTGGGTGTTTTACAATATTTTATAATATTTTATAATATCTTACTCCTTTTCATATATAAATTATATAGGTCTGGGATTAAAAGTACCATTTCAGTGTTAGCAGATGACACCAAGCAATGCAGTGGAATAACTTCCTTACAGGATGTCTCCAACTTACAAACCGACCTCAATGCATTGTTTAATTGGGCAACTATGTAGCAAATGAGGTTTATTAATGATAAATGTAAAGTTATGCACTTGGGGTCTAAGAACATGCATGCATCATACATACTGGGGGGGGGGGGGGGGGGGGATACTGGGGGAATACATAATGGAGAAGGATCTGTGTGTTTTGGTAGGTCATAAGCTTAATAATAGCATGCAATGCCTCTCCTAATACAAGAAAGGACTTTGCTTGCTTTGGAAAATGTATTAAATACCTTCTTAAGCTCTGTGTATACAAAAGGAATGGACTCCAGAGAGGTAGATACAGTATAATTTTGCCCCTGTGCAAATCATTAGTAAGACCTCATCTGGAATATGTAGTTTAGTTTTGGGCACCAGTTCATAAAAAGAATATTGGGGAACTGGAGAAAGTGCAGATAAGGGCAACCCAATTTATAAGAGGCCTTGAGGAACTCACCTATGAGAAAGGATTGAGGAACTGAATTTATTCTCTCTTGAGAAGAGGAGATTAAGGGGGGAGATATGATCAACATGTATACATACATAAGTGGTCTATATAGTGAACTTGATGTTGAGTTATTCGCTGTAAGGTCATCAAAGAGGACAAGGGGGCACTCTTTACATCTGGAGGAAAAGAGATTTAATTTCCAAATACGTAAAGGTTTCTTCACAGTAAGAGCTGTGAAAATGTGGAATGGACTTCCTCAAGAGCTGGTTCTGGCTAGCTCAGTAGCTTGCTTTAAAAAAGGCCTGTACTCTTTCCTAAATTATTTTGCCAGATTTGTTTTTTGAGATACTAAGGCATTGTTAGTTGATTTCTTTCCTAACTGGATACTAACATTTATAGGCAAAGTTGATCCAGGGAATATCCGATTGCCTCTTGAAAGATCAGGAAGGATTTTTTTTCCCTGCTGGAACAAATTGGATCATGCTTTACTGGGGTTTTTTGCCTTCCTCTGGATCAACTGTGGGTATAGGATTGTGTATATGAGATTGTATGTTTTTTTAGATTTTTTTTTACTTTGGTTGCACTTGAAGGACTTGTGTCTTTTTTAAACATGACTAACTATGTAACTAACCTTCTGCACATTCCAATCAGAATCAAATGCAGAAAAAAGTAAGGGCCCATTCAAAAGTGTTTGAAAGACACTGAGGAGGCCATATGTTGCCTCATCCCCTCCTAATTTAACCCTATAATTGCCATACTATTGAGTCACAATTGTGTTTATGTGTGTGCGGTGCAGTTCTCTCATGGTCTAATAGAGCTGCAAGTGCTCTGCAGTTCAGCAGAAGCACAACTCGCAACATGTTGTTTAGGTTTTGCCACAGCATCATGGCCGTGGCACTTGTGCAGCCCAGAGTGACGATATCGCTATAGTCGAATGACAGCTACAGCATGGTCGCATCTATTGATGTCCTCCCAGAACCCTGCTGCGAATGTCCCTTGGACACAGCTGATCACAGATTGGAGTAAAGGGCCAATCACAGCAGCCCTTTACCATGTAATCAGCTGTGTCAGGATTTTCTGGTTATCACCAGTCCTCTTCTCACGCTGAGGAGAGCCGGTAACCAGCAATCCACACAGTGGAGACCTATACTGATATTCAGGGCACTGATGATTAGTTAGTTGTTGTTAGTGCAGCCCCATCAGTGCTGCTTTTTAGTGACCATCAATGCTGTCTGTCAGTGTCCATCAGTGCCTCCTATCTATGCCGCCTATCGTTGCTCATCAGTGCTGCATATCTGTGCCCATCAGTGCTGCATATCAGTGCAGCCTCATCAGTGTCTCCTCATCAATGCTGCCTCATTAGTGCCCATCAGTTCAGCCTATCAGTGTCCATTAGTCCAGCCTCATCAGCGCACATTAGTGAAGGAGACTTAGAAACCCTTTGTTTTTTCAAAATGTTCATCTTTTTTTTGTTTGCTTAACAAACCAGTGGTGATTAAATGCCACCAAAGGAAAGCTCTGTCTCAAAAAATATATAATTTTGTTTGGGTGCAGTGTTGCATGACCGTGCAATTGTCATTCAAATTGCAAAAAAAATTATAATAAAAGCTGAAAATTAGTCTGGGCAGGAAGGGAGTAAAAGTGCCTAATAGGCGAGTGGTTAGGTAGTGAAAGTGTATAGATTATAGTTAAAGAATAGGGATATAATTAAATTTCACTTTAAACTGAAAACAATGTATTCCATCATAAAAACTATTCAATGAAAGGGTCACATTACATGCAAAGCACTTAAGTACACTACATTATCCATGCTTTATAATACTGTATGTGTGGTCAAATCCAGTAAACCTCAGTAACAAATGAGGAGGACACTGTAAACAAGAGCAGGAGTAACCAAATATGGCAGCCTATACACAGCACCCGGGTGTTACATGAGAGGATCTGCATAAACAAAGAGTGTGAAGTATTGTAATATTCATAGAAGCTACTATATCAAGACCCATCCAGAGCACAGGTTATATTTGTTTGTGTGGATTTGTCATTTCCTTCCCTTTAATAACACCCATTATCACTCATATTCCATGCACGCCTTTTCCTCGCAGGTGGTTTTATCTTGAGTTTCTTCAGATACTCATCACCAAGGGGACACAGTGTTTTATCTCAACCCTGAGACTGAAAAGCCCCAGTGATGCTGCACTTAAAGTGTTAGTAAATCCACAACAGTAGTAATGCCTTGTACACACAGGCAGAATGTTGGGAGACATTGGCTGATTCAATAAAAAACGGACATCTTCGGCCCATGTGTATGTCAGCCAGTCTGACAGAGGCCAAGCTTTTGGCCAGCTTCTGTCGGACGAGAGTGCTGGAAAACCAGCTACCGAGCAGCTCCCAATCGGAGTGTTCTGGCAGGGGGCCATTCCCCTGTCATAAAATAACAGCTCAGTGGGGGAGATCGCTGTACTAACGTTGGATTGTTAGTACAGCAGGTCAGACCGTAGCTGTCAGTGTTAGTTGTGTACATACTATTAGTATGACAGCTGTAGTGGGATGGGATGAGTGGCAGCGGTGATAGTATAAGTGGCAGCGGTGGTGGGATGGAATGGGATGAGTGGCAGTGGTGGTGGGGGGGGTGGGATGGGATGGGCAGGGATGGGATGAGTGGCAGCGGTGGTGGTGTGGGGGGAGATGGGATGGGCAGGGATGGGATGAGTGGCAGCGGTGGTGGTGGTGGTGGGGGGGGGAGGGATGGGATGAGTGGTAGCGGTGGTGGGGGGATGGGATGAGTGGCAGTGGTGGTAGGGGGATGGGATGAGTGGCAGCAGTGATGGGATGGGATGAGTGGCAGCGGTGGGGGGGGGGGTGGGTGTGATCAGTGGCAGCTGTGGTGGGATGAGATGAGTGGCAGCAGGGATGGGATGGGATGAGTGGCACCAGGGATAGGATGGGTGGCAGCAGGGATGGGATGGAATGGGATGAGTGGCAGAAGGGATTAGATAGGATGAGTGGTTTCTGGGATGGGATGGAATAAGTGGCAGCAGGGATGGGATGGGACAGAATGAGTGGGATGGGATGGGAGGAGTGTAAGCAGGGATAGGATGGGATAGGATGAGTGGAAGCAGGGATGGGATGGGATGAGTGGCAGCAGGGATGGGATGGGAGGAGTGGTAGCAGGAATTGGATGGGATGGGATGAGGGACAGCAGGGATGGGATGGGATGAGTGGCAGCAGGGATGGAATGAGATGGCATAAGTGGCAGCAGGGATGGGATGGGTTAAGGGGCAGCAGGGATGGGATGGGATGGGATGGGATGAGTGGCAGATGGGATGGGATGAGTGGCAGCAGGGATGGGAGGAGTGGTAGCAGGGATGGGGGAGGGGGGAAATGGGATCAGTGGTGACAGGATGGGATAGGATGAGTGGCAGAGGTGATGGGGGGATAGGGATGAGAACAGTGGTAGTGCTCATCCCTATCCCCCCCCATCACCTCTATGGCAGGGGGGATAGGGATGAGACCTGTGGTGGGAAGGGGGGACTGGCAATTACTCACTTTGCCAGTCTATGGATTCCTTCTCAGTCTCTTCACGCAACTCCAGTGATGGCTCTGATGACATGGGACTCCTTGCAGAGCTCCTCCCCCTTACCTCTATTGGATGTCAGCTGACTTTGTCCTTCAGTTTCCTCCTCCCTACAGGCTACATGGCTTCTGCTTCATAGGCAGTGACAGTGCTCAGACAGTGCGAGCGAGCAGGTGGCGGCCACCCCTACATCCCAAAGTGGCGGAACAGACAGCAGGCATCCCCCCCACAGTGGCAGAACAGGCGATCGACTGCCCCCCCCCTAGTTTCAGCCCTGGCGGCGTCCCCGGCTTGCCTAAATGTGGCGCCGGCCCTGGGTACCATGGGATATGTTGTCCTTAGACTTTAAAGGTAAACAGTAGAGGAGAAGCTACAAAACATGCAGGGAATCCAGGAAGTTGTGGAAAGAGATGACCAGCAGACAGACAGAACTCACAACAAAGAAGGTTTTCCAAGTAAGCTTATACTGAATTGTCAATAATATATATATTTTGTTTTTGGCATTGATATTAATGATGATGTTAAAATTAAACCGTATGATGTGGTGATCGATCTGCTCTCTCTTACTTTCCCTATCTCCAGGGAAAAATGCTGCCTTGCAGTTGGGCTTTCCCCACACTGCAAGGCTTAAAGTGTTACTAAACCCACAGTAAAATCAGTCGGTATATGCAGTAAAACATGTTTGGTATTCTCATTGTGGTACCCAAGGGGTTAATCCTCTGCATTATGCAAAAAGGCTTTTTGATTCTGTCTTCTCTAATTCTCCCCTTCTTCCACAGTCCCCAAACCATCTCCTGACAGTGCAGAGCCTTGGGGGCACTCTGCACATGTTTAGTTTGGTGTGTATGGCTAGAGAGTTTTTTTTTTTTTTTTCTTGGGATAGTGCATGTGATCAGCACAGGGCCAATCAACACTGTCCAGACAGAGGGTCAGGGGTCCTGCGGCCTCATAGGACAAGCAGGGGAGAATGAGAACTCCTCCTATAAGCTTTAACCAGACACTGACACAAGTCACAAGACTGCTAGATACTGCTGATGAGAAAATGTATTTAGCAGTTTATATTTACTAAAATAATTATATTTCCATGTTCTGTGTACTGTGGGAGACCAGATATAATGAATGCAGGCTCCTGGGGCTAGTAGCACTTTAAATGCTTATTTATGTGTAGACGGATGCGCAAAGCACTTTTACTTACCTGATCCTCCCCTCCACCAGCTGCTGGCACTCTCCTCTACTCTCCTACACTCCATCAATAGGGTGTCCCTGGGTATCTTCATGTCCAGTGCAGAGTTATGGGCTCTGCATTGGTCTTGATGACATCAGAAAGCCTTCAACCACTGTGGCATAGGGCATAAGAGCCTGCGGTGACTCCTCTTACAACCCAGTGGAGCCTGCGAGAGCCGAGGACAAGTAAGTAAAACTGCTTTTTGTGGCTCCTTAGACATAAACAATCAATTACCATTTGCATTGCAGGGGCAGCCCACAGTGCAAGGGAGTGGCGTTCAGTTCTAATGCAAAAGGGTGTACAGTTGACAATTTAGTGAACTTGTATCTCCTCCCACAGAAACAAAAAAAAAATCTTATATGGGAACTTGGGTGCAGTAGATTGGATATGAGTTGGACCAAGACTCACTAGTGCACGTCTGCTGAAAAATGTATATTTAAAAAAAAAAAACTATTTTTCCTTTAAATCGCACTTCATCACTTTAAAAATATACTTATTTTATCCACTAGATCTTTACCACTGTGCAATGAAAGCTCCTCCATCCACCATAACCTGAGGTCACCGATAAAATTCTCTCCTTGTAGCCTCTACTGAACAGATGAAAATGTACAATCATTTGTTGTATAGTAGTTATTAGCAGCAGGGGTTCCTTAGGATCTGAAGGTTATTTCAAGGGTTCCTCCATGTTAAAAAGTTTGAGAATGGCTGATTTAATGCTTTGACTAGGAACTGTTTAGTGGGAACTGTGCAGAGATGGGGGACTTGAGTCACATGACTTGACTTAAGTCAGACTTAAGTCACCAGTTTGAGGACTTGAGACTTGCTTGACTAAAATTAATAAAAGACTCGACTTGACATTGACTTGGTATTCATGACTTGAGACTCGACTTTGACTTGAGACATATGACTCGAAATGACTTTACTTTTTTAAGTTATTAAATATTTGCATTTTCTCAAGATGTGTTAAAGCAAAATTAATGTGCCTGTTATGTTTCTGACACCACAGTCACCTAAAACACCTCAGTGTGTTCTGATTTTTAGGACACTGGCTGTTTAACAATGGAAATACTTAACATGTTTTTAGTAACTGTGGTGTTGAAACATGACCGGATGAGGATTTTGAGCTGTTTGGGCATTCAAAGTGTTTCTTTATTATGCCAAGAAAAAAGCACTAAGTAGTTTTGTTAATGTTGAAAATAAAACAAAACATTTCCTGACCACTGACTTTTAACTGATTTAAAGCGGAGTTTCGGCCTCAAAAAACGACTTCGGGCCATCCGCTTGCTGACATTCACCAGCAAAAGAAATGAACAGTCCCGATTTTTTTTTCTTTACTTACCTTGTTTTTGAAGAAAGTATACTTACCTTCCTTCTACTTCCTCCCTCTGGGGCCGAGGCCCGCGCCGTCACTTCCTGCTTGCGTTGACTCCTGGGAGTTGAACGTCATCGCTCTCAGGAGTCAATGCGCCTGCACCTGCACCATTCCCTGCTAAACAGCTTCTGGGCGTGCAGGAATGACGCGCCTGCACCGGAACTGACAAGCGGGACTGGTGCAGGCGCATTCTGGGACGAAGAGGACACAGAAGAGGACACCGAAGAGGACGCCCTGGCTTCAGCTGCCCACACCTGAGATGGCAGCGCTGGACATTTTCAAGGTAAGTATTTCTTCTAAAAGGTAGGTGCGACCTGGGACAGTTCAGAGGCTATCCATTATTAAATGTACTAGCTCTGACTGTCCCGGGGGTATTTTTATTGAAAAAATGTTTCCGAGCCCGGAACTCCGCTTTAAAGGTGAAAATTGGGGTAGATCAGTATTTTGACTTGATTTGTGACTTGACCAAAATAAATGACTTGACTTCTAGCAGGGACTCAACTTGACTTGCTTGCTTTTCGCCACAGTAACTTGGGACTTGCTTGAGACTTGAAGGTTAAGACTTGAGACTTGCTTGTGACTTGCTCATGTGTGACTTACTCCCATGTCTGCAACTGTGTGTATACAGTATACAGTATGTGGATTGATGAACGCACTTGGCATTTTCTGAAACTACAAGCTTTACTGATGTTCCATAATTTCCTTTTGCTTTTACTTATGAGAGGACAAGGATTTATGCACTCTTACCTTTGGATATCACAGCCAGCTACCCCTAGCATCCAACATTATCTAACACAAGGGATTTCAGTAATTGCTGTGATAGAGGAAGGAACAGCGGGGGACACTAGCAAGATGAGCCTCAGGGGATCACGATGGTCCATTCGCAAAGACACTGTCACTTTGCCCTGAATGGGTAAGGTGATGGCATCTCTTAAAGCAGTTCCATAACACTTAATAGCTCTTATTTTCAGTACTCAAAAAAATTAGCTTCAAAAAAGTTTTTTTAATAAAAAAGATATTATTAAAATAAAAAGCATTAAAAAATCACTGCACCTCACCCTTGCTCATTGGGATAGCTGGGCACTAGAAATCTAGCAAGAATGTGTCCCAGCCCATTGTGGAAAGCAGGACATCAGGAAGTGTAGGAAGCTGGAACTGAGGTCAAATTTTTTTTTTCTTTTTTTGTTATAACATCCTGATTTTTAAAGGGTTTTTTTTTTGTTTTTTTGACTGATTTTGTTTTGCATCCTGGGGGCTAGCAGGAAAGATGAAGAGAGATAACACCGCTCAGGCTAGTCAAAGTCCACAATTTAAAGTGGAGTTCCGGCCACAAAAAAATATTTTCAATGAAAATACTCCCGGGACAGTCAGGGCTAGTACATTCCACAATGGCTAGCCTCTGATCTGTCCCGATTCGCACTTACCTGCAAGAAGAAATACTCACTTTAAAAATTTCTTCTCCATCTCTGTTGTGGGCAGCTGAAGCCAGCGCGGTCCTCTTCCGTGTCCTCTTCTCCCAGAATGAGCCTGCACCGGCCCCTCTCGTCACTTCCGGTGCGGCGCCGCATTCTGAAGCTGTTTAGCAGGGAATGCAGCATTGCACCGGAAGTGACGAGTGGGGCCGGTGCCGTCGCATTGATTCCTGGGAACGATGACGTTCAGCTCCCAGGAATCATTGCAAACCAGAAGTGACGGCGTGGGCCACCGCGGCCGCCGAGGGAGGAAGCGGAAGAAAGGTGAGTATTTCTTTCTACAATAACAAGGTAAGTAAAAAAAAAAAAAAAAAATCGTAACTAGCCATTTCCTTTTCAGGTGAAGAAAAGCAAGCGGATGGCCACAAAATCGATTATGTCGATTTTTTGGCTGGAACTCCGCTTTAAGGGGTGTGATGAACTTCGGTTCGCCACCAGGAAAAGAATGAAAGAAGAAAATGGTCACACACCACCACGGAATCCAATGAAGAAAAGTTCTTTATTCACATAAGTGGTACAAGGTACAGCAGGGTAGGACAATAGACGTGGTTTTTTTTACATGGTGAACAAGCACATAGCAGTCGTGTGAAACGCGTCTACTGTCCTACCCTGCTGTACCTTGTACCACTTATGTGAATAAAGAACTTGGATTCCGTGGTGGTGTGCGACCATTTTCTTCTTTCAGGCCAGCAGGAAAGCATAGTTTCTATTTCAATGGAAGGTCCTCTTTAAAGGATTGTCTGTTTGGAAAGCCAATGCTATTAGACTTTAGGAAGCAGCTTTTTCAAAGTTAGAGCAAAGTGAACCACATTTTCCTGAGACCTTTTGGCTTCCTCTTGGTCTATTAAGTTTTTTTTTTATTTTATTTATTTTTTGATGAAAACATAATGGACTGTAGCTTTCGTTGTATTATGTGGCCCATTACTGTGTCAATCTTACAAATCTGAACTACTTTGCTGATACATGTTTCAGACATTCACCTTCAACACTGTCCTATCTAAATGGTGCATAGCTTGCCAGTACAGTAATATCAGTATTACTACTCTGAAAGTAGTATCTATAAGCTACCTTGATCCTCTATGCCAGTAAAGGCTTTTGGAATATCCATAGCCTCCAATGGGATATATTTAAATTCCCTAACTACCTATGGAACATGTAGATACAGCTAACAATAGTTTACTATGAAATGCTCACATAGTTTTTCAAGAGCTTACAGCATCCCATGTGGCAAGCTTAATCTAAGCATTTCCCTCCAGGCACATGCTTCTGAGGGTCCATGTAGAAATAAAGGAAGAAAGTAGACAATCATTTTTACTCACAAAGTGGATAAAAATGCAAGAGCACGAATATTTATGAATACAAATGATGGTAAGATAACATCAGACATTATCGAATCTGATCATTCAAAGAAAGAAATTTTCCACAGCATCTTATCCTTTCTTTGAACAGTTTGAGAAGATTTGTTTGTATTATATTAAAAATGTCCTGTATGCCTTAAAATAAAGCATGAGATATGATCATATTAAGGAGAACAGTAAGACTGAAACTCAATGAAAGTTATACTAGTCATTTCAGTAAGGTACTTTTAGCTTCAAACACCAAATCGTGATACGAGTTTTAAAAATTCTTAATTTCAACCTACATATACTGAGGAACCGGTGAGGTTCAGTGGAGCATGAACTGCAATCTCAGAAACACAATAAAAACTCAAAGCAGGTGTATGGCGCTGCCAATATACCAAATCTTCTGTATACTTAATCCTCCATACACATCTCCACAAGTGTAAAGTGCAAAATGAACAATCTTAAATGTAATAAATAGTGTTGGACTCGTAAAGTGCTAGGTGCAATGATCCTGTGCTATGTGTATTATAAATCAATAAATCCGTGATAAGTGACCCCTTTAGGGTAAACAATCACACTATCAATCCACTTAAAGTAACCATATGCCAACACAAATAGAAATATAAATATGTAAATAGTGATATACTGATGAAAAGTGGGTGTGGTATATAAAAAAGGTGATAAAAATCATAAAAAATATATGTTGAAAATATATAAAAATATATAAATATATATAAACACCTATATAAATCTGTAGGAGGAATGGCATAAACAACTTTTACAGTGTTTTAAAGTTGTTTATGCCATTCCTCCTACAGATTTATATAGGTGTTTATATATATTTATATATTTTTATATATTTTCAACATATATTTTTTATGATTTTTATCACCTTTTTTATATACCACACCCACTTTTCATCAGTATATCACTATTTACATATTTATATTTCTATTTGTGTTGGCATATGGTTACTTTAAGTGGATTGATAGTGTGATTGTTTACCCTAAAGGGGTCACTTATCACGGATTTATTGATTTATAATACACATAGCACAGGATCATTGCACCTAGCACTTTACGAGTCCAACACTATTTATTACATTTAAGATTGTTCATTTTGCACTTTACACTTGTGGAGATGTGTATGGAGGATTAAGTATACAGAAGATTTGGTATATTGGCAGCGCCATACACCTGCTTTGAGTTTTTATTTTCACACTATATATCTTCAGAAATATAGTTTAACAGGGGGGCAGCAGCCATTACGAATAAGGAATCTATTAATATCCTAAGCGCGGATTTATATATATCTCAGAAACACAATATTTTCTTTTTTTATCTTAGGTAAAGAGGGGAAAGGTTAAAACGTCTGTGCCTCTGCACAGAAAGTAAGGGGGAAACCTACCGGCATGATAAAAATACAGTACATCTATTAAAATCTGTCAACTCTTGTAAAATAATTTTTACTGAAGAGGAGTGATAAATATTACGGAAGATCTTACCCTTGGTTCACAGTTATGCATTTTTTAGTACGTTTTGGAGTTTGCAGAAACAAACTACAATCTATTTAAGATGGTTTCCTATGGTGCACGTTCACATCTATGTGTTTATCGGTGCATTTTTGGAAAGGGTCAGGGACTTTTTTTGCATTTTGCGTGTAATAGACTTCAATAAGCCCGCACCAAAAATGCAAGTGTTTCGTTTTTGATGTGTTTTGCACTTTTTTTTATCTCTATAACACACTGTGTATAGCTGATTGGTAAGGAGTGGGCCAGGAAGCCGACAGCTGTGTCCTTAATTACCGATGAGTCATCAGCTGTCAGTAGGCTTCCCCACTGACAGCTCAATGTAAAAACAAGAATTGCTGGCAATAAAAAAATCTGGGGAAAAATGCCATGGGGCCTCCCCCCCAATCCATATCAGGCCCTTCGGCCCTTTGAGGGGAACCCCACACCACAATTTGTTTTAAAAATGGTGTGGGGTTCCCCCAAAATTCATACCAGACCCTTATCCAAGCATGTAGGAAGGCAGGTCAGGAAAGGGAGGGGATGAGCGAGCACCTCTGCCCCCCCCAAAGCACCTTGTGCCCATGTTGATGGGGACAAGGGCCTCTTCACCACAACCCTGGACGATGGTTGTGGGGGTCTGCAGGTGGGGGGCTTATCGAAATCTGGAAGCCCCCCAGATCCTGCCCCTCTATGTTAATGAGTATGGGGTACATAGTAACCCTACCCATTCACCAAAAAAGTGAGTAAAGGCACACCAGAGCTCTGGCCTGGGACTCAGACAGCATTCTGAGAGAGCTACAAGTTGGACGTTTGTCCGCATTGCTATTTTATGCAAAAGTTAAATGCAACATGCAAAAACGTATAAAAAAATGAGAAATTAAAAATGCGAAATGCACTGCAAAACGTGCCTGAAAAATGCATCAAGCACAGCCATATAGATGTGAAGCTAGACTTATTTCAGAGTGGTTTAGCAATTATTTGCTTAGTAGCATTTAGGACATGTAATGAGTATGAAGTGATATTTATTGATAACCTAAGGTTTTAAGTTGAGTACCTATTTTATTTTTAATAAAGTATGGAGTGTTTGATGGAGTTTTATCCATAGTTCCTATACTAGCGAGCAGGTCCATTAGATGTGCCTGGTTCAAGGCATCCACAAAAGCAATTCAGGGAAAGACCTAGAACTTTGTTTTGATTGCTTGTGAACTATGGGAATATGCCTTGGTCATGATCTATATTTGGAACCACTCTATTGGTCTGAAATTAGCACCTTAGGTCAGTGCAAATAGGATATTTTGGCAGGTAGCCCTGAGTAAGAGATTCTCTCCCATTTTAATTTTGGTATTGGTATTATATTGACACTTGTTCTGTGATCTTAACACCTGACTCAACATCTTCCAGCATAGATTTAGTTCAGGTCTGCATAAGGAACAGCTAGCTATGTCTTATATATTGTTTGTAGTATTGTAGTTTAACAAAGGAGCAAAGGATATACAATATATATCTGATCACAGTCAGATATTGCGAATCCTCTCCCCTCCACTATCTACCCCAGGGATTCCTTCCCTCCCGTCCTGGCCTTCACTCTCTTACCCACTCACTGACAGCCACCTTGCTCTATGCCCATTAATCACTGTGGCCCTGTGGTCCACCTCATTAGCCCTTAGGAAACTGTACTGACCATGGAAGGGTCTGTTGGTTCTTGCCTTACTGGACAAAAGTTTTCAAGCCTTCCCTGCCTAATTCCAACTGAATAATGAAAACTTCTTTAGTAAATAAAGCCCATAGTTTGGAACAGGGTTGAATTCATGGAAGAGAGACAAAGAATTATCACTTTGAAAACCAGACAGTTTCTTCTATATTATGGTGTCCAGTAACCTTCTCACTTATTTAACTTATCAATGTACCAAAGACAGTTATCTTTTTTCGTATCTGATACATTTGACAACAACTGTTCTTTTGAAGCTTGAAACCTGCAATTTGGGCAAGCACAAAGGAGAATAAAGCCATTTAAAAAGAGAAATCCGATAGCGGTCATTGAGGATGAGTTTAGTATTCTATTTAATCGAACGCTGTACAGGAAAAAGAAGGTAGAAACCAGAGGCTGTCATAAGGCATTCGAGTTTATGTGAAAAATGAATCCTTTTAGGGTTAGATTGCATTCTTCTTTTGGCACACACTGTCACAGGGAAATCAGAATATAATCGATTGCAGCTCAGTCTTTAGCATTGCGCAATATTATTACTGTCGTTACGGCCTCAATAATACAGGTCAACAAAAAGGGACTTATGGCAATTGGTCAAGTGGGCAGAACGTAAGAAAAAAAAAAATCAAATAAAGAAAAATCTTAATATGCTTTATTATTGCTAGTTGTGCTACATATATGCTACTGCATTTTTTGCTGTTCTCATTTATATTACATTAAACGTGGTGGGGAATTACATCAATAGGCTTATTTATCAAGGTCCTCCATATTTTTCTGTAAAATGCATTTAATGATAGCAAACACTAATCAGATTTTGAATTACTGTAGTCTACTGAAGAAAGTGTAATTTGATTGGTTGTCATAATTTTCCGCGCTTTGTAAGCAGTCTTCACTGTACTACTAAGTAAGCACCAAACCCTGGACAATAATCATAATAAAATAAAGCACCTAGTTTAAGCACCATAATAATATTAATAATAATAATAATAATAATAATAATAATAATAATAATAATAATAATAATAATAATAATAATAATAACAATAATAGTAAGAATCTTCTTAGATATGATATGCTTTGTTCACGTTTCATGTCTAAAGGTTTACAACCACTTTTATGTACACAATAAATCTGAATTTTAAAACAGAAATCAGAAAGAAGGGAGGCGTGGGAGGGGGACTTTCCTATTAGGGTGCCAGCGTAGAACAAATATGTTCAAGAATAGAATATACAAGAAATAGTTTTTATTAGCAAAACACAAAACATAAAATTGTTGTACTTAAAAAGGTACATACATAATATGACAATACAGTATTAAAAACAAAGGTAGTCACAAGCTATATTGTGATATGCTGAATACAAAAGTTGTTATCAAGTCTTACACAGGGGTTGATAGAATACAGCTAAGAACCCATTACCAGCCAGAAGAGGGTCCCCTGGTTAGTGGCTGTGTAGAACTTGATTGTGCCCAGAATTGTTTAACCCAACATGTTTCACGGCAACAGCCGCTTCTTCAGGGGCAATTTGCACAGAATTCAGTTATATTCACTGAGGAGCATGTATCTGGCTACTCAATGGCAGAAGTCCTGGACCACAAGGTAGGGGAAGCCCCCCCGGGGCGAACATGGGAGCCAATTTCCTAAGCTGGTGTAACTGCAGAACACCTTGTAAATTGATGTATAAGGAGTCCAAGGTGCTCCAAAGATGTATAAATGGGCGAGGACCAGGTGTGCTGTGGTTAATCCTTAGTAAAGGAGCAATATGGTTCAGGATTACCCGAGCCGCACAGACAACGTCTCTCGAGAATTCTGGTAGAAACTGCAGTTGCGTATCCCGTCCCCGCCGTGCGGGGACGGGATACGCAACTGCAGCAGCGCAACTACACAGCAGCGGCGCCACTGGCTCCAACTTCTGTCGATAAAAGTCAGTTAGCCAATCAGGAGAGAGAGATGGGGCCTGGCTAAATGACCGCTTCTTGTCTAACACTGGGAAACACTTTTTTGATCATTTTATATACAACTATATAGATCAGACCAAAATAAGGTACAAATGAGGAGAAAAGAGGGGCAGGGGGACTTTTTTACAAATCTGTGACAGTCCCTCGAAATCAGGGACAGTTGGGAGCTATGTCTGAAGTTCTGCAGAAGGAAGAAGACAGGCTAGGCTGCACAACCAGGCAGGTGACAATACTTTTCCCTGATTCAGTAACTCAGCTATCTGTGTCACCTCTTCATCTCCACCCTATTCACTGTCCAGTGAAGAGGTGATCCAGGAAGAAGTAAAGTTAGACCAAACAGTAGCAGAGAGGCCATTGAGCTCTGCAGTGACACAGAAGTGTGTGAATAACAAGACTGACTACTGAGTAAATTTACAACTGCTTTGGCATTGCAGGTATTTCAACTATCGTATGTGTCTAGCTGTTTGCCTGCAGTTTCAATTTAAGTGGTAAATTAATAATAATTTATTTCAAATTGAGCCCTTTAGAGTTCCCCCTTACATCAGAGTTCCCATCCAAGCTTTCTTACATTAGAGTGCCCATCAAAGTACCCCTTACATTGGAACACTCCTTACATGTAGTCTACTCTACATGAAAGTTAAGTTTCCAATAGAGTCCCCCTTACATTAGGGTCCCCATCACAGTGTGCGCTTACATCAGAGACCCTATCAGAGCTCCCTTTTATCAGAGTCCCTATCAAAAGCCCCCTTACATCAGAATGCATATGAGAGCTCCCTTACATCACGGCCCTCATCTGAGTCTCCTTTTATATGAGACATCTTGCAGTGGGCCATAGTTTGCAGACCCCCGACTTAGATAATAGGCCTCCTTGGTTAGCTGTGTTTGACTGTATCTGCACAGTCTGGCCACTTTTTTACTATACATAGAAAACAGAGTCTATCATGACCCACTAATATAAAAATTGCCTATTGTGTGAGACACTTTGAGTCCCCTACCAACGCTCCTGGCTTCACCTCTTCTCTGAGTTCCCTCATAGGAAGCCAGAAGGAATGCATTTAATTTGTCTTGGTTCGAACCTGTTTATGGGAGGGGAGATAATTCACCTGTCTGATTGTTATCCATGTTTATATCAGTTGGATAGAAGGGAAAAACAATTGCCAGGTGATTAGACTTTTAGGTATTGTGCATCATTCCTTTTGTCTTTGCATGAGATGAGATTGTTAATAGTTGTGTATGACTACATCTTTCAAAGGTCCCATGATCTCAATGTATATGTCCAAGTTAGAATACCTGTAAGGGACACACAGAATACTACCCGGCATTGCTATTACAGTATCTTAGAGACAAAGATTGTTTCACAAGCCGTGGTATGACTTTTACAGCATATGGTCAAACACATTACAGAGCATAATCTGTGGATTAGTTTCACGTCTATCCATTAATGTCATAGTGGCAACAAGAACTAAGCTCCCCTGTCCAAAGTGTATCTGAATGGATTAGTAGCTTCAATGCAGACTGCTAAATGAGATTTCATGTTATGATATAATCAGTGTCACAGTTTACAACAATCACAGCCACTGACTTAAGTGATTACACCATCTATTGAAAGTGATACAATGGAAAGCTGCTAGCTTCCTCTTAGCCGGCTGTGACTATTTGGTATTAGTTATATTTAGCCAAATATTATATTCATAGTAAGAATGTCAAGTTTCTCACACAGGATTAAGTAAGGATAGAGTTTCATATAACAGGGCCACGTGAAGTTGATAAAATAAAACGTGGACAGAGACATGAGAATGATGAACAAGCCCTTCTAAACATTCAATTTACTCTCATAACTAATTGGGATATTCATAAAGGCATGTGCAAAGTAATAACTAATCATGCTTCTGTTTTCACTAGCCAGAATAGATATTACCTCCAATGTATTGCTGTCCACTGATCTTTGTTCTGTCTTACTGAAAAAAAAAAGCCTTTAAGGAGTAACTCCACTTTTGTTGAGAAAAAACAAATCCTCTCTGCATGTTCAATGTATATTGCTAAGTTTTTAAAACACTTTGTAGCAGATTCCTACCTTTTGTTGCTCTAAAGCAGTGGTCTCCAAACTGTGGTGCTTTGCTTGCCCATGTCAGGCCCTTGGGACAATATTTTCCCCACTGATACAAGGCACTATTCCTTCTACACCAACAATGGGGCATCATTCTTGTCACTGATACCAACAATACGACACTATATCTACCACTGACCCCACCAATAGGGCACTATTGCTACCACTGACCCCAACAATAGGGCACTATTCCTACCACTGACCCCAACAATGGGGCACTGTTTCTACCACTGACCCCAACAGTAGGGCACTATTCTTCCCACTTACACTATTGACGGGACACTATTCATCCCACTGACATCAACTTCAGGGGCCTATTCTTCCCACTGACACCATTGGATGGGACACTAGTCCTTGTCCTGATACCAACAATGTGGCACTATTCCTCCCAATGACACCAATGATGTGGCACTATTCCTCCCACTGACACCAAGGATGGGGCACTATTCCTCCCAATGACACCAATGATGTGGCACTATTCCTCCCATTGACACCAATGATGTGGCACTATTCCTCCCATTGACACCAATGATGTGGCACTATTCCTCCCACTGACACCAATGATGGGGCACTATAATTCTCACTGATACCAATAAAGTGGCACTATTGCTCCAATGATACCAATGATGGGGTACTATTCACCCCACTGACACTAATGATGGGGCACTATTCCTCCCACTAATACTAAGGATGATACATTATTTACTCCCATTGATGCTAGGGCATTTTCTACACACACTGGCCACAGTACAGTCCCCTGAAAGTCTGACGGAGGAGTCAACTGGCCCTTTGTTCAGAAGTTTTGGAGACCCCTGGTCTGAAAAAATAGCTGTTTGTTTAAAAAAAAAAACTGATTGCAGATTGATTCTGAATGGAAGGGACTGGTTCATTACAATTAGCTGGTACACTCTCAGTGTTCTAATAAAAAGCTGCAGTGACTTCCCTTGGCAAGTATCTCATCAAAACTGAAATTCCCATTATAGAGGGTACCTAACATTTGACTTGTATTCTGTGCAAACTTCTGAGAAAATCAGTGAGCCAATCACACAAGCAGGTAATGACATTTCGGGGGGCTTTCTGTACACCAACAGTGAACATCCAGATAGATCAAAAAATCATAAAGTAAACCACTCCAGCAATACACATGTAGATGTTATAGTGACTGGAGAATAATGCAGGAAGCGTGAAGCTAACAGCAGATATAAAAACTAGGAGGTAGGGACAAAATTCAAAACATTATTTCACGATTCATGTGTATTGTGACAAATTTAGTATATAATATCCATACAATGTCAATGTCAATAAAAGGTTAAAACTTTCAGCTGCCTTTGTGCTGTGTTAGTTACCTCCAGGCATACCTGTCTTTAATCTATTTATTACTGTGTATTCCCAGGATGGATGCTTTGTTAGGCAGGCCATAGACGATTCGAATTTCGTTCGAAAATCGTAAATGGCAGTGTTATCGAACGATTTTCGTATCGTTAGTGTGGTATGTAAAACGTTCGATTTTCGTACGACAGCAAAAATTCACATATCCAACATGTTGGGTTTTTTTGCGAAAATCGGCCGAATTTCGTATCATTAGTGGGGGAGTTGTATGATTTCGCCTAACAAAACACAGAACAGTAGGGAGTGTGTCCGGTAGAGATGTGGTTAAAAGGCACAAAAAATAGTGTTTTTTCGTACGATTTTCGGCTCACATTGATGGTACACTCGATGATGTGCACGAGTTGCGCTTTCGTTTATCGAACGATAAATCGTACGTAATTCGAATCGTCTATGGCCTGCCTTAGTCTGGAGTTAGGGACCACACTGTGCAGAGGGACATTGATGAGACAATATGGTTTCCACATAGATTTGCAAGTATAGCCTCCTGACATAGCTGCTTTTAATACATTGTTTTTAAAGGTGCTGACTGGCCCCCCTCCATCATAACTTTGCAAAGTGCAGAAAAGGATGTTTAAAGTGTTATGAAACCCAGGACCCTGCACTCACTATATCTGGTCTCCCACAGTACACAGAAAATGGAAATGCAATTATTTTAGTAAATATAAACAGCAGTATATAGCAGTCTTGTGATTTCTATCAGTTCCTGGTGAAGCTTGTAGGAGGAATTTTAATGCTGCACTGAGCTTTCCTATGAGGCTGCAGGGCTCCTGACCCTCTGTCTGAACATGTCTGGACAGTGCTGATTGGCCCTGTGCTGATCACATGCACTCTCCCAAGAAAAGAAAAAACCTCTCTAGCAATACACACCAAACTGAGCATGTGCAGCCTGACTCCAAAGGCTCTGTCCTATCCGGACATGTTTTGGAGTCAGTGGAAGAAGAGGAAGATCTGTGCATACAGGATCAAACAGCCTTTTTACACAATGCAGAGGATTAACCCCTTAGGTTCCACAGTGAGTATAACAAACATGCTTTACTGCACATACAGACTGATTTTACTGTTGTGGGTTTAGTAAGACTTCAATGTTAGCAATAAAAACCTGACTAAGGTTTCTAACATTTTCCCACTATATTTAAAATAATAAAAAAAAGCTTTGGCTAGAGCAGGGATCCTCAAACTATGGCCCTCCAGCTGTTGCAGAACTACACATCCCATGAGGCATTGTAAAACTCTGACATTCACAGACATGACTAGGCATGATGGGAATTTTAGTTCCTGAACAACTGGAGGGCCATAGTTTGAAGTCCCCTGGGCTAGAGGTATATACTGATCAGCCACAACTTTATGACCACCCACCTAATATTGAGTAGGTCCCCCGTTTTTCTGCTAAAACAGTGCCTTTTGCTACCAAAAATAGCCCTGATCCATTGCGGCATGGACACCACTAGACCTCTAAAGCAGTGGCCCTCAACTCCGGTCCTCGGGGGCCCACTAACAGGCCAGATTTTAAGTATTACCTTGGGGAGATGCAGACTAGAATACTGCAATCACTGAGCAGCAAATGAGATCACCTGTGATGTAATTTAGTTATCTTGCAAACCTGGCCTGTTAGTGGGTCCCGAGGACCAGAGTTGAGGACTACTGCTCTAAAGGTATCTGGCACCAAGCCACCAATCCTGTAAGTTGTTTTTCTAGCACATCCCACAGATGCTCACTTAGATTGACACCTAGAGAATTTGGAGGCCAAGTCAACATATCAAACTCCTTGTTGTGACCCTTAAACCATTCTTGCATCATTTTTGCAGTGTAGCAGGGCGTAATATCCTGCTGAAAGAGGCCACTGCCATCAGGGAATACCATTTCCATGACTGGGTATACTTGGTCAGTAATAATATTTTGGTAGTTGGTACATGTCAAAGTAACATCCACATGAATGGCAGGGCCCAAGGTTTCCCAGCAGAACATTGCCCAAAGCATCACACTGCCTCCACCAGCTTGCCTTCTTCCCATATTGCATCCTGGTGCCATCTCTTCCCCTGGTAAGCGAAGCGCACATACCCGGCCATCCACATGATGTAAAAGAAAACATAATTTTTTAGACCAGGCCACCTTCTTCCATTGCTCTGTGGTCCAGTTCTGATGCTCACGTACCCATTGTAAGCACATTTGGTTGTGAACATGGGTCAGCATGGGCACCCTGAGAGAATTCAGCTACGTGGCCTCATACACAACAAACTGAGATGTCCATTTTTTCTGCTTTCAGCACATCAACTTCAGGGCAGGGCAACATTTAAACTTGCTGCCTAATATATCCCACTGACTTTCAGATGCCATTGTACTGAGAGAATCAATGTTATTCACTTAACCTGTCAGTGCTCATAAAGTTATTGCTTATCGGTGTATATAAAATGCGTACTTTATGATGTTGAGCTGGCAAAGCAATGAAAATGAGCAACACTGGTAACACGCATTTTCCAGTATCTTAGGCTATTTATATTATGCAAAAGTAAAGTCATTTTCAAAACTATCAAGTGGTAGAGTGTTATCCTTAGCCTGTGCACATGCAGTAATATCTGAAATTTTCTATTTAGAAAAAAGTGATTGGCAACAATTTTGTGCCATTGCTCAATAATCATTTGAATCATTAATGGGGTGAAATGATTTGCCTGTGTATTGTTACCTCTACTTCTTGCATCAGTTATACAAAACCGTGTTTAAAATCTGTGCATATCAGTAAAGCAGAGTGATCTTTGTTGAAGAAAGGGGGAAGCAGGATGTTGTGCAAAATTCCCATAATATACAGTACATTGTCAGCCTGTATTTGAACTGCATAAGTTTGACAGCTTGTCAAAGTTGTAACATCTAAATTATTACAGTTGTCTTATATATTTAAACATCCTACGGGAATAAATAGTGGTGTCACTGGTGTAGCGTAGAGAAGGGGCCCATATATTCATTTTTAATACTATGTTTCAATGATTCATTAGTCATATGTATGACTTTTGTACATTCAAGGACAGGGAAAACTAACATCTGACTTTCACATATATAATAGTGAAGGTACCCAATTAAAAAAAAAAAAATACAAAAAACAATATGTAAATATTTAAATACATCTATCTGGTGCAATCTCTGAAGCAGACTGCCATGTTAGAGGAGGGCTGGTCTTTTAGGGTTAGCATGCAAGTAGCGGCTACAAGCCTAAATAAAAAAGACAATGTGCTGCTGTTCTGATGCTCTTCTGCGCAGCAACAGCTGCAGCAAGTAAGTGCTCCTTTAAATTGAACCATCCAGCTAAATGCCATTTTTTATGCACAAGGCACCAAGCAATTTCAAGAGAAAATACCAAAACCACAGACAGACCACAAACGTACATTGCTATGTTACTGTATAGGTGCTGAAGCATCCAAAGGAACAGCAAGAAATCTTAAGGACATAAATAGTTGACAGTCCTCAGTATTAGTAACTGCAAAGCTTAATGCAACATAATCAATAGGTGTCGGATATTCCACATAATCAATGATTCAGGACTGGGAAAGGAAAAACCTGTGCTATGTATGTATGTGTTCACTATTGAATAAAAATGATATTAGTGAAAAAATATTATTAGAAAATATTAGAAAAATTATAATAGAAAATCTGCTTCCACTGTTCATCACATAGTGAAAATTATAAATGTAGCAGTTTTTTCAGGCCTTGTGCCTGATGTGGGTCTGCCATTGTTACCGGTGACACCTCCAACACTTTTGAGTTGTGAACCCAGGTGTGAGAACTGAGACAATGACCATTCCGGCATCTTTGGTTTGTTTTGTTTTATTGCATTTAGGGGATGGGAGAAGGGAATGAGTGGGATACTACTCTGGCTCAACTAAGTACACTTTGGGACACTTGAAGAAAAATGCCTGTTAGCGCTGTCTTGACGCCAGCTGAATGCCGACCAGCGCTTCCCGATGCCTATAGATACTGTAGTACTAAAACTGTGCTGGAACCTCGACTTTAACTCAGAAGATCCAGGACTGTAGAACACTGGACTCCTGAGTCCTGACACTGCTTTAGTTTAAAAGTCACTGAACAGCTCCCTCCAGCCCTTCACTGGCTGAGGTAGCTCTGTGTAGATATTTGTGCTGCTGCAACTCTTAACTTTGTACACTTCACACTGTACACTGACTCTTCAGGACCCAAACTACAGGTGCCCCCTTTACACTTCAGGGTCCTCTACCTAGATACCCTCTCTAATACTTCAGGGTCCTCTAACAAGGCACCCCCTTTAACCGCTAGCTTACTCCTGGATCCCTAGACTCTTCTCCGGAGTGGTCCCTTCTGACTCTAGGCTGACCCCCAGGGGCAGTCCACAGTACTCACAACCTTTGTAGGCTTTCCTAGGAGTGGACCCCTCTCTCTCTCCACTGGTTCTCGGCACACCGGATCCCCTCTGCAGCTCAGCTTCACACTCTTTGGATTCCCAGGCCACCACCCGGGACATCCGCTTCCTGAAATCAAGGCCCTGCTGTTAAGCAGCCAAGGCCCACAATACTTTCCCTAGCACCTACCTGTAGGGTGCTACATCAAACTAATTTAACCACAGCGCAAGCCCAATAACAATAACCAAAAGCCTCAATACTAATGTTTCAGGACTAGCAGAGTCCCTTTATCAAGGTGCAAGAACAAATTTAGACAAGAGCAATAGACCAATGAAATAAGACATCTAAAGTAAAATGACCCCAGTTTCCAGCTCCTATATACATATCCTATCCAATCAGAAATACAAATAAATAAGCCAATGAAGAAAGACATACTTGCAGCAAAGCAAAAGAGATTGGGATCCATTTTTATTCCTAACATTGACAAAAAGCATACAAAATTATTGAAACCAACAAAGTCCCATGTAAAATATAGCAATAAACCTATGTATTCTGCCATTGTGTCCGCTAACAATGAAAGATTCCTCTCTTCTTCTGGGTATTGTCTTTTTGACCCACTAACTAGCATAATCCGTTTATTTCAAAGGTGTCCTGGAAGTTTTACAAATAGGCAACTCATATTCTAAGACTGATCAGTGGTTCCAAACTTATAAGCACTGCAGTATGGAATAGACACAAAAATATGCACTCAGCATCCATGCTCTCTCTGTACTTGGCGCATTTGAGGGTTGTTTTTTCTCATAAATGTGTCTATGTAGGTAGCACATTAATAATAAAAAATACACTTTTAAGATATGAGGGGGAGCAACTAAAACAATATATACGTGGGATAGTGTTTGATCGGGGTCTCAGGAATGTGAGACAAAAAGTTAGTGTGATGCCAAGGGTGTTGGCTGCAGTAGACGAATCATACAGTATGTTATTTAAAGTTTGAAATTTCTCTTACAAAGGTAAGGACTAGGGAGGAGCTGCTGTTTCGGTCTGAACAATGGGGAGGGGTCTTCCAGGTGACATCATTGACCAAATAAAGACATGTCATTTCTCGCTCTGATTTCTCCCCTTTCCTGGTCTACGAGCCTGCATGCTCAGATGAGAGTCTGGTATAAATTTATAAGGGGACCCCAAGCAATTGTTTTTCTTGCTTTTTGCATGGGGTTGGCATTGAAGTTCATACTAGTTACTTTACATACAGAAGTGACCAAAACTGTAATTTGCGGAAAATCATACTTATTTTTTTTTTCTTTGTAAATGACGGTTTTGCTGCAGTAGATTGCATAATTTTTTCATGTTGTTCTTAAATCATTATTAAAATCTTTTAACTTTTTTTTCTCAGTTTTATATTTTGGTATATGTATTCCAGGACAGTGCCCATCTTCCATATCAGCTTCCTTTGTGACTCTTGGCATTTGGTCCCATGACAGTTGGTGCTGGAAGACTTCCCTCTGCCAGACTCTGTGAATGCAGGTCTAAATGGGGAGCAGTTAGGTATATATTGCCTACCATGTGTCACTGAATGCAGATTCTCCTCTGATCGATCTCTGAACCTTACAAATGTTTCCTGTAGAATCAGGAAAAATGGCTACTTGACACTTCTATTAACCACTTCTGGACCGGAAGATTTTCCCCCTTAATGACCAGGCCATATTTTGCGATTCAGCAATGCGTTACTTTAACGGACAATTGCGCTGTCGTGCAACGCTGTACTTGAATAAAATCAATGTCCTTTTTTTCCCCACAAATAGAGCTTTCTTTTGGTGGTATTTGATCACCTGTGCAATTTTTATTTATTTATAAACAAAAAACAGCAAAAATTCTGAAAAAAAAAAACAATCTTTTTCACATTCTACTATATGAGATTTCTCCAAAAAAAAATAAAAAATCTAAATTTTTTTAACATTTTAGGCCAATTTGTTTTCTGCTACATATTTTTGGTAAAAAAAAATTGCAATAAGCGTATTTTGATTGGTTTGCACAAAAGTTATCACGTCTACTAACTACGGGAAAGATTTATGTCATTTTTACAGTTTTTTTTTTTTTTACTAGTAATGGCAGCGATTTGCGATTTCTAGCAGGACTGTGACATTGCAGCGGACAGATCGGACCCCTAACTGACATTTTTGACACTTTTGGGGGGGACCAGTGATATTACTACAGTAATCAGTGCTAAACATATGCATTGTTACTGTAATAATGACACTAGCAGGGAAGGGGTTAACATTGTGGGTGATCAAAGGGTTAAATGTGAGCCTAGGGGAGTGATTCTAACTGTGGGGGGGGGGGGGCTTCTGAAATGACCATAGAGACATGTGATCCTATATAGAAGGATCACAGGGGTTCTGTGATCATTCCCGGGAGAAAAACGGTCGGCTGTGTTTACAACAGCCGACCGTACTTCTCTCTCAGCGGAGAGCGATCACGGGTGTCAGGCAGCAATCGGAGCCGCCTGAACAGTGCATCGGCTTCCCCTGCCTGCTTGCGACCGATGTAGACCTATTTAGATTTGCGCAGCAGAGCCACGTTGCCGCAGTAAATAGACGGCAGCCGATTGGGAACCGGTTAAAGTGTGTGTATAGCTAAAACTTTTTTTTTTGTTTTGCATAAAATAGGAAAGGGTTAAAATTCTTGTTGGTTAATTTTTTGCCATCAATGTAATATTAGGGAAATTTTCCTTCACTTCCTGTCCAAGAGACACAACAGAAATGTAGACAAAATCTCCCAAAATGAGCAAAACAGGAGTCACAATTAGAAGATTTCTACTCACCTCTTGTTCTTGGTACAACTCTAAAATTTTTGATTCCCCCCCCCCCCCCCCCACTTTCTTTCTCAGGCCGGGTTCACATACGTGCGGTCGCAGGTTCGTGCCTCAGGTCTGGTGCCTGTCTGTTCTTCGGGTTCAGGTGTGATTCAGGTCTGCTTTTTTACCTGAACTAGATCCAAACAAGCACAGGACCCTTTTGCAATCCGCTCTGCGGTTGCCCCCAGACCTGTGTGAACCAACTCCATTGAGAGCCGGTCACACTCGTATGTCATGTGAATTGGATGTTGGGAAACCTGCATCCAATTTGCACATATGGCCTTAGTGATTGTCAGTGACAATGGTCATAAATACAAATTGAGGGGTGAATCTCTGTAGTAGAGACACAGACAGCTTAAAAGAGTGTCTAACCCTTCACCACTCAAGGGTTAAAAAAAAAAAAAAACTTTGCCTAGCGATACACTTTAAAGCTGCACTGGAACGTGAAGTTAATACCTCTAAGTACTTCATTTTACTGTTAAAGTTCTCATCTGATTTAGGGATTTTAAAGTTGTTCAATTTCCAGAAATAATCTATGCTCTAAACTCTGGTACCCAAAAATAGATTTCCAGCTAGAAGAATAAGACACAGGTTTAATAAAGGTTTATGTAGCTGTGGTGCAATCATAGCACTATCCTAGTCTATCCACATTCTAATTAGCGATAGCTTTACTTGGCACAGACTGGAGATGCAGACGTCTCTATTAATAGCTCCAGTCATTGACAGTATGCACACTGGCCACAGTGCCCCTGCTGATAATTTGCTGTAATTTAATTCATTATGTACGTTGGCTCGGAATGGTCAGAAAATACAAGCACTAAATCTACAAAGAAGATGATAAAAACTTTATCTTCCATAACGGAAGGGTGACAGATATACTCTGCTGGTTTCGTTCTTTTATTTTCTAATGATATTCCATAAGCTGAGAGAAAAAATAGGGGAATTTGGTTCCCAATATATGATTCACTAAGAAATGCAGCATAGGAATAGTTACTTATGTATCTATATCTGCATTCTGCTTAAAAGGTTAAAACAAAATATTTTAAACTGCATGCTTAGAGGGGCAACTTAGATGAATAAGTCCTGGTTATAGTCTAGTCTGAACAACTTGTTAGTGAATGGAACCCTTAACCACTT
The DNA here is from genome assembly GCF_965119305.1 of Pelophylax lessonae. Lineage (NCBI taxonomy): Eukaryota > Metazoa > Chordata > Amphibia > Anura > Ranidae > Pelophylax > Pelophylax lessonae. The sequence continues at coordinate 532,868,210 of NC_138771.1, read as the reverse complement.
CTGGACCGGAAGGATTTGCCCTCTTAATGACCAGGCCATTTTTTGCGATTCGCCACTGCGTTACTTTAACAGACAATTGCGCGGCCGTGCGACGCTGTACCCAAATAAAATTTATGTCGTTTTTTTCCCACAAATAGAGCTTTCTTTTGGTGGTATTTGATCACCTGTGTCCCACACTTGGGAGATATCCCTTCGCCTTCTGTCCATGCAACATGAAGTGAGAGGAAATCTCTACAAAGGGAAAAGGATTGCCCTCTGAGATTTCTGACACTTATTATATCTCTGCTGGAAGATTTACCTTCACCTCTTGTTTTGTATTTCTCATCACTTTCTGATTTAACCACTTTAAGACCGGAAGGATTTGCCCCCTTAATGACCAGGCCCTATTTTGCAATACGGCACTGCGTTATTTAACGGACAATTGCGCAGTTGTGCGACGCTGTACCCAAATAAAATTGATGTCCTTTTTTTCATCAGAAATAGAGCTTTCTTTTGGTGGTATTTGATCACCTGTGCGGTTTTTATTTTTTGCGCTATAAACAAAAAAAGAGCGACAATTCTGAAAAAAAACCCACTAATTTTCACTTTCTGCTATAGAACATCCCCCCCCCCCCCAAAAAAAAAGTTAAAAATCAAAATTTTTTAACATTTTAGGCAAATTTGTTTTCTGCTACATATTTTTGGTAAAAAAAAAAAAAATCACAATAAGCGTATTTTGATTGGCTTGCGCAAAAGTTATCATGTCCACTAACTAAGGGAAAGATATATGTCCTTTTTATTGTTTTTTTTTACTAGTAATGGCGGCAAACTGTGATTTTTTGCAGGGCTGCGACATTTTGGCGGACAGATCGGACCTCTAACTGACATTTTTTACACTTTTGGGGGGACCAGTGACATTAATACAGTAATCAGTGCTAAAAATATGCACTGTTACTGTGATAATGACACTGGCAGGGAAGGGGTTAACACTGTGGGTGATCAAGGGGTTAAATGTGAGCCTAGGGGAGTGATTCTAACTGTATGGGGGCGGGGCTTTTGAAATTATCACAGAGACCTGTGATCCGACATAGAAGGATCACAGGCACTTTGTGATCATTCTAGAGAGAAGAACGGTCAGCTGTGTTTACAACAGCTAACCGTTCTTCTCTCTCAGGAGGGAACGATTGGCGGCGCACACTCGCTTCCTAGCTGCAGGCGCGCGACCGACGTAGACCTACGTCAGTTCTCGCAGGCGGGGCTGCCTGCCACAGTAAAACTGCGGCGGGCGGTCCGGAAGCGGTTAAAAGATATTCAATAAATTTATTAAAGCTGTCCAATTGCTGTTACATGGAAGTCTGTAGTTAGAATCAGGTGGGTTACAGTAACATGAGATCATATACAGTCATGTGTACTTTCCTCATCTTGGGCAAAGCAAGCAGGTCCTCTTCACTGGAGCCTTTACTTACTTTCCACTTACTCCTGATCTACTGCCAATACACCCTGTGTAAAGTTTGATATTCAATACCTGCCCAGGCATGGCAACGCACCATAGTCACGTTAGTGTTGTGGTGACATTCATTGCCAAAGGCACCCCAATGTGCTAAAGCAAACAGTTTATTTGCTTATGTGCTGCAGTGTGCCACAACGCACAATAACACACTGCCATGCATTGTGGTCCACTGTGGGTATGAAAAACAAAACTCGTACCTTTTTTTGCTCATTCTGGTGCATTGGCAGTCCATTTAAATGGAGCACAGCACATACTGTAGGTATGAATGAACCCTAAGTGTTGATTCTTACACAGGCTGCCACCAGACAGCACTTAGGCCTGCTGATTTGTTTCTCAATGCTGAACCCTAGGGAGAAAGGGAGGTGTATTGCATTTTTTCATATCTGGAAACTGAGTATTTGTTGAGCATCAAATCACAGCAGCACCAAGAGGAAGTTTAAAGCTACCATCTATAAAAAGATATTTTACAACCAGTGAAAAAAAAAAAAAACCCAACAGATTCCCTTTAGGGTTAAAATTAGTTCAAGTGGATGTAAACCTCAGGCATGGAATGTGAACAAAGTATATCACTCTATAGTGTGTACTTGTCTCAATCCAGAAAACCAAGTGACATTTTTGTCTGCTTCTTCATTCATCTGCTATCAGCATGAGTCACTTCTGACAAGTTTTCCTGACACCAGGAGAAAAATGGTGACAGCCTCAGCTTTGTTCCTGTGTGCTGTGTGAAAGGGGGTGTGTCCCTTCCCTCCAATCAGCTCTCCTCATTGAGCTCAGCCCCTTTTTTGCCAGCTCAGACAAGCTTTATAAATTCAGCACTTTGAATGGCTGAAGGGAATACTGCAGATAAACATGTACAACATATGTAGGAGGATTTGTTTCATCTCTGTGTATCACCTTAGGTCATTCGCTGCACTGGGTATATGTAAGGGTTTACAACCACTTTAATTAGAATTGTCCATCATAGAAAGAAAATACAATAAACATTAAAGAGATGTTCACTATTACCAGTAAACTAGAATGAGGTAGAATTGTCCATCATAGGAAGAAAATACATTAAGCGCCAGAGAGATTTATGATATCACCAGTAAACTGGATTTAGGTAGAATGGTCCATTATAAAAAAAAAATACATTTAACAGAGAGATTTACAATATCACTATTATGATGTTTATTAATGGAACACGAGGGCTCTGTTTGAAGAACAAATCAAATTTAAAGATGCATTTCGTACACATCTGATTCATAATTGGAGGCAACACAGAGCACATCTGTTACTACTGTATGTTACTATATATAAAACTGGCATAATTGGCTGCAGGCAGCAAATTTTGGTTTTAAATGCAAAGCTCACGTTAGACTACACAGTCCATGAATAAACAACTGGTACAGAAGAAGCGAGATGGCTGCATGTTACTAGAGATGCAGAGCGCCATGCAACTACTCTTATGAGTCCTTCCACCCCTTTCCCTTCAATTCTACTTTGGAATTTAGCCACAAGTATCCAAAAGATGGCCACAGAGCAAAGGTGAAGTCAAGAGAAAAAGAATACACAAGCAGTAAATGCTATACGTTGTTGTTTTCCCTTCTTGGCCTGAATTCCCTGACCAGAGCTTCCAAAAGTTAGAAAACAAAGGGCCAGTTCACTTTCCTCCAGACTTTATGGGCTGTGGCCAGTCAAAGTAGAAAATGCCTTGGGCTTAGTGGGTATTAGGATCCAAAATGTCCCAGGGTTGGTGGTCAATGGACGTAAAAAAATGATCTAGCCCCGTGGTCAGTGGGCAGAGGAACAGTATTTCATTGTTGAGTCAGCGAGAGGAATTGTGTTCCATTAACAGTCAGAGCGGGAGGAATTTTGCCAATCATTGTTTTCAATATGAGGAATTATGCCTCATCGGTGTATTTATTGGGGGATGTACTGTATATTCCATCATTATAGTTATAACGCCCCATTGTTTGGAAGAAATAGTGCCCTAAAGGCCAGATAAAGGTTAGCATAAGACCACATCCTGCACTTTCGGGACCACTACCTTAGGCACTAGCTCTTTGTTATCTTAGTGTATATGTATATGGGCCTAGGCATGCTGAATTTACATTAATCATACATTATCCCTGAAGACTCATCTCTTCGGGGAAGCATATCCTGCTTTTAGCCAAATCTTCTATTTCTCCCATCAGTACATCCCTCACAGGTATTACCTTTTGTTCCACCAGCCCCTACTTTTTAGATTGAAAGCTCGCAGGAGCAGGGCCCTCCTAACTTACTTACATTGAATTGTATTGTCCTTGTATATTGAAAAGCTCTGCGCAAACTGTTGGTGCTATATAAATCCTGTATAATGATTCGTGATATCCTGGCTGTGATTGGTCCAGTCTCCAGCCTGGACCAATCATCATCCAGGACATCGCTGACTCGCAATGGGGGCGGTGCCGGTGCGTGCGTCAGTCACGCACCGTCACCGCCCATCTCCTTCCCGCCGCCCGGACCGGAACTGAAGACAGAAGACTGAAGAGGAGGACGTCCACGGCGCTGCTCGTCTCGGTTCCCGGAATCCCGCCGCCGTCAGAAGGTAAGTGATTGAAGCCGGCCTGTACCATCACCTGTGCCATGCCTATGCCATCACCTGTGCCATCCCTATGCCATCACCTGTGCCATCCCTATGCTATCACCTGTGCCATGCCTATGCCATCACCTGTGCCATCACCTGTGCCATGCCTATGCCATCACCTGTGCCATGCCTATGCCATCACCTGTGCCATCACCTGTGCCATCACCTGTGCCATGCCTATGCCATCACCTGTGCCATGCCTATGCCATCAACTGTGCCATCACCTGTGCCATGCCTATGCTATCACCTGTGCCATCACCTGTGCCATGCCTATGCCATCACCTGTGCCATGCCTATGCCATCACCTGTGCCATCACCTGTGCCATGCCTATGCCATCACCTGTGACATGCCTATGCCATCACCTGTGCCATCACCTGTGCCATGCCTATGCCATCACCTGTGCCATGCCTATGCCATCACCTGTGCCATCACCTGTGCCATGCCTATGCCATCACCTGTGCCATGCCTATGCCATCCCCTGTGCCATCACCTGTGCCATGCCTATGCCATCACCTGTGCCATGCCTATGCCATCACCTGTGCCATGCCTATGCCATCACCTGTGCCATCACCTGTGCCATGTCTATGCCATCACCTGTGCCATGCCTATGCCATCACCTGTGCCATGCCTATGGCATCACCTATGCCATCACCTGTGCCATGCCTATGCCATCACCTGTGCCATGCCTATGCCATCACCTGTGACATGCCTATGCCATCACCTGTGCCATCACCTGTGCCATGCCTATGCCATCACCTGTGCCATGCCTATGCCATCACCTGTGCCATCCCCTGTGCCATCACCTGTGCCATGCCTATGCCATCACCTGTGCCATGCCTATGCCATCACCTGTGCCATCACCTGTGCCATGCCTATGCCATCACCTGTGCCATGCCTATGCCATCACCTGTGCCATCACCTGTGCCATGCCTATGCCATCACCTGTGCCATGCCTATGCCATCACCTGTGCCATCACCTGTGCCATGCCTATACCATCACATGTACCATGCCTATGCCATCACCTGTGCCATGCCTGTACCATGACCTCAAAGTCATGCAATTTTTTTACCGTGTTTTTTGCCGCGAAGCAATACCTATTACATTTTTCTTTTTGCGCCCCCCCCCCCCCCCCCAAAAAAAAAAATTTTGAGCACCACCCACCACTGGTCCCTACTGTATCCAATAGGGGAGCCTGTTGGACAGTGGAGGAAACCCATCCAGTGACACACAGGCTTTGTAACTATCCCAGTGGGTTGGCACAAACAGTGGTGCATCCTGGGATATGTTATAAAAGCCAAGGGCACATGTGACAAGGTGTCTTTGGGTGGGAAGTCAGGTCCCAGGAGGAGAGTGACGGCTGTCTCTCCTGTCTGTATGGAAGGTGGTCACAGGCAGTCGGCCTGGTGAGCCAGAAGTGCAGTGCTGAGCCAGGAGGTCCAGTGGATGCTGACAGATGGAGTTGAAGGCAAAGCAACCTTGGGAAAAAGTGTCCGTGAGTACCGGTAGGCTTGCCAGGGGTCTGCCCAGGAAGGGGACCACTCAAGTGGAAAGTCAGTAGACAGGGGCTAGCACGCACAGCGAGTAAGAAAGGGGGTGCCAATTTAGGACCCTGAAGAGATACTAAATCAGAATCAGTGGCAAGGTGAAGCAGCGGCCTTGCCACACACACTACAGTCAGTTGTCCTCAGAATTGTGCATAGTTCATAGTTGGAGTATCCCACTCATCCCTTCTCCCATCCCAGTTCTAAATAAAACACGAAAACCAAATCCCCTGGACCGTTCATTGTCTGAGCCAAGCGTCTAAAGTGATAAGTTCTGCAGACTGTTGCTACGGGTAACCCAGGGGAATCCAGAAAGTGCAATTCTCAGCACCCCTCTAGGGGGCAGTGCTACATAATAATTAATTATTTTACTTTCTGCATTAAAAATGGGAGTTTACGATACACGTTGTTGAATATTATGGAAATAACCATAATAATGTGCTCCGACAAACCATGGACATCTGTAAAACAACCATATCAATCATATCGTATGTGTACTTCTTCCTACAGTGCCTTCATATTTCAATAATCACCATAAAACTTAAAAATGTTCTGCAAAATAATATTGAGTTTTGTTGCCATTCTTTATTGGTTCTTCACTTATTATAATATTTTCCCAAGGGGAATCATCTGTAGTTATGTCTCATAATGAGACCAGCTGTATCATTATACACAATGGCAATGAGGATTGGCAGAGCCACCAAGTCCCCTGCTGATGACTGCACCATTGCTTTCGACATAAACGTCCTGAAAGTTTCCCTGCTGAATTCTATAGAACTATATTAATGTCAATAAAACATTTTTTTTTTTTAAAAGATTAAACTCATTTACAATAAGTTTCCGTTGTATCTAAAGGAAAAAATATGAAATGATTATTGACATTACTGCAAATTTCAGCTGAAATGGGTATGCTTTTCTTCCTTGTTCTCCCTTGGGATCCCTCTAGAGTTGCTACCTCATCCCTTTAAACCCAAAAACATATTAATTACACAGGTTCTGTGGCTAATTAAGGTGGTATTAAGGTGCCTTATCTGCGCTAAATTAGGCTCAGAACCTGTGTTATAATATTTATTTGGGTTTAAATTGATGAGGTGGCAACCCTAGATCCCTCACATAAACAAGTGAAAACAATAAACCATGGAGAAAATCCAATCATCCATACAACGAATCTGCTGTTAAAACATGTCAGTTAAAGGGTTCTGCAGGGAAAAGCTTTTGATTTCAATTGGCTCACTTGATATACCTGAGGCCTAGCATAGTTTGACCATAGGTTAGCCCCAGAAGTTAATGATGTACCTGCATCCTTGTCAGCCTCCATGTAGAGTATTGGCATGACAATCCATATTTGTAGACATAAAATGTTTTAGAGCATGCTGGATTGTGCAGATAATAACCTTTAATTATAAAATTGTGAAAATGGTTCAAACATATAAGTGGGCAAAACAACTTCCATTAGATGGCAGGTCACATTTTTTTTTTTTTTTTTGTTATTTAATAATTTTTTATTGCTATTTCAGGTAAAGAAACAATAGAGAAGCAATGTGATATATTAAATGTCAGATCGAGTAGATACTATTAGAACGAATATTAAATCACATATTCCTATTAGCCCTCATTGACGTTGGAGGCGGCTTTGAAATTGTGCGAGTTCAGCTAAGCTTACACGATTTCAAACCCATATTTTTCTTGCGAGTTCAAGGGCAATTTGAAAGAACTGTGTGGGTTCATGCACAGGTGTCTATTGAAATCGCCCCCAGAGTCGCCAAAAGTAGTGCAGGAACTACTTTTGGAAATTGGTGCGGCGCCGTAAAATAAGCATCGCACCGATTCGATTGGTGCCGTTGCTGGCAATAGGCTACGATTTGGCATGCAATTTGACATGTCAAATTGCCCCAATGTGAATGGAGAATTACTAGCAAAATTGTTCCCTGCAACAGGTGTAGTAAAAATGTCAACTTTTTCCAATCATAAGTATAACTTACATTGTCTTTAAACACATACCTGTAATTTAAATTTTTTTAATGCCCAACCTCTCCCCTTTAAGGGAGAATAAAGAGAGGAGGGATGGAATAACAAGGAAAAAAAACCAGGGGGAAAAAAGGAGGAGGGGGGTGGTGCTTGGTCGAAGGAGAGATGAAGAGGAAATTGAGGAAACCTAAGACAAATGAGTAAACAGAGCTATTAATGGGTTAAAAGATAATTATTGTTAACTAATTTGTCACACTCTGACTCACTATACTCAGGAGTCTGGGATTATTTCATAGTATACTTTGCCATTTCCTCCCAAAACGGGCAGATTTTAGGGCAAGACCACCACATATGCCCAATTGTAGCTCGATCTCCACAATCTCTAAAGCACAGGGAGGAATTTTATGTGAATATCGCATGCAATTTTCTGGTGTATAATGTCATCGAGTAAGAAGTTTAAAATTTACCTTGTGCCATTCTGCACGAAGATGACAGGTCACGTAAGCAGATGACTATTTGTAAATGCTCCATCATGACATGGTCAACAATTTTTTAATCTGACTACTTTGTTGTTGCATTGCTATATGAAGTGTACCTGTTTTATGGAGTAACTTTGGATTGTATTATATTTGAAACATACATATATGATATTAGAGATTGTTACACTCTAGTTCTACTGATGAAGTGGACTTTATATGACCATGAAACATGTTGAGATTTTTCTACCACAGCCCTATCAGTGTGCAATATTAAAGTGATTGTAAAGTCTCGTTTTAAAAAAAAGTAAATAAAAAACTTGTTATACTTACCTCCTCTGTGCAGTTGGTTTTGCACAGAGCAGCCCGGACTTTCTTGGGTCCCTCGTTCCTGCTCCTGGCCCTCCCTCCTATTGAGTGTCCCCACAGCAAGCAACTTGCTATGGGGGCACCCGAGCCGAGCTGCAGCTCCATGTGTCCATTCAGACACGAAGCTGCCGTTCAGCCCCGCCCCCTCTTTCTCCTGATTGGCTCACTGACTTTGAGTGACAGCCGAGAGAGCCAATGGCTCCATGGCTGTATCTCAGACAATCAGGAGAGCGAGTGACCCGTCAACATTGCTGGACAGAGAGGGGGCAAGGGTAAGTATTAGGGGGACTGAGGAGGCTGCTAAACACAGAAGGCTTTTTATCCTAATTCCTGACTTTACAACTCCTTTAGGAAAGTGTAACTTTTTTGACAGCTATGACCATTCCCATGCTATGATGGGGTCAAAACAATACAATACAATAGCAATATAATAGCATAATCCTACCAACTGTTTTTAGCTTGGAGATTTTAATGCAATGTTGTAATTTTGTTGAGTTTGATTTAATATCTGTAGTACCCATAAAGTCTCAAAAAAAAACCTTGTTTGTATCTAGATAAAACATTTCCTGCATATTTCCACATTTTTTTTCTATAGATACACACCTCTGTTTTAATCTCCTTGCCATAGTACCCCTATGTGTTCTGTGGACTGAGACAGGCACAAGTGACTCCTGGAAAACCGATTCCAATATACAGTAGATAGATCTCATCTTGCAATGTCTTTCTGTTGGGCTGCCTTAGTGGCCTTTTGCTTTTTCTTTAAGATAACCAATCGGCAGGGCTAGATTTTCAAATACCACAAAAACCAAAGGCCAATTTTCATTGCACCTTTCTTCTAATCACAAGCTACGGCTTAAATAGCTCACTAATTGCAAAGAACATACAACCCAGCCTATTACAGCTCACCTAGAGTCATTTATTTCACAAGTTTTCACAGCCAAAAGTTATGTAGTACATATAAAGGATCATCCCTGTTGTGTTTGGCTTCTGTTCAAATGAAAAGCGTTAAGATAGAGAAACAATTTGCAGTCTGTCCTCTTTGCCCGACTGAGAAAAAAAAAAAAAAAAAAAAAACTTTTGTTGTTCAAGCTCTTAGTTGCATTTAATGAAATACACTGTTGCCAATCAAAACACGGACATGGGAAACATTACTTTTAATGCTTTTGTTTTTAGGCAATTATGAATTTTAATTGTGCTTCTAAACTCGAAAACAAAAGTGTAATATATTGTAGCTTACTGGTCCTGAAAATCAGAGGCTGAATTCATTTTATTTTTTAGGCTTTTTTTTCTATTTATTTTCACCTTTTAATCCTGTGACTATTGCATTTCTTGTCCCTTCATGGTTACCCCCACATCTCCACTGTAAGTTTGATGGGATCCATGGTTGTCCCACAAGCTGGACCTCAAACACAATAAAGATAAAGATGTTTGTGCTCTTCAATTAGCTCATAGGAACTGACAAGACACTTAAGTTCTCACATGATCAACAGGTATTTTCTGTAATCATGCAAAATATTCTTAACCTGAAAAAAGAAAATTTATTGCAGCCACCACATCTAATGATTGTTCGCAATAGTCACCTCCCCTCCATTAGTCCGACGTCCCTCACCAGTGTTGGCATGTTCTCCTGGTTTCTTCTAGAGGCAGGATGATGCAACTTCTGAACATGCCTTGGAGTTCATTGATCCCAGCACACAGGCACTGTGCTGAGGATATACCCTGGCATGACTCTTCTGCAATAATACACCTGCCTCATACTTTTTTTATTTCAAACTTTAGTTGAGATTTAAGCTGTAAAATATTATATTTTTGTTTTGGAGTTTAGATACACTTCAAGTGCAGTAACCCTAATATTAGACCTGGATTCAGGGTGGATTTCAACTGGCTGTTCTGGACTACTGCATTTAGGTCAAATCCAAATTGAAGGTTTCTTTTTTTTTCATTTTAGACACAGTCAAGAAGGGTTAAATGTTCTCTAAGGTTTAATTCCTGTCTGAGAATGCATTGGTCAGATTCTACCTCACTTCCTGTTTGTATATTGTGGTGCCCCTAGGTGATGCCCTAGGTGGTGCCCCTAGGTGATCCATTTAATCTCTACTGGTTTCTACATGGACTATCCATATCTGCCTGGTATCTCTTTTACATCTTTAGGTAAAACCTGGGACCTCTTCCCACTCCAACCCTTCTTCCCTCTCCATTTTTGCATATGTTTAGAATCTGTACTGTACTCAATAGTGCTTTTTATTTACTTTTGCATTTATCATTTCATATGTATACTATTTGTATGAGATTACTTCTGAAACGGTGAATGCTATGTTCTTCGCTTCATAATAAATATAAACTTTTGGATGAGAAACACATTGACTGAGATTTAACCCCTTACCCCCAAAATAAAACTATCAATATGTGCACCTACTTATATCAGAGATTAATAAAAATAAGAGACAAAAAGTCACGCTAATCCCTCAATGTGCAAAAAATGGACAAAAAGGCCTTTGATAATGTCTGTGATGACGAAACACGTCAGCCAAGTTTGACGCATGTAAGCACGCTTCCGCCGTGGCCATTCTGGAAATTCCTTGCTGTATTCATTCAAGTAAAATGTGAGTACCTGTCCATCTGTTTATCAATAAAGCTGGTTTTTGGAACGTATTACACTTTTGGATTCCCCTTAATTTCTCTCACGAGGTCCACTTCATTTTGGTACTTGTGGAGGAGCGGGGGACAGCTCATATTCTATCAGTTTACTTCTATTTCCGTTTTTGAGAGTCCTTGGAGGTGATGATCGGTATTTGTTAAGCTGACCCCTACCACTTATGCCTGATTGACCTTTCATTAGTTTGAAGGTCCACCTTATCTGGTAAGAGTACCTTGGCATCTAACAGCACGGTGGTGGATACTACTCAACAGTGGGAGCTGCTTCCTATCATCACTTCCCTATACCTTTCTCAGAGACTGTTTTTCACTAGGACTGTCTTTAGTTCATGTTATGCACACAAGTCATGTTCATTTATATGATTGTATAGGACATTGGGTTTAATTTCCTATTATTCATGTGCATCATACCTATATTATCAGGTTTGTTATCATCACTAGGTGCTGCACTTTTTATTTACATTATATCAGAGATTAATGCATGATTCAAGCATGATTCAACATATAACTGCTTCTCAAGGGGCCAATACAGCAACGGATAAACACTTATTAGACTTCAGCAAACACAAAATCAAGTTGGAGTAAAGTCCATCTAATATCTCAAATTTTTCCTCTCAGAGGGATAAGCAGGCATTTCATTGCAAGTTGGCATGCTTAACATCCGAAAGCGATCCTGTGGCTATATAAAGTTATTCAAGCTTGGCATACCTATGAAAGAAAACTGTAAATTCGTACTTATCCCACTGCCAAAGTAGTGCTGATCCTAAAAAATCTTCTGTTAAAATCCTCTGGAAAAGGATCTCCATGATCCCCTGCGGCTGTCCCTGGTTCTCTATTCATTACAGGAGACAGAAGTGATGTGAAGATCAGCAGGAGGAACCAATGAGAGCTGCAGAGGACCCAGGAGATTGACCCCCCCTTAGAAATGGTCGGTTTCCCAGCCCGCTTCAAGGGAACATTTATCAGGACTGGAGTGGCATTCAGCAGTGCATGCAAAAGGGAAATTTACAGTTTTCTCTTGCTTGAATATCATTTCTTAGTGAGAGGATTACTTGAAATGAAATGTAGTTTCAATCTTTAATGATAAATGCATCTAGGAAGATGAATTCCTCCTACACCCCACTGGACATTGCTGGAAGTTTGGAGTGACTGAGCAGGGCTTTTACCTCATTTATTAAAACTACAGATACAGCAATTATTCACTAATAGAAAAATAAACAGCGCCAGCTACTAAGCAGCTACAGCACTGGTGACAACACTACAATGGTGTCTTTGCAGAAAGAAAAGTTTTGCTGTCTTATCAAAGTAAGTGCCTATCCAATAGGTCTACTGACAGAATAAACAGGTATTTAGAATGTGTTACAGGTAGTACATGAAGAACAGAGTGCACGTTAGGAAGTACCTAATCTCTATGTTGTACCCTCTAGTGTGGTACTCGATTAGTGCAGGCAAATTTGTTTTAGAGTCATGGTTAGTTTGTGAGTCTGAAATTGGGTCAAGGTTTACAGCAGGTCGAGCAGGATGACTCACAGATGCAGGTCTCTGGTACATCCCCTTGGATCTGGAAGTTTGGAGAAACTGCTAGAAGTTAGTGGGCGGAGGCCAGGAGATTTGATCTGCATACTTGAGGGAACTTGACCAAGCCCCAGGCAGAGGGCCTGGCAGGGTGGCTAAGTCAACCCTTAAATATGGTGGGGAAATGCCAGCAGGGGAGTCAAGTGGAAGATGGAGTGCTGAGGAGACTGGGGTGGCCTAGGAGGGGACGCCTTTGTCGGGCGTGGGGGGGGCTCTGCCTTCAGGCTGGGTTCAGGATGGCTTGGAAAGATCCTGACAGCAGTGCCGTTTAAAAGGAATCTTGCTAAGGAGCAGCAGGGAGCAAGGAGGACAAAGTGGGTACATCAGCACACCCAGGGATTCACAAGGGGAGAGACTGCCACATGTAGCAGGATTTCAGGGGGACAGGGTTGTGCATAACCCTTCCTATCCCTTGCCCTGGGAGATCTTCAGAGCAGCCAGGTGGACTGGTAGTTCCTGCAGGCAATAAAGCTGGGAGCAGTTTCTATGGTGGACTCCTGCATGCAGCTTACAACCCAATGTGCTACGTTCTAGAGGGACTGAGCATTCCTAGTCCCTAAGGGGCTTTTGCTTTTTGATCACCAAAGACTGTCAGTTTCCAGGAAGGAGGACAGTTCAGGGTCTTGTACATAGGGAGGAAGTTGTCCCTGTTCATTGCTGTAGTTAAGCTGGGCATCGCATAATTCATATTCCCCATCCAAGTTATTACCCCTAATAAACATCAAAAAGCAAGCTCAAAGACTGTTCCTTGTGTCTGGATGAGAGTGGAAAATGCTTTTCGCTAGCTGTGCAGGAGTGGAGAAACCAGTTATCAGCAGCCCTTGCAGGGGTAGTGCTACATATACAGTATCTCACAAAAATGAGTACACCCCTCACATTTTTGTAAACATTTTATTATATATTTTCATGTGACACACACTGAAGAAATGACAACTTACCACAATGTAAAGTAGGGAGTGTACAGCTTGTATAACAGTGTAAATTTGCTGTCCCCTCAAAATAACTCAACACACAGCCATTCATGTCTAAACCGCTGGCAACAAAAGTGAGTACACCCCTAAGTGAAAATGTTTGAATTGGGCCCAATTAGCCACCCCCCCGATGTCATGTGACTCATTAGTGTTACAAGGTCTTAGGTGTGAATGGGAATCATACTGGTCACTGGAAGTTCAACAAGGCACCTCTTGGCAAAGAACTCTTTGGGGATATGAAAAAAAGAATTGTTGCTCTACATAAAGATGGTCTAGGTTATAAGAAGATTGCCAAGACCCTAAAACTGAGCTGCAGCACCGTGACCAAGACCATACAGCGCTTTAACAGCACAGGTTCCACTCAGAACATGGCCTCGTTAAGGTCGACCAAAGAAGAGGAGTGCACGTGCCCAGCCTCATATCCAGAGGTTGTCGGGGTGGGGGGTCAGCCTGTCAGTGCTCAGACCATACGCTGCACAGTGCATCAAATTGGTTTTCATGGCTTTTGTCCCAAGGAAGCCCGCAAGCAGTGTGCTGAAGACAAGCAGACTAAGGAGATGGATTACTGGAACCATGTCCTGTGGTCTGATGAGACCAATATAAACTTATTTGGTTCAGATGGCATCAAGTGTGTGTGGCAGCAACCAGGTGAGGAGTACAAAGACAAGTGTGTTTTGCTTATAGTCAAGCATGGTGGTGGGAGTGTCATGGTCTGGGGCTGCATGAATGTTGCCAGCACTGGGTAGCTACAATTCATTGAGGGATCCATGAATGCCAACATGTACTGTGACATACTGAAACAGAGCATTATCCCCTTGTTTGGAGACTGGGTCGCAGGACAGTATTCCAACATGATAACAACCCCAAACACACCTCCAAGATGACCACTGCCTTGCTGAAGAAGCTGAGGGTAAAGGTGATGGACTGGCCAAGCATGTCTCCAGTCCTAAACCCTATTGAGCATCTGTGGGGCATCCTCAAATGGAAGGTCGAGGAGTGAAAAGTCTCTAACATCCACCAGCTCCATAATGTCTTCTTAAAGGAGTGGAAGAGGACTCCAGTGGCAACCTGTGAAGCTCTGGTGAACTCCATGCTCAAGAGAGTTTAGGCAGTGCTGGAAAATAATGGTGGCCACACATAATATTTGACTCTTTGGACCCAATTTGGCCATTTTAACTTAGGGGTGTACTCACTTTTGTTTGCAGTTTAGATATTAATGGTGTGTTGAGTAATCTTTAGGTGACAGCAAATTTACACTGTTATACAAGCTGTACACTCACTACTTTACATTGTAGCAAAGTGTCATTTCTTCAGTGTTGTCACATGAAAAGATATAATAAAATATTTACAAAAATGTGAGGGGTGCACTCACTTTTGTGAGATACTGTATGTAACCTGTGGTTAATCTATGTTCTGTATGTATGCACTACATATTTGAAAACACTTTATTTTTTGGGAGTACAGACTACTATTGGCAGATACCAAGGCCGGAGGATCATCCTGGAATGAAGGGTTTGTTTGGCAGATCTGTTCTAGGGTGGATCACGTTTTCTTTTTTTATGACATATTTTTTTCCAAGTCTAAATGTTTTAAAATGAAGAAATATGCACATTTGGCACACTGAGTGTTCAGGGGCCTGATGCTGATTGCAGAATCCTGTTTGCACAACAGCAGTGTCAGTGGCTGGATATCTTCCAGCTGTTGTCTGCACTTTGGACGGAATATAATAGCTGATGCCATATTTACAGCTTCACAGGGAATCCTGAAAGTGCCAGGAAACAATGGCTTGGCTTTGCATCGGCAGCCTGTTATAGAATCTAGATACAAATGCCTTCACCTCCAAACTGATTCATCTTAAAACAATAATTGTTATCTTTGAATCTGGTAATACCCATCCACTTTGCAAGACTGTCTGAAAAGACCAAACTTTGCCTAAAGGGTCCATCGCTTGACATCTAAAGGCTGTAGATCAGTGGCGGAGCCAGAGGGTTAGCTGGGGTGGCAATTGCCACCCCAGAAGAAGTCCTTGCCACCCCTGTTGCCACCCCGATCCTAGGTGGGTGAATGACAGCGGAGGGGTCACAGGGGATCGCCGTAGGGGAGCTGCGGAGGGAGGCGGATGGAGAGCTGGTAGGCAGAGGGAGGGAGGAGGAGCAGAGTAATCACAGGGGAGCGCCGCCCGATCCATCCCACACCAAGACAGGAAGACCTGACAATCGTCCTGTCATGAGTAGTGTTGCCAACCGCGCCGCCCACTGATGATGTCATGCTGCTTGGGCGCCCGGCCTAAAAAATTTAAAATGCCAGGAGGCGCCAAGCCGCGGCGGGTGGATGAGAGGAGACTTGTTGTGGTGTGAACAGTGCAGGAAGGAGCTGAAGGACTGTGGCAGCACCTGCAAGAAAGACAGACAGCGCGGACCCGACCACCCCGAATGGATTGGACACACAAAGCCCTGACCAGTGCCACTAGCCGACACTGAGCACACTCTGCCCTGGCTGCAGCCCCCTGGTAAGTGAGTGAGTGGAGTCAGGACTCGGAGTGTAAGCATGCATGCCAGTTTTAACTTAGAATGAGTCCCACCACCTGGCCTGCAACATCCATCCATTGCTTGGCTGGCTGCTATCGATATGATGTCCACTGGCAGGCACAGGCAGCAGTTATCAGACAACAATGGCAGTGGTGAGAATGTACAGAATCACAGATGTTCACAATCTTTGTCTTGCTATCTCCTGTATCCTGTTCGCATCCTCTGATCGCCACCTATATCCTGTCTGTATCCTCTGACCACCACCACCTGTATCCTGTCTGCATGCTCTGTCCACCACCTGTACCCTGTCCGCATGCTCCGACCGCCACCTGTATCCTGTCCGCATGCTCCGACCGCCACCTGTACCCTGTCTGCATGCTCTGACCGCCACCTGTATCCTGTCCGCATGCTCTGTCCGCCACCTATATCCTGTCCGCATGCTCTGACCGCCACCTGTATCCTGTCCGCATGCTCTGAAGGCCACCTGTATCCTGTCCGCATGCTCTGAAGGCCACCTGTATCCTGTCCTCATGCTCTGACCGCCACCTGTATCCTGTCCGCATGCTCTGAAGGCCACCTGTATCCTGTCTGCATGCTCTGAAGGCCACCTGTATCCTGTCCGCATGCTCAGACCGCCACCTGTATCCTGTCTGCATGCTATGACCGCCACCTGTACCCTGTCTGCATGCTCTGACCGCCACCTGTACCCTGTCTTGCATGCTCTGACCGCCACCTGTATCCTGTCTGCATGCTCTGACCGCCACCTGTACCCTGTCTGCATGCTCTGACCGCCACCTGTACCTTGTCTGCATGCTCTGACCGCCACCTGTATCCTGTCTGCATGCTCTGATCGCCACCTGTACCCTGTCTGCATGCTCTGACCGCCACCTGTAAGGCTAATATGTATTCTGCCACATATTTTTTGTAAAAAATCCTAAGTGTATTTTGATTGGTTTGCAAAAAAGTTATTACATCTACAAACTATGGAACTTTTTATTTTTTAATTGTTTTTACTAGTAATGGCAGCGATCAGCGATTATTAGAGGGACTGCGACATTGCGGTGGACAAATCTGACACTAAATGACACTTTGTATATTGACCCCCCAAAATAATACCTTGCCACCCCTTTGCCACCCCTGTTTTAAAAATCCAGCTCCGCCACTGCTGTAGATTGTTGACATATGCAACACAGTGGCCATTGTACGTGATTTAGCTGAAACCTAAAGTGTTAGTAAACCCAGGAGCCTGCATTCACTATATTTGCTCTCCCACAGTACACAGAACATGGAAATTCAATTATTTCAGTAAATATAAACTGCTAAATACCTTTTCTCATTAGCAATATATAGCAGTCTTGTGACTTTTATCAGTGTCTAGCTGAGCACTGGTTAAAGCTTGTAGGAGGAGTTTTCATTCTGCTATGACTGACCTATGAGGTTGCAGGACCCCTTACTTTCTGTCTGGATGGTTTTGATTGGTCCTGTGCTGATCACATGCACCCTTCCAAAAAAAAAAAAAAGAACTCTCTAGCAATACACACTAAACTGAGCATGTGCAGAGTGCCCCCAAAGCTCTGTTCTATCAGCAAATGGATTGGGGCCAGTAAATAAAGGGGAGGATCAGAGAAGACAGGATAAAACAGCCTTTTTACACAATGCAGAGGATTAACCCACTAGGTTCCAAAGTGAGTATAACAAGCATGCTTTACTGCATATACAGACTGATTTTACTGTGGATATTGTGGATTTAGTAACACTTTAAGCAGGCCATACATGATACATATTTCTTATCCAATTTCCTTTAGATTTACCTTTACCTATAACTAGTGCAAGGGCCTGCCTAATTGCATACAAATTAAAAGTGTTTAGGTTTGACTTCATATTATACTGTTTAAAATCTGTATAATGTATAGCCAGCCTTAACCACTTCTGGACCGGAAGGTTTTACCCTCTTAATGACCAGGCCATTTTAACTGACAATTGCGCGGTTGTGCGATCCTGTACCCAAATAAAATTCATGTCCATTTTTTCCCACAAATAGAGCTTTCTTTTAGTGGTATTTGATCACCTCTGCAATTTTTAATTTTTTCCCTATATAAGAGCTATATAAAAAAAAAGAGTGACAATTCTAAAAAAAACAAAAAAAAAAACAATATTTTTTACTTTCTGTTATATAACATTCCCAATAATTTTTTTTTTTATTTCAAAATTTTTCATCATTATAGGCCAATTTGTATTCTGCTACATATTTTTGGTAAAAAAAAATTCCCAATAAGTGTATATTAATTGGTTTGTGCAAAAGTTATCGCGTCTACAAACTAGGGGAAAGATTTATGTCATTTTTATTTATTCATTTTTTACTAGTAATGGCGGCAATCAGTGATTTTTAGTGGGACTGCGACATTGTGGTGGACAGATTGGACACCTAACTGACATTTCTGATACTTTTGGGGGGACCAGTGACATTACTACAGTAATCAGTGCTAAAAATATGTACTGTTACTGTACTAATGACACTGGCAGGGAAGGGGTTAACACCAGGGGCGATCAAAGGGATGTGTACTGTTGTGGAATTTACGGTAGCTTTCTAACTGTGGGGGGGCCGGGTGGGCTTGCTGCATAAATAAGAGGAACACAGGATCCCTGTGTTCATAATTGACAGAACAGCGGTCTGCCGTGTTTACAATGGAAGACCGCCGTCCTGTCTCCTCGTGGAGTGATGGCGGGTGCCCGGCAGCAATGGCGGCCACCAGACCTGCTGATTGGCTCCCCCTGTGGCTAATTGGCTCATGCGGGTGCCTTCAGCGTTCCCCCCCACACAAGAGGTTCCCCCGAAGCGGCGTACATGTTGCCGTATGAGTACCATGTGACCATGTGAATAAAGCTTTGGACCCTTGGTGTGCTGATGACATTTCTTCACTCTGATTGTCTACGGTTTCTTTAAAATACTAGCACCACAACTTACATCACTAACAATTTTATTGTATGTTGTAATCATTCATTGGGCCCAGCCTCCCCTAGATTCTAGCAGTATTGGTCCAAAAGAAGGCAACATAAACATCCCTTGACAACTCTGGTTGGAACCCACAAACTCAGAAGTCTGATCAATTTCTAGAAAACAAATATTCATATAATAATTTTCAGTAAATGGAACTATTATGTGTAAAAAATGCATCCAACCTGGATTTAAATTTGGGTATTAACATTTACATTACGTTACTATCTATGTATTTTTTAAGGACATTTCAAAACTTAGCCATTCTTTACCACAACAAAAAGTTATAGCAGTCATATAAACATCTTTTTACCATGAAACTTACTGTAAATCCAACGACTTCAGATAAAATAAGCCCTGGTGATCTTAAACACACCTGCACTGTATATGTAATTAGACTACCTCCAAGCCACAGGTGTTAAGCACAAGGCCCGCGGGCCGAATGCGGCCCCCCAGGCCATTTCATGTGGCCCTCACACCTCTCCTGCAGTTGCAGCAACCCCCTTGTCTCTGCCCCCACCTTGTCTCAGTAGTCGGCCCACAATGAAATTGAGTTTGACACCCTTGCTCTAAGCCATCTTTATCAAATTTTTAAGTGGTTGTAAACCTCTGAAATGAAAAACAAAGCACATCCCTCTATAGTGTGTACTTGCCTCAGTCCAAAGCACCAAGAGTGATTTCTGTCTCCTCTGTCATTCCTCTGCTATGTATGTAAATTACTTCAGAATGGTCATGCTGACACCACAGAGTCTCAGAAGACAGCCCTGCCTCCACTTCAGCGCACAGAACGTAATTGACAGCCCTCTCTGTGCATTTTTCCCAATTGGAATGTGTGGAGGAGGTATGTCTGTTCCCTCCACTCAGGTATCAGAGTACACTGAGCTCTCTTCACTATGCCGTGCAGTGTGTGATGTCAGATCCCTGCCTCTTGCCTGCTGGAGCTGAGGAATAGCATTTGTGTTTTAGGAGGCTGTGGAGATGAGATGCCATTTTTGAAGATGCGTTCTCCTTATCAATACAGGGGGAATTCTTTGTCTGTATTATATGTTTTAAAATCCCTTTAATTTGCAGCTTTATTTTGCCACAGTTGTTTGCTCACTGTTAACCTGCATTTCCATGTTGTTGCTTTTCCACAGAAATCTATACAATTCTTACAGCATAACAATGCATTTGGCAACATAAATAAAATTAAAATGGTAAAATGGCTTTACCTGCATCAACCAGGTGATGAATAAGAGATTAAACATAATCAATTAACCTTTGTTCTCTTCCAAGACCAAACTTTCCATTCTACTCTTTTACCAAGGTAAATACTGTATATTCTCAATTATGTTCTAATTGTGAAAATTCCAAATTTATCAGCTAAATACTATTTGTAACATGTAAATCTGAGATGACGTATTACATATTTGTCACTTACTCCATTGAAATACAGCCCATTTTAGGCCTTCCTTGCAATTAATGTTTTTATTTTATAGGATGGGGTTGGTAGGTAGCCCCATGCTCATTTAGTCAACCTGCTTTATACTTTTGTGTATGTTCCAAAAGTAGAGCTTAAGATAATTTACATACATCAGATTTTATCCCTACTGCTCTATTAGACCAGTATTTCAGCTTTTTAATCATCTACAGTGGTACGCCAAGCTCGTAGATCAAACCCTGTTAAAAGAGACTCAAAACAGAAGAATATAATGGCCTATTAATAACTAACCCTAATTCCTATAGTACATGGAAATGAGGGTCATCTAGGACAGCTGTTTTATTTATTTGCTTATTTATTCAATACAGGTACTAATATAGCACCATCAATTTAGACCCCGTTCACACTGGGGCGACCTGTGAGGCGACCTGGTCGCCTCACAGGTCGCCGTAGGTCGCCTTCCATAGGGAAGCTGCGGACCCGTTCTAAGAGGAGCGACACAAGTTGCTCCGACTTAGAAAAAGGGTCCAGAGCTTCTTTGGGGCGACCCGGAGCGACCGTCATAGACTTCAATGTTATGAAGTCCGTGGCGGCCGCTCCGAGGACCTCGGAGGTCGCCCCTGGAAGTCGGATCGCCCCAGTCTGAACGGGGCCTCACGCTGCGCTTTACACATATTTATTATACATTCATATCAGTCCCTGTCCTCAAGGAGCTTACAATCTAAAGTCACTAATGCTGCCCATACACAGTTAGAAAATAGCTTGAAAAAGCTCTCAATACGCTAGATCTTTCAACTTTTGAATGTTAGTGGGCTAATTTACATTATCGAAATGCAAATTTTTATGCCAAAAATGAACTGTCATTTCGGATTTTTTTTAGTCGAAATGATTGATTATAGAAACATTAGTAGTGGAATAAATCGAAAAGAGTTTGAAAAAATTTATAGTGCCTGCGCGTGTTTAAATTTCAAAATGTAAAAGGCCAAAAAATCTTTACATCGTTTCTTCTGATCGTATAATTGATCGACGAAAAATGTACAGTTATGTTGTATAATAATATGTATTATATTATGTATAATAATATGTTGATAATTGGGCGACACCTATTGATACAATAATGGCGTTGTCGCATGCACGTTCGACAGATTTTTTTTTTTTTAATCCGAACGTTTATGTTGAACGATTTTCTAACCTTGTATGGCCAGCATAACTCACATTCACCCATACATATACTAGGGCCAACATTTGTTTTAATTGTTCCTAGTCGCAATTGTACCACATCTTGCATTAGGTTAGTAATATTGATTGAGATCATTCTTATCATGTCTCTACCATATCATAAACTAGCAGCTCCTTTGTGAATACAGATGAAAAATGAATCTAAGACCTCAG
Source organism: Pelophylax lessonae (assembly GCF_965119305.1). Taxonomy (NCBI): domain Eukaryota; kingdom Metazoa; phylum Chordata; class Amphibia; order Anura; family Ranidae; genus Pelophylax; species Pelophylax lessonae. The sequence goes on along the minus strand of NC_138771.1, from coordinate 532,846,224 downwards.
TGTTTGCCTTATCAGTTATATTTCTTATTCTTTGACAAGGTCTTATATGGTTACATGGGACTTTGAGGATGGTAACACAAACAAATATCAAATATGTTAAAAAAAAAAAAAAAACTATTTGTTGGATTGATACATGATTACCTATCAATCCAGTAGAGTTGGTATATTTCTTATTCTTACCCAACTGTTCTGTTTTCCCAGGGAATATTAAAATACTGTAGGTGCTGTTCTTTTTTGGCAGCACAGAACACATTTGGACCCTCCCCAGATGTATCCTTATCTCCATCCCTCTCATTGCAATATACGTTTATTCTGTTGCCCCCCCAATCCCCAAATCCCCAAATCCCCCAACTGTGGAACAATTCTTCCATGAATTCTTCATGTACATGTAAAGCTGTTAAAATATATGTGAGAACGCCTTTCTCCGTTCACTGTACTTTGAATTATGCATATGCTTGTATGCACACGATACAAAAATTATGGTTGAGACGTTATCTCTCTTCCATTTCCATCTTCCATAACAACATATAGGAATGTCAAGCTATTAAACATAGTCTATTAATCGCTGAAAGGAGATATTATGTAACATCTTGTTCTAAATACAATTAGTGTCTACTGTGTGCTATGCTTGCTGGTATAAATTACCATCTGATACACTGATTGAACTGAAAAATGCTTACCGTATTTTCCGGCGTATAAGACGACTGGGCGTATAAGACGACCCCCCTATTACATGATCTACCGGTTATACTTATACTTAGGTTACCTTGGAGATATTATACTCGGCGTATAAGACGGCCTCCCATTTTTGGGGGATTTTTTTGAGGTTCAAAAGTAGTCTTATACGCCAGAAAATACAGTATTTCTAGGAACAAACATATCTTATCTTCAAGCACGAAACAAGTACTCGCTTCTAGTAAGACTAGTAAGAAATTAATATAAAAGATATTATTACTTCTTAAGAATTTTGTAATTTAAAGTAGAACTCTCCCACAATATTTGGATACAGCGGGGAAGAGTTAGAACTTCTGTTTTGTGTATTATGCTGCATAAAAATCATGTCCTTTGCTCTGTGATTACTTCATATCTATGCACTACAAATAAAAAACATGCTACGAAAAAAAAGGACTTGTATCATTTCATGCCTTTATGTGTGTTGAAATGAATAGCAAAGGCAAAACATGATTCTATTGGGCTTCGTTGTGTGGTTTTTGATCATCTATATGATGATATATCTAAATTCTGAAAGGTTCGCCCTCATTTTGTATAATGCATAAAATATGCATTTAAAGTAGACCCAAACTCAAAATTTGAAGATCTGTTATGGTATAGGAAACATCTAAGATAATTGTGCCTAATTAGTAACATTTGCTTTGAATTCCTCCTGACAGATATCAGTGTACTTCATGTGCATTGAGCCTCATATTGTATGTTTGTAGTGTTAGATCATCTAGGCATGGCTACCTCTGACTTCTAGTCTCATGAGATTTAGTGAGGTCACTATTGTGCTGCACAGCTAAACATTAGGACATGCACTGCAAGGATCTCCCTGCTTCATCCATTCTGTAGACCTGAGCATCCTTCAACTCTCCTGCTGCTTCTTAACCACTTAAGCCCCGGAAGATTTTACCCCCTTCCTGACCAGGGGGTATTTTGCGATTCGGCACTGCGTGACTTTAACGGACAGTTGCACGGTCGTGCGACGCTGTACCTAAACGTATTTAACGTCCTTTTTTTTCCCACAAACAGAGCTTTCTTTAGGTGGTATTTGATCACCTGTGCGATTTTTTGATCATGCGCTATAAACAAAAAAGGAGCGACAATTTTGCAAAAATAACAATATTTTCCACATTTTTTTATATGAAATTCCCCAAAAAAATATGTAAAAATCAAAATTTTTTTCCATTTTCGGCCAATTTGTTTTATGCTACCTATGTTTGGTAAAAAAAATCTCAAAAAGCGTATTTTGATTGGTTTGCGCAAAAGTTATCGCGTTTACTAACAAAGGGAAAGATTTTTGTCATTTTTGTTGTTTTTTTTTTTAACGCGTAATGGCGGCGATCTGCAATTTTTTTTGCGGGACTGCGACATTGGGGCGGACAGATCGGACCCTTGACTGACATTTTTGACACTTTTGGGGTTACCAGCGACATTACTACAGTAATCAGTGCTATACATATGCACTGTTACTGTAAAATGACACTGGTAGTCAAGGGGTTAACTTTTTTTGAGAGGGAGGGGTGGTGTGTGTCCCTAGGGGCGTGATTCTAACTGTGATTGGCTGTGGCTTGAGCTGTAGAAACAGTGATCAACAGTCCTACATAGTAGAACCGTATGATCACTGTTTCTACACAGGGGAGAATGACAGGCGGCTTGTTTACATCAGCCGCCTGCCTTTCTCCCTCTCCACCCGACGATCGCGAGTGACCGGCGGACATCGGGTCCGCCGGTCACACGCGCGGGGGAGTCCGTGACTGCGCGGGAGCGCGCCTCCGGCGGCGTGCGCTTGCTCCCCAGAGCCTCCAAGGCTAGTGACGTACCCATACGTCACTGTGAGGGGCTGACCGCTGCAGTATATGTACTTGCGGCGGTCGGCAAGTGGTTAAATACACCACCAGCCTTTAGTGTACCAGTCATTAGGGGGGCAGCTTTGCCCTATTCCTCTACCAAGAGAGCCCCCTAAACACAGAGACAGAGTTCAGAACAAGGCATGGTAATTTGGAAGTCAAAATTGGAGTGAAGATTGTCACTACAGAGAACACAGATAAAAATGCTGATTCATCTTCTGCCCCTGCTTGCTTTCTAGACATGGCTTACACGAAAAATTCACAAAAATGGTGTAAACTTACTTGCATAAACATTGTGCATTACCACATGCACATAGCTGTGAACGAGCCAATATACGCTAATAAAAACTCTCACACATTATTATAAAATATTATTGTAAACTATTGTCCCTTTTTATCTTGCAAACACCTATGGTATTCTAAAGCTGCCAAATATCTCAATCCCCTGCTTGTTTAATTTAAATAGTTTTTCCAGACATTTGTACAGAGCTTGAGGCAAAATGTCTGCCATTCCCAACAGTTTCATCTTTGGAGGGATACTTGCCAAGTGTCTTACAAATGTGACATGTTATTGAAGGGTGAGAACAGGGGCTTTTTTTTTTTTGGAACTGGAACCCATCAGGTAATTATAATAATCAGACTCTCACTTTTGCAGAACACTCACTGGAATGATCCATCTCAGTATCCACAGAACAAAACCAGGTAAGTATCTTCTACAAGGTTTCTACAGATTCTTGTAATTTACAGTATCTAACTGACACTGAGATTGTATTTTTTTTTTCTTGAGAAAACTGAATTGTGACATAAGATAACAAGGGTTCCTGTGTCCATGTTCCCTGTGTCCATGTTTCCTGTGTCCATGTTCCCTGTGCCCTCGTTCCCTGTGTCCATGTTCCCTGTGCCCATGTTTCCCGTGTCCATGTTCCCATGTTTCCTGTGTCCATGTTCCCTGTGTCCATGTTCCCTGTTCCCATGTTCCCTGTGTCCATGTTCCCTGTGCCCATGTTCCCTGTGCCCATGTTCCCTGTTCCCATGTTCCCTTTGCCCATGTTCCCTGTTCCCATGTTCCCTGTGTCCATATTCCCTGTTCCCATGTTCCCTGTGTCCATGTTCCCTGTGCCCATGTTCCCTGTGTCCATGTTCCCTGTTCCCATGTTCCCTGTGTCCATGTTCCCTGTGCCCATGTTCCCTGTGTCCATGTTCCCTGTGTCCATGTTCCCTGTTCCCATGTTCCCTGTGTCCATGTTCCCTGTGCCCATGTTCCCTGTGTCCATGTTCCCTGTGTCCATGTTCCCTGTTCCCATGTTCCCTGTTCCCATGTTCCCTGTGTCCATGTTCCCTGTGTCCATGTTCCCTGTGCCCATGTTCCCTGTGCCCATGTTCCCTGTGTCCATGTTTCCTTTGCCCATGTTCCCTGTGTCAATGTTTCCTTTGCCCATGTTACCTGTTCCCATGTTCCCTGTGTCCATGTTCCCTGTGTCCATGTTCCCTGTGTCCATGTTCCCTTTGCCCATGTTCCCTGTGTCCATGTTTCCTTTGCCCATGTTCCCTGTGTCCATGTTTCCTTTGCCCATGTTCCCTGTGTCAATGTTTCCTTTGCCCATGTTCCCTGTTCCCATGTTCCCTGTTCCCATGTTCCCTGTGTCCATGTTCCCTGTTCCCATGTTCCCTGTGTCCATGTTCCCTGTGCCCATGTTCCCTGTGTCCATGTTCCCTGTGTCCATGTTCCCTGTGTCCATGTTCCCTGTTCCCATGTTCCCTATGTCCATGTTCCCTGTGTCCATGTTCCCTGTGCCCATGTTCCCTGTGTCCATGTTCCCTGTGTCCAGGTTTCCTTTGCCCATGTTCCCTGTTCCCATGTTCCCTGTTCCCATGTTCCCTGTGTCCAGGGGAGGACTGGCAAGGGGGGCAGGGTGGCAATTGCCCCCCGGGCCACTCTGAAAAGTGGTAAAAACTAGTAAAAAGGCCGCACTCAGAGCTGGATTAATGTAGGGGCCAGACACTGTATACAGCTGTCAGTCCAAAACCAGGTGGGCATGGATGGTGAGCTGATTCCATGGTTCAATGGGCCACTTGACTGGACTTGCCCCCCAGGCCTAAGGCTGCCAGCCCTCCCCTGCCTGTGTCCATGTTCCCTGTGCCCATGTTCCCTGTGTCCATGTTCCCTGTGCCCATGTTCCCTGTGGGCTCAGCTCTGTCGCTGACTCAAGAATGGCAGCACAGTGGCTAAGTGGTTAGCACTTCCACCTAACAATGATAGGGTCATTGGATTGAATCCCAACCATAGCACTACCTGCCCGAAGTTTGCATGTTCTCCCTGTGCCTGTGTGGGTGTACTCTGGTTTCCTCCCACAATCCAAAGATATGCTGGTAGGCTAATTGGCTCCTGTCTAAATTGGCCCTAGTATGAATGTGAGTTAGGGACTTTAGATTGTAAAGTGCTGTGCAAAATGATGGTGCTATGCAAACTACCTTTAATAAACAAATGTTAATTATTTTAACTCTCATTGCCCTAATGAAAAGTTTGTAATGCTGTGCTTATCAATTAGCAGAAGCTTTCATGGACACAATTGCACTTACTGGCCACTTTATTAGGTACACCTAGCTAGTACTGAGTTGGATCCACTTTCACCTTCAGAACTGCCTTAATTCTTTGTGGCATAGATTCAACAAGGTATCAGAAACATTCCTCAGAGATTTTGGTCCCTATTGACATGGCAGCATCAAACAGTTGCTGCAGATCTGGCAGCTGCACATCCATGATGAGAATTTACCATTCCACCACATCCCAAAGGTGTTCTAGTGGATTGAGATCTGGTGACTGTGGAGGCCATTGGACTACAGTGACCTCACAGTCATGTTCAATAAACCAGTGGTGAAATGATTTGAGCTTTGTGACATGGTGCATTATCCTGCTGGAAGGAGCCATCAGAAGATGGGTACACTGTAGTCATAAAGGGATGGACATGGTCAGCAACAATACTTAGGTAGGCCGTGCCGTTTCAACGATGCTTACATAGTTACATAGTTACATAGTAGGTGAGGTTGAATAAAGACAATAGTCCATCCAGTTCAAACTGTGTAGGTGTGTGTGACTGTAATCATCTAACATAGCCCTCAATCTCCTGATCCTTGAGATGTAAGTCTAAGAGTCTTTTGAAAGTCACCATACTACCCGCAGAAACCACCTCTTGTGGTAGACAATTCCACAATCTTGTAGCCCTAACAGTAAAGAACCCCCCACGTTGCCTGAGGTTAAAACGCTTCTCCTCTAATCGCATTGTATGTCCTCGAGTCCTCATGCAATTCCTTCGAATGAACAGCTTTTCTTCTAAGCTGAGATCCCCATTAAGATATTTATAAATTGCTATCATGTCCCCTCTCAGACGTCTTTTCTCCAGGGAAAATAAATCGAGCGATTGCAGCCGCTCTTCATAGGTAAGGTCCTCCAACCCCCTAATCAGTTTAGTTGCCCTTCTCTGGACTTTCTCCAGCTCCAACACATCCCCCCTGAGGACTGGCGACCAGAACTGGACAGAATACTCCAGATGCGGTCGGACCAGAGTTTTATAAAGTGGAAGGATTATAGTCTTATCTCTGGAATACATCCCTTTCTTTATGCATGCTAATATTCTGTTGGCTTTGGAAGCTGCCGCTTGGCATTGCATGCTGTTGCCTAATCTATTAGTTGAAACTAAGGGGCCCAAGGTGTGCCAAGAAAATATTCCCCACACCATTAAACCACCAGCCTGAACCATTGATACAAGGCAGGATGGATCCATACTTTCATGTTGTTTACGCCAAATTCTGACCCTACCATCTGAATGTTGCAGCTAAAATCCAGGCTCAGCAGACCAGGCAACGTTTTTCCAATCTTCTATTGTCCAGTTTTGGTGAGCCTGTGCTTTAGCCTCAGTTTCCTGTTCTTAGCTGGCAGAAGTGGCACCCGGTGTGGTCTTCTGATGCTGTAGCCCCTCTACTTCAAAGTTCAGAGGGAGTATTCTGCATACCTTGGTTGTAATGAGTAGTTATTTGAGTTACTGTTGCCTTTCTATCCTCTCGAACCAGTCTGCCCATTCTCTTCTGACCTCTGACATTAACAAGGCATTTCCGTTCATACAACTGCCGCTCACTGGATATTTTCTCTTTTTCAGACCATTCTCCGTAAATTCTAGGGATGGTTGTGTGTAAAAATCCCAGTAGATCAGCAGTTTTTGAAATACTCATCTGGCACTAACAACCATGCCACGTTCAAAGTCCATTAAATCCCCTTTCTTCCCCATTCTGATGTTTAGTTTGAACTTAAGCAAGTCATCTTCACCACATCTAGATGCCTAAATGCATTAAGATGCTGCCATGTGATTAACTGATTAGCAATTTGTGTTACCAAGCAATTGAACAGGTGTACCCAATAAAGTGGCCAGTGAGTGTATGTTATATTGAGTCCATCTGTTCTGTGTAGAGTTAGCTTTATTAAAGCACATCTGAACCTAAGAACAAAACATTGATTTATTGCAGCTCACCAGTTTTTAGATTTAGTTATCCTGCCTTTATTATACACTTCCTGGCATTGAGTGACAACACTTACTCACTGTACTGTGTCCATGGAACAGAAGCATTGTGGCCCTGGAACTACAAAGCACCCTCTTCCCCCAATAACATAGGGGTGATGTTTTGTAGTTCACAGATAGAACTTGGAACAGTGCCAACTGATAATAGTGCAACAGAGGCAAATAGTACAGAAAGTTATCAGCTCACATGATTTCTGTCAGGATCAACTTGTATTTTAATGCACTTATTAACCATATAAAATGCTTTCAGTACATTATTTAACAGACTAAAATGGAAGCAAAAAAGAGAAGTTAATTGTTAGGGAGTATGTACACTTTAATTTGGAGTTGTCATGGGTTTCTACTTTTTTTTTTACAGTGGGATTATTAGTAGTTTTGTTTCACTCCTTATCATTGCGTGAAGTTGTAGGGGTTAACAAGCCTCACGGTGACTTTCAAGGAGCAAGACCAATTTTTTCCCTCCTGAAGGGGTTAATCTTGCCAGGCCCAGAAAAAAAGCAAACATTAGAGAACATTTCAAGCTATTGTTAACCAGTATATGTATATGTCTTAATTGCTCTGACACTCCATCAGACACATCCACAAATTAAGCTCAGATCTCCATGCTGTAAAATGACATGTATTATTACTCCAAATATTAATAATTACTGCTCCGAGTCATTTCAATTTACTGTTGAGCTCCATAAGAGCGGAGCAAGATATATTTAGAAGACACCAAATTATCTTTTTTCTTTTAGCATTTGAAAAGGCAGATTTAAAATGAGTTTTGACTAGGGGAAGACTGCAGAAAAAAACATTTTTTTTTACACTGTATCAATATTTTTATCTGTATGCACAGGGCACACACTTTTAGAGCAATATCTATATATTTTTTTTTTTTAACAAAATGAAAATCAGGTAACTACAAAAAAATACAAAAAAGAAAAAATTGGGGAAAAACAGTTTCTTCTTTAGAAACTTCAAAGAAAATTGTACATAAAGCCTTCGTTTTTACTTTGGGCAATGGTAGACTGACTGTGCGCAATGAAATGGATTTTCAAAATTTCGGAATGGCCCTTGCCATGGTGGCATCTGCACACATAATAGGGCAGACTGGTATGATGGAGAGGGTTTCTATACTCATTTCTCATTCACTTGTCCAGCGGAGTTCCAAGGGTAACAAGACTATGTCTGGCTACATATTTGATACCAGGTCATTCTGGGGATGCCATGTATGGTGTTCTCATGTCATGTTAGCTGGGAAACATAATTTGTATTGGGTTTGAAACATTGGTAAGTTCTCTGGTCCCACTCATTAAAAGAGGTATAGTTCTATTCTCGGATAACCATCAATATTCCTGAAGTACACATTCCTGGAGAGAAGGCTCTAAAATATTAGGTGCTGCAGCAACCACTAGCTGGAGACTGGATCATACATGACACAGTGAAGATTTTTGCCAGCACACCATGGATCTTCAGATTGAGTTTAAACGATTTTTATTAAAGAATTGTAGCACGACCCCCTTGGGGGCTGCTGGTTAATAGAACTTCCTCTACACTCCCTGGACCCTGAGAAACCTCTGACCCACTTGGCACTACAGGTTCAATAATTTTACTGTGTAGTAATACTCTTGACACTCAGATATCGGTGTAACTGTTTACTGGAACAAATCAAATGTGACAGGCACAGGAAGAACACACCAGAATATGTGGTCACAGAAATAGGATGTTAGTCTCTCAAATCCCAATAAGCAACTGACATAAACACTCTAGAACTGGGGGCCCCCTTTAAGGATTAAAGAAACATAGTCACTACGCTAGCAAGGCCTTGCGCTTCTTCGCCGGCAGCTGGAGCTCTTAATCACTTCTTCAAGGGATATTTGTAATCCAAAAAGGGTGCAAGTGCTATTGGGATCCTATTGACGGTTGTATACTGTGTATAGTCGTGTATATACTTGCGGTTCCCCAAAGATCACCGTCACTTTACTGCAGCGTTAGTGTCCAACAGTGATCCTCTTGTCCTCTTGCAAGACCGCTCTTCTCGGTACTGCATCGCAGGCAAGGATCTCAGCACACTCTGTACTAGGCCGCTTCCTCAGCGCCACTCACTGTCTCTTCAATCTCCACACTGGACCGGTCACCTCTCCGTGACTCCCTATGTCCTCTTCAATCAGGATGCGCTCTCCGCACTCCAGGCCTTGCTCTCAGGCCTCTCTCCTGGTCAGTCTCTCTCTACGCAGCTCTTCTCCGCACACCCGCACTCCACGAGTTCCCCGAAGCAAGAGAGCGCGAATCCGACCCCACCCCCAATTTATCTCTCCTCCCATGATCCTCCGCGGATCCCTCAAAACTCCCTGGGAGTGTGGTCCAGTCAATTCCTTGATGCATGGTCTCCACCTTCTTCCAAACTACTTCCCCCATAATCCAGTTCAACACTCCACAGGAGAAACCAATCCTCCTTACAGAGCTCTTAAAGGAGCAGCCAGACATGACCCAAACTGCAACTCAATACGATGATACAGTGATTCCAGAATGGCTACATCATGATAACATCACAAACAAGAAAGTGCAACATTTTGGAGTCATGCAGAACCCCTTTGTAAGGCATGTGATTATGAAACGTTGCACTATCATGTCTGAAGTCTCTGACCATCTCCTGTATCACGTCTGCAGTCTCTGACCATCTACTGTATCATGTCCTCAGTCTCTGAGCATCTTCTGTATTATGTCTGCAGTCTCTGACCATCTCTTGTATCATGTCCTCAGTCTCTGACCATCTCTTGTATCATGTCCTCAGTCTCTGACCATTTCCTGTATTATGTCTGCAGTCTCTGACCATCTCTTGTATCATGTCTGCAGTCTCTGACCATCTCCTGTATCATGTCCTCAGTCTCTGACCATCTCTTGTATCATGTCTGCAGTCTCTGACCATCTCCTGTATCATGTCCTCAGTCTCTGACCATCTCTTGTATCATGTCTGCAATATCTGACTATCTCTTGTATCATGTCCTCAGTCTCTGATCATCTCTTGTATCGTGTCCTCAGTCTCTGATCATCTCTTGTATCATGTTCTCAGTCTCTGACCATCTCCTGTATCATGTCCTCAGTCTCTGACCATCTCTTGTATCAAGTCCGTAGTCTCTGACCATCTCCTTTACCATGTCTGCAGTCTCAGACCATCTCCTGTAGCAAGTCTCCAATCTCTTACTCAAACTTAAACACATTGCTAATACTATTAGCTATCTATTTATTCTGAAGTTAGGACTGTGCAGGGGAGGCAGAGAGTGCAAAAGTGGGAACTGTGATTAGAGAGACGGGGGCAGACTGCAAGGGGCACTGTGATGGGGGGCTGTGAATTTTGTGCAATAAATATTCTTGAAAACATTACAAATTTGTGTGGGTGTTTTTACATTTTAAAGTTGGGGGGGGGGGGGTGCCATATATAGGATCCGCCCCGGGTGCCAAATGCTCTAGGTACGCCACTGCCTGATCTCTCTATTATCAGCCCATAATTCACCATCCACTTACAAACTCAAGGGAGTAATCTAATATCCAAGTGATTACTGATAACATTTTCCTTTGGCTGTTACCTACAGTATACAGTAGCTTATGACTGTAAGTAGAAAGAGAGAGAGCTGGACTGATTAGTAGTTATATACACAGAGGAAATAAGTTCTATGATTTTTTGGGGGTTTCAATAATACCCTTGCTGGTGATATTTTTTCAGATTTTAGAATAAAGGAAATGCCAGCCTTCCCAATCTTTGAAGGATAAAAATTAAAAAATAGTGAACAATATTCCCGCTTGAATCCAGAGGAACAAACGCAGATGGTAATTTGAAAAAGGCAGTGAAGTGTGAATAGTGTATTTTTTAATGCAGATCTCAAGTTACTTAGCAGTGTATGTTAACGGCATATAATATACTCTGTTTAAAGCTGTACTCTGGGCAGAACTTTTACGTAAGAAGGTCTTTTCTTACCCTAAATACATTTATTCATTTTTTTTTTTTTATATATAGTTGTCTTCTCACTTAAGCATTAAAATCACTACATCCCCTTTATTTCCATTTTACGGGCAGCTCCGTGGCTTAGAGGTTATCACTTCTGCCTGGCAGCACTAGGGTCATTGGCTTGAATCTCAACCAGGATGCTACTTGCCTGGAATTTGTATGTTCTCCTTGTGCCTTTGTGAGTTTCCTCCCGTACTCCAAAGACATATTGGTAGATTAATTGGCTCTAGTATATTATATGTTTGAATGCTAGGGATTTACATTAGATTTAAGTGTAAGAACACTTTGATTGTAATCTCCTTGAGGGCAGGGACTGATGTGAATGTACAATATATATGTAAATTGGTGTATAAGTTGTCTGCACTAAAAAAAATACTTCTGATAAAAAAGCAATAATAAGACTAGAAAGTAACCAATATCCCTGTTAGGCCACTAGTTTGTAACATGCCTTATGTAATATATTATTCAGTGGCGTATTTATGTTGCTTCTCACTGTAGGGGGCATGTTCAGGAGTCTCAGACTCCATATCCAACCTGCCCACCTACAAATCATTGTTTGAGTGAGGGGCACATCCCCCCAATCCCACCCACATACAGATCATTTACAACTTCATTTGTAATTCCCAATTCAATTCCCATGCACACTGAGTCGTTTATAATCGTTTAGAGGCAGTTGAGTTTAGTGGCCTTTTTTTTAAAGCAAAAAAATGCATTTAGACGTAAGTTTATTGACATTTGAAATGCCAAATGCTTGTAACAGCGTGCAAACACATCTCAACACTAACTCGTGTTTATAAGTGTTTAGTTTATAGGTGTTTTCAATGGGGGATACATTTCTGACCATTTTACAATGTAAAAACGCGTGTAAACGCAAACGCAGCTAAATGCGCATAAACGCGGCATGTGAACACGGCAAAATGGATGTTTTTAACCGTCAGTTATTAGCTGTCAAATTCCAGCGTTCAGGAGAGGTTTTCAAATGTTCCGTGTACATGAAGCCTAACTCTCGTGAGAGTTTGCCAGCAAGGGAGGGAGGGGTGAGTCAGCTGCAGAGCTGGAGGGGGCTGAATGACGGCAGAGATAACAGGAGACTGCAAAGATCCATGAGTATTCATCAAGAGAGGGGAAATGTGCAGGCAAGCAGTGGTGTGGGTGTGTCTATCTGTCTGTATACATGTGTGTGTTTGTGTATATATATATATATATATATATATATATATATATATATATACACACAGACACACACATATATGTATGTGTGTATGTCTATGTGCCTCGGTGTGTGTCTATGTCTGTGTACATCCAGGAAGTGAATAGTCAGCAGCTTTAGCTAACCACAGTTAGACTTAGAGGCGGGAGGATACTGCAGCATACAGTGGGAAAAATAAGTATTTGATCCCCCTGCAGATTTTGTAGGTTTGCCAACTTACAAAGAAACAAAGGGTCTATAATTTTATCAAAGGTGTATTTTAAAAGATAGAGACAAAAAATCAACCAAAAATCCAGAAAAAAATTTATACATACAACAAATTCTGTAAAGTTGCAGTTCAGTAAGTTAAATAAATATTTGGTCCCTATACAAAACCTGACTTAGTACTTGGTGGAGAAACCCTTGTTGGCAAGCACAAAGGTAAGACGTTTCTTGTACTGAGTGACCAGGTTTGCACACATCTCAGGAGGGATTTTGGTCCACTCTTTTTTTTTCTTTTTTTTTTTTACAGACCTTCTCTAAATCCTTAAGGTTTCTTAGCTGTTGCTTGGCAACTCGAAGTTTCAGCTCGCTCCATATATTTTCAATAGGATTAAGGCCTGGAGACTGGCTAGGCTGATCCATGAACTTAATGTGCTTCTTCTTGAGCCACTCTTTTGTTGCCTTGGCAGAATGTTTTGGGTCATCATCATGCTGTAAGACCTATCCATGACCCATCTTCAGTGTTCTGGGTTCTGAGGGAAGAAGTTTCTCATCCAATATTTTACAATACATGGCCCCATCTATTGGCCCCTCAATGCAGCAGAGTCTGTCTGTACCTTTAGCAGAGAAACAGCCCCAAAGCATGTTTCCACCTCTGTGCTTGACTGTAGGGATGGTTTTCTTAGGGTCATAGTAAGCATTTTTCTTCCTCCAAACGTGGTGAGTCACCCTCTTCAAGAAGGCAAATGTACTGTCATGCCAATGAACATCTAAATGATTCAGAGAAGGATTGGGAGAAAGTGCCGTGAGACCAAAACTGAGCTCTTTGGCATTAATTCTACTCCCTGTATTTGGAGGAAGAAAAATGCTGACTATGACACTAATGGCGCTTTTCCACTGCATGGAACCGTACCGGTTTGGCCCGCTTTTGTGCTTTTCCACTGCGGTACCGCATGGTATAGGGTCGGAACGGTTCGGTAAGGTACGGTATAGGTTTGCTTTTCCACTGCATGGAACCGAACGGTACGGTACGGTACGGCTCTGAAAAAACAGTACCTACTCGATTGTGGTTCCAACAGGTACCAAACTGGTACCATATCCCACAATCCTTTGCATGCAGTCACTACTAGCCACTGATTGGTCAGAGAATCACACCCACCCCGTTGTTATCCCACCCACTTAACTTTAGTACTACTTTAGTGGAAAAGCAAACCTATACCGTACCGTACCGAACCGTTCCAACACTATACCATGCAGTACCGCAGTGTAAAAGCAAACCGGGCCAAGCAGGGCCGAGTAGAGCCGAGCCGGTACTAGCCGGTACTTGCAGTGGAAAAGTGCCATAAGAACACCATCCCTACAGTCAAGCACAGAGGTGTAAAATTATGCTTTGGGGCTGTTTCTCTGCTAAAGGTGCAGACCGACTCAAATGCATTGAGGGGCCAATAGATGGGGCATGTATTGTAAAATATTGGATGAGAAGATTCTTCCCTCAGCCAGAACACTGAAGATGGGTCTTCCAGCATGACAATGACCCAAAACATACCGCCAGGCAACAAAGGACTGTCTCAAGAAGAAGCCCATTAAGATCATTGAGTGGCCTAGCCAGTCTCCAGACCCTGATCCTACTGAAAATTTTTTGAGGGAGCTAAAACCTTGAGTTGCCAAGTGATAGCCTTAGAGCTTAGAGAAGATCAGTAAAAAAGAGTTGACCAAAATCCCTCCTGAGATGTGTGCAAACCTGGTTAGTAAGTACAACAAACGTCTTACCTCTGTGCTTGCCAACAAGGGTTTCTCCACCAAGTACTAAGTCATGTTTTGCTTGGGGATCAAATACTTATTTCACTCACTGAACTGCAACTTAATTGATAGCATTTGTTTTATGTGTATTTTTTTCTGGATTTTTGGTTGATATTCTGTCTGTATCATTTAACCGGCTGCCGACCGCCGCACGACTATATACTGCGGCGGTCAGCCCCGGCCAGGCAGAGTGACGTATCGGTACGTCACTCGCCTGTCACTGACTTGCGAGCCTATTGCGGGCGGGCGCGCGCCCGCCGAGGCGCGCGCCCGCCGAGGCGCGCGCCTGCCGCGGCTCGTTCACAGACAAGTCAGTGCGTGTGACCGGCGGACTCGATGTCCGCCAGTCACACTACGATCGCTCCTGTGAAGGGAGAAAGACAGAGCGGCTTGTGTAAAAGTGAAGATCTGTCCGTTCTACTATGTAGAACGGTTGATCTTTGCTTTTACACCAATAGGAATGTCCCTGCACAGTTAGAATCACGCCCCTAGGACACACTTAACCCCTCCCTGTCCAATAAAGTTAACCCCTTCCTGCCAGTGTCATTTTTGCAGTAACAGTGCATATGTATAGCACTGATTACTGCAGTAATGTCACTGGTAACCCCAAAAGTGTCAAAAATGTCAGTCAAGGGTCCGATCTGTTCGCCGCAATGTCGCAGTACCGAAAAAAAAATCGCAGATCGCCGCCATTACGCGTTAAAAAAAAAAAACACCAAAAATGACAAAAATCTTTCCCTTTGTTAGTAAACGCGATAACTTTTGCGCAAACCAATCAAGATACGCTTTTTGCGATTTTTTTTACCAAACATAGGTAGCATAAAACAAATTGGCCGAAAAATGTTAAAAAATTTTGATTTTTACATTTTTTTTGGGGAATTTCATATAAAAAAATGTGAAAAATATTGTTATTTTTGCAAAATTTACGCTCTTTTTTTGTTTATAGCGCGTGATCAAAAAATCGCACAGGTGATCAAATACCACCAAAAGAAAGCTCTGTTTGTGGGAAAAAAAGGACGTCAAATTAGTTTAGGTACAGCGTCACACGACCGCGCAATTGTCCGTTAAAGTCACGCAGTAAAAAATCGCAAAAAAAACCCTGGTCCTTTAGCAGCCAAATCCTCCGGGGCTTAAGTGGTTAAAATACACCTATAATAAAAATTATAGACCCTTCATTACTTTGTAAGTGGGCAAACTTACAAAATCTTCAGGGGATCAAATACTTATTTCCCCCCACTGTATTTGGCAAGTACAGAATCACAGTATATGTAAAATAATAGGCAAAGTGGTTGGAGGGAAGCTTCAGAATGGCAAATATGTTTTTATTACAAATTATGTGAGCAGACTGCAGTTCCTCTTTATCTATCAGTGGTCAGCAATGTATTTGATCATGATGGAAAGAGATGTTGACATATTGTCTTCCTCTATTACCCTACCAATAAAAATAAAAGCAAGTAATATCACTGTACTGTAACATCAAGTAATATCATCAAATTCACTACTTCACAGTTTAGCTTGCATTGAGATAACTTTTGGTAATATGCACATATCTGAATCCAGCCTAAATGACATAATCATCCCTTCCCACACCAGTTAATAGAAAGGCAGAGGGGTGGAGCAGTGCTTTGCATTGGTATTAACTGTAAGCTTCTAACACCTTAGCTGATAACAACATTTTTTTCCTTAAGCCGATCATAAATAGAGTGATTTGCTAAGCAGGAACACAGATTTCTGTCTTATCCCGGTAAAGCACCCCACACACAGTTATCAAGCACTCCCTAGGAACACAGTGAACCCTTTGATCGCCCCTGATGTTAACCTCCTCCCTGCCAGTGTCATTAGTACAGTGACAGTGCATATTTTTTTAGCACTGATTATTGGTGGAGTATTGGTGTCACTGGTCCCCAAAAAAGTGTCACTCTGTGTCCGATTTGTCAATGTCATAGTCCTGCCACAATGTCATAGTCCTGCTATAAGTCGCTAATTGCGGTCAATACTAGTAAAAAAAAAAAAAAAAAAAGAAATACAAATTCCATGAAAATATCTCATAGTTTGTAGACACCATAACTTTTGCGCAAACCAATCAATATACGCTTATTAGCATTTTTTTTTTCTTTACCAAAAACATGTAGCAGAATACATATTGGTCTAAATTTATGAAGAAATCTGATTTTTTAATCCAATGTGTTTTATAGCAGAAAGTATTTTTTTGTTTATAGCACAAAAAGTTAAAACTGCAGCGGTGATCAAAAACAACTAAAAGAAAACTCTGCGTGTGGGAAAAATGGACATCAGTTTTATTTGGGTACAACATCGCACGACCGCGCAATTGTCAGTTAAAGTAACGCAGTGCCATTGTTTTTAAAAAATGGCCTGGTCATGAAGGGGGGTAAACCTTCCCAGAGCTGAAGTGGTTAAAGTGACCAGGATATGGACATGTATCATGGATATAAGCAGTAAATTAGCTTTAAAATTGACCCTCATCCCTAATCTCTGTAGCTGCAGACAATGTGGAGGAAATCATTCTCAAAGTTCATAGCAGAAGAACTGACATTCAAGTTTTTTCACAGCAGCTTAGCTCATCCTATAGCACAACAGTGGCACAGACAACAATGATAAATGATAAAGTCTTACTTTTTGTCTGTAGCCAGAAATAATGCTGAGTACAAACTTCTAGTACAGGCGGTCCCAGCGTTACGAACAAGATAGGGACTGTAGGTTTGTTCTTAAGTTGAATTTGTTTGTAAGTCAGAACAGGTTTGTAAGTTGGAACAGGTGGAGTGTAGCTCCAGCCAAATAATCATTTTAATTTTTTTTGAATAG
Organism: Pelophylax lessonae; assembly: GCF_965119305.1. Taxonomy (NCBI): domain Eukaryota; kingdom Metazoa; phylum Chordata; class Amphibia; order Anura; family Ranidae; genus Pelophylax; species Pelophylax lessonae. The sequence goes on along the minus strand of NC_138771.1, from coordinate 532,829,064 downwards.
CATAGGGAAGGGTAACACCCCTGCACCACTTGTTTTGCTCTCTGTGCCCCTGTTCAGAAGATTTCCCCCCACGTTCTGTCCCTATGACAATTGGATTTTGAAAATGTTGGGTTTTTGTGAAAACAAGGATTAGTGATAAAGCTTCAGTGGAGACCCCTTTTTCCATGATAACTCTTACAGGAGTGAATTTCCCTACCTAGGGCTAGATTTCCTCTCACTTCCTGTTGTCTCCTTCCGTTTGTAAGTAGGAGTCATTTTTTAAGTCGGATGTTTGTAACCCGGGGACTGCCTGTATTGTTTATGCGCTATCCATGCTCATCTAAAGACTCTTAGATAGGGATGATCGAACGGTTCGGGTCGAACATTGACTGTTCGAAATTCGGCCAAATTTCAAACTTTTTGCTGAAAAAGTTTGGAATTCGGCAACCAGAACCGACCAAAATGCAATGGGACAGGAACTGGGCTTTAAAAAGCTGTAATTGGACCAGAACCATCAGTAAAAGCCAATTGAGGGGGCAGGAGGATGCTAGGAATGTGATTGGAGTGACTAGGGGGTCCAGAGGCCAATCAGTAGTGAATACGCCCCCCAGTATATAAGATAGCCCGCCAAATCTCTAGCACTTTAATACTGGGGCTGTGGAAGAGAGTGGAAGCAGTTCTGTTACCCCTGTTTCAAAGTGTCATTTAGCAATTATTAGTGTGAGGAAAGGGATATCTAGTGTAATTAGGGTACTATTTTCCACTATAGTTAGATTTAATAATCTAGTTTCTGTAGGGAAAGTGTTAAGTGTCAGGGGACTGTAGTGTAGTGTAGGGTTAACTGACTCTGACTGCTATGGCAGGGTGACCAAACCCTTCTATTTCAGGGTGACCGCCATAGAAAAAAAGATAGTTTCTATTAGAATTGCATTAGAGCAGGATAGTGGCTTTGCTCCTTTCACACCCGGCCGTTTTGTTGCAGGCGTTTATTGGGCTTTTTTGTGGATGTGTTTGGAGGCAGGCATGACATCGGAACTTCTGTGTAGGGGTATATATACACACACACATGTATGTATATATACACATACACATATATAGGTGTGAAAGTAGCAGAACCCTATGGCTGCGCTAATGAAATTATTAACAGCCATAGGACTTCGCTCCTATCACACCTATATGTGTGTATGTGTATAAATACATATAAGTGTGTGTGTATATATACCCCTATACGCAAGTTCAGATGTTATGCCTGCCTCCAAAGACGCCCAAAAAATGCCCAAAAAAACGCCTGCAAAAACACACCTGGGTGTTTTTGTAGCAGGTGTTTTTTTGGGCATTTTTTGGGCGTCTTTGGAGGCAGGCATAACATCTGAACTTGTGTATAGGGGTATATATACACACACACTTATATGTATATATACACATACACATATATAGGTGTGAAAGTAGCAGAACCCTATGGCTGAGCTAATGAAATTATTAACAGCCATAGGACTTCACTCCTTTCACACCTATATGTGTGTATGTGTATAAATACATATAAGTGTGTGTGTATATATACCCCTATACACAAGTTCAGATGTTATGCCTGCCTCCAAAGACTCTTATCATCAAAAATGACACTTTTTAGGGGCATTTATTGGGTTTTAGGGCTTCAAAATGGTGTTTTTTGATTACTGAAGTTCGGGTCCCATTGATTTCAATGGGGCTCTGAAATCCGGGTCGAACTTTCGGGAAGTTCGGGTGTTCTGGGCGAACCAAACTTTTCAAAAGTTCGATCATCCCTACTCTTAGAGCTCGCCCATTTACAATTTTTCCATTCTCTGAATTAACAGCATCTATTTGAGAGACTTTAGCAGTCCTTTTCTCCTACCAGCATCCACTCCTCTGGATTGACTGCCATTGTTTTTTACAAAAATGAAAACCTGGCAGAGTTTCTAAGCCTTCCCCAAGCTAATAATTTTGGCTGGGGTTCCACCTCAATGTTTGAAGTAGCACCCACACCCCTAATGCTAACAAGCTTCCAACTTTGTACACGTGCACAGAAGTAATTGTCATTTATATAATATGACAGTATAGGTCTCCTGGGTTATACATTATTTCCTTACAAATATTTTTATAGAGGAAAATAAATAAGGAAATTTCTTTTAATTGAATCTTTAAACCGCTCCATATTTTCATAAACTGACAGCAAGGAAACAGAAAGATGATTAGAAAAAGAAGCTGGCACCTAGCTATAACTCATTTGGAAAATGCTCAAGTATTCATGCAAGGATTAACTAAGAAAGACGGATGTTGCGAGTTTGCAAGAAGGAACTTAGAAATAAATGTACCTGACATGAGAAGTGCTCCCCACTGGCTTAGAACCATTGATCATGCTATCGCAGTGTATAAACTACCTTACGTGGCCTGAGGTTGTCCTATGAAATTTGTCGCTGGTCCCCTTGGTCAAATTTGCAAGCTATAATACAACCTGACTAAAATGACTTATATATGTAATTATGTATATAATACTATGCAGCTATGAGATTTTGACTCATCCATTGATATCTGATTTACTGGATTATATCCTGTGTGCTGTTGGGAATCTAGTAAATGTATTCGTGCTTTGTACAGTAGTAATATATTGAGTGGGCTCAAGCTCATTTACTTTTCTATTTGTTTTAGTTTAGTACATTGTATGCTTTTGTACCTTTGTATTTGTGTTCATGCGAAAAAAACAATAAAATTCCCTTTTAAAAAAGTGATGCCTACCCTATTCTTTTGTCATTGAGAAGAAAAGTGAACGATTAAAGCTTAAATGCAGGAAAATTCCTACTTTAACCCTCTAAGGATCCCCCAAGCAGATATACTGCGGCAGGGCGGCCCTCCTGCGCGAAATTACATACTTGTACGTGATTTCGTGCAGTGGGCCTGCGGCACGCGCATGATTGGACAATAGAAAACACTACCTAGGAGCACACTTAACCCTTTGATTGGCCCTCATGTTAACCCCTTCCCTGCCAATGCCATTAGCACAGTGACAGTGCATTTTTTTTAGCATTGATCACTGTATTAGTGTCACTGGTCCCCAAAAAGCATGAAAAGTGTCAGTTAGGTGTCCGATTTGCAATGTCACAGTCCTGCTAAAAATCGCTGATCGCCGCCATTACTAGTAAAAAAAAATATACATAAATAAAAGTTCCATAAATCTATCCTAGAGTTTGTCGATGCTATACATTTTGCACAAACCAATCTATATACACTAATTGGTATTTTTATTTTATTTTTTTTAGCAAAAAACATGTAGCAGAATACATAACTGCTGAAGATTTTTTACATTTTTTTATTGAATGATGTTTTTTTTTTCAGCAGAAAGTAAAATATTTTTTTTTTTTGTTTTGTTTTTTTTTTTAATTGTCTTTTTTAATTTATAGTGCAAAAAAATAAAAACACAGAGGTGATCAAATGCCAGGAAAAAAAAAATCTATTTATGTCGAAAAAAGAACATCACATTTATTTGGGTACAGCGTTGCTTGACCGTGCAATTGTCAGTTAAAGTAACATGGTGCCATATCACAAAAAATGACCTGGTCATGAAGTGGTGTAAATTAGTGATCGACCGATATCGGTTTTGCATTGCTGATACCGATATTTTCGCCAATGCATGTCGGTATCAGTCGATGTGCGCCAATATTTTTGTACATTACATTTTTTTTCTCGACAGGTACACTTATGGAGGGATTTGGGGGTCTTAAAGACCCCAAACCCCTCCTCTGCACTTAAAAGCATTTAAAATGCCAAGTTTGGCTGTTTTGAATGCTGTAGTTTTTTTTTAATCTGGCGCCAGTACCCGGAAATGATGACATGACATCACTTCCAGGTTTTTGCATGGAGACCAGATCAGAGCCGAATGCGGCTTTGATCGGGTCTTCGGCGGCCGGTGGGACGGGAGACCCGGGCGAGCCGCGGAAGGCGGCGGGAGGCATTACTCCGGTACAAGCACTTTCCTGAAATATCGGCAATATCGGTAACCTCCGGGACCGATTCCGATATATGGGGGAAAGTACATATCAGCCCTCCATATATCGGCTTTGCCGATAATCGGTCGATCCCTAGTGCAAATCTTCCGGGGCTGAAGTGGTTAAATAGTTTATTTGGACCAAGTTGGTCCAAGCAAATTGTTTTCTTCACTAATCAATCAATGCAGTGGTAGTCAGCGATGTATAAACTTTATGGAGCATCAGATACATACAGTGTACAGCGCTGTGTTCAGGAAGCAGAATTGGGGCTTCTCTTTTTGAGAATGTTTTAATACCTCTTGAATTTGTAAAGGTGGTAGATTTGGACAGTCATATTCTCTCATTATATATGCAGGCTCTGCTTCCTGCTTAGTTGTGCTAAACATAGTTAATGCCTTTCTGCTCCTTCTGCTGCTACAATACAAGTCTAGGGGTTGATTTATTAAAGACAAATAGACAGTGCATTTGCTTGGTAAATAAGGTGAAGCTTCACTTCACCCAATTACATGCACGGATTACATGATTGGATGATGGAAGCCAGCAGAGGTTCCCCTCATTTACTAAGCTCTGGAGCAAGTTCCCTTGCAGAGTGTGTTTGCACTTGCCTTTTTGCCTTTAGTAAATCAGCTCCTATAAGTAAGCTGACCACAAACTCCCTGTGTGCCTGATGTGCTATAATTCAAAGTTTTTTTAATTAATGAGGCCCACTGAGACTGAGTCAAAAACAGAGCTCTGTCTAGTGTTTAGTCTGAAAATCTGTTTAGTTAAAGTGTTTGTAAAGACTAAATGATATTTACAATAATGCATTCTCTGCATTAAAGTAGAATAACCTTTTATGTACATTGGTGCCTTGCTCTTTCTTCCTCCTCATTGGACTTAGCGAGAGCAGCAGGAGCCACCAGCTCCTGCTTCTGTCAATCAAATCCAGCTATGAGGGAGCAGGGGGCAGGGCTAGAACTGCACTGTGTGTGTCAATAGAGACACACAGCCCGGCTTAGGATCAAGCCCACACATATTCATATGGATTTGTATACCATGAATTGTACTTCATGTCCTCCCCTTTGTTTTCTTCCCCCCTTGTTTCCTATATCCTCAGTATGGTAGAATTTATTCCATGCCTCTCGGAGTTGATGCTTTAAATTTGTCTGGTCTCCCCCTGACTGGAACACATCCGATAACAGGCTATATAATGATTCCCCTGATGTCTTTTTTTTTTTCTTTTATTTGTGGTGGGTGTTTTTTATCTTTACATTCTAATTGTGTTTTTCTTTTTTCCTTCCATGTATATGTTGGTCAGTCTATTTATATTGTATATATTTATATATGTTCATAGACATTTTTTTGTATATATATATATATATATTAGGGATAGCCCGATATGTTTTTTTTCAGGGCCGATATCGATATTTTGGTCACAACGTATCGGTATTGGCTGATATGGGTCGATATTTTGTACATTTAAAGTTTTGAAAAATAAAGACACTTTTTAACACAAGTCTGGTACTGAACATGGTAATTTTTGTTTAATGCTTAATGGCTGGCTTGCTGGCACCCTGTGGTGGGTGGCTGGCTGTCTGGCACCCTGTGGTGGGTGGCTGGCTGTCTGGCACCCTGTGGTGGGTGGCTGGCTTGCTGGCACCCTGTGGTGGGTGGGGGCTGGCTGGCTGGCACCCTGTGGTGGGTGGCTGGCTGGCTGGCACCCTGTGGTGGATGGCTGGCACCCTGTGGTGGGTGGCTGGCTGTCTGGCACCCTGTGGTAAGTGGCTGGCTGGCTGGCAACCTGTGGTGGCTGGCTGGCTGGCTGGCACCCTGTGGTAGGTGGGTGGCTTGCACAGGGGCAGTGGGTGGCTAGCTGGTACAGGGCCTGTGGGTGGCTGGGTGGTACAGTGCCTGTGGCTGGCTGGTACAGGGCCTGTAGGTGGCTGGCTGTCTGGCACCCTCTCTGTGGGTGGCTGGCTGTCTGGCACCCTGTGGTGGGTGGCTGACTGGCTGGCACACTGTGGTAGATGGGTGTCTGGCACAGGGGCAGTGGATGGCTGGCTGGTACAGGGCCTGTGGGTGGCTGGGTGGTACAGTGCCTGTGGCTGGCTGGTACAGGGCCTGTAGGTGGCTGGCTGGCTGGCACCCTGTCTGTGGGTGGCTGGCACCCTGTCTGTGGGTGGCTGGCTGGCTGGCTGTCACCCTGTGGTGGGTGGGTGGATGGCTGGCACCCTGTGGTGGGTGGGTGGCTGGCACAGGGGCTGTGAGTGGCTGGCTGGTATAAGGCCTGTGGGTAGCTGGCTGGCTGGTACAGTGCCTGTGGGTGGAAGGTACAGGGCCTGTGTGTGGCTGGCTGGCTGGTACAGGGCCTATGGGTGGCTGGCTGGCTCACTGGTACAGTGCCTGTGGCTGGCTGGTACAGGGCCTGTGGATGTGAGTGGCTGGCTGGCACCGGGCTGCTGTGGGTGGGTGTATGGCTGTGATACACTCCCGCGAGACTAGTCCCGACTCCAGGCGAGGCTGTCCAAGGCGAGGGAGGTGGCTTAAGAAGGCAGAATGACATCACAAAAATATCAGCAATATCGGCCAATTACGGGGTCGATACCGATATATCGAGGAAAATGCATATTGGCCCCCTATATATCGGCCTTGCCGATAATCGGTCTATCCCTAATATATATATATACACACACACATTAGGCATCTGTGATGTGAAATACGTGCAGACAGCAAAGAAGCAGAACATCCACACTGCGAAACATGATGGCACTTTTTGTAGTTGGTTCCGGCATACACCGTTGATGTCATTGTTTGTATAATATTTGTATGGGCCATATCTTTTTCCCTTTTGGCCCGATAGATAGTTACATTATGTAAATTACTCTTGATATTGAATAAATATTTTTGTACATTTTTATAATCAAGTGTTTGTATTTATATCTGTTTCTTTGTGTTTTTGTGTATGACGGCTTAAAAGCCCATTTTTAGATGGGATAAGAATTTATTCTTTTTCCCTCCATTTTTTGCATTTGCACACATGTGCCACCATAGGAAGCAGCTCCTTTTAGTGGCACACGGCAAAGAGGGGGAGCCCAGAACGCCAGTGTGGGACCCCAGAAGAGGAGGATTGGGGCTGCTTTGTGCATAAACATTGCACAGAGCAGATAAGTATAACATGTTGGCTATTTAAATAAAAAAGTGAACTTTTACAATCACTTTAATACAATAGCAAATATTGATAGAGCATGTGAAACATTTTAACTTTATCCTATAAAAAGTTTTAGCTTTACTTACACTTTAAGTTACATTGGATTATGGGTCTTCTTTAAATAAGCGTGGGCTGGAATAACAGTAGCGGTATTATATATAGAAACATACCATATTGTTTCAATTTCCAGTTTACTCTCTAGGGTATATTGTAATCATTTCATTATTAAACATGCATTGTAGTGTCTCAATAATACTTCCTGCAAATAGCATACTTTAAGTGACTAATAGCCATGCCTGTTCCATGAAAAAATATAATTACAACTATGTTAATTAGAGTGATTTATCTATTACAGCAGCGGCTCCCCTCTTTATGGAGCTCATGATTGCCAAGTAAAGCCATTTCAGCAATCAAAGCAGATGCCTTCTGTTTGCCTACACCTGCTCACTCTGTGTACTGACATAAGTCCCCCCAAAGCTCTGTTACAGCGAAGCTGGAGGGGAAATGTGAGTTGTCCACATAGATTCCGCTCTCCTCCAAACAGAAGTTATTTTCCATAATTCATTAGGCACTTGTCAGAGTTTTGCTCTACACTTACTGAAGTTTAAAGTAGAATAAAAATAAAAATGACCGGTAAGCTTGCAGAAGATCCAATTATGTTATTGGGGTTTTGGCTCAAAGCATACTGAACTGTTTTCAGGTTTCGGCCAATTAATACACAATGCTACAGAGGAGGTGACAGATTTTACAGGCACTGCAGGCAAAAGGAAGATAAATTAAACGAGGCAAGCTCAGACCATAACACCCCCATACAGGCTGAAAGAAAATTTGTCCTGAACTGAATACGTAGGCATCCATTCTAACCGTCTACTGAAAAATGTTTTTTGTTACCTCTGGTTTCAACTTTGAAATAGAACAGGTCGTATCACACTTGTGGCTCTCAAAGTATTAAAGCTACTGGATTAGCATGGCAAACAGGCAAACAGAGTTTTCAGAGGGTAAAATCTGCAATAGTAGCCTATATATTTCTTTAAGGATTTCCTTTAAAGTGCACCTACGCCCAGACTATGGACATTAACGCATTCACATATTCTTTAACCACTTCAGCTCCGGAAGGTTTTACCCCCTTAATGACCAGGCCATTTTTTGCGATCCAGCACTGCGTTACTTTAACAAAAAACTGCACAGTTGTGCGACGCTGTACCCAAATACAATTGATGTCCTTTTTTCCCACAAGCTCTCTTTTGGTGGTATTTGATCACCTCTCCGGTTTTTAGATTTTGCGCTATAAACATAAAAAGAGCGACAATGTTGAAAAAAAAAAAAAAACAATATTTTTTACTTTCTGCTATAAAACATTCCCAATACATTTTTTTTAAAATATATATATATATATTTTTATCAGTTTAGGCCAATTTGTATTCTGCTACATATTTTTGGTAAAAAAAAATCCCACAAAGCGTATTTTAATTGGTTTGCACAAAAGCTATAGTGTTTACAAACTACGGGATAGATTTTTGGACTTTTTATTTATTTATTAATTTTTTAATAGTAATGGTGGCAATCAGCGATTTTTAGCGGGACTGCGATATTGCGGCAGACAGATCGGACCCCTAACTGACATTTTTGACACTGTTCAGGGACCAGTGACATTAATAAAGTAATCAGTGCTGAATAATATGCACTGTTACTGTATAAATGACACTGGAAGGGGGTTAATGTATGCCTAACTGTGTGGGGAATTGGCTCTGTGAAAGGCACAGAGACATCGGGGTTTCAGCTTAGCTGAAACTCCTGATCTCACTCTGCCTATGTGACAGAAGACCTGCCTGCTTTTTTTACATAAGCAGGTGGGTCTTCTGTCAGTTTCTCTGACGTTCGCGGGATGCCGGCGGCGATCACCGCTGCTCCTCCCGCGGCGATCACCGCTGCTCCTCCCGCGGGCTCCCTCCTGCTGTGTCCTATCAGAGACCGCACGTCACAACCGGGAAGTCGGTAAGTGGTTAAAGAGAAGTATGGAGATTCTCTTTTTGTCCCCAATCATACTTACCTAGGTGGATGCAGCATTGGTCCAATGCTGCATCTATCCCCCGATGCCTCTGCACTGAGAACCGAGCAATCGAACACCGCCGATCGCTCAGTTCTGACAGCTCCCCAAGCAGAGAGCTGCTGCCTGTCAGTGAGCAGATTTCTGCTCTGCCCCCTCCTCTCTCATTGGAGCGCTGGGCTGTGGAGGGGTGGGCAGCAGCCGGCTAAAGGCTCTCAGCTGCTCTCTGAGACACTTTATATTCCTGATATGTGTCTGCTGTACCATGTACTTGTATGAAAATGTACCCTGTTCTCTTTGTATTGCTTCCTTTCTGTGATATCCCTGGTGTTCCTGCCAGGTCCCTCTGCTTTTCTATTTCAAACTGACCAAACTAAGCAGGAGAACACACTGTGGTCAGTTCTTTAGCTATGCTGGGAACTCAGTGTGCTCTCCTCCAATGATCAGACTTGTCCTAAAATGCCCCCGCTGCACAGCCATTCACTGGGAAGCTAAGTGTGCTGTTGCTTCTCCTCCCCCTACTTCTTATGCAGCAGAGAACAAAGGGAAGTTGATTAAAAAAAGGGTGAAAAGGTATTTATAATGTATTTTTATATCTATACACAAATGCTGGTCTTTCATTTCTATTTTAAACTGAATGGGTTGTTTTACAAGGTGATCGTTTACAATCACTTTAACAAAAGCAGTAAAAGAGCTTCTAAACAAGCCCCCACCGACCTTTCTAGCTGCTTGTGTTGCGAAATAATTAATACTCAAATATCCTCAACACAACAAAGACTTCAAAGTTCACTTAGAAAACACCCGCTGTGTGTTTCCATAAGAGCGCTGACAGGGCTGCGAATTTCTGCTTTCCACTAGATCTCCTCTGTTGTGAAATCTGAAGATGAGTTTGTCCAAATTTCCTTTAGCTTTAGACATGGGTATAACTATATCTGATAGGGTACCATTGCAAAATTTTGATCCCCCCCACTCCACCACCCCAGCTAGAGCTCTTTGTAGAAAAATGCATCACCAACTTTGACACTAGCTGTCATTCATCCTAACATAATGTATGCCAAATCAAAGGACAGGCAAAAGATGAGCTCTCTACTAGGGACCAGTGCTGGGGATAAAAGTTATAGTTGTAGTAGCCATAATAATAATGTTAAGGGTAACCTTTAGCACTTGTCCAATAAGGTTTTGGCTAAGTGGACACTGGGGTTTTTAACTACAGTAAGCATACTGGGTTAGGCAGAATATAAGAGGGGAAGTAAATCTACACTGCAAGGACAGCAAATGCTCATTACTGCAAAGAGGAGGTCTGTGACTAGAACCTTCATCACTTGTACACTGGGGACTTAACAGTTTAGTTTTCCTTAACAGCCGTTCTAATGGGGTCCAATCCTACCCCAGTCCCCATAGCGGTAGCATTGGCTACAGAGGTGAATGAGAGCTTGTTTTAACTTCTTAGTGCATAGATGGGTCATACATTAACTGTTACACTCTACCAGGGCCCCAGTACAGTTTACCACAAGAGAGAGAAAGAGGGGCACATTGGTCTTAGTTGTCTTGTTGTTCTAGCCCTTCCTCCTTTGAGGGATTGTTCATGAATGCTGTCACCAGGAGATTATACCACATGTTTTGTAAGCTGTGGCCTGCACCCCACTACCTGCCCCTACTACAGTAACCTTTTAAGATAAGCAAGCTTGGGAACACAACTTGCCATCTCCATCTATCAAAAGCACTGTGACAATTCTGTAATTCTGTGATAGTCCAGAAAAGGACCCCTGGGACTAATAAAGATGTAGCCTACCCCATGTAGGAGCTGCTGAGTTAGGATTACCAACTGCTACACTAGCAGCTCCTTTATTCATTCATCACAGAAACAGTACTTGTTTTTTGTTGTTTTATTTAGGGGTTGATATCTTGGATGGGGAAGGGAGTTATGAGATGCTCAACTTGAAAGAATGCCCAGAACTATTACCAGAGGGGACAACTTTCTCATTATTTACACTTAAAGTCCTCTTCTTTCTTCCTCCTGCAAAAACTTGGTTCTCACATGCAGCTCCTACTGATCACTCCAGGGGAACTAACAGTCTTTAGTGTTAATTCAGTTACTGCCCATTACATCCTGTCTCTTTGTGGATTTAAATAGCACAATGTGGGGTGAACAGCATCTCCTTCTGCCTTCCTGTAGATCCTGACCCCAGTTCTACCACTGCAGAAGATACCACCCACCTGGCTGCTTGCCTCTCCAGTCCTTCTGCCTGGCAACTACCATGGATATTCCCCAGGACAAGGTTGAAGACTTGAGCACAACGTTGTCTTTAGAGAGCACTGTTACAGCTGAAATTCTCTCCCTTTGTGTTGTCCCTGTGCTGTGCTGATTTTACTCACTGTCCTTGCTTGCTCTGTCCCACTGCCTCTTCTGGCATGAATCCCCCCAGTTAAGTCCTCTGGTGGAATCCTTTCAGGCCAGCTATCCTGAGCCTCCAGTCCCTCAAGGGCCATCAACAGCCTCTTCTGAGCACTCCATATTGGCTAAGGTCCCACAAATATTTCTGGCAGCTCCTCTTATCCCCGCCCTCTAGTTCTTGAAGGTTCTCCGACCATAAAGATACCAGGGGGAGGCACCAGAGAGCTAACAGAATGAGTCATCCAGCCCTGACCTCTGATAAACCCTGACCCAATTAAGACTCACAGGCTCTAATCCTAGAGACAGCCAAATGCTTTACCTACATTGCTCATCTAGTAGCATACACTAGCGGGTGCTACAAAGACATACTACTACAATGGGGGTTCCTAGTTTCCACTCTTCCAAGATCTTCTTTTAGCCCTCTAATCCCAACAAATAATGATGAATTTGTCCTATTGATTCATTCTTTTGCCACTCTGTTATCTGCTGTACCTAATGGAGTAGACCTTTAACTGTCCTAAACCACATTTTTGTTTCAATTGCATTACAGCACGTAATTTCTATTAATCAAATAAGCCCTTTTGTGGAGTTTACACCTTCATACATCCAACAAATTTAGCTCCCATCAGTACAGTGTCCATGAAATTATTTAATTTATAATTCAAAGTTCTTTTTTACTTTCCATTTAATCCCAGTCTGCCCAACAGTAACACATTGCAATATTCAGCCTGAATAACATTTGTAATAGACTGTCCATTTAATAGGTTATTACATCTGGACAGGAATTTTCATTGACATCGGTAATCTCTGGGACGAAGGAAGTTAAAAGATAATATTCTTGCACTTTATTATTTTAAGAAAAGGAGAAAACCTTTAAAAAGTGAACATATGCTGATCAATGTTCTAGCCAAGGTAACCTTCCTTCAGGTAATTTCAGTCTTCATACAAGGCGATTGAAGGATTAGAGGAACAAGCAGAGAAGAAGCAGAGCAAAGCTTGTACGCGAGATGTTCACATATATTAAAGGATTAAAAATGTAAGACAGTGAAGTATTAGAGTAAGGGGTCGCGCTGGAGAAGTGGATGGCTCCAAGGAAGAGTGAAAAAGTATGAGGGTTTTAAAGAAAAAAAAGTAAAACATCTCTTAACACCTGCAGTCTGTGCAGATATCAAGGGATGTCCTACTACTCATTAAACTTATGATATAATTGAAGGAGCTCTCTTCAGCTGACTAGCATTAGACAAGTAATATGCATGAAATAACATGCAGCATGTCCCCCCGCTAACTGAAGTGCACTATTACTGTACAATCTGACTGTGCTATCCTTTACTTGGACAAAAGTTTGGCTTCTTGCAGTCATGGATTCAACTAAACCAGAGGTATAGAACTTTTATTTTGCACTGCAGACCCAAGTGTGAGTACAAAAGTTCTGTGGCATTCAGCTATCGGGCTGCCATTGCTTTCGGGACTTTCAAGATAGAACCCTATCAAATTATAAGTACCATATAGTGATTTTGTGTTTATTTTCTTTCTTTAAAGCCAAAGTTGAATCTGTCTTTTTTTTTTTTTACTTTCTTGGTTCTTCCCCCAACCTAACATACTAATAACATTTTAAAATAAATACTTTCCCTTTTCTTTAAATACTTTATTTTAAACACAGGGCCCTCAATACTAGCATAGGGATGGCTCTTGGCAGGAGGTTTGCAAATTGCAAAATGTTTTGTCTGATGGAATTAGCATTCCTAGGCAGGCTATATTTGCTCATGAGCTTGCATGATGACTACTTACATGTGACAATGCTGAGGCCAATCACCATGTACAGTGCTATCTGGAGGGATGAACAAGATTGAGATGCATATTCCCTTTAAATGGAAGTAGTGGGTTGCAAATCTAAAAGTTGCATTCCAGTATTCACTCTTTCTTCTACATTGCACAGATCATCAATGTCAGAACATCATCTCTGAGGATTGTTCTTTGAGTGAGCAGGAGTCTACATGAGGGTTATTTGCAGATCTATATACCTCTGATACAGCGGCTTACCCTTGGTTTTCCTTTGGGACTATACTTATATACCATTTAGGCTGGTATTGTTAATACATTCTGAGTGGGGGTGGTGCTGTTCTCTCTTCATTCCCCTCCTTTGTGGGTACCAGTTGGTGGCCCCCCGGGGAGTATTCTGGCCCGCCCAGCCTCCAGTGTCTTGATCCACTTTGGGGTCTGGCCATAAGAGATGAGAATTTTTGATGTATACTCCTGAGTTACAATCCATTTTATAACTTAACCCACTCCTACTGCACCCCCATAATCCCTTGAAGAAGCATAGATTAGGGGAAATGCATCTGGGTGAGTCTTGCCCTCCTAAATGTGATATGTCTATATATATGAGATTATTGTGAATAATCTTTGTAATTATACTGTAACTGTATACATACATAAGGAGGGGTCCCAATCTTCTGGGGTGCTTTTTGGATTATGATGATATGTTATGTTATCCATTGTTTTTAAGGGGGATTTGTAAGCCCCCTACTTTATAGCTTTTTAAGTCTTGTACAATATACTTTTTTTTTATCAACATCTGTGTATTGAAAAATTATACTGAGAGGTGGTTCAACACCTTTAAAGTCCCAAAAGTTTTCTATTTTCTTTACAATGTCCTTTTTCTGGATGTGGTGTTGACTTGGTCAGCCAGGACATCGGTATTTCTTTCAATTATTTTTTCTACATTAATTGAACAATTAGCAAAATGACTGCATACATACGAGTATCTCCACTCAACTCCAAACTTCCTTGACGCATTTCACCAATCCTGGCTTGCTCGTGAGTGCTGTCATTTTGCAAATTTTTCAATATATGTAGAAAGAAGAGCACATACTAAAATGCACATTTTATCTTTGCAATTCTTTAAATGTGAGCAGAGACAGGCTAAAGCAGTGATCCCCATCCTCCCTGGCACCAGGCACCACGGGAGTGGGGGGGGGGGGTGTTTGTGGGTGCTGCCCAGTTGTCACCTGCCACTCACCGATATGACCTCCATAGGAGTCTCCGTGCAGCCAAACCTCTCCCTACAATGATCTGTGGGATGGGGACCTCTGGACTGCAACAGCTGGCACCCAGCTTGTCCATGCATTACAGGAGCGGTGGGCCATGGATTGGTGCTGTGGATTTGCGTATGCTTTCAGTGGAAGTAGTTGGTATTTCTCTTAGTTTCCAAAGACCAATAGTAACAGCTGGGGAGTGTGACAGTCAAGTGATTTTTTTTTTGGAAAAACAATGTTTTCTTTAGTGTGGAAATAAATGGGCAGATATCTCCTTGAGGATGGTGGGTAGAACAGCATGTACCATGCAATAGCTAGTTTAAGTGTCTTAAATTGCATTATGTTTTAGGTAGTTCTAGTACTGGAAAATGCGCTGAATAACATTCCTTTAACTAATGCATCTAGTTTTCACGACATAGCATAAAGCATTTCACTCCTTTGTCCCTCTATGGAAATTACATCTCTGACAGTGTAGGTGGTGTATCTATATTTTCCTCATCCTAGCCAGAAAATCTGACCCTTTTCTAGGGTTACCAATAGATCTTCCAAAAACCCAGTGGAAAGCCATGATCTGAACAGCTGATTATTCCATGGCTCTGTCTTATTATATCAAACGTGTCATCAAGGTGGAGAAGGGCTTTAATCACTAGCTCACAAATATGTAGATAAAATAGAGCATGTCATCCTCAGGCTGTAGATTTCTTCCCAATGCCTACCTTGCTCTGTAATTGCTGCCATCTACACCACAAATCTGAACCTGCTGACCATTTTAAATTTAAATAGGAAAATAGACAAGATAATAATAGTCTAAGGCACTGTTCTACAATCAGTGGTTCATAAGCAATATCAATTCTGTTATACAGAGCATAAAATACTTTTATAGTACATTTATACCAGTCCAGGAGAAACATAAAGGTTGCCCTTGCTGACCTCCTTCTGTAATGCTAGTTAACTGCCTCTCGCTGGTTTCAAAATGATGTGTCACTCATCAGATCTTAGCATGCAGCAGGTTAGGTCAGATTAAAGTCTCATTTTCATATATGTCACAGTGAAGCCATTGAAAGGATCTTATTCACCATCTGCAAGATTTTGCCTAACCGACTCTCAATTTGAATCATTCAGCTGCTTAAGCAAAAGTTGCTTCAAAAAAAAAGAAAAAAAAAATCAACTTTTCTTCCTTTACCTACTGCACCCTTATGGCTAGTTTACATTAGCATTGCTTTCTGAAGAGTGATCCATGTTCTGTTCGGTCTTCAGAGAGCATTAGACCCGCAGTGAGGAGGCACTGTATCAGCTTCTCACTGCCTTTTAACCCCTTAAACCCTGCACTAGCATTGCAGACATTTGCGGGTGCCCCCATTTAGTTGAACTGATCATGTTCAGCTGCAATAATTGTTTGTGTCCCAGCATATGTGCTTTCCACCGCCTTTGCTGCATAAGGGGGAGTGGTTGGGTGGGAGCAGTAAAAATGTGGCTTAGTCATACATTGTTAGCACCCTCCAAACACAAATGACAGTGAGGTCCTCAAACTTACCAAACACCACCCGATTTGCATTTCCCTGATTTTTCTGCGGAAATTCAGGGAAATTAATATTTTTTATTCCACTCATCACTAAGCAAATTACATATATTTCACTAAAGCATGGTGTTTCCTTAACAATTGTCATTTTTAATAATAAAATACTTATCTTACATACACTTTATTGCATCACAGTGCTGTTGGTGTCCTGCAGCTTCTTTCCAGCCACTTCTAGTCTACATGCATACACTGCAGCAACAGTTGCATGGCATTTCTCAGGGTTGGGATTGTTGACACTCACAACAATGGACCCTGACTGCGTTATGTTTGTTAAAATTAGTGATCGACCAATATCGTTTTTTTAATGCTGATACCGATACCGATATATATATCTTTTTTTCTAAAGGTACTCCTTGTGGAGGGATCTGGGGGTCTAAAAGACCCCAAACCCCTCCTCGGCACTGAAATGCATTCAAAATGCCAAGTTTGGCTGTTTTGAATGCTGTCAGTTTTTTTAATTTGGGGCAGAGTTCCTGGAAGTCATGTCATAATATTACTTCCGGGTTTTTTACATGGAGACCGGCGCATGCGCACTTGCGGCAGGGATACCAGCTTTCACGGGGACACATCTTCATGCTACACCGGGTCTTCTCTTCGGCGGCGGCGGTGGAGGTAGGATGCCCGGGTCTCCCGATGTGATGGGAGACCCGGGTGAGCCATGAAAGGCGGCGGGAGGGGGGGGACGTCTCCTCCCGCTCCTTGTAATGACAGCCGAGCGGCTTCTCAGCCGCATCGGTTGTCATTACGAGTCAGCCGACCGTCGGCTATGGACACCGGTACCTCTAGCTGCAGGCATTACCCCAGGACATGCACTTTCCCTAAGTATCAGCAATATCGGTAACCTCAGGAGCTGATTCCGATATATCGGGGAAAGTGCATATCGGCCCCCGATATATCGGTGTTGCCGATAATCGGTCAATCTTTAGTTAAAATGGTCACTTGTAGTCTCAATCAGAAGTCTGTGTGACAGCGTGACAACACTGGAGCACAAGGGTGAGGCAAAGTGTTGTCAACCTGTAAGAGAAAGTGCCTGACCATGGACTTTCCTGCAAGGATAACTAGGTATTATTTCAATGCAACTGCAACAAGTTCAAAAATATTGACTCTTAAAATGACAGCAACATGTTAAAGTTTATAAAAGATTTTATTGATTGAGTTTAATATATATACTTTATAGGGATACTGTTGCAACTGTGTCCTTAGGCTCTGATGGAAGCAGCCACTCTCTGACGTATGTCACACATTAGTTCTAGGGCAGTGAAGCAGATCCTATTTAATGAATTACTGCCCTGGAACCAGAATGTGGCACTGAAGTCCATTAAAGCCTCATTACACAGGTATTGTGCCTTCAGGTGTGTTAATGTGCTTTATGTCAAGGGAGCCATATTCAAAATGAAAGGTATGTCAACGAAATCTCATATGTTCAAAAGAGAAGTATGGCCAAGGCTTTTTAGGTCGTACTTCTCTTCTGGGGCATAGGAGTACAGTTATTTCTGCTCTCCTGTGACCCAGATTCAGCCTAAAGCCCACTCTCAATTGACATCACAGAGCCAGTCCAGGCTCTGCAAGGATTTAGACTTTAAGGTCAGGATCCATCCAGATACCTGACTGGTAGCTGGCTCAGTCTCTCAGCATGCCACTGAGAGCATGAGCCAGCCGCTCCCTCCCCCTCCCAAGCCTGGTGCTGCAGTGAGCGATAGAGGGGCAAGCAGAGTTCCAGTGACTGATAGAGTGATCAGAAGTAATGTGATTGCTCAGCCATATAGGTGAGTATGTGTATTTTTTTTTTTTCCAAATTTTAATTTTTTTTGCTATCCCACACTTTTTTTTGGAACACAACATGCCATGTGCATAACAACGCTGGAACATTGCCTTGGTACATTGGAATGCCACTCAAAATGATTGGCATTGCAACACATGTTATGTGAGTTTTGGCAATGTGCACATTGGAATATGATCTCAAACATTTTGACACTTTCTCAGTTTGGAGAACTCAACTGTTCTCATCATCTGCTGTACTGCATTATTCTTTTCACAATCATTAGCCAGTGATGGGCCAGCTAAATAATAAACAGTGTCACCTAAGGCAACTTCAGTGTAGGGTGTCTACATTTCTATGAACTCCAGCCTTGAAAATCTCTGTAGAGTGCTAGAGGCTTGAAATGAGGCCCGCTTCAGCCAATAAGCTAGGGCAATTGTTTCTGTTGTTTTACACTACAGTCAATTCTGCTTATATTTTTTTATTAGCCTACTAAAAGAGTAATTGTCACCAATACTTTTTTTGGTTTGAAAAGAATAGGTAGTATATGAAAATGTCAATTTCTTAGGTCCCATTCACACTCCATGATTTGGATTCTTGGGCAGAATCACCCCAATTCTTCATGTGATTCCTAATTGCGTGGCAATTGCTCCAAAATGAGTGATGCACGTTTGGGTGCCATTATCTTTCAATGGCACCCCACATGTGATGTGACTCTACCACAATTATTGAGTGACAATCATAGCAAACTGCACCTTTAAAAATTGCGTGAAGCATGTTGCCTGAAAAGCATAAAGTGAATGGGCTGGCCATCTGCGACACACAGAATTTCGTGACAATCGCACTTTGAAAATCTCATAGCAGGAGCGCTTGTTCCCGCTTCGGTGGTATGTTAATGGGACCTTATTGCTGTGTAATACTTATGGTAGTTATCACAAGCACTGGGGTTCCTACTGTTTTTGCTTTCCTCCTGTTCCCATTTTAAGGGCCTGACAGATGTTCTAGCTGCTCCCACTCTATCTGAAAGATTTGCCTGGAGTTGCACTTTAAAGAAATTATTATGATTTCAAATTTTTTTATGCTCAATGTGACTACAAGTCATGAAGCCACAAAAGACTATGTAGCTAGTGGTATGAAGCCAAAAGTAGATGCACCATTTGTGCAGACTGTGCAGCAGCATAAGAGCTCTCTGGAACTTACCGGCCCGTTTATAATAGAAGTGGATTTAGTGGGTGCTGGGACCCCTTCCAATGTCATATCTACTTGGAAATTGCTACCTTCAGGGTCAGTGAGAAGGGGAAGGTGTTTGTTGTTCATGATGTTGGAACCATGCCCCTGGTTTGTAATAATAAAGAGCTGTTAGTCAATGAGCCCCAATTTCACATCCTGTTTATGGGTTCTGAGACATCCAGAATGTGATTCCCATTTTCACTTAGTACTTGGTCAAATAGAAATGAAGTGAGCATTTCCTTTCTGACCCCAGCTGCATGTTACAAACCATTAGAGACTTATGGTTCCCATATCATGGATAAGGCTGTGGTAGGAGTTTTGGGATTAACCCATGCCATTTTGTACAAACAAAAAAGCCAACCGGGAAATGTCATTTGTTAGCAAATTCCTTTAATTGTTTTTCTAAATGTTTCTTTAGCTTGTTATTTAAAGCAATTATATATTATTAATGTTGCCTTGTACATCTTATTAAAAGACCTGTTAACCGCTAAATGGTATTTTTTTTTTTTTGCATTAGTACATGTCCCCCATGACAATAATCATCTAGCTACCCAGGCCCTGTTAAGGAAAATGTTGCAAACTGACTTGGAAAAAGGCCAGAAAAAATTACAAGATTAGCTTCCCGTAGACTCAAATGGGGTTCAGACACTATGTTCGAGGATCTAAAATGTTTTTTTTTTTAATATTTTTATTGAGAAACAACATACAGTAGTGTACAAACGAAGTGAACAGTACAGTAAGGCAACAATAGGGTGTACGTTTTACCACAAAATCATGAGGCATTGCTTAAACTTGTGGGTCCAAAAGTTCACATAGAAGAAGGGAGAAATGGTAAATATATACTACAGGACCTCGGGGAAGAAAGGTAGCAAAGGGGTTGAAACATTCTCGCATGGGACGGGAGGAGAACATCAACCAATAAACATCAAAATGACAGATTCGGATGATTCTGTACTGGCCACGTAACCTGAACATAAGCTATAATAGTGGTGTTAGGGGTGGTAAGGGGGTGGGGAAGGGAATAGGATATAGGGAGGTGTAGGGGGGGGGGGATTTGGAATACGACCATGAGAATCAGATTGAAGTGAGGGAAGAAGGGTTAAGTTGCGTTCCATGAGACTGATATGGATCTTTGAATGTCCTAGACCAGGGATCCTCAAACTACGTCCCTCCAGCTGTTGCGGAACTAAACATCCCATGAGGCATTGTAAACCTCTGACATTCACAGACATGACAAGGCATGATGGGAATTGTAGTTCCTGAAAACTAGAGGGCCATAGTTTGAAGACCCCTGTCCTAGACCTTCAGACTCTAAAATGTTTTCAATTGTTGGGTGAATGTCCAGAGAGCTGAACTTTGCTTTTCACTAGTCTAGGGGCCCAGGGAAATGGAGTAAAATACAAAGCTCCCTCTAGTGGATAATCTGCAAATCTCGTTAGATAAAGTGTAACTAAAGGCAAAACTTTTTTTTTTCCAAGTTCACAGAGATTAGAACACCTGTCGACTTTTGTTATCACTGAGAGTGAAAGTGAAAGCGAAAGAAAGCCTATAATTTCCAGTTTTCACCAGAACAAGAGAAGAAAGTAAATCTTGACTTCCAATGGGGACACTAGGTCTGGTGTCCCTGGTGATGACCAGGCCTTTACTCACTTTAGAGGAATTGGGGGAGATTTCCTTTCAATTCCTGTCCCATAGCCAAAACAGGTGGTGAAAGGAAATCTCCTCAATGGGGCATGTGTTGCAAAAAAACTGATAGGGGTTATAACCCTCTCTTACTCCAAAATTGTAGAACAAGGCAGTGTTGTAGCGGTAAGCCATACACAAACATGCCATTAGACAAAGCCTTTGTTAGTTTTAAATGCTTTTTTTAAGTGATTAAACATTGTTTTTCCTATATCATGTTCACCCAGTAATAGGCATTGTGCACACTGGAAGTTATAAAAACACCTTTAGCTTTAGCTGTAGAATGCTGCTGTAAAAACTTGAGTTTTTTTGCGTTTTTTAGCATTTTTGCATTTGCGTTTTTAAGAGTTTTTAACGTTTTTTTGTGTTTGTGTTTTTTTTTAGCTTTTTTTTTTAACACTATACTCCCACAAAAGCCTATGTCCCAAGAATGCCCATAAACCTCAAAATAATTGTGTTTTTGTAGCTTTTTTCAGTGTTTTTGAGCTTGTTTCAGTATTTTTCAGCGTTAGAGCATTTTTACAGCTGAAAAACTCCTCTTCATACCCACTAGTTCTGTTTTTTTTTACCAGACCAGAAAATGCCTCTGCCAAAAACTTCTGGTAAAAGCCTATGTGTGCATGGACACATAAGGGTTTTATTTAGTAAAGCTAGAGAGGGCAATCAGTCACAATTCTGCAGAGAAACCAATCAGCTTCCAGGTTTTATTGCTAAAGATTAATTAAACAAGCTGAGGTTAGAAGCTGATTGGTTTCTCTGTAGAATTGTGACTAATTTTACCCTTTCTAGCTTTAGTGAATAAACCCTATAGGATAACATGCCGGGGAAGTTACTGGCTGCAGAAAAAACGCCTGAAGCCAAAAAAACAGCAGCTGTAAAAACGTCCAGTGAGCATGAGGACTTATGCTCAGGGTTAAAAAAGGATACATTCATCAGGTAGTAAGTACAAAGAAAGTGAGCACCAAAGTATCAAACTTGTGAATAGCCTGTGTTGTGATCTGACTAGCAAGATACCAAATGACATAAACAACGAATAACACTTGTGAAAGCCGCCAAGTTCAGAGGTAGTCTGCAATTACAGTATAAAGGAAACACCCCATCAGTGGCGGCTGGTGCTCCATGGGCCGGGGGGGCGGGGGGGCGGGACGGAGGTGGCAGATGGACCACACCATACCCCCCCCAGGCCACACTAGCTCAAGCCCACACACCATACCACACCCCCCCCCCATCTCACTCACCCTGGACTGACGTGGAGGGCAGGTGGTGTCGGCTTCCCCCGGCAGCGGCGGCTTCCCCTGTGTTTCCTCCCTCCTCTTCCTCCTTGGCCAATAGCATGGCTTCTCCTTTCGGCCAATTGGGAAACAGGTTTTAGGACCTGCTTCCTGATTGGCTGGGAGGAGAATCAGTGCTGCGCCCCAAGCCCACCCTTTTTCGAAGCCTATTAGAGCCTCTGGCTCTAATCACGTGCTTCAAAAAAAAAAAAACATTGGAATCCATGCTTCCGACACCCTGCATATAGATTAGGGGGTCGGACGCATGGATGGGGGGGGGGGGGGGCGGCGCCCCTGTGTCCCCAATGGATGGGCTGCCATTGCACCCCATATTAGGAGTTTATTTGTAAAATATAACATTTTTACACTTAATAATAAAAAAAAAAAATTAAACATATGTTTATAATCTGCCAACTTGCGAAAGAATGAAATGTAACTGACAAAAAAAAAAATATATATGTATTCTCGTTTTAAAGGCAAGTGAGCTTGTTTATGTAGAAAAAGAATCTTATTCAGTGATGCATTTTGCCTTTAATCTAATTCTTGGCTTGGAGATGCAATAAAGGGTAAAAGAGTAACAGTTTTGCCCAGAGGCATCTAAGAAACCAAATTTCAGGTAAGAAGAGTCAAGGAAATGCAGAGACTTTGAGCAGTAGGAACAATGACACTGCATAGACAATAAGTGACAGGAAGGAGAGAAGGAACACAATGTATTCTCTGCAGACCCGAGGGACAGGTAGTAGATAAATACAGGCATCTCAAGTACAGCGCAAAGGGAGAGCGCTGGAAGCAGGCTGTACTTTAGGTAATCGTTGTCCTTTGCCTCCCCCTGGATTTCAGCACAGGAAAGGGATTAGCATTTTTCCAGTGGCTCCAGCTTTAGAAATACATCCTCTATGTACTGTACAACAATGTTCTCATAGAAATACATGACAGAGAACTCCCAGGTCAAACAGACATACGTGTTTAGGTTAGGTTAAAAAACATCATGAAAATGTCATGGTCAGGTAGACTGAGATATGGAAGTACCGTATTGCTGGGAGTAAAACCAGCCCAATTGATGACTTGCAGCTTTCAGTTAAATTCCTTATAAGGTTCTACACATTTTCTGCCAAAGGAGGTGATGACAGCCAGCAGTAAAAGTGATTAATAGATTGGATGTCATCTCCAGCTAATTCATTAAATTCATAAGTGGAGTAATTGATCTGGAAATAAATCGGACTGCTATTGACAGGGTCAAGAGGGAACGGTTTTCTGTCTGTGAAGATAATCAGCAGCTGCCTCAATCAAATTTTGATTTGGCTTCTTCTGTATCAACAGATTTAGGCCCCTTTCACACATACGGACCGTTTGTCTGTTTTTCATCCATCCGTTGATGAAAAACAGACATCAATGCATTCCTATGGAAAAACGGATGACAACGGATGATCATCTGTTTAAATCCGTTTTCATCCGCTTCCGTCAATATCCGTTTTTTTTTAACCACTTTACCACCGGAGGATTTTCCTGCTAAAAGACCAGGGTTTTTTTGCGATTTTTTACTGCGTGACTTTAACGGACAATTGCGCGGTCGTGCTACGCTGTACCGAAATGAATTTCACATCCTTTTTTTCCCACAAACAGAGCTTTCTTTTGGTGGTATTTGATCACCTGTGCGATTTTTTGATCACGCGCTATAAACAAAAAAAGAGCGTAATTTTTGTAAAAACAACAATATTTTTCACTTTTTTTTATATGAAATTCCCCCCAAAAAAAAATGTAAAAATCAAAATTTTTTAACATTTTCGGCCAATTTGTTTTACGCTACCTATGTTTGGTAAAAAAAATCGCAAAAAGCGTATTTTGATTGGTTTGCGCAAAAGTTATCGCGTTTACTAACAAAGGGAAAGATTTTTCTCATTTTTGGTGTTTTTTTTTTTAACGAGTAATGGCGGCGATCTGCGATTTTTTTTGCGGTACTGCGACATTGCGGCGGACAGATCGGACCCTTGACTGACATTTTTGACACTTTTGGGGGTACCAGTGACATTACTGCAGTAATCAGTGCAATATATATGCACTGTTACTGCAAAAATGACACTGGCAGGGAAGGGGTTAACAGTATTGGACAGGGAGGGGTTAAGTGTGTCCTAGGGGCGTGATTCTAACTGTGCAGGGACAGGTCTACTAGTGTAAAAACAAAGATCAACAGTTCTACATAGTAGAACTGTCTGATCTTCACTTTTACACAGGGAGAACTGACAGGCGGCTTGTTTACATAAGCCGCTCTGTCTTTCTCCCGCTGTACCGGCGATCGTAGTGTGACCGGCGGACATCGGGTCCGCCAGTCACACTCCCGCACTCCTCCGTGAACGAGCCGAGGCGGGCGCGCGCCTCAGCGGGCGCGCGCCCGCCCGCTATTGGCTCTAGAAGGAGTGACAGGCGAGCGACGTAGACCTACGTCACTCTGCCTGGCCGGGGCCGACTGCCGCAGTAAATATACTGTGCGCAGTCGGCAACCGGTTAATGGATGAAAGCCTTATTTTTCTTCCATTAAAAAAATGGATCGGACAAAAAACGGATGTAAACTGACAAACGGTTTGTTTTTCATCCGTCTTTGCATTGGTAGTGGATGTAAAAAAAACAGATGAAAAAAGGACGAAAAACAAATGAAAAATGGACAAAAAACGGATGAAAAATGGATAAAAAACGGATGAAAAACTGATGAATACTTCATCCATTTTGACATGACCGTACTGATGAAATTAATGGTCCGTATGTGTGAAAAGGGCCATAGGCCCTTTCTCACGGGGCGGATCCGCTCGGCGGACTCCGCTAGCTCAGCGGTGGGATCACTCAGTTAATCCCCGCTGAGCAGGCGGATGACAGGTCTGTCTCCGCTCACTATGCAGAGATGGACCTGTCAGAGTCCTACTCTCCCCTATGTGGAGATTGGTTGAAAATGGACAGCATGTCTGTTGTCATCAGATTCCATCCGATCTGACCCTCTGGACAGATGGTAAATGTATCGTCATCCATCTGTTTTAAGCGGATCTTGTCTGATTGGATGACAGACAGGTGTCAGCAGACAAATCTCCACTGACATCTTCCTCTCCATAGGGGAAGATGGGTGGCACGATCAGGTCCACCTTAAAAAACAGACAGGCGGACCTGATCGGTCTGATCGTGTGAAAGAGGCCTTTGAATTAAGGTAGGTTGAACCTTTATCAAAGATGTACTCCAGCCCTGTTTACACTTATGCATATGCATATGCATAACAAATCAATTTTAGTAAATTGCCAAGGGGAAAATAAGTAGAATTTTGTGTGTTTTCCCCAGTAATAAGAATAAAAAAGACACCACATCTTCTTGGTTTAGAAGTTATGTCTTCTATTCAGACATCAGAGAAACAATGTCGCCAACCAATGATCTGGGATCTTACAAGGCCCCTTCCTCAAAGTGAAATGATTGCTGCCCCAGGATCTGTCATATGCATTCTTGAAAGTGAAGATAGATTTTATTAACAACTTTAACAAGGGTATATAAAATGCCAATTGTGAGCTAAGTATTCTCATCCATCATCATTAAAATGCTATTTTAGGTGAAAGGGCAACACATTTTCAAAGGCAAACTCCCAAATCTTGTGGAAATTCTTTCAAGACGAGTGTACACTGTTATAGCCACAAAATGGGATGGGGGGTGAGCAACTCCATATTAACGCCCATGGCATTGGAATGGGATGTCCAGCAAGCGTATGCAGTTATGGTGTTTAGCTTAGTTGTCAACATAATTTTGCAATATATTGTATATTCCAACCAGGAGCCGTGTACTGATAGAACAACTACTGCATTGAAATCAATATCCTCCATTTTTGATGATCAGAACTATCTAATGTTGGTTGACAAAGCAGCTGTCAGAGTGTGCCACAACTGTATTCTGGAACAACGCCACAGCCATAAAACGTAATCCACATATTACATTTACTGATTTAAGTAAGAAGTTGGTTTTCCTTTAGCATCTTCTTCTTACTGTAATCATATTTATTTAAAACTGCAAACTATTTTTAAATTACAGATGATCATAATTCATTTCTATTGTCATTTATTGTGTGTGTTGTCCTTTCTTGTATCTCGCAATAAATTACTGCACATGGAAAGTTAAGATGACTTCCAGAAGACATTTAGGAAGAGCCGTTTCCTTATTGGACTTGGAATGACATATTGGTTATATATTACATTTCTGGCATCAGGCCAACATGCAGAGCCGGCCTGCACTCGTAACAAGTTATGACTTCATTTAGGAAGATATACTGTATGCTGCATAAGAGATGCAAGTAAGAGATGACTAGGACAAGGACAAACAGATTCATTTAATGAGGTGAAGAGTGATGTATAACATCCAGCGCATTCCCAATGAAGGGCATCCCTCATAAAATAGTTTTAGATATATATGGTGTCCCACAAAATCAATTAAATGATTTACTTCATTATAACATTTTCATAAATAAGACCGGTTGGTCTAAGCTGATCAGTGGTGAAAAGTGATTGGCTGCTGTGGGTTCCTGCATTTTGCACATAAACCCTACTCATGGTATGTTATTATTAAAGAGGACCTGAATTGTAAAAGGTATGTCCAAAAAAAGGGAAAGCCATTGTTAATGGGCTGGTCACCAGGATGTTCCCCATAGTATAGCAAATATCTAATTTTAGATTTTAGGTTCTGTGACAGACCCAACCAGGGTAGGACTAGAGGCAAGCCTCCTACCCACTGATTATGGCCTATAGAGAGAGAAGATCATTCTCTAATGATGGACAACAATGTGATGAACATTGGGAGCGAGGCTTGGATTAATCCTCTGAAAAAGAACAATAAAGCATTCCTTCTGGAGTGGATGGTAAGGTGTAAAATTATTCTTGTACAGGTTGATGGTCAGAGGAAAAATGGTGTCCCTCCTGCAGACTGGGTTGGAAAAGCCCCACCACTTGGGACAGAAATATTTATTAACAATCTTGACCACGAAATCTATAAAGATAAAATATTTCCACTGTATCAGACTAGTGGAACACTGTATGAATGAGTCTCATAGACTGTTGTAGATGGGTGTCGGCCAGTCTGAGGTGGGTGGGATCACTGTTAATGTTATGTGTGTCTCTCCCATTGTGTGCCTCCTAGGTGTGAATTCCCATTGTTAATTGAGTTAATTGAGCCACATATTGTTTCTGTCTGTTGGCTAATTTGGCTAACTCTTGGAAGTTCCTACATGATGAGATGTCTGGTGTCAACTCTACCTCATTATCCAACCATTGTGTAATGTTTTGGGTAACATTTAATTTTATTGTTTATGTGGTGACTGGCCTACTTTTGAAGTGTATAAAAACCTGTATTTCTGTTCAATAAACAGTCATTCCTTTGGTTCTTATCTCAACTTCTTGTCTGTGTACAATGCTTGGGGTAAAAGGGCTGGTATTAGCTCTCGGTCTGCTGGAAGGGTTTGGAGGGCAGGAGGCACTGTTTGGCAGAAGCACCCAAGATGGGTGCCAAGCGTTCTGTTACAGGTTCACTTTAAGTATTGCCCCTAGACAAGGGATCCATCTGTTTCTTTCCTTGAAAGTTTTAGTGAGCAGACTTGTTGCCAAGCTTTAAGTATAACAGTGCACACTATCACTGATGTACAGGAATGCCATGCAACCAAAAGGATTTCAAGTCTTTTCCACTTTTCATCAGTCAAACAACTGAAAGCATATAATTAATTTAGGTAAATAACCTTGTACCCTTAGAACCACTTTAACCACTTGCCGACCAGCTGCCATAGTTATACTGCGGCAGGTCGGCTCTGTTACACGAAAAGACGTACATGTACGTCGCTTTGTGTAGCAGTTAGTGTGGGTGCACGCACCACCAGAGGACCCCCCCCAATCACTCCAGCCCGCACCACCATTTCCCCCCCCTGCCAGTTTACTTACCTTGCTCAGCCAGACTGACAGGCTGCGGCAGCGGCGACTTCCCCCTCAGTCTACATGCTCCCTCTCAGCAGCCGTCTCCTCCCTCCTTCTTGGCCAATAGGATGCCTTCTCCATTTGGCCAATCGGGAAACAGGTCCCAGGACCTGCTTCCTGATTGGCCGGGAGGAGAATCGGCGTGGCAATAGCGAATATTCATTCGCTATTGTCACACAACTGGATGGCCACCCTTTTTTGAAGCCTATTAGAGCCTCTGGCTCTAATCACGTGCTTTAAAAAAAAAAAATTCCCCATTGGAATCCATGCATCCGGCGCCCTACATGTAGATTAGGGGGCTGGACGCATGGATTGGCCGCCACTGCAGTGTTTATTGATAACAATTAGAACTGGCTACCCCCACACCCCCACTGAGGGGAGCAAGCAAACCAGTGGAACTTCACTTTTTGAGTAAAGTTGCTTTAAGTACCAGGAGCTGTGCTATGATTTCCTTTGCAGCCTGAATTTTCTGCTCAATTCCCTGTCCTACTGGGACTAAGACATTTGTTTTTACACACTACTAAATAATTTTTAACAGTTTAAAGGGATTGCTTTATTTTGTGTCCAAACAAGACACCTTAGACACCATTAGATAATTGTCCTGCTGCTTTTATATCCTGAAGAGACCAACTTGACGTGAACTTCATGCAGATTTATTGAAAAACACAACTGAATCCAATTATAGAAAAATCGTGAAATGTATTTTACAATGGTGAATAACTGGGAATTCTCTTAATTTTGCCCTCATGTTGTTCTTTTTACAACAACAATCAAGCTAGGAAAGATGTGAAATACCCATCAACTGGGCTCAAATGCATTGCACAGTGTACATTTAATGCTCATAGGAGAAAAATGCATAGTGATGACCTTATCAGTGGGTTGTTTCTCTCTTGTTATCCATTCACATGTTATGGCTGGTGTGACGATACCAACCTCGCCACTGGGCATTGGAGGAGGCTGGTTGCTCGCCTCCTGCAATATGACTATGGACCTAGGGGCTTTTACCCCTTTAAGACTGTATTCGGGCATATATGGCCTGAATTTCTATACTTCTGGCCCTTTAAGGAAAAGACCTGCAGTTTTGTATTGGCACTTCGGACCACCGAAGTGCCGAAGTAGTCGAAGTGAACGCCATGCGACTAACGAACACGTGGCAGCGGCCATTTTAATTCAAACGAACGCGGCCCCATTGACAATGGTTAGTTGTACGAACTGGGCCGTTTGTACATTTGGACCGTTCGAATGTACTTCGACATTCGACCGCATAGCCCAAATCCATGGAACTGTTTTGGGCATGAAAATGTGCCTGCGGTCAGTCAGAAAAGGACTTCCATCTAACTTTTTAACCCCTAGAGGGATTTCTATGATTTTTGGTTATGTTTGCATTTGAAGTATGCTGATTCTGAAAATGTAAGTTTTATTTGAATGTGATGCATATTTTAGAAGTTATGAAAATGTTGCTTTTTGGCTGAGGTGGCTTTCCATTCACCTATTGTCAGGTGCTAAAGACCTCACCTGTTGTCTGCTAAGGGATGTGTTGACACGTGTGTTGAGGGCTCCTTAGGGAACCATTGTTCTGTGTCTGACTATTGTGTGCATTGATTGCCCCTGGGGCTTCTGTCTCCTTGCACCTGGCAGTCCTTCTGGTCAAGCTATCTGACCAATCACTGCTGACTCATTTTCAAGCCCTCATTTGCATGGCTAGGAGAGGACCTTATAGGCAACTGCAGGTACTGTGCAATTGACCAATGGGAAAGCGGTTGTTGGGGGAAGGATGTTCCAACTTCTGTATAAAAGTGTGCTGTGTTCTTCCAATAAATGTGTTCCTATTTTAACCTCAATGCGGAGCCTTGTCTCGTTATTGGGGGGATTTATTGTATGCTGTTCCAGTTTGACTGCTAGGAGTGTAAACCCTCCATATGGTTTTTCCTATTCAGCTGTATGCAGCATTCATAAGGTTCCAGCTACACTGTCTGCATCATTCCTTGGTTTCCAGTACGGGAGTTTGGTGTCCTGCAAGTAGCTGTGCCTGAAGCTCTGGAAGGGGAAGATCTCCTAAACGGTTTTAACCCTTTTGTGTCCGGGGTGCTGTTACAGCTGGTCTTTGATCAGGTCTTAGAATTCCTAACGATAGTACAGTCTAATGGGAGTACTGGACCTGACTGACCTATTTACCAGGAGTGCCTGGTTTTTAAACCTGGCTAAAATCCTTTGTCAGTAAAACACCTAGGTATTTTAGCTATATAGCCATTGTTGTGGAGTTCAGTTCAAAGAGAGCCATGGTGCCATCTGCAGTTGTAAAAAAAAAAATACCTTCAGCCTGCATGTGATAAATTGAATTGCCTGTCGTGGTGGCCACATGATCAGGAACCGTGCTGACTGGTTCCTGATGGATGGCCTGTGACCTATGGCTGTCAGTGACAGAGAAGACTTGGAACTAACACAGGTGCATGCTGCTAATTCATAGCCATAACATAGGTTGACATTTTTTCATACAGGAAGCTTGGCCTGAGAGTTAATCCACACATTTCCATTGTCAAGTGGTTAAACTCAAGAAAGAAATTTAATCTACTGTGCTGCCTAAGGACGGAGTGTAAATGTGATTTTTTTTTTTGTTTTTTGCTTTTTTGTTACAGTAGGATCATGCTTATTTTTTGATTCAAAAGTAGGGGCAATTTAAAATCATTGTATTGACTTTGCTGATTTTGTGACAATGTGCACATGTAGAAAGAAAAAATTGGCACAAAGATGGACATTCCTATTAAGTAAACAACAACTGTCCGAGATCAATATGGATTTTCCTACACTGGGCAAAAATCACCTAATAAATCGGGCAGCTACAACAAATACATTATTTTGCAATGTAATGCATTGGTTTATGTTACAATAACTATAAAAGCTTTTGCTGCCATCAGACACTGTCTTATGACATACTCCTACAAATTAGGCTCTGCACCTTTTTGTTAACCAAATTTTATTAGAAGCTTTGCAATAAAACATTACAGTGATAATAAAAAAAAATCTAAACATAAAACTGTAGTTAAGAACAAATGAAAGATAAAAATAAACTGTCAAAAGAAAGGAATTTTATGGACACAATTCAGAGCAAAAAATAACATTCAACTCTTGCCAAAAAGAACCATCAAAGCCATTGCATAAACAAACCCAACAGATACACGGCACCACAAAAGTAAAATTAAACAAAGATTTAAATACTAAATAATAATAAAAATATCTACTGTACAAAACAAATAAGGCTTTTAGGGATAGCAGGCACCACAGGCCAATACTTCATTAACTTCATGAAAACAAAAGCACCTTCAATGGGCACGTGAGCACCAGAAATGGACCACGGGGCAATGTAAGAGGGTGACCTGGTCTGATGAATCATGTTTTCTTTTATATCATGTGGCTGGCTGGGTACAGGTGCGTCACTTATCTGGGGAAGAGATGGTACCTGGATGCAGTATGGGAAGAAGGCAAGCCGGTCGAGGCAGTGTGATGCTTTGGGCAATGGAAACCCTGGTTCTGCCAGTCGTGTGTAAGTTACTTTGATAGGTACCAACTATCTAAACATTGTTGCTGACCAAGTGCACCCCTTTATGGAAACAGCATTCCCTGATGGCAGTGGCCTCTTTCAGCAGGATAATGCACCCTGCCTTACTGCAAAAATGGTTCAAGAATGGTTTGAGAAACACAACAAGTTTGAGGCATTGTCTTGGCCTCCAAATTCTCCAGTTCTCAATCTAATTGAGCATCTGTGGGATGTGCCACTCTTCCTCAATGCTTTGGGGCCTTGATTTCCAAATGAAATGCAACATTTTTCACAGTACATGATGATTTGGGGAGCCATGTCATCTGCTGGTGTTGGTTGACTAGATTTTATCAAGTCCAAAGTCAGCGCAACCCTTTAAAAGGAAATTATAGAGCATGTCATGCTTCCCTCTGCTGACCAGCATTATGGAGATATTGATTTCATTTTCCAACAAGACTTGGCACCTGCCCACACTACCTAAAGTACCAGTACCTGGTTTAATGATCATGGCATTACTGTACTGGCCTAAACCCCATAGAGAATCTGTAGGGTATTGTCAAGAGGAAGATTAGAGACACCATACTCAACAATGCAGACAAGCTGAAGGCCACTATTTTATTGGTCCTATGTAATATTCAAATTTTCTGAGATACTGAATTTTGGGTTTTCACTAGCTGTAAGCCAAAATCATCAAAATTAAAGGAAATAAACACTTGAAATATAACACTCTGTGTGTAATGCATCTATATAAAATATATGAGTTTCATTTATTTTATTGAATTATTGAAATAAATTTACTTTTTGATGATATTCTAATTTTATGAGATGCACCTGTATACCAGAGTGGAGGGGGAACAAAAGAAAGTTGATTATATGATGTTAGCTAATGGGAAATCAAGTGACCCTTATTTCTGCCCTACATGAGCAAAGGAAAGGGCCAGTTTAAAGTGGTATTAACCCCAAAAGCAATCATGTATTATATTGCAGCTTACGGATTCTTAGATGTGATGGCTTCATTGTTTTCTTTATTGTCTCACAAAAAGGATATTGGGGAACTGGAGAAAGTGCAGAGAAGGGCAACCAAATTGATAAGAGGCATGGAGGAGCTCAACTATGAAGAAAGATTGGAGGAACTGATATTATTATCTCTTGAAAAGAGAAGATTAAGGGGGATATGATCAACATGTATAAATACATAAGGGGTCCATATTGGTGTTGAGTTATTCACTTTAAGGTCATCACAGAGGACAAGGCAGGACTTTTGACATCTAGAGAAAAAGAGAAATTTATTCTCCAAATACGGAAAGGTTTCTTCACAGTTAAAGCTGTGAAAATGTAGAATAGACTCCCTCCAGAGCTGGTTCTGGCCAGCTCAGTAGATTGCTTTAAAAAAGGTCTGGATTCTTTCCTAAATGTACAGAATATAACTGGGTACTAACATTTATAGGTAAAGTTGATCCAAGGTATATCTGATTGCCTCTCACGGGATCAGGAAGGATTTTTTTCCCCTGCTGGAGCACATTGGTTCTTGCTTTGCTGCGGTTTTTTGCCTTCTTCTGAATCAACAGTGGGTAAGGGATTGTGTATACGGGATTGTATGATTTTTATTTTTTGCTTCCCCCCTCCTTTTATTGGTTGTATTAGCTGGACTTGTGTCTTTTTTTCAACCAGACTAACTACGTAACTATGTATTGTCTTTTATTTATTTTCATCTGGTATAGCCGTTGAACAAGCTCTCTTGAAAATGTAGCAGTTAGATGATTGAGACAAACCATTTACCACTAACTAAAGTGCTTACTATTACATACCTCCCAACTTTCTGAGATGGGAATGAGGGACACCAATCAGCAAAGGTATGTAGGCACAGGACACACCCCTTGCCACGTCCCTTTAACCACTTCTGGACCAGAAGGTTTTACCCCCTTAATGATCAGGCCATTTTTTTTGTAATACAGGACTGCATTACTTTAACTGATAAATTGCACGGGTGATGTCCTTTTTTTCCCATAAATAGAGCTTTCTTTTGGTGGTATTTGATCACCTCTGCAATTTTTATTTTTTGTGCTATAAACAAAAAAAGAGCAACAATTTTGAAAAAAACAAAAAACAAAAAAAAAACAATATTTTTTACTTTCATATATATATAACATTCCCAATAAAAAAAAATGTAAAAATACATTTTTTTCATCATTTTAGGCCAAATTGTATTCTGCTACATATTTTTGGTAAAAAAAAAATCCCAATAATTGTATTTTGATTGGTTTGCACAAAACTGCAAACTAGGAGAAAGATTTATGTCATTTTTATTTTTTTACTAGTAATGGCGGCGATCTGCGATTTTTAACGGGACTGTGACATTGCGGCGGACAGATTGGACACCTAACTGACATTTTTTACATTTTTGGGGGGACCAGTGACATTACTGCAGTAATCGGTGCTAAAAATATGCACTTTTACATTACTAACGAGACTGGCATGGAAGAGGTGTACACCAGGGGCAATCAAAGAGTTAAATGTGCCCCTGGGGAGGTGGGGGATGGACTTGCTGCATGAACATAGAGACCTGTGTTCCTAAAAAAGAGGAACACAGGATCCCTGTGTTAATTACTGACAGTACAACAGTCTGCGGTGTTTACATGGGCAGACCGCCAATCTGTCTCCATGGGGAGCGATCGCGGGTGCCTGGAGGACACTGACAATGCTGCTGTCCAAAGGTGTCTCTGTTGCTCCAGCATCCAAAGTGGGGGGGCTCTAATACAGGAGGTGTGTTACTGGCCAGATCACCAGGTGAAAACAAGGAAAAAGCCTAAAAAAAAGAAAACGAATGCAGCCACCATGCCTAACGTTTGACAAACTGCAATATATTCCATTTTTGGTTTTGGGTTTTATACAGCTTTAAAGAGGCAGAAGTTGTTGGCTCAGTCTCTGCGCCTGCCCCAGGGATGAAAACTCTTGTGACCCATAAAACTATAGATGGAATTTTCCCACTGTAACAATTTCTCAGATTCAGGAAAACTATAATGGCAACCTTTTTTCCATTGTTACACCTGAGGACTTCCTCCCATTAGACATAAAGCACAATCAAAACTGAGGGGGTGTGTTCAGTATTTTGGACAGGGAATAGAGCTCTTGGCAGTTTAGTCTATAAAAAAAATTGTATTTTCTGTGCATTTTTAATACACCTTAGGAAAAATACAAGTTCAGTCAGCCATTTATTATCACATTTTCTTTTTAAGTGTTTCAGTACAATTACAGACACATTTGGAGACATTTAAGATAGCCACATAATAATGAGTGACATGAACATAGCTGCCGTGACCAAACAAGGGCATGATAAAATGCATAACTCTGCTGCAGAGCCAAATGACTTCACATCAAGTCCAAGTAAAACAATTATTACTGGGTAAAAACAAAGTCACTGGACACATAAAGAATTCAAAGGGTGAGAATCCAGATTAGCAAAATGATAGAAAACTAAAACTGAAACATGTCTGCATTACAGGATGATGTATACATGTACACTAATACACTTGGGCTTTTTACAGGTATTTGATTTAAATCTTCGCGTACATGTTTTTTGCTTTCATGCCCTAGGCCCATAGTGTTCCAGTCTTTCACAAAGGAGGACATTTACATAGGACATAAGCACATCTTATTCTAGGCACTAGCCAAAAACAACTGTAGCAGACTAGCTTAGTGTGCTAGTGTGATAGATTTTTTTCTGTAGTGTAGGTAAATTGTTTGGCTTGGCTGGCAGCCAAGCCTGTTTTGAATCTGGGTCAGGGTGGATGACTCATCAGGCAGCACCTCTGGTACCTCCCCCTACTTGCTGGAACTTTTGAGAAACTTCCAGAAGAATGGGAGGGAGGTTAGGAGGAGTATTGATGAGGGCCCATACCAATCCCCAGCCAAATGGGCTGGCAGGGGGAGGGACCTCTTAAATACTCTGCGTCAGGCCAGCAGGAGCAGTGTGAGTTTGAGTGGAAGATGGAGTACTGAGGAGGCTGTCGAAGGCCCTTGAAGGTAACCCCCTAGTCTGGGGGGGAGGGGAGTGACCTCGGTTCTGGGGTTCAGGTGCCAGAGGAGGAGTCCTGCCCAGAGGCACAGGAGCAGGTGTGAGAACAGCAGGAGCCAGTAAACATATGGGAGATTTCCAGGGAGAAGACAGCCGCGTGGCTGGTGAGCGAGACAGTCAGGGAGGACTAGGAGGCAGCCTGAGAGGACTGAGAAGTGGCAGTCTGGGATGGCTGTAGTGTCAGTCTGGGTGGACTGTGGAATATTAGCCAGTGGGGCTAGTGAAAGGGGCAGCTGCAGCCAGGTGGGCTTGCAGTGCCTTAAAAGGTGGTGCTGGGATCAATAGCCATAGGAAGGTAGCTGGACACTGGGACTTTTCTACACACCAAAGGGGCCCGCAGTCCCTGCCTGTAATGGGCATTTGCTGGATCTGACAGAGTGCCCTGTCAGATCCCACCTAAACAGTGTTCCAGCTAGGCCTGAGTGTTTCTGCAAACAAGTGATGTGCTGGAGGAAGAGGAGTATACATAGTGAGTGTATATAGTTGAAGTGTACCTGAAGAGACTTTATTTCAGTCAAGTGGGCATCCCATAGTACCCCTATCCCCATCCAAGTTATTAACTTCTAAATAAAAAATAAAAAAAACAAACTAGCATGGACTGTTTTCGGTTTCAGTGTGCCTGGCTGTGCAGGGTGGGGAATCCCTATTCACCAGTGGCTCCTACGGGGGCAGCACTACACATCCTTCTGTTAAAGCAGAACTTAGAGTGGTTATAAAGCTTTGTTAAAAAAAAAAAAATAATAACAAACATGCCTATACTTTTCTGCTGTGTAAAATGTTTTTTTTTTTTCACAGGGCAGCCTGATCCTATTCTTCTGGGGTCTCCCGATGGCGCTCCAGACTCCTACTCTTCATCAGGTGCGATGGGAGCACCCGTGCATGCTCGCTCCTAAATCTAACTGCTGTGTCTATTGACACAGACAGCGAGACTCAGCCCTGTACCCTGCTCCCATGTCATCAGATTTGATTGACAGCAGTGAGAGTCAATAGCTCCCCTGCTATCAACCTGTCCAATGAAGATAGAGATAGCAGCAGGAGCTGCTGCGCTCGTGCACAATGCTGGATCGGATGGCTTTAGGCAAAGAAAAGGTCTGGGGGGCAGCTGCAGCACAGAAGGTTTTTCTTCTTTTTAAGGTGATAAACCTTAATGCTTTAGAACCACTTTGAGCATTACAAACCAAGAACAATACTTGATTCATTTTTAATATTCAAAGCAAGCTAATCCATCCATCCATGTCTGTATGCTTTATTTTGTTGAGAAATCATTTTGAAAAACATCCCCCTGCATTTATAGCTGCAGCTATCTCAAGGGCAAATGATTCATGTAGCATGTATTTCCTAAAATCCATCTGCTCTTAGCTCAGGCATGCAAGCAGGAGGGTGCGCTTAGCTGAGAAAGCCCCTCATCCTTTCCTCCAGATGAAAGAAAAAAATGTCCATGAAGACTCCTAGGATGGATGACACAATCTTATCTAGGCCAGAAACTACAAAGCAACTGGCGAAATGTAAACAAGAAGCAACATAAGGTTTTTAACCTCTTCCGGACCGCCCGGTGCAGTTTTATGTTGGTACTTTGACGTTAAATACCAAAGTTATGGCAGCAGATAGCTGCCATAACCCCGGTATTTTCTTACAGGACTGACGGTCCTCTTTCACATAAAAGTGGTCCCAGCGATTCGCAACAGGATCACTTTTATGGGCGGCGGGAGAGGTCCCCCCCTCCAGCATCTTCCCGGTCATTTTCCCCGCTTACCGGAGTGGAGAAAACGATCCAGTCCTTTTGTGTCCCAAGCAGGAAGTCGAGTGAGGGCAAGATGGCCACCACTCGACTCTGCCACAGCACCCCAGTTGAAGAAGGCCACAGCACCCCAGTTTAAGAAGGCTAATTTAAAACTGTTGGACTTAGTTTACTTAGAATAGGATAACAGTTAGTTGCTATGTAAGACTATAGGAATATTTGAAATGATAGATGTATCCTTGGCAAAATATTTCCCCACTGTAAAATATTCATCATAACTTCATTTATTTGTGATAATTTTCTAAAACGTTTACACATTCTTCTATGAATGTTATTAAATCCTATAACTACTTGGAGTAAAGTTACAGGGCTTTATGGCTTTACCATTCCATCTGTGAAGAAACATTGCATTGGCTAAAATAAAGGAGGGATTACCTTGCATGTGTCTGTTGTAGATGGCAGAAACTTAAGCCACTTGAGGATGAAATAAAATACTAATTTGTTAAATAAAATACTGCTTCATATGACATGAAGGTTTTAATAGTTTAACATCCATAGCTGAGGGACTGCAGATACTGAGGCTTACGACTTTTTTCTTCTGTTACCGTCTGGACATAGCGAACCATCAGTGACAATAGCTTCAGCGTGGTAACGTTTGCAACAGTTTTTAATACTTACCCTGCTTCATGGCTAATAAACCAAAGCTTTTTTACCTTTGATTTGGCTCTGGACTGTGCCGGTTTTATATCCCACGATTCAATCACCTACATTATATTCTGGTCTATCGAGTGCTGTTTGACTTGTTATCCTGTCAACTTTTTTCTTCAAAACCCCAAATACCAAACTTACCCCCTAAAAATGACCAGAGGACAACTACTTTTTATTGGAGTCAAATGGCCATCTTTGCCGTTATATTAAAAATTCAAACATAAACAGAATAATTACAAAATTAAACAAAGAACAGCGAGATATAAAACTGACCTCCTACCAGGCCTAATGTCTTTGAAGGCATGTACACCATAATCACAATCTTGCTGTATCTGCCACAAACCTCCTATTAAGGAACCCAACCAATAAACCAATTAACCTCTCCAGATACAGCCTCATCACCAAGACTATTTTATCAACATAATGTATTTTTGGGAAGGGACAACCATACCTGATATGACCTTACCAATAATTTTACAAACATTTTTACCAGCATCCCTTCAAAGACCCTGAAACCCCTGCCTGCTTCTATGACAGTCAATTGAACAAAATGAATAAAACAATTTAAAAGAAATCGGTACGATACCATGAAACCCATTGCTAAAAAGACTAAAATTAAAATAGGAAATAAGGTAGTAGGGAAGGGACAAAATAAGAGGTCCAGGGGAAGGAGAGTGGGAGACGCTGGTTTGAGGCTGGCAAAGCTCTGACTGCTTCCTTTGATTATAAATTCTAAACTCAGATAAATGCATGTAAGCATGGCTACAAACAGGAACATCTGACTGCAGGAAAAAGTGATCTAGGAGGCATAAAGTTGTTTATAGTACCTAGATAACTTCTCCTGTACCTAAATAAGATAAAGGCTATAAAAGATAAAGCTATCCTTCTAAGTAAATGGCTGTATGTGGCCATGCTTCTGTGCAGTCAGCAGTTATCCATGCTTCTGTGCAACCAGCAGTTACCCACGCTTCCCTGAAAGCATCAGCGAATTATGTTGTACACATGAGCAGGTAAGCACTGATGCACAGAAGCAGGGGCATTAACAATGGTATGGCTGTCTGCAGCCATTCATTTGTATGGCAGGCTTTACACAGCACCTGTGGCTTCCTAAATACGGGATTATGCCCAGAATGTTACACTCAGCACATATTATTTAGGGATGAGCTCCTAAATTGGTTTGAACCCATATTCAGATTCAAATTTTGCTTTTTGAAAGTTCTAGAATGGCTTAATGGGTGTTCGGCCGAACTGAACCTCCAGCAGCTACAGAAAAGGATATATATTGTATTACTGCTTCCCGCTCAGGATGGTTTTCAGGGAGTTGGCCACTGTTGGCTGTTTAAAAAAGAGTGAGTCATCCCCGCCCAACCCATTCAGCTGTTAGCTGGGGATTCCAGTTAGCAGGTGAATCTAAACAAAGGGGCAGGGATAGTGTAAGATATCAGAATCTGGAAGCCCTCTTTAAAATCAAGTCCCCGTCCCCCATGTGAATGAGTAAGGTGTATATAGTACCCCTTCTTATTTACAAAAAAAAACAGTAAATAAACACACTAATATTTTTTTACCTCTATGTAAAAAAAAAAATTGCCCCTCAATGTAAATCCCATGACAATCACATTGTCCAGTGATGCAGATCCTCATCAATCACAATGACCTGCCGAAAGAAAAAACCCTTTGATATGTCTGAACCAGTCACTCATGCCCCATAAATTACAGCTTCAAAACCCCACAATGGAATGTAAAAAACGAATAAAAAATAAATGGGATATCTAGGGTGACATAATTGGGGAAATACGGATATGACCATTTTTGGTCAGTGACATCATGAGAAATCACTCGTCCACAGGTAGAGATTCCTCTGTAGAAAGGAGAACAGTGATCGGCAAAAAAAATTACATCTCCAAATCCCACTTAAAATTTCCAGAGGCTAGCATTTAAAAGCTTAGCGCCTTAGATGGTCTAACATGCCTAGTCACTGTAGGCACTGCTTAAACATGATTACCATTTTTAGATGTTCCTTAAAACTAGCAAATCCATATTTTGTTTTAGTCCAGTTCCACTTTCAGCGTAGAGACGGGTTAGATCTTCCGTCTGCTTTGTATTGCTGTTTGCTTTTTTGCTAAGGCAATAATATTTTCCTGTCCTGGTGACAGTGATCACAGTGACAGTCTCCCCACCCTACATTCAGATAGCAATAAATTAAGCTTTTAATCCTTCAATTTTTCAAAACCAGAAGAATAATGTGGCTTCCAGTGTGGGTGGAAATCACACATACCCCTAAGCTAATATTGTCCCTTTTTCCCTGGAAGAATATTTCTTGGTTCATTTTACAATAACAGTTTAAAGGCTTGTTACAGAGAATAGCTATTTTTTTGGCAGTCGCCCAGGTTGAAGCTAGTACAGCACAATATTGTGAGCAAATTGACAGATGATTTACACTATGCAAAGATGGGCAGGGATCTATGTTTATTCAGCATAACTGTGCTGGCATGTGTAATATCACACACTGTGAATGTGAGAAGTATAAGCAAAATTGTGTGCCAGTCAGCTAATACTGCAATAAGGAGCAACCATTACTGTTTACGGAGGTACAAAACTCAGCTCTGCTGTCTTCTAACCTCCATGCAGAGCTCGAAGGTAAACTGTGAATACAGAACAATCTAGGCTTCCAATATTCATGGAGAATCCTATAGCATCCTACTGTATATAAATATATACTTCTGACATGTTTGACATTCTTGAAGTAACAAGTAGGCCAAGCTGAATCTTTTATCTCCTCAAAAGCAGGAGTGCCATGCCTAAACCAAATATACACACAGCGCTTAGTTATTGTAGATCTAAGCCCAATCATTAAAATCTCTTATAAACTGGAATATGTTCATGTCATTTCAAAAGTTGTTTATACTCTTCTTAAAGTCCTTTTGAAAGGAATTTGACAAAATGTATTCTTGCAGGATTAAACACTTGTTAGGTCTGGTTCAGGGGCAGGGGGTGGGGATAAAAAGGCTGTAACATTTTTACCTCAAATTTGCAATACATGGTTAGTTATTTTTCAGTCATTTGGTAGGCTAAAGGAAAAAGAAAACAAGGAATGTTTGTGTGGATAGAGGAATCCCCACCTGTCACTGACAGAATACATTGCTCACTAACCACCAATTAGCTGCAGCCTCTGATAGATTAAACATTTCCCTTTGACAGTTGACTGCAGTCGAGCAGGGGAGTCCACACAATGATCAAAATCTTGATAAGTGATCAAAATTTTTCCAGTACGGTGGGTTACCTTTAGCATCATAACATACAATGCAGGGCTAATAACCCTGCATTGTAAATGGAGGAGGCATTAGTGCAAACATTGTCAGAAGCACCTTGGAGAGAAGGCTTCCGGAAACTGGTCACATTTCTAGAGGGACGCTTCTGAAGCCAGGAATAAGGTAAGTATTACTCCCGATGTTGACACCCCTAGAATGAACATGCGGTTAACCCTTGCAGTTCAAGAAAGGGGACATGGAAAGGGTAGATATTGTATAATTATATAATTAAGTTGGGATTTAAAGTTGAGGAAAAGGCCAATAAAACCTGCTTTTTAAGGCCAGCCCCCCCCCCTCCCCCCCCCCCCCCACACACACACACACTATTCCTTTACTTACTGCATAAAATGTGTAATATATCTGAATGAAAATACCTTTTTTAAATCTTCTTCCAAGAGGTCACATGACCACACAGCTCTGGCAGGTGAATCACCCACATATCCTTCAACAGGGCCCACCCAAAACAGGGCAAACTAAGGCCTATCTTCCAGTCCACACACAGTCCACAACCCTAATAGTAGTCCATTTTACATGTACACATGCACATGTGTTGGGTTTAAGCCAGGGTGTACCCCATGCACACACTCACCATACTCCCGGTCACTTCTGTCAGCATTACTCCTCTGGCTGGGGATATTTATGGGGCTTGGTGTCTTGCACATGGTTCCAGAATATAGCTCCTACTCCCGTATCCATCACCACCCCCTGGTCCACCCAGATTTGAACACAGTTGGTTTCACTGGAATTCTACCTCTTCAAGTGGGTACCTCATGAGATGCACTGTCTAGCATAGGCTTAACAGGCAATATGCCATTTCACACCAAAAAGGGTACTGAGGATCAACTTCAAACATTGGACTCAGCCACAGGCTTGGTTCAATTCAATTGTATTGAGGTAGCCACATAAAGTTCAGTATCTCTCTCTCTCTCTCTCTCTCTCTCTCTCTCTCTCTCTCTCTCTCTCTCTCTCTCTCTCTCTCTCTCTCTCTCTCTCTCTCTCTCTCTCTCTCTCTCTCTCTCTCTCTCTCTCTCTCTCTCTCTCTCTCTCTCTCTCTCTCTCTCTCTCTCTCTCTCTCTCTCTCTCTCTCTCTCTCTCTCTCTCTCTCTCTCTCTCTCTCTCTCTCTCTCTCTCTCTCTCTCTCTCTCTCTGTAGAAGCATACCTTCTTTGCCCAATAGCAACCCTGGTTGTCAAAGAAAATAGTAAAACTCTACAACCCATATCTCTCTCTAGGCTCTTCTCTTCCCACAAGCAAGACAGGTTGCCCCAAGCTAAGATCCACCCCATGCTTATATATGATCCTGCCAGAACGTAAATTAAATCATTCCTCTTCATGGAAGGATTTAGAAGAGGAATCCTTCTTAAAGGGGCAACAGAGTGACCCCTGCTTACTCGTCTGTTGGCACAGCCGGTGAGTATAAACTCTTTCAGGAGCCACAACACCTTAGAGCTATAGATGCCAGTGGGATCACATCACTGCTGTAAGGATTCAGCATCATTGTCTGACCTGCACAAACGGACATACTTGCCTGAGCTTTGCAGTCATATGACTGCTTAGAAGAAAATTTAAAAGATTAATTTCTTTTAAAACATATGCAGCTAATTTAAGAGCACTGCAGAGGCATCATTTAAATTGTGGATTATATTGACCTTTCTTTCTACTTTAATTCTGCAACTTTCATTAGAAGAATACCAGTTTAGCCTGCCATGAAGGTATTTGCTCAGACATTTCTTGCTATGGGGTGGCAACTGTCTCCTAACTGCATTGTCGCCATGTGGCACATTTAAGATTAAGCCAAAAAATATTGTTCAGGATTGGCTCACAGTTTTTGCTATCAGGAAACCGGGTCTGAGCAATGATGTGCAGCTGACACTGGAGTGCAGGTAAACAAAAAAAAAAGGCTGAAGAAGGCTAGAGGCAAAAAAAAAAAGGATGGAAGAAAGGTGTAAAAAAATTTACAAAAAAAAAATATATAGCAATTGTTTATGATACAGAGCTCTTCAGCAAACAAAATGTCATCCGGTTAGGGTTTATATCTACTTTACGTTGCAAATTGTTAAAGCAGACT
This sequence comes from Pelophylax lessonae, assembly GCF_965119305.1. Taxonomy (NCBI): domain Eukaryota; kingdom Metazoa; phylum Chordata; class Amphibia; order Anura; family Ranidae; genus Pelophylax; species Pelophylax lessonae. The sequence goes on along the minus strand of NC_138771.1, from coordinate 532,785,492 downwards.
TTGGAGACCATGAACAGTTTTTGAGAGTCAGCATCATGATACAACCTTGTTTGCTTCGCTAGACTTGTTTTGCAATGTCAAAATCTGCTAAGATGACTGCTTTACCTAATGACAAAAAATCTGCACTTAGCAAATACATTTGTCTGTACTTAGATGTTTTCCCATGAGATCTAGTTATAGAGTAATAAAAAGGGAAATAAAAATGTGTCAGTTTTCTTGCAGTATGTTTTTTTTTTTTTTGCCAAGTAAGACCCTGTAGAGACCCTTGCTTTAAAATGTATGGCCATCTTATTAGTTTGAACACTGCCCTCCCCCCATGTAAAAATGCTGCATAAACAGAAAAAAAAAACACATAGGAAGAAAATGTAAAAAAATCCTACCCTACACCCTTACACACCAGCTTCTGCCTAGGTGCGTGTGATGTCACTGATTCTGAGGATTCTAAATCTCATGAGTTTTAGTATCCTCAGCAATCCAAGGAACCTATGTAATAAATAATGTGCAGTGTTTATCTACTATAAATCAAATACTAAACCATATTTAACAATTATATGTGACAAAATGTGGCATTTTATACCATACAAAAGTGAGATCCAATTCTTATGGAAATCTTGTGCAATCTCCTCCTTGAATCAGTGCGGTATGCCACTTCAAATACCCAGTGTCACTCAAACCTCACCACACACAAAGCTCTTTGGACTTCAAGGTTATAGGAAAGAAGTAAAAAATTCTAATTCACAGAGGTCAAGGTCGGGGAATATTTCTTGCAGTAGGGGTCTGGATCTCATATTTGTGCTCATACATCATAGAGCAACCTTTTACTTAACAGACCCCTTTACAATACAGTCCCCACTTTACTTTACTTTCTCCTTTTGCATCACAGCCTCCCTTTACAATATAGGGCCCCCCCCCCACATTTGTATCACAGACCCCCCTTTCCATCAGTCTCTCTGCTTTAGATTGCTGTCTCCCCTTAGCATTAGTCTCCCCCTTTAGATCACAGTCCCCCCATCTTTACATTATAGTCCCCTCCTTTGCATCATAGTTCCCCATTTTTTTACATTGCAGTCCTCCCATATTTACTTAGCAGGCCCCCCTTTACATTGCAGTCCCCCATTTAAAGCACAGGTGACCCTTTACATTACAGCCCCCTTCACATAAAAGTTCCAACCTTTTACAATACAGTACCACTTTTATATTATAGCACACCTTTTACATCACAGGCCCCCTTTACTTTGCTGCCCCCTTCCAATCAAAGCCCTCAATTTATATAGCAGCTCCCCTTCTACATTACAGCCCTTCTTCACATCAAAGTCCCCCCCTTTACAGTACATCCCCCCTTTTATATTATAGCACCCCTTTACATTGCATCACTCCATTACATCCCTGTCCCCCTTTCCATAGCATTCCACTCTTTGCATAGCCCACCTTAACAATACAGCCCCTCTGCCTTTACATCAGTGTGATCATCCCTCCCCTTACAGTCCTACCTTTCATAGCAGAGGACAAGGGGAGCGATCGGTTTGGATGAAGGGTGGGAGCTTCCCAACTTCTCCTCTTAACAAGGGGGTAATATGTTGCAAGGACCGGCCTGTGTCATAGCAACCAATATGAGCAACATGAAAGTTAACAAGAAAAGGAGGGCAGTTCCGACCCTTCATCCCGACTGATCGTATCTCCTGCCCTCTGTCCTGCTGTGAAGATGACAGCAGCGGCAGTGGCAGGAAGAAGAGAGAACACACAGGCAGCTAAATAGTGTGGCCATGGCAGTCCATTTGGTGATGCCTGTTATAGGAGGTCAATTTTAGCCTCATCAGCACTCATCACCAATTATAATAACTCCTTGCCACTTGGCTCCAAAACTACTCCTCCACAGTAAAAACCAAGGGGAGGATATATCACGTGAAAATAGTGTCAAGGTCTTAACTCCTGTTTGCAGCCATCTTGGACATGTGCAGACTGCTGCCTCTTATAAAGTCTGATTGCATCATCACTTGCCTGCTGCCTGAGTGTCGCACAGTTATGATGCTGCACACCCGACTATACCTATCACCTGATGGGTTGCAGTCCTTGCCCTTGTGTTTGTGCTCCAAGGTGCATCTCTGCTAGCAGTCTTCTGTTCTCCATGTTCCTCTGTGTATGACTTGGCTTGGCTGACGACTCTCCTGGCTCTTGGCCCGGCATCGACAGGTGATGCGGCATCGGCAGACGACCCAGTATCGGCAGACTACCCGCTTCTGAACTCGACCCCGGCTTGTTCCTGCTCCCACCTCCTCACTCTTGCTGTGCGTTTGTTGTTTGCGCTAATAAACTGCTTTATTTTACCTGCATCCCCATGTGGTCTGGTTTCCTGGCACCCTGACAGATAGTGATCCCCCAGTCTCTGAGAATGGGGGGGGGGGGGTTAATACCAATATAGCAAGGTCTGCTCAAAAATTCCAGTTCCCTCCAAAACCCCCATTTAATGCCCCGCACCCTCTTTGGAGCAACCACACAACCTCAATAAAAAAAATTAAGATATACCTCTTTGCCAGTGGTTGCCTTCCTCTTCTGTCCTCAGAGCTGTGCAGATACTGAATGCTGCAGAGAGCAGCTTAATAACATGGGGCTGCACTCTGTAAAATTTCCTGTGAGTCCAGAGCAGCCTAATGACATGCCCCTCAGGGGACGGATCCTAAGGCTCTGGATAAATAAAGTGGATGGAGGAAGCGCAGCACCATCTTTTGGTGGAGATAACCTACTGCGGGGGACAACATTGGAGATAGAGTGAGTATTACAGGAAGAGTTGCTTTTTTATTTATTTATTTTATTGAGGTCTGACTTTTATTGATAGAGTTGGGTTTTAAAATTATACAGCATCTACGTAAACTGTTTATTTAGCTGTTTGCAGAACAAAAGCATGTGAGAAGTCATGTCCCATAGCTAGGTTTCACTTGCAACAGAGTCACAAGTGGGTTCTTTCATTGTGGTTTTGACTCACGCTAGAATTATAGCTGCAACATACCACCTTGCATAAGTCACTGAGGCAGAAAGTGAACAGGTAGTACTATCTTCAAATCAGACCAGACAACCCTCCATTAAATATATTTACACTCATGATAGAGAGTTCCTTGCTCTCTGAAATACAAATAAAATAACAGTGCAAGATGTTTGTACAATGTGACTGTATGCTTACTGTGAGCTGGAAGTTCTGGCTCAGTAAGAGGTGAGATCAGCCCAAGGACAGAACACTAGGTGCCAGCTCCATTGTGTTGCTGCTGGTCAGGCTGACATTGTTCAGGACTACTGAACACTTTGCATGTGGCGGTGATAAGAAATGTCCAAGTAGCGTGAAGTTTGGCACTTTGACAAGCCAACAAGTGAGAAGCAAAAAGGATAAGAAAAGGAGTGGGGTAAGCACCATATAAACTATAGAATTCCAGTTTATGACATGCTATTTTTAAACAGAGAAGGATCAGAACCTCTATATCACAATTTATTTGTATGTTTAACAGTATGATACAAGATACATTATATGCCAAGGACCAACTTCTTTTGATTTTGTTATGGTTAGCTGAAGCTTTGGAACCAGACCAACCCCACCAAACTTTCTCAGTTCCACAACACATTATGATATGAAGCTAGAAAAGTCAACCTAGGACTGCATATGGATTTGTTATGAGTTATAATATTTAGAACACAATAAAAAATAGGCCGGCCATAAATAAGATGTGTCACCAAGTAATTTGGTGGTGAGACACGTCCCTGGAGTCCATGGTTATGTTCGGCTTGATCAGCTAATGGGTGTTATAGCTTATTTCTGACTAAAACTTCATATCTATGATTTAGGGTTACTAGCTAACTAAAATGTTGTCAAATCATTATTTAGAATTAGATTTAATGATCAGAAACACATGGCGCTTAGGCTACAAGAAATCCTTTAGTCAGTCGAGTCACTTTAGTTTTAGGAACAGTCGGAATCCATGACATTTCAGGTAGCCCACTATGTGCTATGGAGAAAAAAAGAAAACCAAAATATCAGGACTCGCTTTCTGAGTAAATCTTTACTATAACAAATCCCCTCAAGTCTCCCCACACCAATGTATAGTAGGTCCCTATTTATAGCTCCAGCTGCTATGGGTCCCCTGCTGAAAACCCTGCCATTTCCAGGTATGGAAAAGATGTATGTAGCTGTTGCCCTGCCAGATCCCCCCCCCCCCCAACTGTGAGCAATAACATGACCGGGACTTCTGCTTGTTATGTAGCAGCCAGCCCTTACTCCTCGATTCTCTGCTGTGTGAGCAGAGCAGGCTCTTTTCGAAATCCCCTGCTTGGTCCTTGGCTGGGACTGTGCAAAGACCAGGGTGCCTTCTCAGAGTGGACCAGAGAATGCAGACCTGTTTTCTTTGCTGAGCCTGTGCAGAGATTGTGTGCCCTTGCTGTGTTCATAAGAGCCCAGGACTGAGCCGCTTAGGGATCGCTTGCTGTGACTTGGAACAAAAGCTATGAGACCCATTGCTGTGTGTGCCTACATCAGAGAGGATAGAGCCAATGATGACCAGAGCTGAGAGACTGAGCTGCCTGAGGACCTGTTCAGTTGTGTGTTGTGTATACCTGAGGACAGTAGACCGCAAAGTGTTCTGGACCGGACTCCTGTGTACCAGGAGGGGTGAGCTCAATCATCTGTGCTTATCTCAACACGGACACAGTTGATGCAATAGAGACTGCTCCTCACTTAGCAGCCTATCAACCATCCATCACATACTCTTAAAAGGACAGCTCCACATACACCACCATCAGGGCCGTCTTTAATATTGTTTGGACCCTGGGCAAGCATTTTCTTGGGCCCCCCTGACCATGCAATTTCGCTGTCTACCCCAAAAAACAACCACATACTCTGTACCCACCTGTCCACAGCCACCTCTGTATCCCTCCCCTGTCCACAGACACCTCTGTACCCCCTTTGTTCACAGCCACCTCTGTACCCAACTTGTTCACAGCCACCTCTGTACCCCCCTTGTTCACAGCCACCTCTGTACCCCACCCCCATCTACAGCCACCTCTGTACCCTCCCTTCCACAGCCACCTCTGTACCCCCCCATCCACAGCCACCCCTCCTGTCCACAGCCACCACTGCCAACCCCCCTTTCCACAGCCACCACCACTGTACCCCACCCCCCGTCCACAGCCACCTCTGTATCCCCCTGTCCACAGCCACCTCTGTTCACCCCCTCCCCTTTCCACAGCCTCCACTGTACCCCCCCTGTCTACAGCCACCTCTGTTCACCCACCTGTCCACAGCCACCTCTGTATCCCTCCCCTGTCCAACTCTGTATCCCTCCCCTGTCCACAGCCACCTCTGTATCCCTCCCCTGTCCAAAGCCACCTCTGTATCCCTGTCCACCTCTGTATCCCTCCCCTGTCCACAGCCACCTCTGTATCCCTCCCCTGTCCACAGCCACCTCTGTATCCCTCCCCTGTCCACCTCTGTATCCCTCCCCTGTCCACAGCCACCTCTGTATCCCTCCCCTGTCCACAGCCACCTCTGTATCCCTCCCCTGTCCACCTCTGTATCCCTCCCCTGTCCACAGCCACCTCTGTATCCCTCCCCTGTCCACAGCCACCTCTGTATCCCTCCCCTGTCCACCTCTGTATCCCTCCCCTGTCCACAGCCACCTCTGTACCCCCCCCCCCCCCCCCGTCCAAAGCTGCCTCTACACCCCCCCCCCCCATCCACAGCCGCCTCTGTACACTCCCTGTCCACAGCCACCTCTGTACCCCCCTGTTCACAGCCACCTCTGTACCCCCCCGTCACCTCTGTACCCCCCCTGTCCAAACTCACCTCTACATCCCCCCTGTCCACAGCCACCTCTGTACCCCCCATGTCCACAGCCACTGAAAATGAAAACCATTGAACTAGTTTAGTGTGTCACAGGGTTGAATTGGATTGGAAATCAAACAGATCTGCACTTTTTTTTTTTCTATTTTGAATAAATACACAATGCATGTTTATCCAGTTTACAAAGAATGCTACAAAGCCAAATCATGTTTTTATGGGTTCCTAAATTGTGTGGCTTTCTCAAGACAGTTCTGCATGGAAATATTCAGGAGAATAAATGATTACAGGGAAATAAATGGCAGTTTTAAACCTTTAATATGAGGCAACATGGTTTTAAAGCTGAAGTTTAACCATTATAAAACTCTCTCTCACTTTAGTTAGCTAACCTGTCTGTTCTGAAGGATGTCCCATGTCATGCAGGCAGCTAGATCTGGGGAAATATTCACAGCAGGAAAAGATTTTAGTACCCCAAATGTCCACAGCCACCTCTGTATCCCTTCCCCCCATGTCCACAGCCACCTCTGTATCCCTTCCCCCCATGTCTACAGCCACCTCTGCACCCCCACCCCACCCCTTTACAGTTCTCACCTCTTTTCACAAATTCACCCCATTCCACTCACAGTTCTCCTCACAGTCAGTGCAGAGATGCTGCCTGCACAGTTCTGTTATGTGTGTGCTCGTGCTCTTTTCCCATCACACACACAGTGCAGTCTCCGCCTATCAGAGCAGCCACAACACTTCACGTTCTGTGCTATTGAACTCTGAGAAGAGGAGGAGGGAGGGGGGAGGAGGGAGGAGGGGGAAGCACGGAGAGACGCTCTGCCTCACTCCCTGTCAGCTGAGCCAGCTCTTACACATAGAGAACGCAACTGTCCTTCTCCTCTCTCAGGTCCTTTCTTGTGCAACAGCAAACGGGGGAGGACGGGACAGCTTAATTGACCGCTACAGAACTATTCAAGGCTCCAGGGGCAGCAGCTTTTTGGGCCCCCAACAATGACAGGGCCCTGGGCAAATGCCCCTTTTTGCCCTATGGTAAAGACGGCCCTGACCACCATACAGAAGGGCCCAAAGCTAATACTGACAATTATGTGGCAGGTACTTTATAGCCACATCAAGGGATATGCCTCTGTTTCGAATGCACACACCTCTACCCCCCCCCCCCCATTGTGCACGCAGGGACCTATATTTTGGGGTTAGGTAATGCTGATACTCTTAACCCTGTATGCATCTGTTTTATTTTAGTTTAGTATCACAACCTTTTAGTTGATTGCCATCTTATTGGTCAGTGTTTACATTATCTAGTACAGTGCCTTTAAACATGTTTGAATTGCCTTTTCATAGTTTCATGCATTGTTTAACGGCATTGTCATAATACATCCTTTCAGTCTACCATCTAGTTGTTTGTTACCTATCTTTTGTGCAGTATTGTGGTAGCATACTAACTTTTAAGTTACACAGATGCGTCAGTGGGGTCAGAGCAGTTTAAACAGTAATGGCAAAACAAGAGGGGGTGTGGGAGTTGGATAGGTTTGAAAAAGTGCTGGGTCGTTTTAAACCCTCATCCCTTTAGCTAGTAAAAAGCATATATATGGACAAAATCCCCCAGATTGGGACTATGACGGGTAACGACACAGGTGAGTATAAACAAAGGAAATGGTTTATTAATGATAAACACAATAAAATATATGTATACAGTAATTGGAAAAAGGGCCAAACAGAGAACCCATCATATATAGTGGACATGTATATGCTGCTTTACTTTTACTACTTTACTCTTTTGCCAATGATGATTTGAACCGTGTATGGGCAGACTCAAGGTACCAAGTTGACCGATTGATCAACTTGGGTACAACCAGCTTGCTGGATTTACTTGCGATTTTCACTAGTGGCTGCTATAGCCACCACCAATAATTACTGTCTTCTCACTGGGGGGAAGGCTTTCCTGCCTACCCCTCCCCCCTCCCTTTATAATGAAATAGGCATCTGTATTGATATACTAAGCCAACAGGCAGGGGGACTTTAATATATCTCTGTGAAAGAGGTTATTGGTCACCCTTGCTTACAGCTGAGCATCCTTATGCATATGGACATGAATCTTCCTACCACAGAGAAGGTTTAGCATCAATAGTTTGATTGGATTTGGATGCCATCTTGGACCAAGGTCAAGTTTTTTTAAAGGTAATGGAAATCTTCACTACAACAACATTTCCAAAATATATGCATCAGTGAAACCTGGATTAATATGATATAAATTGGAACAGATCTATTTTACAACACTGGGAACCCAAAAAGAAACAATGTTTGAGTGTTACGTACTGTCCAGACACAATAACACATAGGCTTTACATAATCGAGGTATAGAAAAAGGAACATCTATCTATGATCCCCTTTGCAGTGGCGCCGGTCACTAGCAGTTTCCATAAATATCCAGATAACACTTTCCTGTTTCAGCAACGAAGTCAGACTGAGTTATGAACTGGAATTTTATGCAGTCAGATCACTGGATAAGTGAGCCTTGTGAGTTAAAGTAGCACAGGTAGCCATTACTTCTCCTGTGCAAAGGATGGAAAAAATAACTCTGTGAGTAAGATGGATGGGAAAGCAGGCATAATGTAAATCACTGCCTAAACACAGAGACCATTCCCCTTTTTTCACTAATGGGGTCAGAAACACAATGAATAGCAAGTGTTTAACATAGAGAATTTCAAACAGCATTATGACAAAAAGAAATATTTAACTTGAAGCTATCGTTTATATACACTACTAAAAGCATATTTGAAATTGAGATCTCTGAATAGTTTTGCATGTCTCATAGTTCTATTGGCTAGATATATTGGTGGTTTATTTTAATTTGTAGGAATGATGGTAGAGGGAGTACAAAGCAGTTTGAGTAGCTTCGGAGTTCTTAGTTGGCTCTGGGTATAGGCACAGCTCTGAATGACAATAAATCATCAACAGTCAGTCATTTCAATAGATATGTTTTTTCATTCATTCTCCATATCAATCCATACAATACAGTGCCTTGCAAAAGTATTTGGCCCCCTTGAACTTTGCAACCTTTTGCCACATTTCAGGCTTCAAACAAAAATATATAAAACTGTAATTTTTTGTGAAGAATCAACAACAAGTGGGACACAATCATGAAGTGTTATGAAATTTATTGGATATTTCAAACTTTTTTAACAAATAAAAAACTGAAACATTGGGCATGCAAAATTATTCAGCCCCCTTAAGTTAATACTTTGTTGTGCCACCTTTTGCTGCGATTACAGCTGTAAGTCGTTTGGGCTATGTCTCTATCAGTTTTGCACATCGAGAGACTGAAATTTTTGCCTATTCCTCCTTGCAAAACAGCTCGAGCTCAGTGAGGTTGGATGGAGAGCGTTTGTGAACAGCAGTTTTCAGTTCTTTCCACAGATTCTCGATTGGATTCAGTTCTGGACTTTGACTTGGCCATTCTAACACCTGGATATGTTTATTTGTGAACTATTCTATTGTAGATTTTGCTTTATGTTTTGGATCATTGTCTTGTTGGAAGACAAATCTCCGTCCCAGTCTCAGGTCTTTTGCAGACTCCATCAGGTTTTCTTCCAGAATGGTCCTGTATTTGGCTCCATCCATCTTCCCATCAATATTAACCATCTTCCCTGTCCCTGCTGAAGAAAAGCAGGCCCAAACCATGATGCTGCCACCACCATGTTTGACAGTGGGGATGGTGTGTTCAGGGTGATGAGCTGTGTTGCTTTTACGCCAAACATAACGTTTTGCATTGTTGCCAAAAAGTTTGATTTTGGTTTCATCTGACCAGAGCACCTTCTTCCACATGTTTGGTGTGTCTCCCAGGTGGCTTGTGGCAAACTTTAAATGACACTTTTTATGGATATCTTTAAGAAATGGCTTTCTTCTTGCCACTCTTCCATAAAGGCCAGATTTGTGCAGTATACGACTGATTGTTGTCCTATGGACAGAGTCTCCCACCTCAGCTGTAGATCTCTGCAGTTCATCCAGAGTGATCATGGGCCTCTTGGCTGCATCTCTGATCAGTCTTCTTGTATGAGCTGAAAGTTTAGAGGGACGGCCAGGCCTTCGTAGATTTGCAGTGGTCTGATACTCCTTCCATTTCAATATTATCGCTTGCACAGTGCTCCTTGGGATGTTTAAAGCTTGGGAAATCTTTTTGTATCCAAATCCGGCTTTAAACTTCTCCACAACAGCATCTCGGACCTGCCTGGTGTGTTCCTTGTTCTTTATGATGCTCTCTGCGCTTTAAACGGACCTCTGAGACTATCACAGTGCAGGTGCATTTATACGGAGACTTGATTACACACAGGTGGATTCTATTTATCATCATTAGTCATTTAGGTCAACATTGGATCATTCAGAGAACCTCACTGAACTTCTGTAGAGAGTTTGCTGCACTGAAAGTAAAGGGGCTGAATAATTTTGCACGCCCAATTTTTCAGTTTTTTATTTGTTAACAAAGCTTGAAATATCCAATAAATTTCATTCCACTTCATGATTGTGTCCCACTTGTTGTTGATTCTTCACAAAAAAATACAGTTTTATATCTTTATGTTTGAAGCCTGAAATGTGGTAAAAGGTCGCAAAGTTCAAGGGGGCCAAATACTTTCGCAAGGCACTGTATGTACTTGTCATCTCTGCTCCTATTACCAAACTGTTGAAAGAATAATTGGTAACAAAACAGATGACCACACAAAGATCCAGAGAATAGATGAATGAGATCTGCACTCCAGTCTGTGCTCTTCCAAGTAATTTTTTGCAATCATCAAGAATGCAGCAGCAACCATGATGTTTCCATTCAAAAACCTTAACTCCCTAACGAGTTCCATGTAATCAAATATTCTTGGTGAAACCCGTTAAGGAGGCGGCGTTTTTTGGAGACCTCATGGTTGCTTCCACATTGTTTATGGTTGAGTAAAACTAATGGGAAGAGTAGAGACTGGAGTATTACTCTCACTTAATGTATTCTCTTTAATGGAGAGCGAAGACAGGCTTCTTTGAGCTTGCACCCCTTCTGTTCATAGACAAATAAGAGAAGCAGGTCTGAAGCAGTGCTGCAGATTTGGGATGTTTCAATTGCAATACTCAAAGATACAGCTACATATTTCTGCCACTGCCATATTCTACCACTCATACAGTATATTGTAAATCTGATGGCCAAAATGTGGGTTTTGGCCATAATGTGTACGTATGCATTATAGCAGACTTACATTCCAAAGAACCCCTCATCTGAGGACATCTTTGCCCACTCTTCTTTAGGTTCTGCCATCTTGATTGGCTAGTCATGAAAAGCATAACTCTTGCACATACACCCTGGAAATAATTCACCCTGCCACCCACCATAGGCCGGGATTGTAAGCTGAGCTGTGCATGCAGGTGTATAATGCGTTCAGTAAATACATTGCTGGCGGGCAAGACACTTATTTTGAAAAACAGACATACAGTCTCTTCTACAATTAAAACATGCCTGCTGGCAAAGTTTTTTCATTTTTTTTAAGAGTTTAATTCCATTTAAAAATGAACTACACTGACACTTATCCAAACCAACTTAAACGTAATGGACAAAACACATATTACAATAATAAAAAAGTTAAACTTTCAGTTCAAGCCTTTCATACCAGGTGCGTTGAGCTGTATTAATCAGCATTTGCCAATGAAAGCTCAATTGCTTTCTCACTATAGGCTTGCAAAATTTTGGAATTCCATCTTGCAAGCCTGCAGTGAGAAAAAGAAGGTCTGTTAGTGAAATATAAATTGCTGCAGATTTTACTTTCTCTCGCAGTAGATACTTTAAAGAGAAATGCAGGAATGAAAAAAAAAAATGTTTGGCTCTACACCGAGAACTGAGTGATCAAAGGTTGCTGATCGCTCAGTTCTTGGCTTGACTCTGAGCACAGAGCTGTGACTGTCAGTCCACCGTTCTGTGATCTGTCCCGCTCCTCTCTGGAACCTTGGACCCTGGATAGTGTGGAAGTGGCTGGCTCAGGCTCTCAGAGGCGCGCTAAGAGGCTGAGCCAGCTACCATTATTGTCAGGATCTGGCCTGGCTCTGTGATGTCAGCCAACAGCAGACTTTAGCCCTCTATCAGCTGAATCTGCATCACAGGAGTGCAGAACTAAGTACACTCCTGTGAACCATAGGAGAAGTATGGCTAAAAGAGATTTGGCCATACTTTTCCTTTATATACAGCACGTTTGTTATTGTGGTGTCTATGATACTATAGTATCAAAGCGACTTTGTTTGTGGAAAATAGTTTAATACTTTGCAGTTAGATTCAAGGTGGAGAGCGTGGTATGCTTTATGATATATGTTTTAATGTGTTTGGCTGCACTCTACACACTTGCTGCTGGTAACACAGTGTTGCTCCATATACATATTAGTGCATATATTTAGGATGTCTATTCATTTCACAATCTATGAATGCGAAATTCCCTGATCCCTGGAGAAAGGGCTGAACAGGCTTCTGAAGTAGTGAGCTTGTGAAATGAATGCCTCCCTAGGGATACACGTGGTGGGGAAATGCTTACCCACACAACTGTATGAATCATGTTAAAGACAGAATGACATATATGTTCACATACCAGTATGAAGGTGATGGACAAAGTGAATACAATTAAACACAGAAAAATTTCCTAGTGATATACAGACGAAAAAAAACCCTGTTACTTGTAAGGGCCTGAATGAATAATGCTTTTAATAAATCCGTCTATATTATAAATCCGTTCCACACTTTAAAGCAGGGGAGATTTTCTGATTTGGAAAAACCAGAGTGGACATGGCAGTTACTGTAACAGTAAGTAAAAAAATACTCCACCCCGGCAAGGAGCCATTGTTCGAACAATATTGAAAAAAAAAAATCTTCTATTATACCAGGCTGAATAAAAGCTGAATTGCATTGTATAGCTACTATTACACTTACACTTCAGTTTCCGTAGCAATAGTAACTGTAAAATTCCACTCTTTTCCTGCCCGTTATATACTTATAATGGTAAACTACATCACGCTAAATGTGACCTAGCACAGCTAATCAGAAGTTAGGAGTCGATAGTTGTCAAAATGGATTAAAGTTCTAATTATGATGTAGCACCCTACTAGGTAGGTGCTAGAGAGAAAGTATAGTTATGAGTCATTTCTGCTTACCAGAAGGAATGCAGGTAAAACTATATTGTTCTCTGCTTACCAGAGAGCAGGATCTGTTAGTGAAGTTCACTCATTGTGCTCAGGTGCAACTCGTTCTGCCTGCAGTGTTTCACACTGGTCCAATAGGGAGACATATTGGACAGTGGAAGGAAACCTGACAAATGAGTGCACAAGCGTTTGATACAGCCCTGGGGAATTGGCAAAGGAAAAGTGCCTCAGTGCATGCTGGGATATTGTATAAAAGTCAGGAGCACATGTGCTCAGGGTCCTTCGGCTGGAGTCCCGGAGGGAGGGAACGGCAGCCTCCTCCTCTGTAGACGTGTCATGTGGCCTCAGGGGGTCATCCTGAGGGCCTGGAGAGTGCTAGTGAGGAACTGAACCCAGAGGTCCGGTGAAGCTGACTGAAAAGAGAGATACTGGAGGATCGGATTCTTCAGTACAGTGAGTACAGATCTGTGTCAAGGGGTGAGTGGGGCCACCCCTGCAGCTAGAAGAGTCAGTGGACGGATGTCAGTAAAGGGGATGCTAGTGAGTGTCCTGAAGATAATGTAGATTCACCAAGTCTATTGCTGGAGAGAAAAAAGAAAGGAGACTTAACCCTTTTACATACATGTGGCAGTATGGATTAAGCAGTACAGCTTATTCCACAAGCAACCTGGTGAGGCCAAGTGAGAGTTGACCTTATCCATTGTGAATAGTTACATTTGGAGTATCCCACTATTCCTTCTTCTCTCATTCAAGTTCCACAATAAATACAAAAAAAACAATACCCCTGGACTGTTTATTGTGTGACAAGCCATCGGGAATAAGGAGGGATGTGTGAGCTGTACCCCAAGTGACTCTGTGCTGATAATCAGAGGAGGCCTGAGAAGTCATCGTACAGCAGGCCCTACGGGGACAGTGCTACATTTAGGTCTCCTAAAAAACAATTACATAGCACACTTTGTTGCCACTAAACAACATTTGAAGATGTGTTGCATGTATAAAACCTATTCAACTGATTATGTTTCTTGCTAGATATCCTAGTTTCCAAATCTTCCTTAACATTTGACATATTATAATATGGCCTATGATACATTAACCTGTGCAAATTGCTTTAAAACTTTCTACATTGTTATAAGGCGAATTATTGATTTTTATCAATGATTAAACATTGATTGTTCTGGAGATTGGCTGTGGTTAATCCTGCTAGCAATCTCTGAACATAAACACAAATTTTAATAGTGATTTTTGGCTTAGCCTGCAACCTATTGCATTTATGGTATAGTTTGTATGCATATAAGCCAAAATTGTCTAGTCATTGTGATTACAGATTGAACTATAATAAAAAAGAGAGGAAGAGAGAGATGGGTAGATAGTAAAAATGGGTCTCGTCACTCTACCACAAATTACTGCAGGTCAATAAGGGGCTAATGAATTCCTAACTCTCCATGCTTATGGACAAGACATACATTATATTAATGAGACAAACTTAAAGTGCACCTGAGCTCAGGCTATAGACATTCAACTACTTAACAAGCAGTAAAAAAGCCTTAAAACAAGCCATCTCTTAACTATATTGCTTATTTTAATGTGAACTTATTTTTTCAATAAAGAGCAGAACAAAAACTCTAGAGTTGGGTTTCTAAAGCTGATGTCAGACAGGTAACAGCTAGCGATCCTGCCACTGGCGCATGCAATTTAAAGACCAATTGATGACATCCATTTGGAGGAATGGTTGCTAGGACATTATAGTAGGGGTACCACATCAGGTTGGCCTACATGTTTTGTGGTACACAGCCGCTTCTTCGGGGCTTCGTCCTTAATGTCTGACCCACCATATCTGGTCTGAAAAGATATTTATAAATGTGAATATGCATCGGGTGTGTTCGGGCTAAGAGGAGACCTTTATTGACAAAATTCCCTGCCAGCCCCAGCTGGAGAAGGAATGATCAGGGGATCCAAAATAGTGCACATATTTTCTGTATCAAGTAAACTCGTTGGAAGATTTGACCAAAGGGTTATTAGCCTCCAAAATAGGAACTTGCATAGTCACACCCCTATGGGGACCTCCATTAAGGTCAGAAGCAATTACCCTGCACCAAGAAAAAAGTCACACTCCATCAGATAATGCCACAGGTAACATCCGACCAGATCCTATGGGCATACAGCAGCAGAATAGGTCTCTGGTCTTCCAAGGGTCAACCATTTAACACCCATTTCCTCTATTCCCCTTTCCCTTTTGCATATTTTAAGGTACATTAGCTGATTAGATGGCCAATGGGAAGAATGCTCCCTTCACTTGTGGTCAGTGGGAAGAATGCGCCCCTTACATATAACTAATATAATAATCATTGGTGTCAGTGTTTACGAATCTTAGAGATGGGAAATTCTCATTACTCAGGGTACCCCTCGCAACCTCTGGAAGAAACCTAAGGCTCCATGAAATTCTAATTGATAGAGGCAGGCTTACAAACACCTGCTGGGTTTTTTTTTTTGCATGATGCCACCATAGAGAATATGGTTCTCTCAGATCTTTATCCTATTACATTACCCTTGCTATTTTCAGATAGGGTAACCTCAACAAAGCTGTGGAGGATGGACTCCTCACTTCTTAGGGATCCTTGTGACCTGGAAGCCCTTAGACAGGTGATAAGAGCATTTTTTTTTAACTGAATGAGACGCTGGATGTCTCTTTCCAACTGGGACAGAAATAGGTAGTCCAATCTGGAGTAATGGTTAGGAGGGGGAATAAATCATATAATCCTTATCACGCAGATAAAGGGTCCACCCCATAGCATGTAAAGTGAGGGATGCAAGTTGAAGTGTAATTTGGCGAAGGGCTCAAAAAGGAAATGAAGATGTGCCCATAGAGGTGTCCAAAAGGGGATTCAGGGGGATATTGAAATCCCAACCAAGAATCAGGAGACCCATCTGAAAAAGCATCAGTTTTGCCAGCACCTCCTTGAGAAATAACACTTGTTTAGAACTAGGCCTAAGTAACTGACCTATCCTTCAGCCTAACCTTGAGGATTTGAGGAAGAGAAATCTACCTTTGGGTCAAGCAACTGATTAGTAAAGTGAAAAGACAGTGACTTAGCGAACAGAATCAACACCCCCTTAGTGTTAGAGTTAGCAATGGTGGCATGGAAAACTACAAGGAATTCGCTATTGTATAAATGTTGAATAGAAGACGACTTAAAGCACATCTCTTTAAAAATAAAATTTGTGCTTTGCGTCGGTATGCTTTAGAGAGAATGTGATTTAATAAAGGGAAAGATTTGGGGGGGAAATAGCAGATAAGTAAGGGTCCTAATCCTTCCTTTCCTCACTCTATCAAAAGTTAAAAAAAACAATGTGGCCTGACATTAACCTTCCTAGCGGTATTCCCGAGTGTGACTCTGGGTTAGATTTTAGAGCCAAAAGCGGTAACCCCGAGCCACACTCGGGGTAGCGCTAGGAAGATCGCTGGATCCTGGTAGAGGTTTTATTTACCTTTTCTCCGGGATCCAGCGAAGAATGCGAGCGGTATGCGGCGGTGGAGCTCTCTCCTGATCGTCTGCGAGCCCCGGCTTCCGTCTCCGGCGACGTGACGTCCGCCGGGGGGTGGAACCGGCGGCAAATTCAAATGTAAAACACACCAAACACACTGATACCATTCAAAATAAAATATAGTCACATTACATTGCCCCCCAGTGCCCTTTCCTGCAGTTTTACTGTACTTTTTATGTAAATATATGTATATATATATATACACACACATATATATATATATATATATATATATATATATATATATATATATATATATTAGGGCTGTGCATCTTCACTTACCTCACGATTCGATGCGATTACGATTATTAGGGTCGCGATTCGATACGATTTGATTCCGCGATGCATCACGATGCATCACGATTCCTGCCCAATGCCCATGCCCAGCCCACTGCCCAATGGTTTTCAAAACTTTATAAAAAAAAAACAAACAATCAAGCAGTCACAAATAAAAGAATCCTTTTTATTTTCATTTGCTTCAAAGGACACTTTCCTGGACCCTGTCATGGCCTGCAAGCCCTGCATACTTTAGTGCACTTGCACTGCAAACATATAGGAAGGTCTGAAAATGCAAACAGCATAGCAGAGACAGACAACAACACTAGTATTTTACTAGAAGTAACAGTAAAATTAGTAAACAACTGTAGTAGTGCAGTTTACTGCTTCATAAAAGAAAATATTAATATAAGCCAGGCCTACCACCATTTAAAGTACAACTAAAGGCCAAACTTTTTGGATTTTGGATAAAGTTTGGCCTATAGTTGTACTTTAAGGCAAGCCAAGACAGAAGAAGCCAGCCAGCCAGCCAAGCTAATATTCTTGTGAAAATGGTCATCATAAATTCCCACAAAACATTATATATAAATCTTTTTATGTGAATATGCATTGCAATAAATTCCAGGTGTGCCATAACCTGTCCTCTACAAAACAGAGCACTTCCTGACTAGTAGCAAACATCAAGGGTGAACCTGGCAATAGTGCACTGCTGCATAACACTTGAGTGAGAGTGAGTCCCCCCCCTTGCCCAGACCCCCACACTGACAGAGACCTGGATGTCCCCCACACCTTCCCCAATCCCCCACAGCACTGACAAACACTGAGTGAGTCCCCCCCTTGCCCAGACCCCCATAGCTGACTGACACTGACAGAGACCCCCAGGCCCCCACTGACACTGACTGACCCCCCTGGCTGCCAGACTGCCACAGCAGAACAGTACCCCCGGGCCCTGACCGACCGTCCCCTGTCCCAGGCCCCCCCCATCACAGACATCCCCCAGAGATACAGACGAGAGACCCCCATGAATGATTACACAATTATTTGTTCGGACATACCTGCTGTGTGACTGTGTGGGTTGTTGTGCACTGCATTGCAGAGGAGGACAGGTGCTGTGCTGCTCTCTGGGCTCTGTGGCGGGCGGCTGGCGTCACTGGCAGTGGCATGGCGGCTGGGCCTCCAGGGCCTGTCGGCTACGGTGAGGTGAGGTGAGGCTGGCGGCGCTGGCTGGCTGTGATGGGGGCGCACTTGGGGCTCCTCGCTCCTGTGTGTGGACTCACTGGACTGGCGGCTTCTGGCTTGGATGGCTGGCTGGCTGGCTTCTAGGCCACAGGTGGGACGCCGATACACGCAGGGGATGTCTTGCTGCGCCTCGGCCCGAGTCAAAGAGGCGGAACGGGAGGGGCGGAGCCTTTTTATTAAGCTCCCGCCACTAACCCACCAATCAGCTGCCGATCCTGCGATCTTGTGATTTTTTTTCCCTTGCGCGATTCGGCAGCCCGCATCGATGCAGAAACGCGAAGGGTCGAATCGCGATGCATCGATCTTTCGATTATATTCCCCAGCCCTAATATATATATATATATATATATATATATATATATATATATATATACGTAATTCTTGTGAATGAGCAGCCCAAACCAACTGTATATATATATATATATAATATATGTATACATAATATATGTATACATACATTTATATATATATATATATAATATATATATAATAAATGTATACAGTTGGTTTGGGCTGCTCATTCACAAGAATTACATGCAAAATAATGGTACCGCTTTCAGCACCTAAAATCCAAAAGAATCATACCGCCAGGGAGGTTAAGCTAATACAAATGAATTACAGTGACAAGAGCGACAGCATATTTGGTTTAAGTATATGGAAAGTCTGGGTTAAAAAAATACAAAATAAACTGGGGGGTTGGATACACTTCAAGAGGCAGAAAACTAATAGTGCATCCCCAGGCATTCATATCATTACCATGTCATATTTTTTATACCAGTAGATCAGTCACATGGGAACAAGCAAATAATAGGCTCACAGAATTTATAATGCAGTGTATACAAAAAACAAATTAACTAAGAAGAGAGGTTTGCTGTAAGCTCCAGCATCTAAATGTATACCAGCCAAACAGTGATTTACCTTTAAATAAAAGAGTGTAATATTTTAATTTTTCAGGCTTTTTTTAACTACTGCTAGCAATTGTAAGTGCAAATGCAATTAAGCAATTTAATTATATTGCAATCATTAAAGAAGGCAGTAAAAAAGTTTATTTTTAAAACATCCCTAAAGAATCATATGTGATGCGCATTGTCCCATGCAAGTGTATATCTTGTAAACATGTGCAGAAAATCAAGCATGAGCCAGTATATGAGATTATCTGGTGCTCACAATAGAAATTCCACTGATGAAAACCTGTACATGCACCGTCTGCTCTATCGATTCAGAGATAATTTTATCATTACTTGAGAAAACAAAGTAATACACATATTTTTTTAGTACAAAGGCTTTCTTGTAACAAATATTTTATTTCTCATGCAATCTATAAAAAAAAAGTAACAAAATAAAAAGGTTTCTATTGTTAGTGATAATGTAGATAAAATATATACGTTTGATTACATATTTTCCCCTGTGTAAAATGACACCAAAGTCACATTTCTAATACAAAGTGTAAAAAAGTTGTTTACATATAAAATGCAGGCTTTCTTTCTAAAAAAAAAAAAAAAAAAAAAAAAAAGAAACACCTGCTGGTTGTTTAATCAGAGGGCTGACAAGCTCCAAAGATTCTGCAAAGTAATAAGGAAAAAAAGCTAAGATTTCAGTGCCCCATATTGTTAAATTTGAAGATGAAAGTCTGTACAATGCCGATAGCTACAGAGGTGAATGGTACTTTGTTTCAAAGCGCTTATAATGCTTTTTCAGAATATGTAAATACTTTAGCGAGTATAATTTGGACATAGATTCACTTTATTTACCACTGCTAAGTTTTGTATGAATAATGGATACGGTCTATAGCTGTCAATATGGGTATATGAAAAACACAACAAGCATAAATACTATGTCTATGTCTACAAGATAGAAAAGAAACAGGTTGCTCCTGCTATTTCTGTTACTATTGCAGCTCTAGACCAGCCTGACTATTGAAAATAAAAGTTGATAGGAAACCTGGTATTTTTTTTTTTTTTTTTTCTGGAAAAAAAAAAAAAAGTAATGTGAATAGTATGAATTCATTCTTTTTTTTTACCTACTAATAATACCCACAGTTTACCTACTAATAATACCCACATTAAGTTTTATTTACTTAATCTTTTTTCAAAAATAAAGAGTTTAACTGTATGACATCTAGTTTGCTAAAGAACTGTAAATTATAATGAATCAGATCATAAAATACTGAATTTATTTTTTACAGGTACTTATTGTACATAGCCCTGTCAATGTATGCATCACTTTACATATATACAGTATATTGTACATTCACATCAGACCCTGCCCTCAAGGAACTTACATTCCAGCATGTCTTTAACCACTTCAACTCTGCTCACATTGCTGCTACTGCAGCAATGTGGCTCGTTATCGTCCAGCGAGGTAGACCTACGTCGCTGGACTCCACCCCTTGTGGGCGGCGCGCGCGCGCCGCCGGAGGCTCGCTCCCGCTGTGTTCAGTCACAGCGGGAGTCGGGCAGGGGAGGAGTGGCGGCGATCGCCGCTGCTCTTCTCCGATCGTCGGGGAATCTAGTTTGGAGATCCGCCCGCTTGTGTAAACAGAGCGGGCAAATCTCCTGAGTGACAGGGAGTGACAGATCACAGTGTTCAGCATAGCTGAACATAGGCGATCTGTCCCTGTGTCACTCAGTCACCTCCCCCCCCCCACACGTTAGTAAGCACCAGGCATACATTAACCCCTCCCTCTCCAATAAAATTAACCCCTTCCCTGCCAGTGTCATTTTTACAGTAACAGTGCATATATATATAGCACTGATTACTGCAGTAATGTCACTGGTACCCCCAAAAGTGTCAAAAATGTCAGTCAAGGGTCCGATCTGTCCGCTGCAATGTCGCAGTCCCGCAAAAAAAATTGCAGATTGCTGCCATTACGCATTAAAAAAAAAAACACCAAAAATGACAGAAATCTTTCCCTTAGTTAGTAAACGCAATAACTTTTGCGCAAACCAATCAAAATACGCTTATTGTGATTTTTTTTTACCAAACATAGGTGGCAGAAAACAAATTGGCCAAAAATTTAAAAAAAATTTGATTTTTAAATTTTTTTGGGGGGGAATTTCATATAAAAAAATTTTAAAAATATTGTTATTTCTTCAAAATAAACGCTCTTTTTTTGTTTATAGCGCAAAAAGTAAAATTCGCACAGGTGATCAAATACCACCAAAACCAAAAGAAAGCTCTGTTTGTGGGAAAAAAAAGGACGTACATTTCATTTGGGTACGGCGTCGCACGACCGCGCAATTGTCAGTTAAATTCACACAGCGCCGAATCGCAAAAAGTGGCCTGGACGTAAGACAGCAAAATCCTCCGGTGGTAAAGTGGTTAAAGTGTGGGAGGAAACTGGGGTACCCATTGGAAACCCACACAGGCAGAGGCAGAACATGCAAACTCCAGGCAGGTAGGTAGAGTCGTGGTTGAGAATCGAATCAAGGATCCTAGTACTGCTAGGCAGAAGTGTTAACCACTTAGGTTTTGATTCTTTTTGTGCACCTTAAAGTGATTGTAAAGGAAAAAATGTTATTTAAAAAAAAAAAATAACATGTCATACTTACCTGCTCTGTGCAGTGGTTTTGCACAGAGTAGCCCCTGATCCTCCTCTTTTTTGGTTTCCCACTGGTGCTCTGGGACCCTATCCATTGCAAGTGTCCCTATAGCAAGCCGCTTGCTGTGGGGGCACTCCTTCATGCTTGCTCCCGAGCTGGCTTTCTGCGTCAATAAAACACAGAGAGTGTGGCTCAGCCCTGTCCCCTTCTCTAGCCTCATTGACTGTGATTGACAGCAGCAGGAACCAATGCTCCTGCTGCTGCATTTGAGCCATTCAAGAGGGAGACACCCAGGAGAGCCTGAGGTCTCATGTACATTGCTGGAATGCATGAATGCATGAAGGTAAAAAACCTTCAGCCTTTCCAAACACTTTACTGCTTTTGATCTCCTATAGCTTCTTTTATCCACGTTCTGTCTACATACTGTACCTTCACTTCATCATTGACTGCACACCATTGCTCTGTTCTGGCGATTTAAGAGTGACAACGGTGGAGCATGCCTGAATAGTGTGTGCTTGCGGGGCTACTTATAGTCCCTACTAGAGGATTATGTGTCAGGGTGACAATGCAACAGCATGATTGGCATATAATTATCACCCCATAACAGAAAGTGACTGAAAAAGGACCTTAACGGCAGGATCGAAATGTATTATTTTAATTAAAGCTGCACATTTAAAAATATTTTTTTAAAAAAGCACTCATCATTACCTTGCCTAAGCCAGGGAAGGAACCAACATCTCTGCAAAATTTCCAACCAATCTCTCTTCTGAATCTTGATTTTAAAACGTATGCCAAACTGATTGCTAACACATTCATTAACATATTATCAACCCTAATACACTGAGATCAACCTGGCTTTACAAAAGGCTGGCAAACTTCTGCGATTATGTGGCTTATTAACATTATCCATCACACAGAAACCACAATAATGCCTTCTCTGCTTCTGTCTTTTGGCGCAGAGAAGGTGTTTGATAGGATCCCCGATACCTCTGCCTACTCCACAAGGAACTATACAAGTAAGTCCTAAACATACTACTAAGCACTCCTAATTTCACAAGGACCACACAGCCTACCCTATGTTTTTATTCACATAGGCTAACAATAAGCTGGCGGACAACCAAACCCTGGATCCCTTCACCTGAATTAGTATTCACACAAGGAATTCCAACCAACAGACCTCAAAAAACCCCATCTAATGAGTAAGACAATGGTGGAGTCTCATTTAGTTTGACTCACCAATATCACCTTGCCAATCATATACTGAAACTAAAATTACCCTTCACAGGCACAAACCAGCACCAGGATCTCGCTGCACTCTAGGGGGACTCTGGTGGGGAGGCGGACTCTATCTGTCGGTTCCAGTTTTGCAAGGTACACCGAGGTTTCATATTCTTCTGAAGCAAAATATAATATCTATTAATGCTAAAAAAATGTTAAAAAATGCTTTTTATTGTTTTAAAAGTACATTTCAATCTCACTAATGTGATAATTGTTCACTTTTTTAGAATAATATTTGGTGATACCTTGAGAAAGGCTAAAAATATACTACAGCCGAAACGCGTCGGAAACCATCTGTTTTGACTCACATCCCTTCCGGATGTCTCCACAGTTCAAACAATGGAATCACTTGTTAGACTCAAGTAAAAAGTTGAACTCAGCGGCTCACACCGCTACTGTTTTTTGTTCTGTACACTGTTTTGTATGAATTTTGTATAATAAATATAAATAATTTTAAATATATATGTTTTTGCCTACACAATCCCAATTTATTTTGGTTTGAGGAACCAACACAATTCTGTTCTATTATTTAGAGATGACGGCAACCACCCATACTTTCAGTAGTTCCATAGATTACCCATAATTTGATAGGAACTATTGGTCTTATCTCCAAAGTGTGATCTGCAAATTTGGTTTTCAAGGCAAAATCCTTACTGCTATTCTTGCTCTTTACACGACCCCTGTCAGCGCAAGTCTATACATCTGACATATTATCTAAGACTTTCCAGATCACTAACAGCACTCTAAGGCTGTCCCCTGTCCCCTCTGTTTTTTAACCTACTAACGGAACTTCTAGCGGAGCATATTAGAGCTAATCCTCTTATTTCAGGATTCACTATTGAGTACAGGGTGCATAAAATTAGTCTTTTTGCGAATGATGTGATGTTGACCAATCCAGCTACTTCCCTGGCTGAGATATAGAAAACATTACAGTGGCTTAGCAAGGGTTCTAATTACAAGGGTAATCAGACTTTTATACTAGATTTAGGAGTGGATGGTATATTTTGCCACATCAATTCCCTTTTCTGTGGGCTGACTCTAGCATTTCTCACCTAGGCATCCAACTAACCAAAATAGTAAGAGATTTATAATCAAGCAACTACCTACCCTTCCACCAAACATTACAACAAGAATTACTTAATTTGCTGCTTTTAAGCTGATGCTCCTTCCACAACTGCTTTATCTTTTTAGAAGGCTCCATATCCCCAAACTGCAAAGCTACTTTAATCCCCTTCAGACTTTACTCAGCCAATATATCTGGCAGGGTAAAAAACCTCGCTACGCAAACACCAGACTTATAAAAACATAGATCTGTATAGGGCTCTACCTATATTGACTTCCAGGACTACTATTATGCCACCATCTTAGCTCAAATGAAAGATTGATTTCTCCCCTCACCTGCATCTTTATGGGGTTCAATTGAATCCACACTCATTCAAAGCACTCACCTTTTTATCTGGCTATGTAGCATATGGTTAGGCACTCCTATCCCTTCACTCTTCTCCCCTCCTATGATTGCCTCAGTACAGGCTTGGAGGAATTTCTCTGCTGTAGCTTTAAATTACCCACATTATAATATTGCCCAATATTCTTATTTCAGTGCTGAAATACCTCATCCCAGACCTTCCTGTCACTAAATGGTCAGTTACTGGCATGCATAATATTAAAGATCTATTTGCTGTGAATGCCATTAAGTCATTTTCCCAACTTCAACACGAATTCCATTTGGATCCTTCTGAATTTTATAGTTACCTTCAAATAGCTCACTGTCTTACCCATACCCCTAGTGTACCATATACTTTACCTCAACCTGTGTGGCAATACTGTTCTTCTATTACTATTAGCCAGTGAGGTACTAACATTTTTTACAATTTATTTCAACAGAAGCAGATGTTTGTTAGATCAAAACCTCTGTTTTAATGGGAAATGGATTTAGGGAGCTTACTTAACCGAATCACAATGGACAAATACAGTGGGATTTTCTGCTCCTCTTTGTGGGAACTTACCCACAAAATCTCACTGCATTGGTAATTAACTCCTGATAAGCTTTCTAAATTTGGACATAAAATTTCCTAATTATGTTGCAGAGAATTCTGAGCCATTGGAGATATTTTCCATATATTTTGGAACTGCAAAATCCTATCTAAATTCTGACAACAAAGTTTTGCTACCCTTATCTGACATTTCCAAAAGCATTATTCCTTTCACCAGGACTAGCATTGTTGAACTTAGAGATTGCTACCTTTTCCCCCCCTATAAGACTAATACTGTTACACAAATGCTTTTAGCAGCGAGAGTAAAGCCCCGTATACACGCACCGATTGTCGGCCGAACGATCAGCCGTCTTTTGTCCGGTGCCATCCTGTCGGTTGAAAAGTGCTAAAGACTGCACACGAATTTTGTCGGCCAACAACAGCCGACTGCAGAAGTGATGTCATGTGATGGTTAACTTTCCGTGTGTTTTTTCTTCTCTGAGCATGCCCAGTCTTGCTCATCTGCTGTTTGTCGGCCGAATTCTGTACTGACTGAGGAACAATCGGCCGTTCTGGTGTTGGCCAACAAAAATTTTAAAGCCTGCACACCAGATTTTTTTCGGCCGAAAAGTCGCAGTCGGTTGTTGGAAGCATCATACTAACAAGCCGACAATCGGCCGATCGGACGTTGGCCGAATATTTACGGCCGACAATCGGTACGTGTGTACGGGCCCTTAGTGTAGCTAGCCTTTGGAAATCTTCTCACCCTCCTATGATTTTGGAAATTATACACCTTGTCCAAACTCACTGTTTTTATGAACTGATGATGGCCTCTAGTGTGGGCTTCTATGCCCGAGCAGCCCTTTTCTGGCAACCCTGGGTACAATAGGGTTCATTTACTAAAACTGGAGAGTGTAAAATCTGGTTCAACCATGCATGATAGCCAGTTAGCTTCTAACTTTAGCTTGTTCAATAAAGCTTAAAAAAAAAAAAAAAAACAACTTGAAGTGGAAGCAGAGCTACACCCAATTTTGCACTCTCCAGTTTTAGTAAATCAACCCCAATGGCGCCAACATACACACTATTGTATGAAAGGCTCCTAAATCAGACACATTCTCATAAGGGTACAATTACCTTATCTTGGTATTAATGATTTAACATTGCACCCGCTACCTGTATTCGACTGATGCATAAATCAATTGTACTTTTTTGTTTTTTTCAATGATACTTCTTTATTACCTTGTACATGTTGTATACCTTGAACATGATCGAAACGTATATGGCAGCCTATTTCTGTTGCTGACTATCTGTTTTATTTTGTTTATGCACTGAAAACTTCAATAAAAATAATAAAAATAAAAAATATTAAAAATCCCTTCTAAAATGTTTTAGATATGCTTTAGTTACGATAAATGAGTTCTAAGCTAATCTCTACAAAAAGATTGAGATAGAGCCCAGACAGGCTGGAGTCTGTTCGTCAGTATCACTATGCAGCAGGAGGCTTTTCTGCATAAGTTGTACTGCTGTTTCCTTAGAAGATCCACAAGAAGATAAGTTAAGTTCTGCTATCATATTGACTTTTTTATGTTAACTATGCTGAATGACAGATCATTTTGTCTAGTAATGACTTTAAATTCTTCCTGTGTATACTCACTGGTATATTTCATAGCACTGGCATTGTGTCATTACATTCAGTGCAACTTAAACAGAGAACAAGAGACAGCTTAACGCCACATGTACTAATTGCAGAAAAGTACTCTTTCCTTCCTTACCTGTCAGCATAATTCAAAAAGAATGTTGTACAATGCTAGCCAGGATAATATCCAATGGTAAACACATCTGAGCGTTACAAAGGGGAATGGTTTCATCAAATAAGATACCTTAAAAAGGCTAGTTTAAAAGATTTGGATTTAAAATTTTTACAATAATGTAAAACTCTGGATAAGCTCATAACTAACAATTTGGAAACATAAAAAAATCAAACTCCCTTTTTTTGGTTTATGCAAAACCCAGTCTTGGCCTGTTTGGGCTCCCTAACTTTAATAAATGCTAAAATGGAAGGGATTGAGCAGGTACGTCTATATCACTAACTTGTGATGTAGATGTGACCAAATACCTACAACACCCAGCAGCCTTTGGGGCTCATTAGTCCACAATGGACAATATACACCCCAGTAACCAATCGGGTTCAAGAGGGACAAGATGATGAACTGATTTAAAGGCTCAAGCATTCCATAATTGGAGTGCTTGTAGAGAGAGGACTCCTCATCCGGCACGGTGGTCAGGTGACAAAAAAAATAAGAGGTATTTAGTCATGGCATCGTAACATTTTATTTTTGTACCTTTTTTACTTTGAAAGCAAATAGCATGAATAGATCAATATGTCCAAAAATATTCCTTAGAGAGATTTTATTCTCCCAGAGCAGGTTTTCTTGACCAGGTTTCATGGAACCCTGGGATTCCTCCACACGTTGAAGAGTTTTTACCTCCCAGTAACCACTGATGTCAATTATCTTTTTAGCTTTGTGTAAGGGGGGCAGTTTTACCACTGGTCAACAATGTAAGAGTGTCCATCTACCACTGACTATTAATATTTATTATTATTATTACTAATATTACAGGATTTATATAGTGCCAACGGTTTGCACAGTGCTTTAAAATATACAGTACAGTTACAATACAATACAAGAGGTTTAAGAGGGCCTTGCTCATAAGAGCTTACAATTTAATATGGTGGGGCAAGTGGTAAAAAAAGGTAATAACTGTGAGGGATAAGTTGATGGAAGAATTCAAAGCTCAGTTGTTAGGTGAAGCTGGGATAGGCTTCCTTGAAGAAATACGTTTTCAGGGATCGCTTGAAAGGTAGATAGTAGATAGCCGGACAGACTGAGGTAGAGAGTTTGCAGAGGATGGGAGAGGCTCTGGAGAAGTCCTAGAGGCACACATGGAAGAAATAGACAAGGGAACTAAAGAGGAGGTGGGCTTTGGAGGAATGGAGAGGACAGTTTTAGTGATATTTTGAGACAAGATTGATGATGTAGATTGGGGTAAAGTTGTGAATGGCTTATTATTAGGGTATATAATGAGTCTTTCTCCTATTGGCCACCAATGTATGGGACCACTACACTGACTACTAACTGAAGAAGGCACATTTCACTGTTAACTAATGCAAGGGGTACTAACATTTTAATGGTTTATTTATTTATTTTTTTTTGCTGGCCATTAATATGATGTGTTTCATTGCATGATTGTCACTGAAACAGTTTTCTTATAGAGAAGCAGAGTGTTAAAAAATGTTGTGTCTGAGTGTCAAATATGCTAGATACACTACATTTTTATTTTTTTATGTATTACTATATTTACAACTTACTGACCATGCAAATGTGCAGTGAACTAGAGACAGGAATAAAGGTTGGGGGATGTTATGGACAGAGTTCCCAAGTGATAACATGCCAAGGTGTGCTTTTGCCCACCAGCATATACCCAAAGATAAAATATTTTCCATAAATAGATGGAATACACTGTGGCAGGCAGCAGTCATATTTTTAGGCAATCCAGTCATGCTTAGGGCCATTCATCTGGTTTCTGTGGCTGGAAGTTGCAAGGCCTAAAGCACTTCAGTCATAAAGCCTCAGTACCCAGGGCATTCAATTCTGGCAGACACCCTAAGGCTCAGGTTTGAATTACCAAAGATTATAGTATAAAACTGAAAATAAATGTCCTTTGTGGCTCATTACCACCATGTGTAAAGCCACAAATTTACAGTCCAAGACCCTCCACACTTCAGTAATAATATTTACGTGGAGCACTCCCTGATAGGCTTCAAATCCGTACGATAGTCACCAAGGAAGGAGCTAATACTTAGCCTCACCTAAGCCTAATGTTGTCATTTGATACACTACATGTTATTATAAGAGAATGGTATTAATTTTTGTCCTGAAATAAACCAAACCTGCATAGATCAGCATTTTTTTGGATGTAATGAAAGACATTTATTTACATATAAGGCAAGATCACAGCTTTGTTGATCAGGCTGAAACAATGAAAAACAATTGCCTTTTATTAAAAAAAAAAAAAATAGTTTTAGCAATGGAGAGGACTCATGCAATAAAAAAAAAAAAAAAATCAGTGGGTTTAATACCTTCCTAAAATCTCCAGCTCTTCTGCTGGAAGGCACACAGAATCAGAGTTCTACAACAATGCTTTACTGAAGGCAATTAATCAACATGACTCTGCCTAGAGTGAATTTAGTGTTACACTGTAACATCAATCTGGACACTAACAGACTAAATGGAAATATGCAACTTTAAATCAGACCAAAAGCCTAAAAAGTAAACAAGCAAATTCCCAATAGGTGGGTATACATCGATAATCCAATTGTTCAGAGCAATCGTACATTGTAAAGTTTAATGCAAAAAAAAAAAAATGTATTCCCTGTACATCCTTGTCACCAAAAGGCTAGGTAGCTCACTACTTTCCAGATGCTTATTGGGAGAATTCCTCCTCTAAATATGTCCAATAAAACTCAACAGTCTAGCTGTCCATGCCTCTATTATTCATTATCTTACAGTGCTACACCCAGCATTGGAAACTTCAGTATGTGACATTTCTGGGTATGTCAGATGCCTACATCCCCCCTATGCAATATACAGTGCCTTGCGAAAGTATTCAGCCCCCTTGAACTTTTTGACCTTTTGCCACATTGCAGGCTTCAAACATAAAGATATAAAACTGTAATTTTTTGTGAAGAATCAACAACAAGTGGGACACAATCATGAAGTATCTCGGACCTGCCTGGTGTGTTCCTTGTTCTTCATGATGCTCTCTAGGCTTTAAACGGACCTCTGAGACTATCACAGTGCAAGTGCATTTATACGGAGACTTGATTACACACAGGTGGATTCTATTTATCATCATTAGTCATTTAGGTCAACATTTGATCATTCAGAGATCCTCACTGAACTTCTGGAGAGAGTTTGCTGCACTGAAAGTAAAGGGGCTGAATAATTTTGCACGCCCAATTTTTCAATTTTTTATTTGTTAACAAAGTTTGAAATATCCAATAAATTTCGTTCCACTTCATGATTTTGTCCCACTTGTTGTTGATTCTTCACAAAAAATTACAGTTTTATATCTTTATGTTTGAAGCCTGAAATGTGGCAAAAGGTCGAAAAGTTCAAGGGGGCCGAACACTTTCGCAAGGCACTGTAGTTCCAGCCACATCACTAGTGAGTCCCAGCGACCCTGCAAAATTTATTTTTATGCTTTCATCAAAGTACAAAGTGTTTCAGTATTGGTATGCTGCCATTGCAGTGCTAGAGGCTCTGCAGAGTATTACTTAAAGCAGTAATAAGCCTACAAACAAAAATGTATTATATTTCAGATACCAATACTTAGATGTGGTGGCTGCATTTGTTTTTCTTTTAGCCCTTTCCCTTTTTTCACCTGCTGATCTGGTTACTAAATATGTTATTTTTCAACTTCCAGACTAAGCTGTCCAGTAAAAGTGGCAGTTAAATGGTTGAGAAAAGCCATTTAACACTGACAGGAGTGCTTAACATAGTCAGCTTTTTTGGTTTCAAAGTTTTTTATTGAAAAATTTTACAAAGAACATGAAAAAAATACAAGACTATAACAAACTGTAGCACATTTTTCCCCCCAATCGTCCTTCAAGTATGGAAGAAAGTAAACAGCAGAAAACATTTGTGGTCCGCTAGTTCCTAATACGTATTCATCATTTACCCTGGGACATCATGAGAGTTATGCAAGCTACTTAATACTAATCAAAATTAAGGAGTGGTTTGATCACTAGGCTAACAGCAACGTTTAATGTTCATAAAAAGAAAATATAATAAGGCACCACTAACTTCCATTGTTGAACAAAAACAGGTCACTTCGCTTCCTGCCGTACCTCATTACCAAGACAGAAAGTGCTGGCACATGTAAGTTCGGCAATTGGCAGTACCCAATAAGGATAACTATTGAGTAGTTGTAAAAGGAAAAGAAGGAAAAGGAAAGAGGAAAGATAGAAGAAGAAGAAGAAAGTGGTCCCGACCCCCCCCCCCACCCCGCACCCCATGTTCTCAGGGCGCACGCATACAGCTGGCAACAAGCTTATGAGTTACCAGTAAGGTAACAGAGCCATGGCTTTCACACCTTATTAAAAACATCTTCATTTTATCGTTTAATATGGCAGACATGCGTTCATTAACCCTGATATAGTTATATAATTTTATTATTTACATGCCAGCGCTGCCCCTGACATAGGATTTAAAGATTTTTTTTTAATTTTTACCACCACCTTCTAGTAGATATAATCACTTCTGCATGCTCAGAAATGTCCCTTTCTGGCTACATTTTAATTTTTAAAATTTTATGAGCTCAGTGTGCAAAAACAAAACACCAAAACCAAAAAAATAATCAAAATTGTGTATATGACCACACACAAAAAAGATGCACTAAGAATGTGTCCTACGGTCCCCTCTTGAAGAGGAAGAAACCTTCCCTGCCCCCCCAGCCCAGGGCACAAGACTCCCGATGGGGCAAGTCCACATTGGATCTTTAGTTCTAATGCCAGTCAGAGCAGAATGGCAGGGAGAGACCAGCGAAATTAGAGCAAGACATTACCGGTCCCTACCATGGAGGGTCCCTTGACCATGAATACAGCTATATAATAACTATAAGGCTTAGATTAAATATAAGGTTTAGACACATTTATTTTAAAGCCAGATTAGCTAGATGTGAGTGGTGGTAAACAGGACCTTTTTATGGGGGTGAACTGGGCTTTAGGCTACTGAACCTTAAATGTCAATACTTACATTATGGGCTAAACACTAAGACCTAAACAGTTCCATGCCAAGACCTACCAATACCATTAATGCACTTTCAAAAAATACTTGTTTTAAATGCTCTAAATTGACAAACTTTTGACATATACTAATCTTTATGACCATCAGCCTCAAAGTACATGATTTATACAGACTGGAAGTACAGTTTTAGCAGATAAAGGCATACAAAGAATTAGTGAAGGGACACCAAAACATCTTAACATTACAAGGCTGTGGAAAGCAACAGAGGAGATAAAAGAGATTTAACATTTACCACTAGAAAATGATACAGAACAAAAGCGTTATCTCATAGAACAAATGTTTTTATGCAGACGACAGACAGTGAAAGCAAATAATCTTATGGTTAACACAGAGAGTATGTGTGTTTGATGCACAGAATATAAAGCAAAACTGAAGATTGTGGTTTGGCCTCGGAAGTACTGCTGCTCAAATATCTTTTGGATTTATGGGTGGTTTGGTAAAATCAGCAAAAACTCAGAACCCCAAAAAACTTGCCAAACTCCTGTCACTAAAAGACAGATTCCAGGTTGTGGCAATTTACATTTACTGCTGGGAATCACAGGTGATGTCATTGACCAAAGGTGATCAATGATGTCACTCACGAGTCCCAGTTGATGTCACGGACTACATTTAGTCAATGATGTAACCTGAAATAAGTGCACTTGACTGTTTCTGATGCTTGGTTCTAGCTTTTCAGAACTGAGTGTTTAGGACAAATTTACAGTTTTCCTAAACATGAACAGCAACCCTACTAAGGAGTACGTTGGTTATTGAGTTGGTTGTTAGTGTGAATGAATGCTGCTTAGAGAGATGTGAACAATACTGCATAGGAATTCACACATTGGACATTTTCACCTTGAACTTCAAATAATTCTTTATATAAATAGACTGCATATTTGTTATTTACACATTTGCTAGTAGAGATTACCATGACCAGCAAGCCAGGACTGACAATGTATAGATAGCACACAATGGTACCTGATCCAACCTCTAAATTGCTGCTAAGCCTTGCAAACTGCTGCACTGGAACCATTTACAGAGAGCAATTCTTCAGGTATAATCTGTGAGGCTTAGTGGTCAATTTGACAGCTGGTCCCATTCTGTGTATCAGGAGCAACTGACAGAGATCCTAAGACACAGAGCAGGACCCATTTGCCAAGCTGACAGCCCAGCCCATGTTTTACACTTGGCAGTACAACCTGTACAATCAGGGGCAAAATGGTACATTCCCTGGGAACTAGTACACACATTCAAAACCTGATACTGTTCTAGGAACATTAGTACAGACATCAGTTTGGGAAAGGGATTATAAAACATTAACCACTTGCCTACTGGGCTCTTAAACCCCCTTCCTGCGCAGGCCAATTCTCAGCTTTCAGCGCTGTCGCACTTTGAATGCAACACTGTACCCACATTACATTTTTATCATTTTTTTTCAAACAAATAGAGCTTTCTTTTGATAGGATTTAATTACTACTGGGGTTTTTATTTTTTGCTCAGCAAACAAAAAAAGACCGACAATTTTGAAAAAACAAAACAGTTTTTATAGCTTGTTATAAAAATTTGCAAACCTTCATTGATGTGCGCTGATGAGGTCGCACTGATGGGCCCTGATAGGCACTGATAGGCTGCACTGATGGGCACTGATAGGCTGCACTGATGGGCATGGATGGGCTGCACTGATGGGCACTTATAAATGACACTGATTGGCACTGATAAGGCGGCACTGATTGGCACTAATAAGATGGCACTGATGGGCACTGATAGGTGTCACTGATGGGTGGCACTAATGGGTGGCACCAATGGGCACTGATGGGCAGCACTGTATGACACTGGTAGGTGACACTGAAGGGCACTAATAGGTGGCACTGATATGTGGCACTGATAGGTGCCACTCATGGACACTGATGGGCACTAAAAGGTGGCACTGATAGGTTGCACTGATGGGCTGTGATAGGCACTAGTGGGTGACACTGATAGGCAGCACTGAGGATGTGGCACTGATTGGCACTAATGGGTGGCACTGGTGGGCACTGATAGGTGGCACTGGTGGGCACTGGTGGGCACTGGCAGCTGGCACTGACCTGAACTGGTAGGTGTCACTGGTGGGCACTGGTAGGTGGCACTGGGGCACAGATGATCCTCTTCTCTTCCGGACCGATATTCCTCTGACAGCAGCCAGCAATTGGCTGTTTTTTCTCCTCACTCTGTCCGATCTCCGGCCGCTGTTTACATTACGTGATCAGCTTTCATTGGCTGACAGCTAGTCACGTGGTAACGGGCCAGGATCTTTGATCAGCTGAGTCTCATGCAGGCAGCTCATGCATGGAAGGATGTACATGGATGCCCTCCCGGCAATTAAGGTCCATGCTGTAGCCATCTTTCGGCTATAGCACGGATGGGAAGTGGCTAAAGTGGACCAATATAAAAGCTATGTGAACTATAGTATTGATGTAGATTCATAAACCAATAATAATACCAAAAGAAGAGCTGAAATACTTAAAGTGGTTGTAAACCTCAGACATGAAATCTAAACAAAGCATATCCCTCTATAGTATGTACTTGTCTCAAATAAAATCAGTGTGGGGTCTTGGTGTCAGGAAAACTTGTCAGAAAAGATTCATGCTGATAGCAGAGGAACAAGGCAGCAAACAAAAATAACACTTAGGTAGCTAATATACTACAAGCAAACAGACTGTGCACTTTTGCAAGTGCAGTTGCTCCAGAGCTTAGTAAATGAGGTAAAGCTTAACTTTGCAAAGAATACCCAATCACATGCAAGCAAAGTAAAAAAAAAAAAACAACAGTATTTTTGCTTAAACATGATTGGATGATCAAAGTCAGCAGAGTTCTCCCTCATATACTAAGCTCTGGAGCAACTGTGTGCGTCTGTGTGTGTCAACCTAAAGCCCCGTACTCACGTAGCGATTGTCGGCCGAACGATCGGCCGTCTTTTGTCCAGGGCTGTCGTGTCTGTTGAAAACTGCAAAAGACTGCACACGAATTGTGTCGGCCAACAACAGCCGACTGCAGAAGTGATGTCATGTGATGGTTAACTTTCCTTGTCTTTTTTCTTTTCTGAGCATGCCCAGTCTTGCTAATCTGCTGTCTGTCGGCCGAAATCTGTACTGACTGGCGAACAATCGGCCGTTCTGGTGTTGGCCAACAAAAATGTTAATGCCTGACCGACAGATTCTGTTCAGCCGAAAATGCGCTGTCGGAAGCATCATACTAACAAGCCTACAATCGGCCGATCGGTCGTCGGCCGAATATTTACGGCCAACAATCGGTACGTGTGTACGGGGCTTTAGTGTCATTTCTGTCTGCTGCTTTGTTCCTCCTCTATCAGCATGAATCACTTCTGACACGTTTTTCTGACCTCTCCTCACTGAGCTCTGCAGAATGTAACTTTAGCTCTCTGTCTCCGCTGCCTTTTTTCTTAACTTTGCGACAAGCTTAAAAATTCAGCACTTTGAATGAATGAAGATAACACTGCAGATAAACATGTACAATCAATGCTACCAGATTGAAATTTACTGACACAACACCCAAAATCAGAGTTGTATAAAGTACTCGAAACCCATACTTGAGTAAAAGTACAAGTGCTTGATCAAAAAGTGACTTGAGTAGAAGTACTAAAGTATTCAACATTTTTTGTACTTAAGTATTGCAAGTAGTTTTTTTAAAAAATTTTGCTACTCAAGTACTGAAAGTAAAAGTAAAAGTACTGTGTTATGTAGTTATTAAAGAAAGAAGTCAAAAGTTTGAACATCATATTGTTTTTTATTATTTCAAATGCAGCTTTTATTTATACATACAGTAGCATTTATTTTCGTATGCGCTGATAATACACATGTTTTGAGCTTCATGAAACCTGCCATCTACTGTTCTGGCAGTGGTAATTTTTATAATAGTAACGAGTAACTATGCAGCACAAAAAAAAAATATCGGAGTAGAAGTACTGAAATCATTGAAAAAATGTAGTGAAGTAAAAGTGGAAGTAGGAGAAAAAAATTCTACTCCAGGAAAGTACAGATACCGCCTTTCGGTACTTAAGTACAGTAGTGAAGTAGTTCTACTTAGTTACTATACATCTCTGCCCAAAATGTACTGGCATGGCAAAGTTTTTACTGACATTTCCAAAAGTTACAAAATTACAGTTTTAGGGGAAACACCAGTTGCCTTGCTTCTGTCCTGTAGAGGAGGCTCTAGCCCCTCTGCTCGGCTCCCTTTCACCATGACATTACACAACACACTCAGGCACCACCTCCACCAGAGCCACCCCCCACTAGTGCCACCCGAAAATACTGTAGAAGCCACTGGGATGGTCTTGGCCGGCTCTGGACTGGAACTGCACATGCGCAGTTCAGAGCAGAGTGTCACAGCCATATTTTTAACTGCCAAACTTTTCCTGTCACTGGCATTTACTAGAAGGAGGAAAGTGCCCAATTTTTACTGGCTGCCAGTAAAAATACAGGCGGTTACATAGTTACATAGTTTGTGAGGTTGAAAAAAGACATCAGTCCATCCAGTTCAACCTATGATGTGTGTGTGTGTGTGTGTTAACCGTACATTGTATACCCCCTTATGTTGTGGTCTTTAAGGTGCCCATCTAATAGTTTTTTGAAACTATCGATGCTCCCTGCTGAAACCACTGCTTGTGGAAGAGAATTCCACGTCCTTACTGCTCTGACAGTAAAGAACCCCTTACGTATTTTAAGGTTAAACCATTTTTCTTCTAGTTTTAGTGAGTGGCCACGTGTCTTATTGTATTCCCTTTCTCTGAAAAGTTTGTTCCTTATGCTAGGGTCATCACCAGTACAGTATTTGTACATTGATATCATATCCCCCACAACACTGTATACAACTTATGTAGGAGGATTTGTTTAATCTCTGTGTATCACCTGAGGATAGTCTTCACTGGGTACATGTGAGAGTTTTCAACCACTTTCCTAGAGTTCACACATGCTTTGCACTAAAGGGAGTTTGGAGCAGCATTTCCTCCAGGAAAGGTATTTTATTCCTTCTATCATTTTCTATCCATCCTTCCAAAATAGCTAACAATTAAGTAAAGGCCCACTTTAACCTAAAGACATGCAACTCCAGTCTAAATGTAACCTTCACTTTCATATGTAATGGCAATGTTGTCCCAATCTCTAAATATACATTTTTAATACATTTCCCCTATTTTCCGAAGCTAGAAACTCCTAAAAGCGGGTGCCAGAAAAATTTGTAATCTGTACCACAGAACCCAAGGTTGGCTGTGATAATGATAATGTAGTCGTGCCTTCTCCCATAAGTAGATTGTCATGATCCAGACTGAGATCCGCTCAGCTATAACATACTGTACAGAAGAGAAGCCGCCACACATGCTCATTTTTTAAACTTTTATTACCAAACTAATAGTCACCAATACTCAAAAGCAATAAGTGTTCATTTTTGTTGTCAGTTTAGATGAAAATCATGCTAACGAGTCTTTTTTTTTTTTTGTAAACTTTTATTTTTGTTTGGGTTTAAACTTTACAACCTCCTTAAAGCAATGTTTCCTGGGCATTCCAAAGTCAGAAATCAATAAAAGACATCAGCAGACTTCTCTGTAATGTAGTTAGCTGTGTTTTTTGACAGCATTCCAAGCAGAGCATGATCGAGTTTAACAACCTGAAGCAGTAAGCGGAAGCCAAATCATTTTAATGCAGGACTTGGGATAAGAGAAAGTTAATAAGATCTTCCTCTCTCTGTCTATATTCTCACAAACTTATATTAGCTTTATTGACGTTTGCCAATTGCCAATTTTGTTTGTTTCTTTAAAGCATAAGTCTACAAAAAAGACCACAAAAAAAATAATTGACTGACACAGGCACACTATCTGTTATGCGTTGAAACCAGTTTTGCTATGCGCGCTGTAATTCCTTGCAGAATGATTAGTGCCAGCTCCACCCTCTCTATTGACAAAGGTCTGGACATACAAAACATTCCTGTTCTTGGAGCCCTTAGGCCTTGCAGGTTGTAGAGGACTCACCAGTTGGACTATTTTCGGATCATCCAGGAACAACACAGAGGTAATCTCAGCTTGAAAAATAGGTCTGCGTGATATGCAAACACATTTTGGTATGGCCTCTTTGGCTCAAGATGAACTGTTTAGGCATTACCTGAATTCAATAAATCAGGAGTGTGTTTGCAGGGTAAGTGGCTCTCTCTGTTCCTTACTTAATATATTTAAACACTATAGGGTTGATTTCCTAAGGGTGTAGAATGTGGTGCAGATCTGCATAGACACCAATCAGCGTTTATTTGTTTATTTTTTTGTCCAAGCTTAATTGGACAAGCTGAAGTTAGAAGCTGATTGGGTACCATGCACAGATGCACCAGATTTTGCACCAGTGGTGGCTGGTCATATGGGGCGCCCCAACTATCCATGCGTCTGGCCTCCTAATCTACATGCGGGGGTGTCGGACACATGGAGTTCAATGGGGCTTTTTTTTTTTTAGCCATGTGATTAGAGCCAGAGGCTCTCACAGGCTACAAAAAAAGGGTGGTCTCGGGGGGCGGAGAGCAGTGTGCCCCAAGCCCACCCAGTTGTGTGACAAAAGCGAATGAAAATTTGCTATTGTCACACGGATCCTCCTCCTGGACAATCAGGAAGCGGGTTTTGGGACCCATTTCCTGATTGGCCGAAAGGAGAAGCCATGCCATTGGGCATGGAGGAGGAAGAGGGAGGAGACACAGAAGACGGGGAAGAAGCCGAAGCCGCCACCGCCTGCTGCTGCATCCAGGCAGGGTGAGTGAGCGGGGGGGGGGGGGTCCTGACTGTCCTCTCTTCTCCTTTCCTGTCTCCCTTTGTTCCAGGGGGATGGTATGCGGCCTGGTGTGGTTCCGGGGGGGTATGGTGGGGCCGGTCTGCCGCACCCCCCGGGCCAAGGAGCACCAGCCGCCACTGTTTTGCACTCTACAGTTTTAGTAAATCCACCCCAAAGTGTGGGGCAGCTCACAACCACAAGAGCCAGCTCCTGCAGCCGGGAGATAATGGGACAAAAACAATGCCTGAAGCGGAGCATTGTTTATTCATAGCATATCGATGGTTTGGGGTATGTTGGACATCCTAAGTGTGTACACTAACTAGCAAATGTAAGGGTCATTAGGGCTGAAATAAAAACAATGGGGTTGATTTACCAAAGGCAAACAGACTGTGCATTTTGCAAAGTGCAGTTGCACTCTGCAAGAACAGTTGCTCCACAGCTTAGGAAATGAGCAAAAGCTCTGCTGACTTCTGTCATCCAATCACATGCAAGCAAAAATGCTGTTTTTTTTTATTTTCCTTGCACTTGATTGGGTATTCTTTGCAAAGTGAAGCTTTACCGCATTTACTAAGCTCTGGAGCATTTTAGAATGGGGTGCCTTGAGACTGTCTATAATTTTAAATTGTTCCTTGAGATTGTCTATCATTTGAAAGGGTGTCTCAACTGATAAAAAGGTTTAGAAACACTGATCTAGAGGCTGACAAGAGGAATCACAGAGTGCAGGACTAGAGAAAAAAATGAGGCTATATTGGTCACAAGCTCACTAAAATTGGATTACTGAAAATTGGGAATGTTGCTCAGGAATCTCCATCTCTGCTGTGTCTGTGACCTGATTATGGAGAAGTCAGAATTTGGTGTACACAGCCTTAATCCATGGATTTATTTTGTCTTGTTGGAAGTATACATAAGAGGCACTGTAACATCTATAAAGATTTTTTTGTAATTATGGTAAGATGGTCCAAATTATGCAAATTGAAGTGGATGTAAACCTCAGACATCAAATATGAACAAAGCATATCCCTCTTAAGTGTGTACTTGTCCCAATTAGGAGCACTAAGTGTCATTTCTGTCTGCTGCTTTTTTTCCCTGCTATCTGCAAACATCACTTTTAAAAATTTTTCCTGACGCCAAGAAAAAAAAGATGACAGGGGAAGGACCTCTAGCACACAGCCTGTGATTGAAAGCCTCAGCTCTGTTCCTGTGCAAGGGGTGTTCCCCTTCCCTCCAAACAGGTCTCAGAGCTCTCCTCACTG
The DNA here is from genome assembly GCF_965119305.1 of Pelophylax lessonae. Classification (NCBI taxonomy): domain Eukaryota; kingdom Metazoa; phylum Chordata; class Amphibia; order Anura; family Ranidae; genus Pelophylax; species Pelophylax lessonae. Next base: position 532,745,776 of record NC_138771.1, on the reverse strand, counting down.
AGCTCTTCAGTATGTAACTTCAGATCTCTGCCCCATATACATTTTGGACTTTAAATGGATTCAACGGAGAAAGGGCTGCGATTTACGAAGAAGGATTTATTTCATCCCTGTGTATCACCTGAGGCCAATCACTTTACTGGGTATATGTAAGGGGTTAGTATCACTTTATTAGATCTGGTGAGGCAACTCTCATGAAGCAGGATGCCTCTGACTGGAGGACCAAGAGGACCAAGACTAAAAGTCTAAAGGTGAAACAATGAATAAGAAAAAAATAGTGTTCAGAGAGCTTTAATTATGTTGAGATGGAGTTAAGCAGCCAATGGGTTTCAGAAGTTGAGGCACGTCCCCTTCGTTGGGGCCTGGATAATCTTAAAATGAAAAGCCCCTTTCTGGGATTTGACTAGCAAGAGCATTCGTCGGGATCAGTTTATCTGTGGATATTTTATGAAGCATAAACCTCTATTCTGCTGAATGCATCTTAACAGGAACTAACTAAAGCTCATGTAGACTGTGATCATTGGTTTGGTGCTCCTATCTATTCTTTTACTTGTGGTCACAATGTTTAGTGGCAGTGAATGGTTGTGGTACAACAGTGTAAAGAATGCTTTATTGGCACACATTAGGCCTCTAAATACCAAACAATTATTGTTTAGTAGGTGATTTATAGATATAGCAATTCACTTCTTAACAGCCAATATAATATCAGCCTTTAACCGCTTCCATACAGAGCAGTTAGACCCCCTTCCTGCCCAGACCAATTTTCAGCTTTCAGCACTCTCACACTTTGAATGACAATTGCTCAGTCATGCTACACTGTAACCAAACAAAATTTTTATCATTTTTTTCACACAAATAGAGCTTTCTTTTGGTGGTATTTGATCACAACTGGGGTTTTTTTTTTCCGTGATATAAGCAAAAAAAGAGCAAAAATTTTGCAAAAAAAACACTTTTTTTTAGTTTCTATTATAAAATTTTGCAAAAAATTAATTTTTCTTCATACATTTGGGCCAAAATTTATACTGCTACATATCTCTGGTAAAATTAACCCAAATTAGTGTATATTATTTAGTCTGTGTGAAAGTTATTGAGTCTAGAAGCTATGGTACCAATTACTGAAAATTGATCACACCAGATGTACTGATGGCCTATCTCCTTTCTTGAGGCCCTGAAATGTCAGGACAGTACAAATACCCCCCAAATGACCCTTTTTTGTAAAGTAGACAGTCCAAGGTATTTAGTAAGAGGCATGGTGAGTTTTTTGAAGTTATAATTTTTTCCCACAATTCTTGGGAAAATGAAGAAAACATTTTTTTTTCTTTTTTTTCCCAAAACGTTGTCAATTTATAAGCTATTTCTAACACATAGCATGTACACAGCAAAAATGACACCCCAAAATTCATTCTGCTACTCCTTCTGAGTATGGTGATACCACATGTGTGAGACTTTTACACAGCCTGGCCACAAAAAGAGACTCCACGTCCAAGTAGCACCATAAGGCGTTTTAGGAGCATAAATACACATAAAACTTTCTTACTACCTATCACACTTTTCAAGGCCCTAGAGCACCAATACAATGGAAAAGTCCACAAAATGACCCCATTTTGGAAAGCAAACACTCCAACGTATATTCTATGAGGCATTATGGGTCCTTTGAACATGTCATTTTTTTCCACAAGTTTTTGGAAAATGTGGGAAAAAAATAAAAACTTTTTTTTTTACACAAAGTTGTAAATTTATAGAATATTCCTAACACATAGCATGTACATAGCAAAAATGACACCCCAAAATACATTCTGCCACTCCTCCTGAGTATGGCAATACCACATGTGTGAGACTTTTTCACAGCCTAGCCATATAGAGGGGCCTAAACATCCAAGGAGCATCATCATGCATCCTAGCCACTTGCCTAGGCCTATTTTTGACATTTGGTGTTTACAAGCTAAAATCAGTTGTTTTTGCTAGAAAACTACTTAGAACCCCAAAACATTATATATTTTTTTTTAGCAGAGACCCTAGAGAATAAAATGGAGATTATTGCAATATTTTTTATCACACCGTATTTGCGCAGCGGTCTTCCAAACGCAATTTTTTGGGAAAAAAATCACTTTTTTTAATTAAAAAATAAGAAAACAGTAAAGTTAGCCCAATTGTTTTCCATAATGTGAAAGATAATGTTACGCCGAGTAAATAGATACCCAACATGTCATGCTTCAAAATTGCGCACGCTCACAGAATGGTGACAAACTTTGGTACTTAAAAATCCCCATAGGCGACATTTTAAAAATTTCTACAGGTTGCTATCTTAGAGTTACAGAGGAGGTCTAGGGCTCAAATTATTGCTCTTGCTCTAACGATCGCGACGATACCTCACATGTGTAGTTTGAACACTGTTTACATATGTGGGCGGGGTTTCCGTATGCGTTCGCTTCTGCGCGCGAGCTCGCGGGGACAGGGCGCTTTAATTTTTTTTTTTTTTTTTTTTTACTATTTATTTTATTTATTATTTTTTATTTTTACACTGTTTTTAAAAAAAAAAAAAATTGATCATTTTTATTTCTATTACAAGAAATGTAAACATTACTTGTAATAGAAAAAGGCACGACAGGACCTCTTTTTTGTGAGATCTGGGGTCAAAAAGTCCTCAGATCTCACAAGTACACTAAAAGATAGAAAAAATAAAAAAAAAAAATTAAAAAAAAATTAAATAAAATGAAAAAAAAAAAAGGGACCTTTAAACTGGTTGCTAGGCAATGACATTTGCCGTAGCTCCGGTCCTCCAAGACCATAGAGTCAAGTGAGGGCAAGCTTGCCCTCACTCGACATCCTGTCTGTGAGGATCTGGGACCGGATCGTTTTCCCCGCTGCCGGCGGGTCCGGTAAACGGGGAAAAGGACCAGAATGCAGCAGGAGGGGGGGGGGGGGCACCTCTTCCGCCACCCCGGAAGGGTGATCCCGCGGCGAATCCGCCGCTGGGACCACCCTTATCGGAAAGCCAACCGTCCACCGTTTAAAAAAATACCAGGGTTATGGCAGCTATCTGCTGCCATAACACCGGTATTTAGGTTTAAACGGACGACGTATATAAACCTTTTTGGACTTGGACATGGTGGCTGTATGAAGGGTGACAGGTACTCGGGTACTTTGCTGGGCAGGTGACAGGTACTCTGGTACTGATGAGCAAGTGGCAGATACTCGAGTACTCCGATAGGCAGGTGACAGGTACTCGGGTACTCTTATGGGCAGGTGACAGGCAGGTGATAGGTACTGATGAGTAGTACTGATACTGATAGGTGATACTGATACTGTACTGATGATGGGTACGGATGATCTGTACTGATACTAATAGGTGATAGGTACTGATGGGTACTGATGAGTACTGATGAGTAGTGATGGGTAATGATGAGCAGGTGGCAAGTACTCGGGTACTTCAGGTGTCAGGTACTCTGATGAGCAGGTGGAAGGTACTCGGGTACTCTGTTGGGTAGGTGACAGGTACTTGGGTACCCTGATGGGTAGGTGACAGGTACTCGGGTACTCCGATGACGGGTACTCAAAGTACCAGAGTACCTGTCGTCAGAGTACCCGAGTACCTGTCATCAGAGTACCCGAGTACCTGTCATCAGAGTACCAGAGTACCCGTCATCAGAGTATCCGAGTACCCGTCATCAGCGTACCCGAGTACCTGTCATCAGAGTACCCGAGTACCTGTCATCAGAGTACCCGAGTACCCGTCATCAGAGTATCCGAGTACCCGTCATCAGCGTACCCGAGTACCTGTCATCAGAGTACCCGAGTACCTGTCATCAGAGTACCCGAGTACCTGTCATCAGAGTACCCGAGTACCCATCATCAGAGTACCCGAGTACCTGTCACCAGCCCATCAGAGTACCTGTCGTCAGAGTACCCGAGTACCTGTCATCAGAGTACCCGAGTACCTGTCATCAGAGTACCCGAGTACCTGTCATCAGCCCATCAGAGTACCCGAGTACCTGTCATCAGAGTACCTGATGGGCTGGTGACAGGTACTCGGATACTTTGATGGGCTAGTGACAGGTGCTCTTTATTGGGGGGGGGGGCAATCAGTGTGTTTGGGGTGCACTGTAGTTGGTAACTAGCTGTTACCACAATCTCCTCCTCACACAGGATCAGTGTGTGAGAGGAGAACACGGTGACAGCTAGTTACTGTGTTCTCTGATGACATTTGTGACCGGCTGTGATTGGACACAGCCGGTCACGTGGTAAAGAGCCAATTTCATTGGCTCTTTACCTAGATCGGGGATCGACTCTGTCCGAGGGACGAGCCTCGTTCCCGATCGCCGCGCTGCGCGCCCCCGGGGGCGCGCATTAAGGAAGTAACGAGTGGCTCGCGCTGGAGCCGCTCATGTGATCGGCTGTGATTGACACAGCCGATCACGTGGTAAACAGCCAATTTCATTGGCTGTTTACCTTGATCGGGGTTGGGCTCAGTCCGAGGGACGAGCCTCACCCCCGATCGCCGCGCTGCGCGCCCCCGGGGGCGCGCAGTAGCGGGGAGATCCGGGCGCCGTCATATGACGTCCGCCCGGATCGAGAAAGGATTTGTGCCGACGTCATTTGACATGACGCGGTACGGAAGGGGTTAATAACAACCATTGGCACCATTATGTGCAAGTCACCAACACAATGCAAATTGGGTGGACACTCACCAAAAATGCCAGACCAATTTTCACAGTAGGTCTAAATGGTATTGTTTGAAATACAGTATATGAGCTGTTATTCTAGTCCAACAGATTATCTATCCTTTACAGCCCAAAGAGGGAAAACCATGCAAGTAGAATGTTTTTGTTAGACAATCTAACATTTCTGGTTTGGCCCAAAATGGACATAGAAACCATTATCAATAGATAAGGAGCATCATATTTTCGTGCAACACAATATCACTGGAAAGATGTACCCTGTTTATTGCATTGGAGGCTTGCCTTGGAAATGTTTTGGCTTTTTTTCCAGGAAATGAAAGCATTTTTTGGGTTTTCCAGTGTGAACTCCAATTAGTTAACTACGCTGATGTTTAAGGAAAAAGTGTCACTGGCCATTACACCATTTTTTTCTGATAGGTTTAATAAAAGGACCCCCTACACGAAAGTTCCAAAAACAACAACAATATTGCTGCCCATAGCCACCCACCTTACCTTTAGGCTCCGTTCACATGTAGGCGTTTTTGGGCGTTTTTGGGGAGTTTTTCTGCTCTAGGATCAGCTCTCAAAATGCCCAACAAGACGAATCCTATTCATTTCAATGGCCCCTGTTCACATCTGAGCGATTTGACGCTGTAAGCAAAACGCCCAATGCTCAAAAAAGTACATGAGCTTCTTTTTGGGCATATTACAGGCGTTTTCCATTGGTTTCTATTCAATCTAAAAACGCCTGTAAAACGCCTGTAAATCACGGTAAAATCGCGGTAAAAATCGCGGTAAAATCGCGGTAAAAACGCGCGAAAACGCTACGCTCAGGTGTGAATGTAGCCTTATATTTATATTTCCTATGCATCAAAACATATCCTTGGTTCTAACTGGCAACAAGTAGTTACTTCTTCGGACACTGTCCTTTATAAGGCCCCATTTAAAGTATATTGTCACTACTAGGACTGTCAACAATCACCAATTTTACAATGTCCCTGGAAAACTCCTGAATGCTAGACTGCCAAAACCAGTCAACAAAAAGCTCCGCAATCAGTTCCTCTTTCACGCTATTGAATATGGCAATAAATGTGTTAATCAATTCTCATGCCCATGACACAAGTACAAGAATACATCATGTCACAGAGGGGCTGTAGATGTGTGAAGGAGGCAGATAATCCTGTTGGGCTCCTGTATAATACACACAGCTGTGCCTTGCGATGTACCTGCCAAGTGTGGCCTAATCAGACGCTTTGTCTAGTGCAAGCGGGTACTTTTCTTCTCCAAGCACTTCCATCCCCAATTCCAAACTGATTACAGCCGCAGAAGCCAATTAGCACCTCGCCGCAAAATACATATTTATCTCAGCAACTCCTGGATGAAGGGTGCGTGCCTTTCTATCCAGAGATTTAGCGCTGTGTGAAGAAGGAGGAAGAAAACAAGATTGTGATCACTTCTATAAAAGTGTCCCGGCAAAGTGATTGTTCATTGTCTTGTTTCTCTACATCTCTAGCGTAACCATATGGCTGCTTCTTTGGCTTGAACTGTTTCATTGCCTTGCTGCCAGTGGATTTATCACAGAAATATTCTGCCAAATACAACAAAATTATGCAAAGCTAAAGTGTTATGCAAACCACAAATAAAACTTTGCAGAAAAGTTATTGCCCGGTGTTAGGGACTACAGCAAATATTGAGTGTGTGTAACAAGAAAAAGACTTGCATAACAGAGCAAGTGGCAGTTGACACATTGACAGTTGGATAATGAATGACATAAACCACTTTTACTGAACCTCAGGGACACTGTAACAGTTACAAACCACTGGTATTTTGTAAAGTTACCTTAGAGGCATACACTACTAAAGCGTAAAGAGAGGTGAAATGGACAGATCCTGGGCCTAATTTACCATAGCCTAAAGTGGTTGTAAAGCCTTAATGCGGAGTTCCACCCAAAAGTGGAACTTCCGCTCTTTTGCTTCCTCCCCCCCCTCCGGTGCCACATTTGGCACCTTTCAGGGGGGAGGGGGGAACGTGTACCTGTCTTTGACTGGTACCCTTCCCCACTTCCGGGATACGGCGCTGTGGCGCCATCCCTTGGAAGTTTGGCCCCCTCCTCCCTCCCCCCCCACCAAGCCAATAGGAATGTGCAGCGTGCTTCGCGCACGCGCTGTAGGGACCCGCCCATGAAGCCGCAAGACTTCACTGCCAGGTTCCCTTACCGGCAATGGCGGCGGCAGCACCTGACAGCCTATGGAAACATCGGCTGCGGTGCTGACATCGCTGGACTCCAGGACAGGGAAGTGTCCTAATATTAAAAGTCAGCAGCTACAGTATGTGTAGCTGCTGACTTTTAATTTTTGGAGGGGGTGGAGGGGGTGGAGGGGGAGGCGGAACTCCACTTTAGGGTTTTCAGCTTAATGCATTCTATGCATTAATGTGAAAAGCCTTCTGTGCTGCAGCTCCCTCTTTTTCTTACCTGAGCCCAATCCGATCCAGCGATGTGCACGAGCGCAGTGGCTCCAGCGCCAGTCTCTCTCCTCATTAGATAGATTGATAACAGCAGGAGCCATTTGTTCCCGCTGCTATCAATCAAATCCAAATCCAGTGATGTGGGGGTGGGGCTGAGTCCTGCTGTCTGTGTCTCTAGATACCGCAGCGGGACTCAGGAGTGAGCCTGCACGGGTGCCCCCAGAGAAAGTGGCACCTGATGAAGAGGAGGGGCCTGGAGCAGGCCACCGCAGAAGAAGAGGATTGCACAGAGCAGGTAAGTATAGTATTTGTTATTTTTATTTTTTTAAAAAGGAGGGTTTACAACCCCTTTGAACCGGTTTGCACTTCATAAAACAATCATGTGGGAAAAAGTCTCATTATCCCTCTATTTCACTGTACTTAATGCTTTAGTAAATCTGGTCCTAAGTAGCTAGCACGGAACCCTGTCTCTGTTCAAGTTATCAGCACACAATGGGAAAGTCCTGAAAAAGTCCTGACATAGCAGAAGCATGAGGGGAGCTGACCTGCCAGGCTATTATGTTGGAACAGTGCCATACGGTTCCAGGGTTTTGCAGAGTCTCTCTTTCTCTTCATAGCTTTTAAAGTAGAACTTTAGGTCAAACCATTTTCTTTATTTTTGATAGAGATAGGGAGGGTTATAATCCCTTTCAGATTTTTTTTTCTCCATCTGTGTCCCATTTTGGAGACTTTCCTCCACTTCTGTCCCAGAGCCTAACAGGAAGTGAGAGGAATTTCCTGCAAACTAAGGGAATCTCTTGGGGACCCCCAGGTCACCAGAACTAGTGTCCATATTGGAAGATCTCCCCTATTATTTTTCTAGGGACAACCCAAAATTTGGGATTTTCTTTACTTTTACTTTAATAATAATGGTAAACAAGTAGAGAGGGTGAATCTCCATAACGGGGACACAGACAGCAAAAAAAAAACTGACAGATGCTCTAACCCTTCTCCACTCTATCCAAAACTACAAAAAGGTTTTGCCTTTAGTAACACTTTAACAAAGAAATCTGTGGCTGTAGTACAGCTTATGCTGCTCTGCCATTACTTTATTCATGCCAGGGAGCACATTGCATTCAACTGTCCCAGGAGTAGCTAACCAACAGTTGTCACTCTGATATCTTAAAAAGCCCCAGACAACCAGAGAAGTCCCTCTTATTGCAAGGGCCTACCCAATACTTTTCAGTGGCAATGATGCTAACATTACAATTCCCGTGCACATTGTTCCAGGACTACACATCCTTCCCGGTCTCCTCCAGGTGTCCTACACAGATCCAGCATGCTGAATACCACAGATTACTACCTTGTGTCCCTTACAACCACACCTGCACTCTGGCAAGCTTTGACCAAATAGATCAGGCACTGCAACAATCACCAATTGGTACAGTAACTAGTTATGTGTTAAAGAAGAGGGTCTGTCATTTTCACTATATTAGCTTAGAATGGATATTCCAACTTAAAGCGGAGCTCCGGCCTCAAAAACAGCTTTGAGCCATCCAGTTGCTTTAAATCCCCTAAAAAACAAATGGATAGTGCCAATTTTTCTTTCTTCTTTACTTACCTTGTTTTTGAAGAAAGTAAACTTACCTTCCTTCTACTTCCTCCCTCTGCGGCCAGGGCCCGCGTCATCACTTCCTGCTAGTTTTGACTCCTGGGAGCTGAACGTCATCGCTCCCAGGAGTCAATGCGACTGCACCGGCCCTGCTTGTCAGTTCCGGTGCAGGTGCGTCATTCCCTGCTAAACAGCTTCTAGGCATGCCCAGAAGCTGTGCAGGGTTGCACTTTTGGGCCCTTGTGACTGCGGTTCTGCTCTTCCTGGGACCTGCTGGTTTACATCTACAGGGGGTTCTCAGTCATGCATATCCAACTGGTGGTAGCTATTTCAGCTATATTCAGCTATGATGTGCAATGTTTCTGTTGAACTTTGTAGGTATAATGTAGCCTATGTAATGTTATGACTGTGATATTATTACGTTTTGATGACACATATACATTATTACCGTAGTTAGTCATAATGTTACTAACAGCACATATTTGCGTTATAGAAAATAACAGTACCCACTGCTGCACCTCTGAAGAAGGACTCTACAGTATCAGTCCGAAACATGCTAGGTGTCTACACATGATGTATGGCAGTCAGCCTGATGAAATATTATAGGTGCCATACTCTCACAATTGCCATACTCTCTGAGATATAATGGGTACCAGTTTTTATATGTATCTGTTTTCTAGATGGATGTAATGTTTATATATCTTTCTATATATTTTTATAATCTAACAAAAAAAAACATTTTTTTACTATTTTGGTCTGTCTGTAAAGTCCATGAGGGGTCTTTGATGCAGTTTTCTGCATACGATTTTTGCTCTTTAAAAATGTAACAACAGTAATTTAAGGAAAACCTCACTTTTGGTAAAATTGTCCTTTAAAGTTTCACTTAACTTACCGCAGTATAAGCCACTTATGGTGGCCCCAGTCATTTAGAGGAGTATGGACCCAGCCATAGGATAAAGTGGGGAAAATGATGTGCATGCACAGTAGAACTTACATCAGTATAAGCCACTTATGGTGGCCCCAGTCATTTAGAGGAGTATGGACCTAGCCATAGGATAAAGTGGGGAAAATGATGTGCATGCACAGTAGAACTTACCTCAGTATAAGCCACTTATGGTGGCCCCAGTCATTTAGAGGAGTATGGACCTAGCCATAGGATAAAGTGGGGAAAATGATGTGCATGCACAGTAGAACTTACATCAGTATAAGCCACTTATGGTGGCCCCAGTCATTTAGAGGAGTATGGACCTAGCCATAGGATAAAGTGGGGGAAAATGATATGCATGCACAGTAGAACTTACCTCAGTATAAGCCACTTATGGTGGCCCCAGTCATTTAGAGGAGTATGGACCCAGCCATAGGATAAAGTGGGGAAAATGATGTGCATGCACAGTAGTCAAGATCACTAGGACTATTTTTTTTGCAAAGCCTATACAGCTCCAAGCTGGACCACACAATGAAGATCATCAAAGTGGGGTTAAACATAAGTATTTAGGTGTATAGCTTACACTGAGGGAGGTGAGAGAATATTTTTCAGGACAAAATCTCTTAAAAAATAAGTTTATTAAAAATCTGACAATTCTCTGGAAAGGTTGCTAGAAATAATCCCCAAATACCATCTGGATTTTTGTTATTGCTAAAGTTCCCACTAACTTTATATGGTAGCTGCCCATGTATGTACAAACAAAAGACCTTTTTACGAACATGTTCTTTTCAGGTGAACTTTTTTTAAATATTTCGGTGTCTATAGGGGAGCACAAGGTATCGGATTTCATTTGGAAAACATGGTGGTCAAGTTAGCCCCTTGCAGAATCAGCCAAGGTTGTGGGGATGCCTACAAACATTTGATTGATCCTATATAAATGTTCTAATATCTGTTGGGACATTTTCATTAGGAGCCCACAAAGCAATAAACAAACTTGTTGAATAGTGACTGTCATAACACTCCATACTCTGGCTTTGAATTACACGCCTTTATTGACTTCCTATGCTGCAAATCCATTTTATTAGGACACCTATAATACAGGGTACACTTTTTAAGAATTTTTCAATTTAATAAATGAATGCTTATTACAGCTGAACATTTACCATACAAGTTAGTAATTAAGCCTGAGCTGATGAATTATTAAGGTGCAACCAAAGCCGAATACCTTCTTAAACACAAGCACAAATTATGATAATTTAGGTAAAGTTAAATGATTCATATGCCTACTCTTCGAAAGAAAAGAAAAAAGAAAAGGTTAATTGCTTTACTTGCTAATGACAGGAATAATTGATTTACAGTGATCCAGCAATGTGTTTGCAATGTTTTGCACAGGATTGTTGCTTTTGGCTTTTTATCATGTTCTATGGAAAATTTTTGTGAAGTTTAGTTTAAACAAATCCTTCAGCTTTAGACACCTCACTTACCTGTAAAGAAGTATGGCCCATGTTGTGTAAGCATCTGGATCCTGGAGAAATCTTCATTGTAAGGATGCCTGTCCTCTTCCGTTCCCTGAACTTCAAGCGCTGCAATGGTAAAACACCTTCAGGTCATCAGGCAGAAGAGTACAGATGGTCTGAGAGGAACATGCCTCCTCTGTCATCCTCCTCCTCTAATGAGAAAAGTTATTTTATTGATTACTCTGCCTATACCATGATCTGTAAATGGGGAGAGATACATTTGATAAGACTCTCCTCCATTCAAAGATTGTGTGCAATCAATGAAAGAACTTTACCAATGGAGGAGAAGGAGGGAGTAAGTGTGTCCTCATCTGATTATTTGTACTGCTGTTCTCCCCAAAAAACTGAAGCTGGTAACCATTGCAGCACTGGAAATTCAGAGCCAGGAAGAGGACAGAGCTCCCTGCAGTGAAGATTTTCTCAGGATCCAGATTCCCACAACTTGGGACATAGTTTATTACAGCTAAGTGATGTGACTAAAGATATAGGGAGTTTTTTTTTTTTTTTTTTTTTTTTTTAGATTGAGCCCAGATCTTAAGGGTGACCAGCCTTTATATATATGGTAAACATAGTCATATTATGTAGCACTTTAACCACTTAAGCCCCGGAAGATTTTACCCCCATTCCGACCAGGGGGTATTTTGCGATTCGGCACTGCGTGACTTTAACGGACAATTGCGCGGTCGTGCGACGCTGTACCTAAATGAATTTGGCGTCCTTTTTTTCCCACAAACAGAGCTTTCTTTTGGTGGTATTTGATCACCTGTGCGATTTTTTGATCACGCGCTATAAACAAAAAAAGAGCGACAATTTTGCAAAAATAGCAATATTTTTCACATTTTTTTATATGAAATTCCCCCCCAAAAAAATGGAAAAATCAAAATTTTTTAACATTTTCGGCCAATTTGTTTTATGCTACCTATGTTTGGTAAAAAAAAATCGCAAAAAGCGTATTTTGATTGGTTTGCGCAAAAGTTATCGCGTTTACTAACAAAGGGAAAGATTTTTGTCATTTTTGTTGTTTTTTTTTTAACGCGTAATGGCGGCGATCTGCGATTTTTTTTGCGGTACTGCAACATTGCGGCGGACAGATCGGACCCTTGACTGACATTTTTGACACTTTTGGGGTTACCAGTGACATTTCTACAGTAATCAGTGCTATATATATGCACTGTTACTGTAAAAATACACTGGTAGTGAAGGGGTTAACTTTATTTGGGAGGGAGGGGCTGTGTGTGTCCCTAGGGGCGTGCTTTCTACTGTGATTGGCTGTGGCTTGAGCTGTAAGGACACTGATCAACGGATCTACATAGTAGATCCATGTGATCAGTGTCTTTACAGCGAGGAGAATGAAAGGCAGCTTGTTTACACAAGCTGCCTGACATTCTCCCTCTCCCCCGCCGATCGCCGAGTGGCCGGCGGACATCGGGTCCGCTGATCACACGCGCGGGGGGGTCCGTGACCACGCGGGAGCGCGCCTCCGGGGGAGCGCGCTCGCTCCCTAGACCCTCACAAGCAAGCAATGTAGCCCTACGTTAGTTTGCCTGTGAGGGGCTGACCGCCGACGTAGATAGTCGTGCGGCGGTCGGCAAGTGGTTAAAGATATAACTGAAGCACATTGAAGTACCCAATACAGACACATGTCATTTTATGTAAATCTCGTTTCCAGTTGTAATGTCAAAAAGATAGGTAACCAATAAACTTAATACAATGATGCAAAGAACATCGTTGATGTCATCACACTGGCAAAACTTTCTGTATTAAAGTCTGTGAAGAGTAAAAAAAAAATGTGTGTCATGGGACAAGCCTCAAAATATCTGAAACAGATAAGTTATATGTCCCCTGGCCCCATCAGGAGGAAGGAGGAGGGGATTGTAAGGTGGAGGACTGAGGGGCAATAGAAAAATTGTAAAATTGGATTTTGTTATATAAAATGACCTTTCTATTTCAACCCGTAGATGCTGTTATATTTTAGTCTAAGACTACTTTAGAAAAAAAAAAAAAGAAAACTCTTCCTTGCAAAATGGAAAGGATTTTAGTTCAGAATGCTCCTGAAACTCATATTTCCTACGTAATTGATTGGCTCACTGTTCTTAACAAAAAGTACACTGTAATACAAGTCATATTGTTTGCATCCCACACAATAAGAACTCATTCACACTGTTCAGGTACAGAGTTCATAACAACAGTGCAAAGGTGTGAATTAGTTTTGGGTTTCATTTTTCGTAATTCGCTCTCTAAGTCCCTTCCTTACTTCCTTAATGATATGCAGACTTTGCTCATTTAGTAAAAAATTTGCCTTAAGTAAGATTAAAGAAAGCAGGAACACCACCAGAGATGTTACGTAAGGCAACCAATCACATTCCTTCCTGCATTTAAAAGATAAACTATGATTGACTGCTAAGGGTGATCAAATCTTGGATGGAGACCAATAGCATGACCTGCTTGTCTCATGTAAAGTCCCAAATATTTTATGAAATTAGGGATGGAGACACTGTGCTTTACAGGTCAATGCCTCATATAAAGTCCCAATCTGTGTTTTACACTGCATCCGCCAAGGGGTTGCTTCTCAGCTGGTCCTTTTCAGTTTGTACCATCGCTACAACATCGCTATTAGAGTTTTGAGATACTAGACCAGTCATGGATGGGGGTGGGTTGGGGGAGGTTTGGGCTGCTCCCTCCCACCTGCCTCCTATCCATCCATTAGCAGCCATGTGCTTCCATTGTGGAGACACTCAAATCAAATGTGTTAGGACTGCAGGTAAAACAGGGTGCCGTGTAGTGGCCCTGTAGCTTACACATGCTTTTGCAAATGTGTGTCAACTAAACCCCTGTTCTTTATTTATATCATGAGACAGGTCTACTTGGTTGGTGGCAGACTGGAGGGTGAGTACATCAGACTAGGGGCTGGCTGGCTTCCATGCACGTCTTTTAATCCTTTTCAACTTTCGTTTAGTCTGTGGTTGGGTGGCTTTCCAGGCCAGCAGCTCAGCATTCTGATGACCTTTATTGAGTTACATTCTCCAATGTGCATCTGTTTCCAGTCAATGGTGGATTGCTATAGTAGGCCAATGGCCAACTGTAGAGTTGTATTTGTATCTCTGTGTGGTCCATCTCACTGAATTTTACTTCCACAACAAGTTAACACTGTATGAATATAGGTATATATGTACACAAATTGTCATCTAATATATTTTTTTATTTGTATACTTTCAGTAGTAAGACAAAATATGATTAATAATTGTGTATTGCTGCATTACAGAGAGCAAAACTATTTTTAAACATGCCAAATGAGACTTGCTCAGTTTTACTGCTTAATGTATTTTTAAATATCCCACATAATCTATTTCACTGTCTACCTTACTTGACCTTTTACTGTAAATCAACAACCCACAGGGCAAGAACACCATTGCATGCATAGAATATGTTCTATTTACAGGCACATCTTTATTGGTTCAGTGCTGCAAGATCATCAGTGGTTTCTGAAGCTAAGAACACATCTCGGTCTTGAGCTTCATCTGGCTTTATTTTGGATTCTGTTTGTTGACTCAGTCCATTTTCTTTATGAAACTTTCCTTAAACATGGAGGCTTTCATTGCTGGCTTCTCATTCTGTAACTGCTAGTCACCTGGCTGTCATGCTGACCCTTTTAGTTTGAAACTTTTAGTCACTGACCTAGAGTATGCAAATAAGTACCAGAGTGACCATAGTAGCCATAAGTATGCAGATAACATTTTCTAAATTTCTTGCTCCACATACTTGTTCCAAGGTAATGATCCAAACCAGTGATTTAACAAATTAGCCAGGCAAATGCAATTTTTAGAGGGACGTCAAGGGTGGCTGATCCCACAATCTTTCAGAATTATAGACTTGTATGAGGTCACTGCTCCTTGTCACAGTCATCACAGATTTACATGTAATCCTTGATTCTGTGGTTAGGTGCATCCTATTCAGTAGTAACTAAAAGTTATCACAGAACTGGAAATGTTCTCATTGACAACTTTAACAACCTGGCTAAGATCAGAAAATCTTCTAAATTTACATTTAATCCACAATCTATATAATTATTTGGAGCCATATTCAATAAAACTCTCACATGTGCTCCTTAGTGAAGTGAAAGTCTGTTGTTACAGCATAATGAGCAAGCATCATGTCATTTTCCAATGTGACTTTTTTTTTTTCAAGAAAAACTTTATTAAAAAATAGAACCGTAGCATTGCCATACAACACATTACAATACTTTGCCAAGCTCGGTCATGAATGACATCAAGGCTGACAAGAATAACAGCAAGAAGTAGAGTTGTTACATAAAGAATATACAGCTGCATTGACAAAGCCAGTACATATATACGTAAGCAGAATCAGATCTAATACTGTGCAGGGGCACACATCTAGATTGCATCTTTACCCAGTGTTACATCTTAACAACCTGTCCATAATTAAATCCACTGGTGCTAGCCTAGGAACATCCAACCAAGGAGACCATAATTTTTCCTACTTATTCGGGCATCCTTTTTTTCTGATATACTGTACATATTTCTCCAATCTAAAAGTACTGCCAACATTCTTAATCCATTCCTCTAACATGGGTGAATCCTCTGACTTCCAGTGTAGAAGTATTAATTTGCGAGCCTGAAACAAGGCTCTTCCTATTACCTCTCTAGTAAAGTTCTTCAAGTCAAATTGGTCCAGCATACTAAGTATAAAACATTGGGGTCTAGGGCAAAGGGAAACCTGAAACACTGAATTCAGTTTGTCAACCCCCCCCCCCCCATCCAATAAGGATGTAATTTTGGTTAACAAGAATATCCATGATCCCGTTTGCATCTGGTACATAAGGGTGTTGGCAAAATACCCATTTTATGAAGTCTGTGAAGAGTAAAATATACCCGCAAAAGGGCGTGCAATTTGATCAACCTCTATGTCACATTTAAAGAGCATGTCACTACTGATTGGCATGCCTCCTCCCATTGGTTGTGTAGTGGCTAAATATCAATAAATGCACTTATCAGGCCACTCAAAATCTAAAGATAATCTTACAAGATAATTTAGACAGAGACAATTGAGTACTGTCCGTGATACTTTTTTTATTTGCACTAACACACAATATTTCAGGACAAGCTTTCGGGGTATGTCCCCTTCATCAAGATACAAGTAGTACTGATCCACAAAATGTTAGCAGCATGGTAAAGAAACACAAAATCTCTGAGCCAAAGGAAAAAAAAAAAAAAAAAAGTAAAACCAAACAAACATAAGTTTAACTGGCATGGTAATAAAACTAGCTTGATTAGTGAGATAAGAACATCGCAAGTGCACTAATACGGCTACAATTACCTCAAGCAAGATAATTTAGCAGATGAGAAAATCATTTTAGATGTTAAATGCTAGGAGGATATGAATATCACCAACTATTTAGACCATTCAATATTGTCCATTCAGTCAATTTAAAATGGAAGAATTCCTCATTCTTCTCTCTCCCAAGGTCAAACTGCACCATTGTAATTTTGTAGCAAAACACACCGCAGGAGGCTGTAGTCAAAAACTACATAGGAACCAGGACTGAAATATCTGTGTCATTTTTAGGTCAGCATCTCCATCCAGGACATATATGTTGACCCTGAATGGTCACTGAACAAAGATAGCTCAGTCCTTCTGGACAGACAAGCAGATGAATGCATTGTCCGAAGGAAAACTGTGATGTGTGGGAGGTAAAAACAGAGCATACAGAAAGTTTTAAGACAGCTGATTGATAAAGAATTTAAACACTCTCCTTATCTCTACTACTAAGCCCAACTGGGTAAAACATTAGAGGGATTAGTCTCTTTGCAAGGATTCCGACATGCACAGGTTTATACACACGGGTTAAATGTCGAGTGACATTGGTCGGTTCAATAAAAACCTTCCGACGTTCGGCCCATGTGTATGGCAGCCAGTCTGAATGGCCATCTACAGGCACGGGGGGGCTGCACCCCTGTCAGAAGACAATTGCACAGCGGGGGAGATCCCTGTACTAATATCAGATTGTTTCAGGTTTTGGATTGAACGAAAAAAAAATCATGGTGTGTACTAGGCTTTACACATACAGTAAACAGTACTTAACCAGTTCCCTACCGGCGCATAGTAACATGACGCCAGCAGGAACACTCCATCCCTCCGGGTGGGCGTCATATGACGTCTGCCTGTTTTTGCCGCTACTGCGTGCACAGCTGGTCACATGAGAGGTCTCTGTGCACGCCGATTGTGCGCGCCCTCAGGGGCGAGCAGTGTGGCGATCGGAGCCCATTAGAGTACCATTGGAACGTTTGCTTTCCAAAATGGGGCCATTTTGTGGGTAATTTCATTGTCCTGGTGCTCCAGGGCCTTTAAAAGTTTGTTAGGTCGTTAGGAAATTATATGTGTAATTTAGGCTCCTAGAACACCTGACGGTGCTCCTTGCATGTTGGGCCTCTGTATGTGGCCAGGCTGTGTAAAAGTCTCACACATGTTGTATTGCCACACTCAGGAGAAGTAGCAGAATGTATTTTGAGGTGTAATTGCAAGTATGCATATACTGTAGGTGAGAGAAATAACTTCTTATTATGACAATTGTGTGTAAAAAAAAATATATATATATTTCTTAATTTTCCCAAGACCTGTGGAAAAAAATTACAACTTCAAAAAACTCACCATTCCTCTTACTAAAAACCCTGGAATGTCTACTTTGCAAAAAAGGGGTCATTTGAGGGGTATCTTTACTGTCCTGACATTTAGGGGCCTCAAGAAATGAGATAGGCCGTCGGTACATCAGGTGTGATTAGGTGTGATCAATTTTCAATGATTGGCACCATAGTTTGTAGACTCTATAACTTTCACACAGACTAAATAATATCCACTAATTTGGGTTATTTTTACCAAAGATATGTAGAGTATAAATTTTGGCCCAAAGTTATGAAAAAAAATTACTTATTTGCAAAATTTTCTAATAGAAACTAAAACAAAATGTATATATATTTTTTAAATTTTCGCTCTTTTTTCACTTATATCACAAAAAAAAAAAAACCCCAGTGGTGATTAAATACTACCAAAAGAAAGCTATACTAGTGTGAAATTTTTTTAATTTGATTGGGTACAGCGTTGCATGACTGAGTTATTATCATTCAAAGTGTGACAGCACTGAAAGCTGAAAATTGGTCTGGGCAGGAAGGGGGTGAAAGGGCCCTGTATTAAAGTGGTTAATATGAATGCACTGCCCATGGAAATATATATCTGATGCTAGGTCCCATTTATGTGCAACATTTGTTTGTTTGAACAGAGTATGCATTTGGTATAGCCCTTAAAGTAAAAGTAGAATCCTCCTATGACCTTCAGCCACTGGTTTGGGCATAGTCCTATAACTATCACAATGTAGTTGACCTTTAGTGAACCGTTTTATCTGAACAAAACAGGAAGTTTGGTTTAAAACTTGGCTCTGTGATAGGAATATCTGGGCACTAATTTCTACCTTTATTTGTCCACTTGTGATTATTAGTTGCTCTTTTACAAGAAGTAACCAGTATTTTAAAAAAAAGTGTCGTATTTAGTGTCGGTTCACATTTCTGCGATGACAGAGATCGCATGTAATTCAGAGCACACTGCTCCTAAAATTACATGCGATCTCTGTTCAGTGCAAATTCAGCCATACAGTTTGTATGGCTGAATTCGCACCGCAATCGCACCAAACATGCACAGGACCCTTTTTTGGTCCGCAGCAGAATCGGATCGCATGGTGGTTCACACTAGTGCGATCCAATTCTGTCCGAACTTTCAGATCGCACTGCGATATGTGATCTGATGTGGGGGTGTCGTTAACCTTTAATTGACACCCCCAGCGTATCGCATATGGCAGTGTGAACTGCCAGGGGTGCGGATGCGATGCGGGAATGCGCTGTATATTCGCAGCGTTCCCGCATCGCAGAAGTGTGAACCAGCACTTACAGTATGTATATAAAATCCTTTTTTTACTATGTTCAGGACTAACAAGATAAATGTTATTCTTTTTTTGGAAAATATCTTTTGTTTAAGCATGAATTAAATATCAGAACAGAAGTGCACATTTTATATTTGGGACGTCCAGCCAGTAAATTGTCCACTTTTTTACTATTTTACGTATAATGCCAACAATTTACGCAGCACTTTACATATTGTACATTCACATCAGTTCCCTGCCCTAAAGGAGCGTAGAAGGTCATGCAAGTATGTACTAGGGCGAATTCTGACAGAGGCCAATTAACCTACCAGCATGTCTTCAAAGTGTTGGAGGAAACTGAAGCAAACACAGGGAAAAAACATTTAAACTACACTCAGATAGAGTCTGTGTTGGGATTCGAACCAAGAACCCTAGAGCTGCACTTTTGTGTTCATTTATTTTTTACTTCTGATGAAGCATTTCTTATTTTTCCTTAATACTTCTGTTAAACCTACTACTATTCTATGAACAGCCTAAAATTTGATCTCCTGTTGCTGAACTCTTTATAACAATCTCCTCTTTACATAGATGGATTATGATTAAGGCCCCTTTCATACTTGTCTGACTTGTCCTGCGACTTGGGACTGCAAATTCGTATGACAAGCCATACCCCAGGATTTCCAATGAGTACCATTCATCAGACATGGGAGTAAGTCACACATGTGCAAGTAACAAGCAAGTCTCAAGTCTTAACCTTCAAGTCTCAAGCAAGTCCCAAGTTACTGTGGCGAAAAGCAAGCAAGTCAAGTCCCTGCTATAAGTCAAGCAAGTCAAGTCAAGTCATTTATTTTGGTCAAGTCACAAATCAAGTCAAAATACTGATCTACCCCAATTTTCACATTTAAATCAGTTAAAAGTCAGTGGTCAGGAAAGGTTTTGTTTTATTTCCAACATTAACAAACCTGCTTATTAAACAGCCAGTGTCCTAAAAATCAGAACACACTGAGGTGTTTTAAGTGACTGTGGTGTCAGAAAAATAACAGGCACATTAATTTTGCTTTAAAAATACAAAGAAAATACAAATATTTAATAACCTAAAAAAGTAAAGTCATTTCGAGTAATTTGTCTCAAGTCAAAGTCAAGTCTCAAGTCATGAATACCAAGTCAAAGTCAAGTCGAGTATTTTATTAATTTTAGTCAAGCAAGTCTCAAGTCCACAAACTGGTGACTTAAGTCTGACTTAAGTCAAGTCATGTGACTCGAGTCCCCCACCTCTGCCATTCATGTCTGTGACTTCAAAGTAGTCCCTGCACTACATTGGTCTGACTTTGATGCGACTTGAGGTCCATAGACCTCAAGATTGAACAGGCATTGCTTCAAGCCGAATCAAAGTTGTGTCAAAGTCGCGTCAGGTTGCATACGTGTGAAAGGGACCTCAGGGAAATCTTTATTAGGCCCCTCTCACACGGGCGGTGCGCCCGACGGACTCTGTTTTGCTCAGCAGGGATCGATCTGCCGATCCCCGCTGAGCAGGCGGATGACAGCTCCGTACCGCTCTGTGTGCAGAGACGGAGATGTCAGATCCCTGCTGTCCTCTATGGGAGATCGCATGAGAACGGACCGCCTGTCCATTTTCATCTGATCCTATCCGATCCGATCCGATCCTACAGACAAATGGAAAATAGGGTTTCCATCCATCCGGATTTCACAGACAGGATCGGATCGGATAGCAGCGGGTGTCAGCGGAGATGTCTCCGCTGACATCCGCTGCTCCATAGGGGTGTGTGGAGCATCCGATCAGAAAAACTGACAGGCGGACCAGATCGGAATGCCCGTGTGAAAGGGGCCTTAAGGACTGCTTAACATTTACATTTAAAAGCCCAGTATCCTGTAGAAGGTGCAGTGGAAGCACCATGTATTAAATGTTAACTTGAAAAATAAAGATTATGTGTTAAGCTGAGTAACAAGTTGTTTATAAAAACTCTATGCATTAAGGCTAAGTTCACATGTAGGCATTTTGGGGGCGTTTTTGGGGAGTTTTTCTGCTCTAGGATCAGCTCAAAAAACGCCCAACAAGACAAATCCTATTCATTTCAATGGCCCCTGTTCACATCTGAGCGTTTTGACGTTTTAATCAAAACGCCCAACACTCAAAAAGGTACATGAGCTTCTTTTTGGGCAGATAACAGGCGTTTTTATTTTTTTCCATTGGATACTTATCAACCTAAAAATGCATGGACAAAAACGCCTGTAAAATGCCTGCAAAAACTCCCATAAAAACGCCTGAAAAAACGCCTAAAAAACGCCTGTAAATAGCAACGCCAAGATGTGAACATAGCCTAAAGGGTTAAAAGTCAAATTCTCATAAAACTAAGCGATTCCGTGGAGGTGACAGTCTAATACATCAATGCCTAAGAACTTGGACAAGTGATGCCTTTTGTCATAATGTCAGCACAAAATCAGGGAGGGGAAGGTCAAAGACACTGTTAATACACAGAAGAAAAGTTCTATACTCGGAGAATGTTCCTCTATCACTGATAATCTTAAAGGAGTGCTAAAGTCACATTCATTATGTTAGGTATCAAAATCTACCCTAACTGCAACATGTGGCATAGACTTGGATAACTGACTCAAAACACTGCATTGTTAAAATATTTTTGCTGCTTTGAACATGCATGCATATCCTCAGTTCATCTCTTTAGGTGGAGATGATATTTTTTTTGTATTTTTGGCTTTTCATAACAGTCAACTGGGGTAGAGGGGTGGGAAGCTGAGTGATACATTAACTCCTTGCTACTTGCAAAACTACAGCTCACAAGGTTCCTTGTAGTGCTCTAACTAATGCTGTGTTCTGCTTGAGCCACAGTCAAAGAACACATCCCCAGGCACCCTCTAGATGTCTAGGGAGGGAGATGGCCACTGCATGATGTAGACCAGGGGTCAGCAACCAGTTGATCGCGATCTACCCCTCAATCGTGAATAGGTGATAGGTAGATCATGTCTCTTTCTTGCCAACCCCTGGACTTCTCCCACATGTTCAGAGCAGCAAAGGGAAGATAGAACTTAGAAAGCTGTGTTGTTGACAAGCAGAAGGAAGGGGAATCTGAACAGGAGGGGTGGCAGGGGCAGCATTTACTGGAACTGATCCCCTGTAGTTCCCCCTGCAGCATCTGAAAGCCAGCTTTTTCTCCCCACACTCCTGCCGTCTTTCAGCTGTTGCAGGGGCAAAATAAAGGGGATTATTTCCAGTAAAAACTGTTCCTGCTGCCCCCCTGTGGGATACCCTGGTGCCCCCTCCCTTACAGAACTGCCTGCTTCCTCTAGTCCCCCTCCTGCCAGCTTCTGTGGTGATCTTTTCAGGCACGGGAAAGGGCCAGTAAATAGGTTGTTTACCAGTACCTTCCTTTTCTAAATGAACACAATAAGTGATTGGTATATTTACTATGCTTCAGCTTGTGAATGAGCAGGGAGATTGTGCAGAGCTCTTCCTGTTCATTCATACTGTGCAGCTGATTCTGCAGAGATGAGAATTGAGGAAACGGTCCTCATTTTCCTTTCTCCTTCTCAAAAGTGAGACATCAGGGGTCTGTTTAGACCCCTGATATTTCATGAAATACAGGGCTGTTAAAAAATTTGTAAAACATAATAAAAAAATTAATTTGAAAAAAAATAATAAAAAGATAAAATAATAAAAAGAAAAAACTACTGACACGGTCCACTGGCCTACTGACACCAACCTCGGCGGGGGAGCATTGGGGGTGGGCTGGGGAAGGCAATGATTATTGCTAGCGGCTATAGCAGCCGCTAGCGATAATAGCAAGAGAATCTGTCAGGCTGGTTGTACCTAAGTTGATCAGTTGATCAACTTGGTACACTCAGCCTGCTCCAAAGTTCGAACCGTGTATTGCTGGCCTAAATGTACATACAATTTTAATGAAACAGGATAAAACAAATAAGACCTAATTTTTTGATATGCTTTAAAGTGTTAATAAAGGCTCCTTATTTTTTTTTTTTTACCTAGAATAAAAAAGTGGTTTATTTAAGGATATTGCACAGAGCGGCCTCTTAACTCCTTTTCTGGGGTCCCCTGCTGGTGCTGTCTGTTCTTCCTCTTCTCGGTATGCCCCCATAGCAAGCTGTGTGCTATGGGGGCACACATATGCACTGCCATGCCCTCCTCTTTCTCCTTACTGGATTTAACTGACAGTAGCAGCACTGCTAGATCGAGTGAAAGCTCAGGTAAGTATTTGGGGAAAGGAACAGAATGTGGAAGGTTTCTTACCCTATTGCAGATAATGCATTAGGTAAAAAAAAACCCTTTGACTTGGCAAACAAAGATAGCGGAGTCATCACAGAAAAACTGCTGCTCGCCTTGGATTTTAACGGCTCTTTACTTAAGACAAGTGAAGACAGGAGATCCAGGTGCACATTAAGAACCATTGCATTTAGTGTGTTACTATACTATACTATGTCTATAATCCATTTCTATCCAATTGTTTCATAAAATATATGACAGTGGAAGAATGGACTAAGTACGGATCATTTACCCGAAGTCTAAAGCTGTAAAAGAGCTCTTCAAAACCTCTACATCTTTATATTATTGCGGGGTAATGGAGTATGACATCTGAAATTTACCCTACATCTTACAAAAGAGATCATGTACGAACATCTATTCTTCATTCATTACTCCTTAAAATATATTAGGAGAGATTGTAGATTTTGTCAGCAGTGAAGCTGATTTTCTGCTGAAATTTTACAACCAGGGGCAGATTATATATTTATTTACCAGCAGAAGTCCTCTATAATGAACAGTTTATTTCAGGAGATGAACAAACATGCTGTCAAATTAGGAGAGTAAAAATATTTAGCACTTTCAAGTTTCCTTCTGTTTGCTTTGTCTTTTGGTTGCTTAGAAAGAATGAGCTACAATGCGCTGAATGATAATGACAATGGAAACATCTTCTAGTCATTATAAACCCAGACTGCTAAAATGAACTTATGTGGTAAAATGTCTTATCCACATACCAGAAGAACAATGTTACAGTGATACAGTACAGATTGGGTTTGTAAAGGTTATTTTTGTGTGCAGAGATTGCTGTACCAATAGCTCACTGTAATCAGTGTTGTGTTAGATAAATGTAGTTGTGCTCACTGTAATCAGTGTGGTGTTAGGCAAATTTAGTTGTGCTCACTGTAATCAGTGCAGCTGCATGTGATTAGTTAAGTCTGCTCAGTGTTTCAGCTGCTGCTAGTTTTGACTGTTTCCTCTGCTTTCCAGACAACTGGAGAACTCTCTGGAACCTAGGTGTGAAGCAATCCAAATAGCAGCATCAATACTTATACAGCCCTGGCAAATCCCAGGGAGGATGGCTCTAAAGCTACTGTCTGTTTAAATACTCTGTGACACAGACGTTCTGGGTCTTTGCCTGCAGCGGGGAAGTCCAGCCTGGGGGGATTGCTGCACTCCAGGTCAGCGATGCCATACGCTTGCTGTTCTCAAGGCCTTAGGTGGGTGACCTGAGGGCCTGGATGTTGAAGCTACAGAGAGCTGACTGAGGAGCTATCATCTGAAGATCTAGTATGGTATCACATAAGAAAAGTGTTGCATGGATGTTGGAAGGAGGCAGCCAACTGCCCCTGGAGATTTTGTGAGTACAGACTGCTGTGAGAGATCTTAGAGACTTGTTGGCTGCTGCATCCCCTCTTGTGCTTGAGAGTCAGCTGTGTGTTTGACCAAAGGGGACATTGGGGACATTGGCTGGTGTCCCGAAGAGCTTAGTCTATCCTATTCCTTGTGAAGGGACTCTGCTCTTATTGCTCTAAAGGAAGAAGCTTGTGTGTTTTAATTGCTTCTTCTACACAAGAGCTTCTAGTTCTTTATGAAGGAACACTGCTGTGGGGGCTCTAAAGAAGAAGGTTTTACACTTTTAACTGCTCTTACTACAAAGCCAAGTCTTCAGTTTGATATCGCAAGGACTTCTGCTTCAGCTTTTTAGAAAGGAGTTTACTGTATTCAACATGTACATTGTTCTCTTTTTGGTGTATCCCACTCAACTCCCTCAACCCTATCCCAGTTACTCCAAAAAAAAAAAACAAAAAGAACACCACTAGGCAAAGAGTGACTGTGAATGTGTGACTGGCTGTGGGGCAATCTATTGGGAAAAGAACCTAGGCAATTTCCAGAGACTCCTTTGGGAATAGTGCTACATATGCCTTTCAGCCACATAAAAAGACCCCCCCCCCCCCCAATGATTGGTACATATGTAGTAGCCCTACCAAATAAACAAACCCCCTAAATGGCATGCTTTGGGGTGTATTTTTCCAGTCAAATTTCATAAAATCTCACTATATGTTTGGTATGTGTTCCTTAAAAAACTGAGATAATGCCCCATATAATGAGAATAGGAGAAATCTCCATCCATAGGGTCCTTGTGAATATCTGACCCTTTCTTTAAAAAATGTGGAGACTGGCTCGGGCTTGGAAGTCCCCCTCGGTCTCAATGGGGGCGACCAAACGCAAAATCTCTTGGATCATGACCCAGGAGAAGATGGTCAGCATCTTCCGTGACAAGCAAGCGGAATTTGAAGCAGTATGGGAACCCTGGCGTCTGTACATCTCACCTCCCTCATCCTAATTGTCTGTGTTTTGTATTTTCTCCACCCGATCCCTTCTTGCATCCACTCCAGCATCTCCATCCTTTCTCCTATGCCCTTTCTCTTCTTGTTTTCTTTCCTTCTTTTCCTTTCCTTTTCTTCCTTTCGGATATTCCATACTTCCTCCTTTCTTGTGGCTTATAGGGTATCTACCTCTCTCAGGACCTATATCTTCAGAGGGTGATTATATGCAACCCCAGTTCATAAGATTCAGGGGGGGGGGGGGTTCCCCTTCCTGGTTTACAGAGGGCGTTTGTAACTTACATGGAGGTCCACGGTTATATTTTTCTGTGCTTTGCTTGCGGGCTGGGATTCTGTTCTGATCCTCAGACGTTTTAGTAATACTGTTTTAGTAACCATGCCTATCTCGTATTGCATTGTTGCCATTGTTTTCATTACAAAGTCCCTTCCCGAGTGGGCTCTTTATATGATACATTGTATACCTTTCTTATGCAATATTTCCTGAGATTGTATGTTATTAATCTACATATGTCTTACAAAATAAAAAACTTTTGCAAGTAAGATAAAGTCTTATGGACACTATGTTATGCACCCACACATTACCCTGGTTGAGCCATTACTGTGAAAAATCATACTGTGTTTTGGGCTTTCTGCAGGGTATGCATGCTCTTTTCCACCCTGAAATAGTTTTGTTTCTAACTTTGCACCTGTTTAATAAACTGTTGGATAAAGCTTCTCTTTTCTCTCTCTCTGTAGAGTAAGCGGAAGATTCAGCCAATTACCTATTCTGTTAAATTATTAATCATCATAATCTGGGATAGGGAAGGTTGACTTGTGTGGTTGGGAGGAGTATAGAACCCAGTGCCTCGTATTTGATGCTGCTCTGGTTTAGCTGATCGACATAACTAAGCAAACTGGTACAAAAACAACTTAGTCAGTCCATTTAGACTGCGCAAAGCGTGGACAACTATTCCCACTATGTTCACATAATAATGACACACACAAAGGTCATTTAGTCAACATAGACTGAGCATCTTTTTTAACAAATGTCATGCTTCTGTCATTGTAAATCCCAGAGGGTAACTGGCCCTGTAGTTTTCTATTTGCATCAAATTTGGTGAGCATTGTGATTTAAAATAAATTACCTCCTGTTTAATTTCTAGCAGAAAAGAAAAGACTTTGAGTTAAGTGTAGCATTTGGATTTGAGAGGAATAGCCTCTAATTGATTGGGGTATATTAAAAAAAGGCAGTGGGTCCTTTGTTCCTTTTGGCTAGCTGTTTGTCCGGTAGACTAACTATTTATGAAAGTAAATTCCTGGGGGTGGGGAGGGTGAATGTCATGTGTGGCAGATTCTCCACAAGAATGAATGTTTAAGTGTAGGTTTTGGAAAGAGCAGAGAAGAGGTAAACCCCGTTAGGTATTTTTTCTTCTTTCTGTGCACTACTGGGGATATCCCCTTCACTTACTGTCCCAGAGGTGCAACAGGAATTTACAGGAACTGCCAAGTTGAGGGGCATTCCCCCTTTTAGAGATTTTCCCAATTGGAAAAATGTCCCCTGATGTTCTTTCTCTGTGACAATGGTAACCAGTAATGGATGAGGATAGTGAAAGAAATAGCACAGGCTCAAAAGGTTACCCTGTTGTTATTACTTAATAGGGTTAAACTTGTTATTATCTTAAAGTACTGACGTTGATGTAAATAATCTGGTTCCCAGGCAGGAAGTTTCTACAAATCAGAGGATGTCCATGGTCTCCTTGGCTTGTAGTGTAATTTAACAAAAATGGAAACCTAAGCACCACACCACTACTAAGATGTCGAGATCGGACTTTGTTCCTATAAACGTCAGGGGACAATCCAAAGAGTATCCAATGCATTTCAGGGGAGGGAGGGTCCAAAAATGCCTTTCATCAAGACTTGATTAAACACAATGTGAATAGATAAGAAGTAAACTGGACCTTTATTATTGTGTTGGAAGGAAAGGATGAAAGCAGGACAAGTGCTAGGTATTGTCACCCGACTTTTATTGGAACAAAAATGTATTTAGACCTCTTAGCAGTTGTACGGTGCTTCAATTTCCATTTTTGCTACATCCTTTGCAATGGGGACTGTAGAAAAAAAAGGTGATGCCTAGAGATACACTTTAAATTTGTGTTTAAATCGTTAATATGTACACTGTTCAAAAAAATTAAAGGAACACTTTGAAAACACAACAGATCTCATGGTGGAAAAATGTCATATCTATACTGATATGGACTGGGTAATGTGTTAGGAACAAAAGGATGGCACATCATTTGATGGAAAAGAAAATTATCCTACAGAGAGCTGAATTCAAAGACACCCCGAAAATCAAAGGGAAAAAATTATGCAGCAGGCTAGTCCATTTAGCTAAAATTTCATTACAGCAACTCAAAATGGTATTCAGTAGTTTGTATGGCCCCACCCCCACGCTAGTATGCATGCCTGACAACTTCGGGGCATGCTCCTAATGAGATACAATGTTCTATCATTCCGATACAGTGGAATTAATGTATCATAGCTTTCTTGAGGGATATTGTGAACAAATATTACTGACCCGTTTGAAGCAATCAAAACCACATTCTCAGTGTCCACCAAGTAGTTGTTCATCATTTTCTCGGTCACCCTGTGCCCTAATAGACACAGGCTGAATTACACATAAGAGGGGCCCATGGAGCCAAGAGAGGGATTTCTCAACCTCTCCAAAGCAAGCTGGGTTCCACGGGCCCCCCAAACCAAAGTGACTCCCGCCACAATAATGTTCTCCACGGCTTCTCCAGACCCTTTCACGTCGGTCACATGTGCTCAGGGTGAACCTGCTCTAATCTGTGAAAAGCACAGGGCACCAGTGGTGGACCTGCAAATTCTAGTGTTCAATGGCAAATGCCAATCGAGCACCACAGTGCCGAGCAGTGAGCACAGGGCCCACTAGAGGATGTCAGGCCCTCAGGCCATCCTCAGAAGTCTGTTTATAACTGTTTGGTCAGAGACATTCACACCAGTTGCTTGCTGGAGGTCATTTATAGGGCTCTGGCAGTGCTCACCCTGTTCCTCCTAGATCAAAGGAGCAGATACCAGTCCTGCTGATGGGTTAAGGACCTTCTATGGCCCTTTCCAGCTCTCCTAGAGTTACTGCCAGTCTTCTGGAATATCCTCCATGCTCTTGAGACTGTGCTGGGAGATACACCAAACCCTCACAACGGCACGTAGTGATGTGCCATCCTTGAGGAATTTGACTGCCTGTGCAACCTCTATAGGGTCCAGGTATCGCCTAATGTTACCAGGAGTGACACTAACCCTAGTCAAATGCAAAACTAGTGAAAAACAGCCAGAACAGATGAGTAGGGAAAAAATGCCAGTGGCCATTACCTGCAAAACCATTCTTGTTTTGGAGGTCTTCTCATTCTTGCCCATCTAGTGCACCTTTTAATTTTATAAACACCAAAGCAGCTGAAACTGATTAACAACCCCCTCTACTATTTAACTGACCAGATCAATATCCCAGGCGTTTTATAGACCTAATGCTATACTCTGATTAAAAAATGTTCCTTAAATTTTTTTGAGCAGTGTATATTTCTTGCCCGAATCCCAAAGACTCATAGTACAGCAGGTTTACCTAAGGTTAACATTTGCATAGACAGTACTACCATATAATTTACAGATATTATTTTCTCAATAAAAACAATCTCAAAGTAATCTCCCATCAGTTTTTCAACTGTAGGAAAACAGCGGTAAAACAACAGATGGTAGAGAAAAAGAGATACAGTCATAGCTTGTAGACTATGGGTTGCAGAAGCACAGCGGCATGCTTCTTTCCCCCACTGTGTACACACTTAAGTTTCCGTATATATTACATCTTAGGTTTTGTGCAGCTCCTGAGCGCGAGAACATAATAATAACCTTACATTACTTTCAAAATAACACAGTGAAACAGAGACAGAACATTTTTCAAGAGATGCGTTTAGCACCGGGAATTTACAAGCTCTATATTGGTGGCAGTGCTCACTTATAAAATGTTTACAATGCAGTAATCTAGGATGAGTTTGGTGCACATACAGATGGTAGTTTTTGTGCAATGGTTTCTGCTAGCATGTATTTATTTATTTATTCATTACCATTAAAAATGAAGAACCCCAAAAATAGCCGTTATATTCCAACATGTCTATACAGTATGACAAGTACCTGTTGGAAATTCCAAGATCTTCAGGTCTAGGGCACTGAATACTTTTTGCTGATATAAGCATATTACTGAGCCTCAAACTTTTGTCATTATCATTGAAAACTGTCCCTGAGCTCCAATCAAGTGATTTTGCTTAGTCGTCATTCTGCTACAGACAGGAGGAAACATCTCGTCAGTCTACCCCAACCTCCCTCTCCAACTTCCCACCAGAGAACAAACTGTAAGATCGTAACTCTGCTACAAGTCAGAAGGTGATAGTTCACAGCATAGGGCTGATCTGATTCAAACATTTGTAAAAATAGGCAAGAATTGTGCAGGCATAAGGATTTACATGTTTACATAAATGTGTCATCCCAAAACCATCATCTCATTCCATGAAGTGGGTTCTGACCCTGGATAATGCCTGAGCAAGGATGGTGCTGCACTTCTTGAGATAAAAGCAGACAAAGGTGTTGTCAGGAGTGTTGTGATTAAAAGGTATATCAAAAGTTAAAGGAGAATTATGGGAAAAACTTTTTTTTTTTTCATTTTGGATAGAACAAAGGAAGGGTTATAACCACTGTCATGTTTTTTTTTTTTTTTTAGCCATCTGTGTCCCATTGGGGAGATTTTCCTTCACTTTCTGTCCCACAGCTGAAAAGAAAGTGAAAGGAAATCCCTGCAAATTAAGGGAATTTCTTGGGGACCCTCCAGGTTACCAGAACCAGGGTCCCCATTGGAAGATTTCCCCTCTATTACTTGGGATTTCCGTTTACTTTCAATGATAATGGTAAACAGGACAAATAAAGAGGGGGCACAGGCAGCACGACTGACAGGGGTTCTAATCCCTCTAAACTCTATCTAAAACTAAAACGTATACTTTAAGTATCAGCAATCAGCTTTTATTAAATAAAGGTGGATATATCCCCCTGAGGAAGACACGTGATCCCTGTGTCGTCACGCGTAGGGGAGGGGACAGGACGGACGGAGTGATACACTATTGTCTAGGTGAGGCTGTCAGCTATCGGTACACGCTGTGGAGACCAGCGGCGCTGTGCTGCGCTGTGCAGTCTCTCCCACTATACCACCACAATTTCCACCATTTACTTGATGCTATTGTCCAAGTGCATGTGTTGCACCTACAAATGTGAGTGAGATTTATCCACCTTTATTTAATAAAAGCTGATTGTTTAAGGATTTCATACACTATCGCAAGTCTTTTTGTTTGCATATATACTGCATTGATTGACGCTGCAACTCCTGTGAATGAGAGGAGCCCTGAAGGATATGGATGGATGATCTTTTTGGGATAACAATCTATGCGCTCTTTTTAAGGATTTGAGGTGAGCACCCATTCACAAGGGGGTGCACGGCTGGCTGTCCACTGTGACACTCTGGTCACTTCTCTCTGGGAACACAAATCACTTTAGGATTGCATTTTGGACTTTGTTTATTGGCTTTTTGCACTTTGCACACTGGACTTTTATATCTATATATTTTTTATTTTCTCTTTTCTATGAGTATTATATTATATTATATTATATTATATTATATTATATTATATTTATAACTTTATTAGCACTATTGGCACTTTAATATTATGTCACATATAAATATTTTGGGTTTTTAATAATTTAAGCACAAATTAATGAATTTAATAATTTTTTATTTGCGCAACACTATATATTTATTTCAATTAAGCACACTATTATGAGAAGTGGAGTGTCTGCGGCAAATAACTGATCGATTTAGAGCCTCAGGGTCGCTCGCAGGACTTATTCCTTATACAGTATATATTCCAGTCGTCAAGGCTAAGAGAGTATTGACATCCTTCCAGAATAGTAGAAGTTACGGACATGTCCACCAGATGTGCAGTGATGAGCCATTATGTAGCCACAGTTCCTCCAGAATTTGGGGGAGTAGGAATGGAATAAGCTCATAATTAAGTTAAATAATTCTTTAATTAATGCAAGAAGTGAATGTCCGATTTCCCATAGCAACCAATTTAATTAATTATAGCCAGGCCAGCACAAGATGAGTTCTAATTGGTTGCTTCAGGAATTAGAACTTTGCTTTTTGCCCATAAATCCCTATAATTTTTTGATGGGACCTTTCACTGTAAAGCTGGCCAGACACTGTTTGAATTTTCTCTGGTTCCCGAAGAACAATTTGCTCACTCCCACCCAACATCATTCGATGGAAACACTGAAGGAGTCGGGTGGAAAACTGTTGGCTGAACAGCTGTCAGAATACAATAGCCCAGCAGGGAAATTAGTCCTTCCTCGCTGTACAGCATTTATTTATTTTTGTTCAGCCCATAGGCTAAATGAAATGAATCTAATGGTGTATGGCCAGCTTTGTGTCAGGCAGATATCGCCAAGAAGAACAGAACTAAGAGTGTCAACAGTCTTGAATTGTACTGCTAGAGAGTTGGGAAACATACAGACCAGGTAAGAACTTTTAACAAGGTAGTACTGTATGTATGGCTGAAATAGAAAGCTGCAGTAAGTGAGAATGATTGCTATGACTTTCACAGAAAAACTAAAATGGCAACTGCCTCGGGGTCTGTAAACACTATACTGCAGCATGACTCCCTGATTAGATGACTGCAAGAAGTCAATCCTTGCTTAAACGTTCTGCAGCTAAAAAGGATTGTAACACATGCTGAGAAAACAAGGGAAAATAAACTGTATATATTTGATTTGATCTGAGTTAAACCATGAACTGTATCACGTTCAAAGACCAAACACATTGATTGGAAAGTCCTTACTCATAGCTGAAGAAGACAGGTTGTCTATCCTGTATATGAAACTGCAAAACTGTAATTGCTGCCTGCTGTTATCTACCAGAAATTGAAGGCCACACCTAAACACAATGCCAGTATGCCTCTTAGGTTAGCTATACATGGATCAGTGGCTGATTGCTGGCTGCTCGAAAAAAAAAACTGAACAGATTCCTCCATCAACACAAGCTAGGTGGATAGAGGAATCCTTCACAGTGTTATTGTATCCTGACAGCAGATACTCCTTTATGCTATAATGTGTCTCTCATTCTCTTCTAACAAAGTTGGGAGGTATTATAACTAAGGAGAAGAGGATTTTTTTTGGCAAGGATGGCATAACATAAAAAAACAAAAAAGGTTCAATTTTTATTTTATTTTCATATTAAAGTGGTTCTAAATTCAGAAGGTTTTTTTTTATCTTAATGCATTCTATCAGCCCCCCCCCCCTAATACTTACCTGAGCCCTATCACAAACCAGCAATGTTGCACCAAAGTCTTGGCTGTCTGGTACTTTTGCTCCTCATTGGCTGAGACCGCAGCAGGAGCAACATTGGCTGTAAATTAAAGTCAGCGAGCCAATGAGGAGAGAGAGGGAGCGGGGCCTAGCTACAACTTTATGTCTGAATGGACATACAGAGCAGCGGTGTGGCTTGGGTGCCCCCATAGCAAGCTGCTTGCACTAGGCGGGAGGGAGGGGCCAGGATTGCCGGCGAGGGACTCGAGAAGAGGAGGATCTGGGCTGCTCTGTGCAAAGCCACTGCACAGAGAAGGTAAGTATAACATGCTTGTTATTTTAAAAAATTGACTTTAGTATCACTTTGACTAAAAAGTTTTACCCAGTTGGAGTTCTCTAATTGCACTGATATAGATGTAACACAAATTAGAATTTGTAATAAA
Source organism: Pelophylax lessonae (assembly GCF_965119305.1). NCBI lineage: Eukaryota > Metazoa > Chordata > Amphibia > Anura > Ranidae > Pelophylax > Pelophylax lessonae. The sequence continues at coordinate 532,712,227 of NC_138771.1, read as the reverse complement.
GAATATGTTACTACATTTCATATTTCTGATATGTGTCTGTTGTACTATGTATTTGTGTTAAAAAGTATCATATTCTCTTTGTATTGCATCCTTTGTGTGAAATCCCTGCCAGTCTCTCTGCTTTCCTATTGCCAGCTGACCATGCTAGGCAGGGCCGGACTGGCCTACCGGGATACCGGGAGATTTCCCGGTAGGCTGACTGCCCTGGGGCCGCTTTGAGAGCAGCAGCACTCACAGGGCCCGTCCGCCTGCAAGTTCCGGCCGTCCGCCCGCTCACAAGTTCCGGCCGTCCGCCCGCTCACAAGTTCCGGCCGCCAGCCTGCCCGCCCACAAGTTCCGGCCGCCAGTCCGCCCGCCCACAAGTTCCGGCCGCCAGCCCGCCCGCCCACAAGTCCTGGCCGCCAGCCCGCCCACCTACAAGTTCCAGCCGGCAGCCCGCCCGCCCACAAGTTCCGGCCGCCAGCCCGCCCGCAAGTTCCGGCCACCCGCCCTCCCGCCCACAAGTTCCGGCCGCCTGCAAGTTCCAGCCGCCAGCCCGCCCGCAAGATCCGGCCGCCCACAAGTTCCGGAGGCCAGCCGCCCGCAAGTTCCTTCCGGCCGCCCACAATTCACGGCCGCCCGCCCGTCCGCAAGTTCCGCCTCTGTGTGACTGGGGGAGTGACCAACATGATCTTCATGAGATCCGCAACAATCCTCTTCAGACAGATGGGTAAGGGTTCAGTGGATGGATTTTTTGTTTCTATTTGTCTGGGTGGTTAATATACCTCGTTGGTGTGATGAATGCACAGCCACAGACAAGCCTCCACTTGCATCTCCATCTCATACACATTCACATTAAGAACTTTATAATGAAGATGTTTTTTCCCAGGATCTCTGTAGTGCATTAATGTCCTTAATGTCATTAATGTAAAGTAACCTTCCTAGCTGGGGAAAATCTTTCCACCAGCCCTGGTGGCACCGGTATAGTATATGGCTGCAGCTAGGCTAGGGAAGGCCAGTAGTGACGTAATGGCACTGGGCGGTGTCATTTTTATAGGAAGGCACTAACCTTGGTCGGGGTGGTGGCGCACGCCTTTCTACACCAGGGGCGGGTAAGACTGGACCCCTCCACAGCCTCTGACATCTCCTGTACCATGTCCGCACAGCCATCTCCTGTACCATGTCAGCACAGCCCCTGACCTCTCCTGTACCATGTCCACACAGCCCCTGACATCTCCTGTACCATGTCCGCACAGCCTCTGACATCTCCGTACCATGTCAGCACAGCCCCTGACATCTCCTGTACCATGTCCGCACAGCCCCTGACATCTCCGTACCATGTCAGCACAGCCCCTGACATCTCCTGTACCATGTCCGCACAGCCCCTGACATCTCCGTACCATGTCCGCACAGCCTCTGACATCTCCTGTACCATGTCCGCACAGCCCCTGACATCTCCTGTACCATGTCCGCATAGCCCCTGACATCTCCTGTACCATGTCCGCATAGCCCCTGACATGTCCTGTACCATGTCCGCACATCCTCTGACATCTCCTGTACCATGTCCACACAGCCCCTGACATCTCCTGTACCATGTCTGCACATCCTCTGACATCTCCTGTACCATGTCCGCACAGCCCCTGACATCTCCTGTACCATGTCCGCACAGCCTCTGACATCTCCTGTACCATGTCCGCACAGCCTCTGACATCTCCTGTACCATGTCCGCACATCCTCTGACATCTCCTGTACCATGTCCGCACATCCTCTGACATCTCCTGTACCATGTCCGCACATCCTCTGACATCTCCTGTACCATGTCCGCACATCCTCTGACATCTCCTGTACCATGTCTACAGCATCTGACATCTCCTGTACCATGTCTGCAACCCCTGACATCTCCTGTACCATGTCTGCACAGCCTATGACCATCTCTTGTCTTTTATCATGTCTGCAGTCTCTGAGGGGGAGTCTGGAGAGGAGTCAGGAGTGGGAGTGCCACCGGGGAGAAGACAGATGTATGTGGACTGTGGAGAGAAGACTATAGGATAAACCCAGAGCCAACAAGCTGGAGCAAACTGACTGAGCCCTTCACGGTGCACCTGAGAGGAGGTCAGTGACAGCTCCCTCAGACCAGTCTGAGTAGGGGTCAGTGACGTAAGGGGGAAGTGAATACAGTAATGTAAGGGGGCACTGATATAAAGGCCCCCCTTATATCAGTAACCCCCCTTCTTTCTGTAGAAGGTGGTCTCTGGTCACATTTCCAGGGTTCCTCTTCACATCAGAGTCTGCAGGATTCACCATTACAGTGCAAGGGGGAACTCCGCGGACCCTCATGTAAAGGCAAACTTTGATTATTTTTTATTCTGGTAATATATCACCATCGCAATAAGTGGACTGTTCTTGATAATTGCTCCACTTTTAACTGGAATTTGCTCTTATGTACAGTATGTATGTATGTATGTGTATATATATATATATATATATAACACCCTATGTGATTTCATATCTGTCTTATCTACATATAATACACGCTTCACATGTGCTTTAAAATGCATGGTTTTCCCTTTTAGGAACAGGAAAATGACGCTTTGCTGTTGGGTCAGTATAATAATGCTATGGGGCTGGTATGAAATTATTTCCAGGGCTGGTTTTTATTCCCAGTCCGGCCCTGATGCTAGGCATGAGAGCACATCCACACTAGTCTGGTTGATTTTCTGGCTGTGCTGGGAGTACAGCTTGCCTGGCCTCCAAAAGGTCAGACTTGTTCTAACATGCCTCCCCCCCCCCCCCACTCGCATCTGCACAGCCATTCAGTGGGAAGATCAGTTTACTGCTGTCTCTCCACCCCTGGCTCTCTATTTTGCGTATGCAGCTGAGAACAGAGAATCTATGTTTACCTATAAGAAATAGAAAAAAAAGGTGCATATATACAGTATCTCACAAAAGTGAGTACACCCTTCACATTTTTGTAAATATTTTATTATATATTTTCATGTGACAACACTAAATAAATTAATTACACTTTGCTACAATGTAAAGTAGTGAGTGTACAGCTTGTATAACAGTGTAAATTTGCTGTCCCCTCAAAATAACTCAACACACAGCCATTAATGTATAAACCGCTGGCAACAAAAATGAGTACACCCCTAAGTGAACATTTCCAAATTGGGCCCAATGAGCCATTTTTCCTCCCCGGTTTCATGTGACTCATTAGTATTACAGGGTGTTAGGTGTGAATGGGGAGCAGGCGTGTTAAATTTGCTGTTATCGCTCTCACTCTCTCATACTGGTTACTGGACTTTCAACATGGCACCTCATGGCAAAGAACTCTCTGAGGATCTGAAAAAAAGAATAGTTGTTCTACCTAAAGATGGCCTAGGCTATTAAGAAGATTGCCAAGACCCTAAAACTTAGCTGCAGCACGGTGGCCTAGACCATACAACGTTTAACAGGACAGGTTCCACTCAGAACAGGCTTTGCCATGGTTGACCAAAGAAGTTGAGTGCACATGCTCAGCGTCAAATTCAGAGGTTGTCTTTGGGAAATAGACGTATGAGTGCTGCCAGCATTGCTGTAGAGATTGAAGGGATGGGGGCAGCCTGTCAGTGTTCAGACCATACGCCGCACACTGCATCAAATTGGTCTGCATTGCTGTCCTCCCAGAAGGAAGCCACAAACAGTTTGCTGAAGACAAGCAGACTAAAGACATGGATTACTGAAACAATGTCCTGTTGTCTGACGAGATTGAGATAAACTTATTTGGTACAGATGGTGTCAAGCATGTGTGGCGGCAACCAGGTAAGGAGTACAAAGACAAGTGTGGTAGTGGGAGTGTCATGGTCTGGGGGTGCATGAGTGCTGCCGGCACTGGGAAGCTACAGTTCACTGAGGGAACCATGAATGCCAACATGTACAGTAATACTGAAGCAGAGCATGATCTCCTCCCTTCTGAGACTGGGCCGCAGGGCAGTATTCCAAGATGATAAGGACCCCAAACACACCTCCAAGACGACCACTTAAAGAAGCTGAGGGTAAAGGTCATGGACTGGCCAAGCATCTCTCCAGACCTAAACCCTATTGAGCATCTGTGGGGCATCCTCAAACGGAAGGTGGAGGAGCGTCAGGTCTCTAACACCCACCAGCTCTGTGATGTTATCATGGAGGAGTGGAAGAGGACTCCAGTGTCAACCTGTGAAGCTCTGGTAAACTCCATGCCCAAGAGGGTTAGGGCAGTGCTGGAAAATAATGGTGGCCACACAAAATATTGACACTTTGGGTGCAATTTGGACATTTTTTACTTAGGGGTGTGCTCACTTTTGTTGCCAGTGGTTTAGACATTAATGGCTGTAAGTTTTTTTTTTGAGGAGACAGCAAATTTACACTGTTATACAAGCTGTACACTCACTACTTTACATTGTAGCAAAGTGTCATTTCTTGAGTTTTTTCACATGAAAGGATATAATAACATATTTACAAAAATGTGAGGGGTGTACTCACTTTTGTGAGACACTGTATATATATATATATATATGTATATATATATACACACACAAATGTTTTGCCTTTCATTTCTATTTTAAGCTGAATGGGTTTTTTTACAAGGAAAGGGTACACATGTACTTTAAGAACTAATCTGTGTGCCCTCACAATGCCCCGTTCCATTCTTTACACATTTTGTTATACACTCGGGATATTTTTTTTTATTTTAAGTCCCTTTCATCCTTTTCATAATCAGGATATCCACATTTTGTGGACTCTTTTGTTGATTTTTTTTATAGTCAGGAAATTATTATACGCTTTGTAAAAATATGTACTTGTTTAAAATATATACTTGCTCTCCACACACAAAAGCAAACATTTGCACAGAACACATCAAAGTAAGTGTATCAGTTTATTCTATTTATGTTATAATAAAGAAACAAACCTGTGGCTGTCATTGCTTTGACCTTGTGGGAAAATCTCAGTGTAAGCTTTGTTGGGGAATTGATTACAGTTTAAATACAAAGGGACCTCGGGGTTGTAAAGAATATAGTGAGTACTTACTAACACTTACAGGTATTTATTTATTTATTTATTTATTTCAATATGTGTATTAGTTTTCCACAATACAAAACCAAAATGAATTATTCAACATCTTACATTTTCAATATGAAGCAACCCCCTCCCATCCCAATACCAAATTCCCCCCCCCCCCCAAACTTTCCTTTCTCCTTCTTCCATCTCCAGTCCTCCTTCTCCTTATTCATTTTCTGAGCTCCCATTAACTCCATATATTTTATTGTGCTTTTGTATCCACTCCAACTTTCCCAGGTAGTAGACAATCTTTCAGTCTCTGCCCTTTCGCTACATCGCATATGTTCCATATTATATCTAGTTTCTACTTTTCTCCCCCCACCCCCCCAATCTCTTAATGTAGGACCCTCTTCTTTTTGTCAAAATTGTGGGATTAAACTTTTCGCTGCATTTATTAAGTGTGGAATTATTAAGTTCCTATACTCTTTAATTGGCTTATTTGCATAATGAAATAAACAGGCCCATGGGTCTTCCGTAATTTCTATGTTTGTGCTCTCTTTTATCTATATCAATACTTCACTCCGGTATATCCTATATACTATATATTCCCTGTCCCTGGGGGAAAAAATCTTGTTTCTTTTAGTGGTATTAGTGGTAAATTAAACTTCCAGTTTGATTTTGTGTGAATTATATCCCAGTTTTTCAAAACTACCTGTGTCATTATATGTGCGTTCAAATCAAATTCTGTAAATTGGTGTGGAATTCAAACAGCTTTTCCCAACTGTACACCACTCATTGTTTCCTCTGGTGCTACCCATCTTTTTTCGCTTTTTTCTTTTGTCCACTTAATTACCCGTGAAAGTAAAATTGCCTTGTAGTAATTCTTAACATCTGGTACCGCTGGCCCCCTTTGCGTATTATTTTTACATAGTACTGAAAACTTTATTCTTTGTTTTTTATTTTTCCAAATAAATTTTGATATCAATGTTTTCAAGGTCTTGAAATATGCTTGGGGCAGGGGAATAGGTAACATTTGGAATTTATATAATATTTTAGGTAATAAAACTGTTTTTACCATATTTACCCGCCCTATCAATGAAAGAGGTCTTGTTATTATTCTTTTTATTTTGTTGAGGAATGGAATGTAATTTGCCTGATATAATTTCCCTATGATGATGTCAGCTTTATTCCTAAGTATTTTAATTCTGACTTCCTTCATATAAATGGGAATTCCCATTTTCATTCGTGTTTGTCTTTTTTGCTTATATTAATATTTAATATATCTGATTTTGACAAATTAATTTTTAAATGTGATAATTCTCTATATTCTTTCAACACTTTCATTACATTTGGCAGGGATATCCTTGGATTGGATATATAGAATAGGACATCATCCATGTAAGCTGCTATCTTATGTTCCTCCTCACCAATCCTAATGCCTTTTACATCAATGCAGTTTTTAATTCTTGTTAACAGTGGCTCCAGGGTCAGAACAAATAACAGGGACAAGAGGTGGCATCCCTGTCTAGTTCCATTATGCATTTAGAAAGGTGCAGATGAAGCTCCATTTATCTTTACTGTTGCCGTTGGGTGGTTATACAAGGATTGAATCCATTTGATCATCCTGAGGCCAGTTCCTATCGCTTCTAGTGTATTCATTATGAACCCCGAATCTACCCTCTCAAATGCTTTTTCAGCATCTATAGACAGGAGTAGCATTAGGGGTCCATTTTTGCTGTTCTTATTTATTAGAAGCAGAGTTCTTACTCTATTATCCCTCCCCTCTCTTCCCAGGATAAACCCCACTTGGGCCAATTAGAGGCTACCACAGCGATCAGGTGACCGGGAATCAGGAGTTCAGAGTCCCGGTCATTAGTTCGGGGCCCAGAGGTCTCAGTGAGACCCTGGGCTCTGTGCTGGGAGCTCGCTCTGCAGTGGGCTCCCAGCCCAAAGGGTGATACGCAATTATGTGGCCCCACGGCAAAAAGCCAAGTGCAGTGGGGTTGCATATTTGTTTTGCGTCGGCATCAAGGGGTTAAGGAGGGGTAACTGAAAAGCAGGGACAAAGCACATGAAGAAGACAGCAAAAAAAAGCAGAGATAAAAAATGAAGAAAAGAAAACTAGAGAGAGAGACAGCAGAAGGGGGAGAATAGAAAAAGAACAGAGAATGACAGATAGGAAGGAGAGGGGAGAGATAGGAACAGATAGTGTGGTGGATAGAGAGAAAGCGGAGGAGAGGAAAAGACAGACACCATATTTCGAGTCTTTTATCCAATGACAGACATGTGTACACAATTTCAACAAGCACCGGCAGTGTGTCTTCTACAAAATCCAAGTGTAAAAATGTAGAAAAAAAGAAGCTGACAAAGTGTTAACAAGGATGTGTTTCTCTGATCACCGTAACAAATGAGGTGTGGGATAATTATGTACTGAAAACAAACAGGATGAAAGATTTGTTTTCTGTTTTGCTTGACTGGCTCGCCAATCCCTTGTGTCCAGGGGTTAAACAATCCTCCCTCCAGAGACCAGTTCGTGTAAAAAGACCAATTTCATTAGTTAAAGGGAATAAGTGAGACATAGAACTACAGAGAATATTGTCATAGACAGCCTGTCTTCTCTGCTAATGTAGATGTCCATCTGTGGCTGTGCATACATTGCATTTATGAAACATCTAGGTGGATCATTGTCCTCCAGATATTAGATTATATTTTACAGATGGACTGCATGGACATTTTTGTGAAACTCTAATACAACAGAATAGATCTATGAATTATGCATTTTATGAATAGATGTATAATTTAATATAGTTACTTACAGCTGGTTAGCGCACAGCATCAAACACAATACACTCAACTTTATTCAATAAACTGAGTATTAATTCCTAAACTTGTCAGAAACCTGGGAAGTTCAGACTGAGCATATGATACCAAAAATAAAAAATTATAAGCAGAGAGGTATTACAGTCAGTGCAAACTGCATATCTGAACAGTCAGTAAATCCAAGGGTATGGGTAGGTTAAATTGAAAGCATAACATGACTTTTCCTGCAAAACTTAAGCTTTTCCTTACTTTTAGGCCCACTGAGTATCATTATTATTATACAGTATTTTTTTAAACACCAACAGTTTGCACAGCACTTTACGACATGAGGACAGACAGTACGATTACAATGTAATTTAATACAGGAGGAATCATAGGGCCCTGCTCATTAGGGTTTACAATCTAGGAGATTGGTACTAAAATGTGATGGACAGCCTTACTCATTGGCTATTGAGTTTGAGCTCTTTATAGAGAAAAGACTTTGGGCATTGAAAAGTATTTGGATTTAAAATAAGTCCCCATTGACTTATGTAGCTACAGGCACTGTGGAGCAATTCATCCTCAATGTTTACAGCAGAGGCATTAAAGTGGTTCTCTTGGGAAGCTCAGCTTCTGTGTTTACATTTGAGATTAAAAAGCTGGGAGTCTGCCAAAACACTGCTGGGAGTGGGCACAGGTTGAGCTGAGTAGCTGAGAAATTTTTAAGTAGACTGCAAGGAGCATGCTGTTGGTGTGTTTGGTAATATTATTCCAGTATCAAAAGCAGGGGTCCTCAGAAAACACTGACGAAGGTGAGTGGGGTAAACTAGTTCTCTACAGCAATGCCTAGATGAAAAACAAATGATCTATAATGCTAGTATATGGACTGATGTAACTGCAGAAATATCCATACCCATACCTCAACTTTAAAATGGAAAAAACTGCATTTGGCCACTGGATGTCACTTTGGGGGAGATTTACAAAAACTGGTGCACACACAATCTGGTGCAGCTGTGCATAGTAACCAATCAGCTTTCAGGTTTTATTGTCAAAGCTCAACCACTTGCTGACCAGCCACCGTATTTAGATCGGCTCTGTTATGCAAAACTACCTACCTGTACATCGTTTCGTGTAGCAGTTTGTGGGGCATGCACGCACCTTCGGAGGCTAGAGGGGGAGCCAATCAGTGGGTCCGGCAGGCACGATTTCCGCCAGGCACATGCAATCGCTCCCCATGGAGACAAAATGGCGGTCAGTGGAAGTAAACCCGGCACACCGCTGTTCTGTCAGTGATGAACACAGGGATCCTGTGTTCTTCCTATTTAGGAACACAGGTCTGTGTTCATCCAGTAAGTACATCCCCCACACAGTTAGAAAGCATCCCCTAGGCACACATTTAACCCTTTAATCTCCCCTGGTGTTAACCCCATCCCTGCCAGTGTCATTAGTACACTGTGCGCATATTTTTAGCATTGATTACTGTGGTGATGTCACTGATCCCCTCAAAAGTGTCAAAAGTCGGTTAATGGCCCTGTCACATCCGGTGGGACTGTGCTACTTAAGATGACCGGTGGGATCAAACGCCAGACTCAGCTCCTAGAGGGGGCAACTGCTACATCTATGACGAGGCGGAACAAGGTAAAAGCCGTTTACTCTATATTTGTTGATATTGTGGGTGGAGTGACACAATCCCTGTATAGGGACATATTAATGTATATTTAATTTTGGGTAGGACCTAAAGAGAGATTTCCCTCACAGGCTAAATCTAAACCAGGATGCAGTATGCCTTAATATGGGGTCCCTATATTTGGGGAGTGGGGGCTATTTAGAAGCTTTGCAGAGAAGATTGGGCTTTAGATATTTTATAGGAGCTAATGTCCAAATATTATTTGCTACACGGCCCCCACCTTAAGCTGGTCCCTCCTGTGGGACCCGTATATACTATATATTTTTGTGGTGGGGAAGGTTGTGATTATGGATCAGCTTTCCCCCCATTCGTCTTTTGGGGGGGTGGGGTGCAGAAGGGGGGGGTGTCTTGGATTGTGGTGTATAGGTCTATGGGGTTTGCAAAGTGCTGTCACATTAGGATTAGGGGAAGCTTTGAGAGGGGTTAGTTTTGTTAGATATGAGTGGGAGGAGGGTGTGTGGGGGCGTTATGGGTAATTCTTTTTTTATTTTTATTTTTTTGTATTTCATAGGCCAACCATACATCTTACCATCTTTTCAAATATCTTTTGGGATTTGGGATCCCATTGACATAGATGCATACCCCCAGTGATACAGTTCAAATCGCGTCTTTGCCTCAATTGATGTGTACCCAAACTCGATACAGTGTCATAAGCACTGCCCAGTGTTAATCAAACCCACCCGTCAGTATTGTTGGCACTGCCGGGTGAATACACAATCATCGTCATTTGTTCCCGATGCATGCTGTGCATGCTCCACTAGTTGAGTGATTTCCACATGGTGGAGTTGGTGAGCACAGCTTGTTTGAAGTAAATCTAAATTTGCATATGTAACAGGAGTTCATATGTATAATATGTTTGTTCTCTTCTCTTTTTTTTTGTCCCTCTCTTGTTTGAAGCTTTTAAGACAATCTAGTTAATAGTGAGGGTCCCTGATGAAGCGATATGTGAACAATACATGTTCTGCGAAACGTGTTGGACCTTCAGAATTCCTCCATAATTAGTTGTGCAATTACACTTTTGCTCAATAGCTAGTCGACGTGTTATGTCCATTTTGTATATGTATATTTTTTATTGAGATTTTATTATTATCTGTATAATAAAATTTACCTTTTTTTTTTACAAATTATCAGTTGTTCATGTGCTCCCCCCATTGTGACAACCCCGCATCCTTAAAAGTCAACTTCTATTGGTGGAGGGATTCTCCTCCATCCCTTTTCTTTTCCAGTGCAATAATTAGGATGTGGATGTGAGATGTTGTTCTTAGAACTGGTATATGTTAATTTAAAAGAGTCAAAAGTGGCAGTAAGGTGTCCGATCTGACAGCCGCAATGTTGCAGTCCCACTAAAAATCAATGATCGGGGCCATTACTAGTAAAATAAATAAATAAAAATGACATAAATCTTTCCCCTAGTTTGTAGACGTGATAACTTTTGTGCAAACCAATCAATATACACTTATTGGGATTTTTTTCACCAAAAATATGTAGCAGAATACATATTGGCCTAAACTGATGAAAAAATTAAATTTTTACATTTTTTTATTGGGAATGTTTTATAGCAGACAGTAAAAAATATTGTTTTTTTTTTTTTTCGGAATTGTCGCTCTTTTTTTGTTTATAGCACAAAAAATAAAAACCCGCAGAGGTGATCAAATACCACCAAAAGAAAGCTCCATTTGTGGAAAAAAGGACATCAATTATATTTGAGTACAACGTCGCACATCCGTGCAATTGTCAGGTAAAGTAACGCAGTGCCATATCGCAAAAATTGGCCTGGTCATAAAGGGAGTAAAACCTTCCGGCCCTTAAGTGGTTAATTGAAGAAGCTAAAGTTGGAAACTGATTGCTTACTATGCACAGCTGCACCAGATACTGTTTTAGTAAATCTCCCCCATAGTGTCACAGCAAATTCTTCTGTTTTAAAATGTTGGTTTTAAATCATTAAAAAACAATCGATCAGCAAAGGAAAAAGCTTCATAGTATGTTTTGTCCCTGCTCACATAGAACAAATGTACAAGCATTGGGCAAATTGCTATTTGAGTTTTTCATGTAAATGCACACTATATGTTTACACTCAAGATATACAGTAACATAAGTTTTGCTTCTTTATATTTTACCATAATGACCACTCTCAGCCCAATGTGAAATGAAGACAATAGTGCCAAATTATTTGTAATACAGTAAACCCCCCTCCATTGCGGGGGTTACGTTCCGGACCCAGCCGCGAAAAGTGAAATTCCGCGAAATAGAAAAACCCTATTAAAATGCATTGTAGGCATGATTTTTTTACTGTCACTGTACGTGTAAAAGCATTTTAAGGTCTTTAAACACACTTTTAAAACAATAGAAACCCATTTAAACACATAAAAGATACTTAGAGACAGAGCAAGAGCTATGAAAAACACAAAAATCTTTCATTTTTAATGATTTATATAGTAAAATAACATTACAAAAAAAAACGCGAATTACCGGGACCGCAAAAACTGAACCGCGATGTAGCGGGGGATTACTGTATACAACTTTAAAAAAAAATCAATTGAAAGAGAGTTAGGAGGAATTAGATAGACAATGACACTGTTTTTATTACTGTCTGTGACTTTCTGACTTGGTGACTACTACAAGTTCCATTTTTTTTTTTTTTTTGCCCTACTACCACAGGGACAAGAAGTCAAGGAAAATCTCTCCAGTGGGGTCACTGACTGAAATAAGAACATGAAATCTTACCCACTTTCTCCAAAGCTAAAACACATTCTCTGATGGTAGGCTTTAAAGAGTTACTAAACCCAGGATCCTGCATTTACTATATCTGGTCTTCCATGGTACAAAGAACATGGAAATGCATTTATTTTAGTAAATATAAACTTCTAAATACCTTTTATCCTCAGCAGTATATAGCGGTCTGTCTTGTGACTTCTATTAGTGCCCAGTAGAGCACTGGGTAAAGCTTGTAGGAGGAGTTTTCATTCTTCCCTAACTGTCCTATGCGGCTACAGGATCCCTGACCCTTTGCCTGCACAGTGCTGATTGGCCCTGTGCCGATCACATGCACTCCCCCAATAAAAACAAAAAACTCTCTAGCAATACACACCAAACTGAGCATGTTCAGCTTGCCTCCAAGACTCTGTTCTATCAGGAGATGGGTTGGGGATAGTGGAAGAAGGTGAAGAACAGAAGATACAGGATTAAACAGCCGTTTTTGCACAATGCAGAAGATTAACCCCTCAGGTTCCACAGTGAGTATAACAAGCATGCTTTACTGCATATACAGACTGATTTTACTGTTGTGGGTTTAGTAGCACTTTAAATACAGCACTGCAGTAGCATGCTTGAGAAGGCATCGTATAGAATCACTGTTTTATTTTCAACAAGCAGTTGCCAGGAATCCAGTAAAAAGTACATTATACATGAACACTGACACAGGCAGAGCAGCTCCTGTTCCTAATACAATTTGCTGCTTATTTTTCAGAGACAAACACACTCCTACATGAGGTTCTGCATATACCAGACCAATCTGCACCCTGGTTTTTAAGGAACTACTGTTCCCAGTAACTTCACAGTCACTATATGGGCATAGATCACTCATTTGTGTCTCACAGAGGGCTTAGTTTAGATGTCAGTGTCAGTATAAAACCCTCATATATAATAACTGATGGGCTGATTGATGCTCTTCTTGCTCACTCCAAGAATCAGCTGTAATTTCCAACTGCAACCTACAAAGAAAAAAACAACTAACCTCTCACTGGCTGCTCCCTTAGATTGTGTACCCAAATTATCAACTGCTGCTCTGTGGCCAGCAAAAATGCTACAGGAAAAAGGCACTTCATTGTGTTGGTCATGTACGGTAATTAGCCAACCTCATCACCATACCTGGGAACTCAAAATTCATATTCAGAAATCAAATTCTCAGATTGGTCAGCTTGGGAACAAAGAGCAGGCCATGTTTAGGCCGTAAAAGAATTATTAAACTTTCTGTGGTCTGGTATTTTGGGAATAGCAAAATGAATGTCGTTAAATCCATTAGCTGGTATCTGGCTAGTGAGAACAATATTGGCCTTGTAAATTGGCCTGTCATTAAACCTCATACAGGCACAGGTCGTAGGTGACGCTGTAAAGGCAAAAGGGACCATCCACATTAATAGTCTGAAGGTGCCCTGTTTAAACCATTCAGCTTTCCAATAGTCATATTTCATAACTCATGATATGATAAAATTACAGTAGTAACGTGTCTACACAAATGCACAGGAGAATGACCATCTTAGATTGTTGTCCTGCTAGGCCCCTGGCAGGGATCATATTGGACTGTGTGTGGGGCCCCTGGGAGTGATCATATTGCACGCTGTGTGTGGGGTCCCTGGGAGGTCATATTCCACACTGTGTAAGTATATGCACTTGGGTGCCAGAAACCAGAAAGCAAGCTACTCATTAGGGGGGGAACCTCTGGGTGAGTCTAGGATGGAAAAGGACCTGGGGGTACTGGTAGACAACAGGCTTGGCAGTGGCATGCAATGCCAAGCCGCTGCAAGCAAAGCCAACAGAATACTGGGATGTATAAAAAAGGGGATTCACTCCAGAAATAAAGAGATTATTCTCCCACTCTACAAGACTCTGGTCTGGCCACATCTGGAGTATGCTGTCCAGTTCTGGGCACCGGTCCTCAGGAAGGATGTGCTGGAAATGGAGAAAGTCCAGAGAAGGGCAACAAAAATAATTAGGGGAATGGAGGACATCAGCTATGAGGAAAGACTACAAGCACTGAACTTATTCACTCTGGAGAAGAGACGATTGAGGGGGGATACGATATCAATGTACAAATACTGTACTGGCAACCCTAGCATATTGAAAAACCTATTCAGAGAAAGGGAATACAATAAGACACGTGGCCACTCACTAAAACTAGAGGAAATGCGGTTTAACCTTAAAATACGCAGGGGGTTCTTCACTGTAAGAGCAGTAAGGATGTGCAAATTCTCTTCCGCAAGCAGTCGTATCAGCAGGGAGCATTGATAGTTTCAAAAAACTATTAGATGGGCACCTTAAAGACCACAACATACAGGGGTATACAATGTAAGGTTAACAGCAAACACACACACACATCATAGGTTGGACTGGATGGACTGGTGTCTTTTTTCAACCTCACTAACTATGTAACTATGTAAGTATAAAAAAAAAGATTGTTTTCCTGCTAACTGGATAATCTCTGTGCAGGGCGAAGCTGAGAGTTCCATAATCACACAGTTCTCTGGATGAGTGACTGCAGCATCATTCCTCCTAGCCAAATCAGGGACCAGGACACCTTCCTTCAATGGCAACCTACTGTAGGCACAGGAAAGGAGGAAGAACAGGCCTCATTCTCAGTATGGCTACCCACTGGGGAGCAGGGGAGCATTGCCCTTCTTCTGTCTCTCCTTGTCATGTGACACATATATACACAGAGAAGAAAATGCTGCCTTTGTTCCCAGGTGGGCGCTGTGCTGAGACGGAGGTCTGAATTATGAGTGCACAAAAGGTGAGGGGAGCAACTCAGCAACAGAGCTCCTCCACAAGACCCAATGAGCACCTCAGTCACCTGCACCTCCTTCAGGGCCCTTCAGCCCCCTCCCTCTTCAAGAACCACACAGGAGCCCTTTTGCCAACTGACATTGATGCAGCAATATTTTTTCTTCCCATGACACCACGATGCAGGGGCTTTTTTTCCAATTTAGTGACATTTCTCACTCTTAGCCCAATATTTAACTATGAGACACTATGTGCACTGCTATTAAACTTTTCAGTTTAAAGGATTAGTTCACCTTTACAAAACAACCGCCTAGGCAGGTAAGGGATGTCTGTAGATAAAAATAAAAATGTGCAGCTCTGACTAAAGTTGAATAACGCCCTTGCTATAGGTGTAGGCCATTTCCATACCTCATGAAGCCTGACTAGAATACTTGTTCTTCTATTACATGTTTACACAAATATCTTCGTTATTTGGTTAAGTAGCAGCATTTTTTGTATCTTTTAGTGTGCGGTTAACAACCGACCCCTCCTCAAGCGCAGAGGTATCTTTGCAGTCAGTTGGTGACCAGATATATTTTATACTGACTAGAATACTCCCAGGATGTTTCTAGGACATTGCTAAGTGAGGCCTAGTCATTATTGTTCACCTTCACCATCACAGGTGTGAGCTTTTTCTGTGATTCAAACCCCCTCACTTGCACTTTCTCTACCCTGATGCAGTAGCTCTGAGCTCAGCCGTTTGAGAGCTTGCATCTGTGATGGAGGAGGTGACCAGTAATGACTAGGCCTTACAAAGCACTATGAACCAAAAAGTGCCCTGTAAAAGGTACAGGAAAAAAAGAAGATATAATGGGAAACAAAAATCAATGCAGAGGGGAGTATCGAAAAATATAAAACATTATTGATGCAGCAAGGTGCAGAATGACAAGATATCTGGCTGCAACCCTATAAGTTACTGGTAGTGTATAAAGAAGGTGACACCGTGCACATGGAAAACACACAAAACAAAACAAGATACAATAAATTAAATTGGAATAGACACTACATCCGGACGTCAGGTGCTTCTCGCAATCGGATGGGATTCCAACGACAACGCCGTTTCTGGAATATAAGTCGTTTAATGGAATACCTCCGATGGCAAGCCCCTGGGAGCTCGAGCTGGTGGAGACAAATGGAAAGGCCAGAGGAAAGTGAGCACTATCTAAGCACTATCATAGGAGTATTCCAGTAAGGATTCAGGAGGCATGTAAATGGTCTACACCTATAGCAAGAGTATTATTTAACTTTAGTCAAAGCTGCATAGATTGTTGTTATCTACAGATGCCCACAGGCAGTTTTTTGGTAAAGGTGAACTTACCCTTTAAAGAAATTGTGCCACAAACAATAAGCACTATTTTGGCTCATGCTGAACCCATTACATAATTATTAGCCCTGCCCCCTACACTACCCCCTGCCCCCCCCCCCCCCCCCATTCTCAAGCCCACTGATTTACAAAAGTCCTTAGGCATGTTCATCATCTATCTTATATTATATTTAATTACAGCAAAGCAAAAACGGCATAGGACACTCAGTAAATATAACTTGGTGCACCTTAGAGAAATCTGAGAGGCTTAATTCTTAGTTCAAGCCGCAGACAGCAGTTCTAGTCAGAGAATATTGGAATGTTCCCAGGACAGATGCAGAAGGAAGCATAACAGCTATTAAAATGGAAAACACCATATAAAATGTAGTTCTTTATTTGACTTGTTAAATCTGAGGTTCATAGCGGTTTACAAATAACATCCATTTTGCAGATTTACATAAGCTCCTTTTATAGAGTACCTAGTGCCATTTATTTTATGTCAAAAGCATGCTCTAATTCTAATGTGTAACCCTGGTAAGCAGTTATTACCTCTCACAAAGACCACAATACTCCCACTGAAAGTGCCTTTATCTGCTCTGCTTTCCAGAAGGTGGACGCCATCTTTGTTTAGGCATTAATCAGGGTCCACGTCTACTTCCTGGACTTAGATGCTGGCTCAGAAATGTAAAATCATGCTGCTGCCTGGTCAGTTCTTGGCTGTGTTTACAAATGTGTGACACTGATCAGGAACTGCTGCACACTCTGAGGCTGGGTTCACACTGATGCAAATTGGATGCAGGTTTCCCCACATCCAATTTGCATGACAGGAGAGTGTGAGCGGCTCTCAATGGAGCCAGTTCATGCAGCTCCAGGGTGGGCATGGTCCGCACTGAAAAAAGGTCATGTGAGTCTTCTGGTCTGTTTCAGGTGCAAATTCAGCCAAACATTTGGACCTGATTTGCACCTGAACTGGAGAACAGGGATGCACCGGACCCCTGCTGCGACCTGCAGCCCCAGTTAGTGTGAACCCGGTCTATGGGCTCATGTACACAGGGCAGCTGAAAGCCTATTCTGAACGCTGAAAACTGACAGCTGATAACTGACAGCTGATAACTGACAGTGAAAAACGTTCGTTTTACAGCTTTTGCATACCGAGTTTATGCG
Organism: Pelophylax lessonae; assembly: GCF_965119305.1. Taxonomy (NCBI): domain Eukaryota; kingdom Metazoa; phylum Chordata; class Amphibia; order Anura; family Ranidae; genus Pelophylax; species Pelophylax lessonae. Next base: position 532,694,744 of record NC_138771.1, on the reverse strand, counting down.
AGTTTAGCAGCAGTTATGAGCATTTGAGGTTAGAAGCATTTTTTAACCACTTAACGACTGCCCCGCAGCAGTTTTACTACGGCAGGTTGGCACTGTCCCGCAAAATGACATAACTGTACTTCCCTTCATGGGACCGCTAGTGGGGACGCGTGCACCCATTTGTCACAGAGGAAGCCAATCAGCAGGTCCAGGTGCCACGATTGCCGCCAGGCACCCGCTGTCACTCCTCGTGGAGACAGAGCGGCGGTCTTCTATTGTAAATACGGCAGACCACTGTTCTGTCAGTTATGAACACAGGGATCCTGTGTCCCTCTTATTTAGAAAAACAGGTCTCTGTGTTCATGCAAAAAGCCCCCCCCCCCCCACAGTTATAAAGCACCCTCTAGGGACACATTTAACCCTTTGATTGCCCCTGGTGTTAACCCCTTCCCTGCTGGTGTCATTAGTACAGTAACAGTGCGTATTTTTTAGCACTGATTACTGTAGTAATGTCACTGGTACCCCCAAAAGTGTCAAAAATTTCAGTTAGGTGTCCGATCTGTCCGCCGCAATGTCGCAGTCCTGCTAAAAAACAGCATTTTGATTGGTTTGCGCAAAAGTTATTGCGTTTACTAACTACGGGAAAGATTTATGTAATTTTTGTTTTTTATTTAACTAGTGATGGCGGCGATGTGCAATTTTTTTTTGTGGGACTACGACATTGTGGTGGACAGAACGGACCCCTAACTTACATTTTTGACACTTTTGGGGGTACCAGTGACATTACTACAGTAATCAGTGCTATAAATATGCACTGTTACTGTAAAAATTACACTGGCAGGGAAGGGGTTAACATTACTGGTGATCAAGGGGTTAGGTGTGACCCTAGTGGCGTGATTCTAACTGTCAGGGGGCGTGGCTTGGGAGATCATCACAGAGACATGCGATCCTATATAGCAGGATCACATAGCCTCTGTGATAATGTAAGGGAGAAGGACAGACGGCTGTCTTTACATCAGCCGACTGTCCTTCTCTCTCAGCTGCGGGAGAGCGCGAGTGGCCGGCAGCCATTGGGCCTGCCGGTCACATGCGCTGGCTCCCCAGCTGATGAGCGCGGGCAAGAGCACGCCGGCGGCTGTGCACGCTCGCCCCCTAGAGTCTCCTGAGCGAACGACGTAGTACTACGTCACTTTGCCCAGGAGCAGCCGCCTGCTGCAGTAAAACTGCGGTGGGCGGTGGCTATGTGGTCAAAGATAACCTCAGGAGACCCTCCCAAATGCCCACAATGCATGAAAAAACGATTAATTATTAACTAATTCAGCCATTCTGTGAGAGAAGAGAGAGCAGTGTGCTTGTAGATAGCTGTCTTATTTTATGAGTTTCCACTATGGATCCCATCATGACCATGTGTGAAGAAATGCTCCTGATGTTACTTTTGCTTTAGGCTCCGAAGACATAGAAAAATGCATGAGAGGACCAGAGTTCGTCGCTACTGGACTCATCCATTGATGCAGGCAACTGCATGTGGTGAAATTTAAAAACACTTATAAACGCAAATGCTTATTAGTGCTGGGACAAGGTCATCCAGTGCCCAGCGATCTCCGCCATTTGCTAATAGTGCTGACTGGGGGTTAGTCGGCTGCTGGTTGTCCAGCATGCTCGTCTGACTTCTGTTGGGCAGACCGATATACACATGGGCTGAATGTTAGCTAGTTTTTTTTTTAACTGGCTGTTGTTCCCCGACATTTGGCCTGTGGGTACTTGGCTTAACTGACACTTTGTGGGAACTGACTAACTGCCACATCACCAGTGATACTAATACAGTAATCAGTGCTAATAATATGCACTATCACTGTACTAATGACCCTGGCCGGTAAGGGGTTAACATCTCAGGGTAATCAAGGGGTTATGGGTGTGTCCTGCTTTGCAGGGAAAAAAATTAAAAGATCATTCTCTCTGTAATGAGCCCTGTATTGATTGTCAACACAGAGTTCTGGGCTGTGATTTGACACAGCCGATCAACAGGTCCTGGCCATGAATCATTGGCTGGGATCTGTTGACAGTCTCCTGCTGTGTCAAATCACAGGGGAGTAGGTGGGAGGGGGTGTTTTATCAGAATACCGGTACCTATCAGATTCTGCAACCGGAAGTGACGTTCAGCGGAGAACAACTTACTGCGCATGCGCCATGCATTCCAACATGGCCGCTGTGCGTTCCAATAACTTTCCTAATGTGACAGAATACAAAGCAGTGGCAGACATCTTCTTACACCCACGCACGTCTTGAATTGTACATTTATTCTAGCAGTAAACTCACCTTATAGACTGAATATTACATTTCTATTATTATTGTAATATAGTAAATCTAGCAGGTAGAAGTTGGCAATGGCCATCTTGCTACACCCTGCAACGGTCAGCGACAAACTGATTATATAGTGAAATAGACTATTTCACTCGGTCACGGGGAAATCGTATATTTCAGTCTATAAGGTGAGTTTACTGCTAAAATAAATGCACAGATAGTGTTGATTCTGGCTGCTGTTCTGATCAATGATGTTTTGAACTCTTAAAGCGCTAATAAACCCAAAACCAAAAATGTCATTTATTGCAGCTTACCAATCGTAAGATTCGTTTTCTTTGGTTTGGGCTTTTTTCCTCTCTGTTTTCACCTGGTGATTTGGTCAGTAAGGCTGGCCATACACTATACAATTTTCTTGTTCAACTTTCCTTTAGATTTACCAAAACCATGTAATATAGGGTCAAACCTAAACACTTTACATTTGTATTCAATCAGGCATGCCCTTGCACTACATAGTTTAAGGTAAATCTAAAGGAAATTGAATAAGAAAATTGTATAGTGTATGGCCAGCCTAACACACCTCCTGTATTGGAGAGCTTCCACTCTGGCTGAAGGAGCACAGGGGGCATCTTTGAACAGCAGCATTGTTAATCTGGGGGGGGGGGGGGGATTGTTAGATGTGCTAGCAGATTTACATACACAAACAAATTTAGGTCAAACTCCAGCTCAACCTTGATAAGCAGTTACAGCAACATTTTTTTTTTCCTTTTTGCGATAAAGGCTTCACATAAGTAAATAAAAATTGTCATTGTAAGCACCCCTGTCAATGTTAAATGGTTTGTCTCATCCCAATAATTTGCAAGAGAGCTTGTTCTTTTAAATTACAACAGACTTACTAGCCAGATCAACAGGTGAAAATAAAGAAAAGAAAGCCTTAGGCCCCTTTCACACAGGTGGTGCGCCCGACGGACTCTGTTTTGCTCAGCGGGGATCAACCCGCCGATCCCCGCTGAGCAGGCGAATGACAGGTCCGTCTCCGCTTATTTTGCTGAGACAGACCTGTCAGATCCCTGCTTTCCTCTATGGGGAGATCGGGTGATAATGGACCGCCTGTCCATTTTCATCTGATCCTATCCAATCCGATCCTCCAGCCGGATGGAAAATAGGGTTTACATCTGCCCGGATTTCACAGACAGGATCGGATCGGATAGCAGCAGGTGTCAGCAGACATGTCACTGCTGACATCCGCTGCTCCATAGGGTTGCATGGAGCATCCGATCAGGTCCGCCTGAAAAACTGACAGATGGACCGGATCAGAAAGCCCGTGTGAAAGGGGCCTAAGGAAAAAACCTTCAGCCTTTACAACCACTTTAACCACTTGCCGACTGCTGCACGACTATTTACGTCGGCAGTCAGCCCCTCACAGGCAAAGCGACGTAGGGCTACGTTGCTAGCCTGTAAGGGTTTTGGGAGCGAGCGTGCGCCGCCGGATGCGCGCTCCCGCTCGGTCACGGACCCCCCCGCGCGTGTGCCCGGCGGACCCGATGTCCGCCGGGCACTCGCGATCGTCCGTGACAGTGGGAGAAAGGCAGGCGGCTAATGTAAACAAAGCCGCCTGTCATTCTCCCCTGTGTAAGAATGGTGATCAAACGGTTTTACTATGTAGGACCGTTGATCACTGTTCTTACACATCAAGCCACAGCCAATCACAGTTAGAAACACGCCCCTAGGACACACTTAACCCCTCCCTCTCCAATACAGTTAACTCCTTCACTGCCAGTGTAATTTTTAAAGTAACAGTGCATATGTATAGCACTGATTACTGTAGTAATGTCACTGGTAACCCCAAAAGTGTCAAAAATGTCAGTCAAGGGTCCGATCTGTCCGCTACAATGTCGCAGTACCGCAAAAAAAATTGCAGATCGCCGCCATTACGCGTTAAAAAAAACACAACAAACATTACAAAAATCTTTCCCTTTGTTAGTAAACACAATAACTTTTGCGCAAACCAATCAAAATACGCTTTTTGCGATTTTTTTTACCAAACATTTGTTAAAAATTTTTACATTTTTTGGGGGGGGATTTAATATAAAAAAATGTGAAAAATATTGTTATTTTTGCAAAATTGACGCTCTTTTTTTGTTTATAGCGCATGATCAAAAAATCGCACAGGTGATCAAATACCACCAAAAGAAAGCTCTAAAGCTCTGTTTGTGGGGTAAAAAAGGACGCCAAATTCGTTTAGGTACAGCGTCGCACGACTGCGCAATTGTCCGTTAAAGTCACGCAGTGCCAAATCGCAAAATAGGCCCTGGTCAGGAAGGGGGTAAAATCTTCCGGGGCTTAAGTGGTTAAGTGAAAAGGCAAATAAGTCAAATAATAAGCAGGCAAGATTGTATTTATATTTTTTACCTTTTTATATTCTGTGCGACCTGCAATTTCTATCATTTTTGCACTTGGCCTGTGTCTGTAAATTGTAACTTTGTAAAGTACCATGTATGTAAAAGGAAACCTCGAGGAATTATATTTAGAAAAGACAATGGTTACCTCTGTGCTTTCCATTCTGAGATTCAGCTCTCTAAAGTGTCTCATAGGAATTCAGTGGCACCATTTACTTAGTATTTCCCGTCCATGCGTATTATTTAAATGGAAATAGTTGCAGAGCGCACCAATGGTTAGTACTGCAGTTTGCACTCATACAGAGGATGTTAGACTGGAGAATAAGATATAAGGAAGGGAGACATATGGAACACAGAATACTTTCATATGCAGAGGGCACTGTTCTTAGAGACCGCTACTGAACACTATCGACTTTTGCAGATGGTAATGAACAGGACAGGTGAAAAGTACATGGATACCAACATCTTCTGCTCTCACTAATTGGGTATAATTCTTGGTAAATATGAATAGTCTCTTCGAAGATGTCATCAAGCCTAACTTTTTTTCACAATCGCAAAACATTTCATTACAAATGACAAGCTGCTCATACACTCAGACAGGGATGTTTCTAGACACCAAGGGCACATGCCACAGTTCTTCTACTGAGTGCCCCGGGTCTCCCTTCTGATATGAAGATGATACATTCTTTACACTATACAATTTTAAAACATTGTATCTACTTTTCAATCCATTTATTATTTTGTCACCATATTGTGACATTAAAGTTTTTAAACCAACTCATTTCTGTTCTGTTAAAAAAGATTGTATTATTCCTATATTTGATCCAAAGTAGTCATCATGGTAACCCACAGAGATGTATAGTAACTAAGTAGAACTACTTCACTACTGTACTTAAGTACCGAAAGGCGGTATCTGTACTTTCCTAGAGTAGAATTTTTTTCTCCTACTTCCACTTTTACTTCACTACATTTTTTCGATGATTTCAGTACTTCTACTCCGATATTTTTTTTTTGTGCTGTATAGTTACTCGTTACTATTATAACAATTACCACTGCCAGAACAGTAGATGGCAGGTTTCATGAAGCTCAAAACATGTGTATTATCAGCGCATACGAAAATAAATGCTACTGCATGTATAAATAAAAGCTGCATTTGAAATAATAAAAAAAAAATATGATGTTCAAACTTTTGACTTCTTTCTTTAATAACTACATAACACAGTACTTGTACTTTTACTTTCAGTACTTGAGTAGCAATTTTTTTTCAAAACTACTGGTACTTTTACTTTCAGTACTTGAGTAGCAACATTTTTTAAAAAACTACTTGCAATACTTAAGTACAAAAAATGTTGAATACTTTAGTACTTCTACTCAAGCCACTTTTTTGATCGAGCACTTCCACTTCTTCTCAAGTCACTTTTTGATCGAGCACTTGTACTTTTACTCAAGTATGGGTTTCGAGTACTTTATACAACTCTGGTAACCCACCAGCCCCTCAATATTTTAATCAATGTGCCCAGAGGTGCCTCTGGTTTGTTAGGAAAAGGGACAAACTCAAAGTTTGGTTCAAACACAAGTTCAGACTGAACTTTGGATGTTCAGGCATTCATCCAGCATTACTTCCAGGAATGATAAAAAAATATTGAGTCTGGAAGGTAAAGCTCTCCTTAAACTATCCCTAGGAACTGTGTCACAACATTAAGGAACACCATATAATCAACCACATACACAACATTAAACTTATATGGGGGGGGGGGCATATAGATACTAAACAATGGCTGGACAAATGTGGGCTTCTGAAAGATCATTCCATTTACCAGCATTCCTAGATTGCCTGAAAATGGATGCCATGTCAATGTAGGCAGCAGGGGAACTGACTAGGGAAATAACAGTAATCAGCTGGAATAACTTGCATGGCTGTTCTTCATTTCCCCTGAGATCAGTCACTTGCAGGTATCTAGTGCTGATTTATGGCATCCATAGGCATGAGGATAATCACTCAATCTAGCCAAAATGAGCTTGATGAAGCAACAGCAGTCTCATGTCTGTAGGAACATTTATGCTTTCCTTTAAAATAGATTACATTGATTTGCTGAAAGGCAATTCCAGCTGAAGTGAATTGTGAATTGATAATTTTACCTAAAGGGCCATACACACTATAAGATTTTCTGAAGACTTTTTCCTTTAGATTTACCAAAACCATATAATATGAGGTCAAACCTAAACACTTTCAATTGGTAAGCAATCTGGCAGGCCCTTGCACTACATAGAAAAGGTAAATCTGAAGGAAATCTAACCACAAAAGTTGGATAGTGTGTATCCAGCTTAACAAAGACTGCATCTGGGCTAATGCCTGAAAATTTTCAAATTTTGCTCTAGTTTGAATTATCTGCAATCCATTAGACCCAGGGTTCATAAAGCTTCTCAGAGGGAGGGTTATTTTTGAAGTATGTTCTGTGTATGTTTCTCTCCTACTGCGAGCGGCATCACCTACTAGTTTCATGCCTTCAGAGCATGTGCATTTCTGGTCATACTGTCTGTGTTTGAGTATGTGTTTGAATATGTGTGTTTGAGTATGTGTGTATATGTGTGTGTGTGTGTGTGTGTGTGTGTATTTGTGTGTTTTCATTCTCCTTGAGAGATAGGTTTCCAGCTGACACAAGGGGTCTCTGTGTCTGGATTACCTCATTTTCCTTCATCTATGCATCCCTGGATCTTGTTGGCTCTCATCTTTGGGGGATGGAGTGTAGACAAGTATGGGGAAAACAAGGTTCAACCCCCCCAGAGGGGGCACAGGCCCTATTTCTCTTGCCTGGTGCCATATGTGCATTACATACTTCTCACCCCTGCACTATGTACATCCCACAATCCAACCCCTGCACTCTGTACATTCCACACATCCAACCCCTGCATTATGTACATTCCACACATCTGACCCCTGCACTTTGTACATTCCACACATCTGACCCTTGCACTTTGTACATTACACACATCTGACCCCTGCACTTTGTACATTACACACATCTGACCTCTGCACTTTGTACATTACACATATCTGACCCCTGCACCATGTATATTACACACATCTGACCCATGCACTTTGTATATTACACACATCTGACCCCTCCACTTTGTACATTACACACATCTGACCCCTGCACTTTGTACATTACACACATCTGACCCCTGCACTTAGCACATTCCACAATCTAACCCCTGCACTTAGTACATTCCACACATCTGACACCTGCGTTCTGTACATTCCACGCATCTGATACCTGTGTTCTGTACATTCCACACATCTGACACCTGTGTTCTGTACATTCCACACATCTGACACCTGTGTTCTGTACATTCCACACATCTGACACCTGTGTTCTGTACATTCCACGCATCTGATACCTGTGTTCTGTACATTCCACACATCTGACACCTACATTATGTACATTCCACGCATCTGATACCTGCGTACTGTACATTCCACACATCTGACACCTGCATTTTGTACATTCCACACATATGACCCCTGTACTCTGTACATTCCAAACCTCAGCTCTGTACATTATGTATGTCTGACCCCTGCACTCTGTAGGTTGCATACACCTGATACCTGAAAGATGTACATTACATATGTAAGACTCCTGCACTGTACATTCCACACACCTGACCCCTGCACTCTGCACATTCTACACATCTCACCCCTACACTCTGTACGTTCCACACACCTGACCCCTGCATTCTGTACATTCCATACACCTGACCCCTGCACTCTGTACATTACACACATCTTACCCCACACTTGATATGTTCAACACACCTGACCCCTGCACTTTGTACATTACACAATCTGACCCCTGCACTCTGTACATTCCACACCTGAACTCTGTACATTATGTACATCTGACTCCTGCACTCTGCAGGTTGCATACACCTGACACCTGAACATTACATAGGTGAGACCCTTGCACTCTGTATGTAGGCTCAAGTTTTGACCTACTGGTAACACAATCTCACTGCATCAACAATTTACTGCCTCTTTTTTCTCCTCTGATTGCACAAGAATGCCTCCAAATATTTACACCTGTGATGTAATAATGAATGCAGAGGTACATTAAGATGTGTCTTTTATATGTGCCTGGAGTATAGGAAGTGCAAAGCACTGCAGTCCATGGTGACCAATTAAAAATCAGTTTATCTGTGAAATATGCATTCTGGTTGGTTGTTTATGGGTTACAGTTCAATGCACATTGATATTTGCCTTGTGAAACAAACCTGTTAGTTTCACTGTCAGCCTGTTATTGTACCCAGACAACAATCCCTCACACTGTTCTACAGACGAGCTAATTGCACACACTGGTGGTTACCACCAGCACACTCAGGATGGTTGCTGAACATCTGACTGCATTTCTGTACCTTATACTACATGTATGCACCAGTACTGACCACACATTACATCCACATTACCTTACAAATCATTATCCTCATAACTGACAATACTTAAAGAACACACAGCTTTACAAATGTTCAGTTGGATTGTAGATAAATAGAGTTCATCTGTAGGAATGTGAGCCTATACCATACATAAGGTCGCTTATTGTACAGTAGCCCACTGGCTGGTACATAGGACATTAGCCTCAATTGTACAAATCAAAAGGAAGACATTGGGATAGAAACAGGGAAATTGCAATTGCTGACTTGTTTTGTTTTTGAAAGCACATGGTATATGGCTGTCATCTTAATTCTGGCTTTACTATTGATAAGGGACTGACAAGGAACAAGCACGTGCATGTTAAGTGTTGGGACATATACACAGATAAGGAGAATAACCCTGGGACAGTCAGCTGTGGCAGTTCCCATATGTCTGTCCTGATAGGTTTCACTATAATCTGGTGGTATCTAAACAAAATTTATCCTCCCCGACCCCCAGTTCCTTTTTTATACATCTCATTGTGTGTATGACTTTAATATACCTTATGGATTCAATGGCAGTTTAGTCCTTTGCACAACCAGGCTATACAGAGTGCAGCAAAGAAAATTTGAGCTTTTTTAAGAAGGTAAAAAGCAGAATAATGTCACCCATAATGACTTTGTCATCAATTACTCTCATTATTAGACTGATAAAAGGACCGCACATTATCAGTGCTGTATGATCTGCCCCATCAACCAACAACAAGCCTCAGGATGCTCTTGTCTTATTCCTAGAACCTGACTTTTACTTACTGATGTTAAACAAGCTATTTATTACAGTGCCTACCTCACCCACATTTGGATTTCTCGCTAAGAATAATAATAATAATAATATAATAATAATAATAATAATAATAATAATAATAACTCTATTCTATGCTTCAGTCTGTAAATGAGCAGGACGGCTCTGAGTATTTCCTATTCAGTCACCTGTGCTGTTGAGACTGTAGAGAAAAGGGGCAGATAAAACCAGGTCCTCAGTCTTTTTTGGCCCAGGGAGGGGGGGGGGGGGGGGGTTTGTCAAGTAGGCTGTATAGGGCCCCGTGATTATTTTTTTTTTTCTTTAAACAATATTTCGTTTTCCAAATATAAAACTGAGAGAAAGATACAGTTCACGTCTTAGAGAAAAGAAAAATACACATTTAGATTGCACTTCTTATACCCTCTTCCTGTCTAATCTCTATTTCCTTTTTCCCACCTACCCCATTCTATTGCACTGCCCATTCTACCTCCCCTCAGTCCCTTGTCCCTCCTCCCCTTTTTCTATCATTATTTCAGCGTATTCCTTCATTTTCTTAAATTGTATCCATCTACCCCATATACTAGCGGATATTTCGGCTTAGTCCTAATTCCTACTGCTTAAGAATTCCATTTTATATATATATATATATATATTCAAATCCTTTTAAACCATTCTTTAACTGTAGGTTTTGATGGGTCCTGACATTTTTTTGGTATCACTCCCTTTGCTGCATTTAATAAATATGGCACTACTGTGCATTTATATTGTTTTTTGGTCTTATCAATATTGTGAAATAAGCAGTACCATGGGTCGTCTAAAAAGTATATTCCCGGTATTATCCTTATATACAGCTGTACCTCTTGCCAATATTCCCGAATCTTCTTACAATCCCACCAAAGATGGGCCATGGTGCCTTTTTGAGTACATCCCCTCCAACACAGGGGGGACTTATCTAGTTGGTATTTTTGCGCCTTATCTGGTGTAATATACCATCTTGCCAGGCATTTATAATTCCTTTCTATCATGTTTATATCCACTGGTAATTCCTGTACAGCTTTTATCACTCTACTTACTTGAAATTCTGTCAAACGTGTCCCTAACTCTTTTTCCCATTCTTCGATGAATGGAGGTATTTTTGGTTCTTCCAACATAGTAGGTATGTTGTAAATCTTGGATATTTTATGTTTCGTTTTTGCCTGTGAATTACATAATCTTTCTATTGGATTCAAATTCTCCTCAGATCTAATTGGTTGCGGTAATATTACAAAATGTTTTAATTGTAAATACCTCCATTCATCTAATAATTTCAATATGTTTTTGTGTTTCAATTCTTTATATGTACAAATGTTCCCTTTTTTTATTATGTCCTTCAATTGTACTTTTTTAATCCATTCCCCAAAATGTGCCACATTTCTTGGTAAAATGTGTTTCTCCTAGTGAAATTAGTGGCAAATTATATTCCCATTTTGCTTGTCTATAAATCGTGTCCCACGCCATAAAATCAATTCTAGTCATTTTGTGTGTATTTCTTTAAAAAATTCTATATTTCTGTGGTATCAGGTATTTTAATTTAATTGAGTTCCATTTAGTGTATTTTCTATCCTCGCCCAACTTTATCATTTTTTATATTAGACCATTCTATCATTTGTGTCAATATTATATAATCCACCCTGTGCTTTACTTTTACCTAACGTCAAGAATTGTACTCTAGGCTTCTTCCTTTGCTATATATATTTTAATATCGTTATCTTTATTATTTGAAAGAATCTTTAAGGCAAGGAAATTGATAACATCTGAAACGTATACAATATTTTTGGGAGTATTACTATCTTTATCATATTTATGCGTTCCACTCACGATAAGGGTCTTCTTGATATTTTATTTCTGTTTTTATCTAATTTAACAGGGTTAGTTTTTAAATTTGACAGTTCTCATATATTTCCAGTTCCTTTAATAAATTTGGGAGCATAATTCCTGGGGTTAGATATATAAAACAGGACATCATCTGCATAAGCTGCAACTTTGTGTTCTTCATCTCCTATCATCACCCCCCGTATGTCCCTACTATTTCATATAGTAGCCAAAAGTGGCTTTAGCGACAGCACATATGAGGGTGATAGTGGACATCCCTGTCTTGTTCCATTATACATTTCAAAGGGTGATGATAGATTCTCATTTACTTTTACTGATGCTGTGGGATGATTATATAAGGTTTTGATCCTCTGGGCCCTTTTAGGGCCTAATCCTAGATGTACAACTGTGTCTATCATAAATCCCCAGTCTACCCTGTCAAAAGCCTTTTTGGCACCTATTAACAGAAATATGGTTGAGGATCTAGAGTTTCTTATTTTGTACAATAGTAGTAGTGTTCTTACCCCGTTGTCCTTGCCTTCACTGCCTGGGATAAACCCAGTCTGATCTGTATGGATCCATCTGGGCATTACTTCTTTTAATCTAGTGGCTAAAATTTTTGCATATAGCTTTGTATCAGTATTTAACAACGTTATTGGTCTATAATTTGAACACAAAGTTGCACCCTTCCCTTCATTAGGTATAATTGTAATATATGCCTGCAGTGATTCTTTCCTTATCTTCCCTTCCTCTCCTAATTTATTCATATACCTATATATTTTTGGTATCAGTTGTTCCCCAAATTTCTAGTACCATGAATCCATCCAATCCCGGGCTCTTTCCTGTCGCTGTACTCTTTATAGCTACTCTGATTTCTTCTTGCATTATTGGTTCCTCCAACTCTAACAGTTTTCTGGTGCTATTTTGGGTAAATCCGCTTCCTTTAAATATTCTTGTATTTTTTGTTTCCTAACTCTTTATCTTGTGGTTCTTTTTGCCTCACTGAATATAATGAACTGTAATAACTATAGAAAACTTTAGCAATATCTGCTGTCGTATATACTGTTTCCCCTATACTGTTTTTCATTTTCTCTATATAGTTTATCGATTTTTTTGGAATCTTGTTAGGTATTTCCCTGGCTAGTTCCCCCATTGGTACCTGTCTTTAGCCATTCTATTGAATACCTGTCTGGTCTCCTGTTCAATTAGATCTTTCAATTTATCTCTTTTCCTTACTAAGATCCTAAGTTCTTCCCCACCAACCCCCCCCCCCATTTCTTTCCTCACCTACCTCCATTCCCCTCCCTCCTCCCATCTCTCCTCCATCCTTTCCCTACCCACCCACTACCAATGATCTTTGGTGTAGATATTTTGACCAACTCCTGGTCCTCTAGCAGGTTCATATTATTCCTATTGGGATCTTCTTACCCCCCTGCTCTTCTTCTTTTGGTGTGGTGCTCTACCTAATGCGCTCCTGGGGCCCGCTCTCCCTGCTTTTGGGGAGAGGGTCTGGAGACAGCCAGGTTTCCAGGTTTGCCATCCATTTTCTTTTATATTTATCCCTCTTACTTCTCTCTCTCCCCTCACAGTTTAGCAAAGTCCCTACACTCATTTTCTTCACTTTTTATTAGTCAAGTCCACTTTTTAAACTTAAGTTTCAGTTTCTATTCCTAGAGATAAGTCACCAATGATCTTCTTCCCCTGTAGTTCCCTAAGTCCTGGGGCTATCCAACCCAGTACTGTATATCTATTTTAGGAATGTCTAACTTCTTACAGAAGACTGGCAATTCCTCCAGAAATCTCAGCTTTGCTGTAAGTCTATCCTTCCAGCCTACTAAACATGCAGGGAACCCCCAATTGTATCGAACATCATGAGTTTTTATCAGTTCCAAGAAGGGTTTTCGGATTTCTCCTTCTCCTTAACCACTTGCCGACCGCCGCACGACTATATACTGCGGCGGTCAGCCCCTCACAGGCAGAGTGACGTATCGGTACGTCACTAGCCTGGGAGGGTCTGGGGAGCGAGCGCGCGCCGCCGGCGGCGCGCTCCCGCTCCCGCGTGGTCACGCACCCCCCCGCGCGTGTGACCAGCGGACCCGATGTCCGCCGGTCACTCTGCGATCGTCGGGGGAGAGGGAGAAAGGCAGGCAGCTTGTGTAAACAAGCTGCCTGTCAGTTCTCCCTGTGTAGAGACACTGATCATACGGTTCTACTATGTAGAACCATAGATCAGTGTAACTACACCTCAAGCCACAGCCAATCACAGTTAGAATCACGCCCCTAGGGACACACACAGCCCCTCCCTCTCAAATAAAGTTAACCCCTTCACTGCCAGTGTATTTTTACAGTAACAGTGCATATATATAGCACTGATTACTGTAGAAATGTCACTGGTAACCCCAAAAGTGTCAAAAATATCAGTCAAGGGTCCGATCTGTCCGCCGCAATGTCGCAGTACCGCAAAAAAAATCGCAGATCGCCGCCATTACGCGTTAAATAAAAAAACAACAAAAATGACAAAAATCTTTCCCTTTGTTAGTAAACGCGATAACTTTTGCGCAAACCAATCAAAATACGCTTTTTGCAATTTTTTTTTACCAAACATATGTAGCATAAAACAAATTGGCCGAAAATGTTAAAAAATTTTGATTTTTACTTTTTTTTTCATATAAAAAATATAAAAAAATGTGAAAAATATTGTTATTTTTGCAAAATTGACGCTCTTTTTTTGTTTATAGCGCGTGATCAAAAAATCGCACAGGTGATCAAATACCACCAAAAGAAAGCTCTGTTTGTGGGAAAAAAAGGACGTCAAATTCGTTTAGGTACAGCGTTGCACGAAAGCGCAATTGTCCGTTAAAGTCACGCAGTGCCGAATCGCAAAATACCCCCTGGTCAGGAAGGTGGTAAAATCTTCCGGGGCTTAAGTGGTTAATGTCTCTTGTTATAGATCTGGAAAAATCTGAAGATTTTCACCTTCATATTTTACTGGTGGCTTCCCCTTCATTTTTCCCCAAATTTGTGTTTTTTCTTCATACTTTTGAAATATTACGATAATATCTCTTGGGGTTTCTGCTGTTCTCTTGGGCTTTCTATCTGTTCTGTTTCTTCTCTTCCTAATAATGGGTAAAAAATGTCCTCATTTTCCTATTAGAAATTTTCCATGTAGCTGTTCTAGTAGGCCACGGATTCTCAGATTTTTCCTTCTGTTTCGATTTTCTTAATTTTCCAGTTTGTATGCCAGCTCCCTTTGCTCAATTTTTAAGACTTTACCTTCTTCCTTTATTTCATTTATTAATTGTGTTTGGCCATCCGATCTCTTTTCTTTGTCTTCTACCCTCGAAAGGAATGTCCCAAATCATTATGTATTGTTGCCTTCTACGTTTTTAAGGAGTTTTCCAATGCTGCAAACATGGCGGCTATTATTATTTTTGTTGGTAGTTGGGCGTTCATGCTTTGCTCTTCCTTCTGACTTATTTCTAAGTCCCTTTCCAGTTCTTGTTCCTAGACTGACTCAGAGAATTCATATTTATTATTGTTCTGTTTTGCCCATTCTTCTCTTTAGCCTCAGTTTGTTTCATGCGATTTCCTTGTTTTTCCACCGGCCTGTTTCTCTAAGCTTCCTTCTTGGAACATATACTTTCTAATTGTTCCTGGACCTAAACTTAATTTAGGGGACTTTGCAACCGCCCCTCCTCTTGCTGATTTCCTTCTCATTTTTATGGATCTCTCCTTCTGTTTTCTTACTATCCACTCCTCTTCCTTATCCACAGCCCTTTATGATATTCCTTTATAGCTTTTCACATGTATTTTGCACATACGTCACCACGTTGGATCAGTCCATAATAGTATACTAACAAATCACATGTAGAATACTAGCAGTGGTTGCCATTCAAAAGAAGGAAATAAAGTTCAAAATAAAAATAGGACTCTTTAAAATATATGATTCAGTCCATCAGGCCAGGGGAGGGATATCGCTGTTTAACTCTTGGTGTTTTAAGGTGGGCTTCTGGTGTAATTTGCCTGTCTTTTGTCTCCTGCCATAGCCAATCTCCCAGTGCTGCTACCGGGAATCAGCTTGCCCGGTCGTGTCTTGCTCTTACAACTTCTGGCATCTGACCAAACTCTCGATCTCCTCCAGTCACCCTCGGGTGTTTCCGGCCACTTTCGGAGCTTTCTGCACCCCAGGAAAATCCCTGATCTAAGCTGGCGATGCCGCCACGGGTGAGCCCTCCGACCCCGTCCGTTACCACCTCCTCCTCCGTCAGCTCTGGGTCACAATCCATTTCAGGGCAGCAAGGGGTCCTTTCTCCCACCACACACAGCGGAAGTCCCCACAGGGACAAGCAGGGGTGAGCAAGTGAGTGAGTAGAGGGCAAAGTTACTACTTAATTCTAGGATGGCTTCTCCCAGAGCTCCTAGCTCTGGCTCCTTCCTGGTGCCGTCTGCAGGCTCCAGCCCACCCCCCAGCTTGCCCGGTGATTTCTAACAGCAGGCCCTTATGATGGCTGCATTTGTTTTCTTTTTTAGGCTTTTTTTCTTTTCTTTTCAACCGGTGATGTTTTTCAACAGAACACACTGTACTGCAGATGTAGCAGTTTGAGGGTTGAGACAAAACCATTTACAACTGACAGGACTGCTTACAAGGGTTAAGCTTTTGTTTATTAATGTAAAACCTTCATCTGTCGCTGTAACTGCTTATAAAGTAGCAGCTGAAATTTGGCTTCAATTTGTTAGTGTAGCTAAATATGCTATTGCAGCCATTCTTCGGCTAACTGACCATCCATCTGATAGTCCCTGCATAGTTCCAGGTCCAATGCTACATGGCATGACTGGAAAAGTGATGTTCTCTCCACCACTGTAAGGGGTGCATTTTACCAACTGACCACCACCAATGTAAGAGGCATTTTCCCAATGACCCCTGATGGATTCATTTTAGCAGGGGTTCCCTGAGATCTGAAAATTATTATAAAAAGGTTGAAAAGGCTGTGCATTTAAAAGATAAGTTCACCTTTGGGAACTTGTTACATGCTCCATCCATTTTTAGGCTGGGCCATGTAACAGGCCCCCACTGCTGCAGCCATTCCCCGACACGCTGCCTTTAGTGACAGCCAGCCGGGGATCTTCTCCCTGAACTCACTGTCACAATTTTTTTAAAAATTGCGACCGTTCCGGGCTCCGTCCACCTGGCCGCATCATTCATTCACAGCCTTTGCAGCTGTCAGCTTGTGGTTCTCAATGAACTATCAGGCTACCAGGACACTGATGAGCCCTGTGGTAGTTCATTGATGCTTCCTGTCAGCGTTTACCTGCTTGCTTGGATTAGGTATGAGCAGACAGCTTTCACTGACATTCTGCAGGAGTCCTGCATGGCATCCATGATCTGCTGGTCGCAGGTGCAATGCTTTGCAGGCTCCTAGTGAAAAAAAATACAAGTAGATTTTTACCTGCAAAAAGATGTAGGTTTATTATTAATTTTTTTTTTTTTTAACACAGGTAAACTTATCCTTTAACCCTACCCTCCCCCGAGACTGAAAATGTTGCTATCCAAAGGTGTCTTTGTTGCTCCTTCCTCCAGACACCCTCATACATAAAATGTGTTACTGGCAAAATTATTAATAATGATTGGTAAGCTGCAATATATTACATTTTTGGGTTCAATACAGCTTTAAATGTTTAAAAAAAATCGTTGCTTTAATGTTTTGCTATTGACTTTTAGCAGTTTTTTATGTCAGTGGTAGAGCTGCACGATTCTGGCCAAAATGAGAATCACAATTTTTTTGCTTGGAATAAAGATCATGATTCTCTCACGATTCTCTGTGTAACATCTTTTACATTATAAAAAAAATTGGGATAACTTTACGGTTTTGTTTTATTTTTTTTAATTTTTTTATTCATTAAAGTGTATTAATTGCGTTTGAAAGACTGCTGCGCAAATACAGTGTGACATAAAAATTTACAACAATCACCATTTTATTCTGCAGGGTCTCTGCTAAAAAAAAAAAATATATAAATGTTTGGGGGTTCTAACTACTTTTCTAGGAAAAATAAACTGATTTAACTTGCAAGCAACAAGTGTAGGAAAAAGGTTTAGTCTTTAAGAGGTTAAACTTCCTTCCTCCGGCAGAGGGAAAGAAAAGATACAATGTAATCATTTGTGTTTACAGTTCAGTGGGAGACTAATGCTGATAGGCTTTTGCGGGAGGCTCTTTTTTTTTTTTTTTTTTTGACAGCTGCTCCCTCACAGCTATGTAAAGAATCGAGCAAGTGTCATGTTAAGATCGTCAGGGGGAGTGAATCGCGATCTCGATTCTGTTACGATTAATCGTGCAGCTCTAGTCAGTGGCAACAATTGCTCTTAATGCATCACTGTGGACTGTTCCTCAACTCGCAGAAAGAGAGCGATTGTCGCAGAGGCCATTGCTGTAGCACTATTGCCACCAACTCTACTAATAAAATAATTACAGCAATTTGTAGCAGCGATTAATATCTGGCCCATCTGACCTTACACAAGCCACAGCCTTCCTATACACTACAATTCATACAATATGATTCTGGTTTACAAAAGCCACTGACCTGGAACAAGTATGCAGCAATTGAAGTCAGAACCCCTTGTCTGCATACTTGTCCCAGGTCAGCCATTGTAATAGATTTGAATCTATTATGACAACCAAACAGTCAGCGTTTTTAGAAGGAAAGTTCAGTCATCCATGGCAGCCTCCATCAATTTAATTTAAAGCCGTATTAAACCCAAAACCCAAAATGTAATATATTGTGGCTTACTGCTCATTAGATGTGGTGGCTGCATTCATTTTCTTTTTGTAGGCTTTTTCCTCTGTTTTCACCTGGTGATCTGGCAAGTAACACTCCTCCTGTATTAGAGCTTCTACACTCTGGATGAAGGAGCAACAGAGACCCCTTTAGACAACAGCATTGTGGGTCTTTGGGAGGGGAGTGTGGGATGTACTAGCAGATTTAGATCTAACAAATTTAGGTCAAACTCCAGCTATCGCTCTTAAAGCAGTTAAAGTCCCTTTTGGGATAATGGTTTTACACAAACAATTACATTCACATCACTGTAAGCACCCCTGTCAGTGGTAAATGGTTTATCTCAACCCTGTAACTGCTACATCTGCAGGACAGCATGTGAAAAAAAAAAAAGAAAGAAAGCTTAAAAAAGAAAAAAGGTATGCAGCCACAACATCTAAGAAATGGTAAGCTGCAGTATAATGTTTGCTTTTAGGTTTAATACTACTTTAAATGTAACTTAAAATATATTTTCATCATTTTTAAAGTCACTTGTCAGTAAAAGTGATTATAAAGCCTAGGATAAGCAGATGAGCAGTTGTCTGGCAAAGCTGGACAGTACCGACAACCAGGGAATGTTAAAACCTGTTGAGAGATATGTTTTTGTTTATAGCAGATTGCACAATCTTTATTCTGTATATGTTTTTGAATCATTTCACGTTTGTTCTATTATATCTCATCAAATTGCAACTGTTTTTAAACAAAAAGATACAATCAATGACACATTTGGCATATCCTGTTAGCAGCATTTTGACAGGGCATACAAGCAGCTTGGATCCCAGACTGCCAGTCACCTGATATAAACCCTCAGACCCTTCCTCAGCTGTCACTGTACAAGGCATATGTCTGTCCCAGCTCAATGCCCCAGTGTGCTAGCACTTCTGTTGTATTCCTATGTCATGAATCCTTAGCACACACTGCTGCACCTTGCAGCTGACAGCCTGGCAAGATCATTTCCTTCCTCTGAATCAGCTCCATTTATAAAACTCTACTTCACTCTTAATGCACCCTAGGCAAGGATCACAATGAAATGCAACAATGCCACAAAAATACCTGCAAAGACATAAATACACAAGGCTGCAGAGTTTAATAAAGGGAAGGAAGTGGATACACATGTGGAGAAGCACTTGCCTGCTGTGCACTATTCACACACACCAGTGACAACCAAAACATATTTCTAATAATGGGGAAGTTGTAAGAACTTAAGATAAATAATCAAAGGCTCATAGTCTAATCTGACAAATGCCCAGAGAGATACACATACAACATACATAAAAATACATGAGTTATATATTTTACACTTTATAATATAAACATTACATATAAAATATATAATATAATGTTACAAAAAAAGTATAATTTGTACATTGTATTATATATATATATATTTATTTATAGAGAGAGGGAGAGAGAGAGAGAGATTATTGATATATATATTATAGAATATATCTATCTATCTATCTATCTATCTATCTATCTATCTATCTATCTATCTATCTATCTATCTATCTATCTATCTATCTATCTATCTATCTATCTATCTATCTATCTATCTATCTATCTATATATATATATATATATACACACTGTAATGTATAAAATAATAAAAAACAATATAATATTACACAATGGATATGTACAGTAGATATAGATAATTACTAAGTCATAGAGGCTAATTTGTAAAAGAGTGAGAATCTCCACTCATTGAATTGTGTAAATATTGATTTATACATTATATAATCTATATAATATATATATATATATATATATATATATATATATATATATATATATATATATATATATATATATATATATATATATATATATAATGTATAAAATTTACAATATAATATTACACATTGGACATATACAGTAGATATAGATAATTACGGAGTCATAGAGGAATTGAGAATCTTCCCTCAATAAATTGTGTAAATATTGACTTCAATTATCCAATCATGTGAAGAGCAAATTCCTGTTTACTTTTTTTTGCACATGATGTGGTATGCAAAGGGAATTTTTTACATGAATGGATCATTGAATTGAATATTTACAAATTTATTTTGTGAAGATTCTTAACTACTTGTGGAAATCAATCTCTACTATTTGTTGGTTGAAGATTCTCAACTCCTTTTGGAAATCAGTCCCTATCATCTATCTATCTATCTATCTATCTATCTATCTATCTATCTATCTATCTATCTATCTATCTATCTATCTATCTCTCTCTCTCTCTCTCTCTCTCTCTCTCTCTCTCTCTCTCTCTCTATCTATCTATCTATCTATCTATCTATCTATCTATCTATCTATCTATCTATCTATCTATCTATCTATCTATCTATCCATATGAGTATATACAGCATTATATATATTAGGTGCCTCTCACCTGTCCAGGGCAATGGCTGTCATGGAGTATATGCTGGTGAAGACAGCAGATATAGGGAAGAAGTTATGGAACTTGCAGTAGATGAGTCCATAGTACCAGTGGTTGTGGATGGCATAGGTAAAGTTAATGACTGTGTTGAAGACTGACATGGAGGCTTCAGCAAATGCCAGGTTGACCAGGAAATAGTTGGTGACAGTCCTCATTCTCTTGTGGGCTAGTATGATCCACATGACAATGATATTCCCAACCACAGACACGATGACTATAATGGAATAGGCTACAGACCAGAGGGCTATCTGCCAAGGCGGCTGTATAAACTGGTTGATTTCGGTCCTATTCCCAATAGTGGAATTAAGGGCTGAATCATTCTGCGCTGAGATATTACTATTCATGATTGGAGTCTATCGACAAGCTGCTGAAATCCCCCCAAGAAGTATAATAAAAGAAAAAAAAACTTTAAAGGAGAGAGGTGAGATCAGCTGGGAGCAGTCATCCCGCTGGCCAGGAAAAGTCCCATGGGCAGCAGACTGGGCACAGGCATCCAAAGGAATGTGAAGAGGAACAGGCAGATGGGGGATAGAAGTGGTGCTGCAGCAGTCTAGGTCCAGGTCCAGAGATTCGCTCAGAGCGAGTGGTGCTTCAGCAGTCTAGGTCAAGGTCCAGAGATTCGCTCAGCGTGAGTGGTGCTTCAGCAGTCTGGATCCAGGTCCAGAGATTCGCTCAGAGTGAGTGGTGCTTCAGCAGTCTGGGTCCAAGTCCAACGATTCGCTCAGAGTGAGTGGTTCTTCAGCAGTCTAGGTCCAGGTCCAGAGATTCACTCAGGGTGAGTGGTGCTTCAGCAGTCTGGGTCCAGATCCAGAGATTCGCACAAGGATAGTGGTGCTGCAGCAGTCTGGGTGCAGGTCCAGAGATTCGCTCAGGGTGAGTGGTGCTGCAGCAGGCTGGGTCCAGGTCCAGAGATTTGCTCAGGGTAAGTGGTGCTGCAGCAGGCTGAGTCCAGGTCCTGGTAGGGGCTCAGGGTAAGTGGTGCTGCAGCAGGCTGAGTCCAGGTCCAGGTCCTGGTAGGGGCTCAGGGCCAGTAGTGCTGCAGCAGGCTGAGTCCAGGTCCAGGTCCTGGTAGGAGCTCAGGGTCAGTAGTGCTGCAGCAACGAGGAGTATAGGTCCTGGTCCTGGTAGGAGCTCAGGGTCAGTAGTTCTGCAGGAGGCTGGGTCCAGGTCCAGTTCCTGGTAGGAGCTCAGGGTCAGTAGTGCTGCAGCAATGAGGAGTATAGGTCCTGGTCCTGGTAGGAGCTCAGGGTCAGTAATGCTGCAGGCTGGGTCCAGGTCCAGGTTCTGGTAGGAGCTCAGGGTCAGTAGTGCTGCAGCAATGAGGAGTATAGGTCCTGGTCCTAGTAGGAGCTCAGGGTCAGTAATGCTGCAGCAATGAGGAGTATAGGTCCTGGTCCTGGTAGGAGCTCAGGGTCAGTAATGCTGCAGGCTGGGTCCAGGTCCAGGTTCTGGTAGGAGCTCAGGGTCAGTAGTGCTGCAGCAATGTGGAGTTCAGGTCCAGGTCCTGGTTGGAGCTCAGATCAGTAGTGCTGCAGCAGGCTGGGTCCAGGTCCAGGTCCTGGTAAGAACTCAGGGTCAGTAGTGTTGCAGCAATGTGAAGTCCAGGTCCTGGACTTAGGAAGTGTGTGCCGGTGCGGCGGTGGGATGACAGTTCTGCAGAGCCGGTCCGGTGCTGTCCCTTCTCCTGCACTGAGTGCCTACCGTGTGATTCATGTTTCCAGAGTTATACTATCACAGCCTGACAGGGGATTTAAAGTCATAGGGAGGGGCGGGGCATGATGACAGGGGGGTGGAGCTGCCGAGCTCAGGACTGAAGGCAGCCAGAGGTAGAAGCTGGGTCAGAGCAGGCTTGCATACAGAGTGGTGAGCTCCGCTACGGCGTATGGTGCAGACATAGCCCGGGTGGGGGTAAAGATTACCCTTTTCTGTGTAATGCATGCAGTGCAGGAGCCATCTTATCGCAGGGAGAGACTTGATGAGGAGCCCAGACTGTGTGCAGTCATCGTCCTGGCTGGCAGTGGTGTGGAGAGGATTGGGGGTAGAGGGTGGAGGGGGGGGGGGGGTTCAGGATTTGGTGCCAATTATAACTGCAGGGAGCGGACTGTCATCTGCACCTGGTGCTCCTCCATCACTACACACAGAGAGATCACACAGATCTATAGGGAGCTCCGCATGGCACACATCAGGATCAGGATGTGTGAGCGCCTTCATTCTACACCCTTTATCATTGTCTGCCAGTGGAAATGGAGATTGCAATGACAGATCGCGATGTGGATTCGGAGAGATGCGATATGAAAGAAAGGACATATGTGTGGAACAACCAGGAATATGCAGCTGATCATTAGGGACAGGGATTAGTCCCTCATATTCCCAGGCATGGATTCCATCACAGCAGGATCCCATACAATCTGCATTCAGGCTGCTCATTTCATGCTCTAAACTTCTGTTAGTGCATGATTTAAAAAAATAATCTATCTATCTATCTATCTATCTATCTATCTATCTATCTATCTATCTATCTATCTATCTATCTATCTATCTATCTATCTATCTATCTATCTATCTATCTATCTATCTATCTATCTATCTATTTTACAAAGAGGTTACAACACAAATAGAATACCTTATAGCCAGTAATATAGCAACTTCAGCCACCCCTGTCCTTTTTTTAGTGACTGACTTGCCCCATGCAGTGAAAATTGAGTCCTAAACTGTTGCTAAACCCACAAAAGTAAAATCAGTGTATATGCAGTTAAGCAGGCTTGTTATACGCACTGTGGAACCTAAGGGGTTTATCTTCTGTATTGTGTAAAAAGGCTGTTTGATTAAGTCTCCCTGTTCCTCCCCTTCTTCCACTGTCCCCAAACCATCTCCTGATAGAACAGAGTTAGGGTACAAGCTGCACATGCTCAGTTTAGTGAATTGCTAGAGTTTTTTTTATTGGGAGAGTGCATGGGATCACCACAGGGCCAATCAGCACTGTCCAAACAGAGGGTCAAAGGTCCTGCTGCCTGATAGGACAGTCAAGGCAGAATAAAAATTCCTCCTCCCAAGATTTAACCAGCCACTGATAGAAGTCACAAGACTGCTATATACTGCTGATGAGAAAAGGTATTTAGCAGTTTATATTTACTGAAACTATTACATTTTTACATTTACATGTTCTGTGTACTGTGGGTGACCAGATATAGTGAATGCAGGCTCCTGGTTTAGTAACACTTTAAATAGCTTCATATACACCACACATGAGATACTAAGTTGTGTTGCTACTTTGCAACCCTTCCCTTTAGCAAACACTTATGAAATAGGGATTCTTAGTTACAATATATTGCAATACATCCCTCTCTGGCCAGTCCTTACTCTTGTCTTTAAGATTTGCCAACCCTTTTTGCTAAAATAGCTATTCTTGAGAGTGTGGACACATAGTGGTTGATTTACTAAGGCTCCGTTTCCACTGCGGCTACAGAGTCGTGCTACTTCTAGCGCGACTCTGTAGTGTTACTTGTTCGCAGCTTTCAGTGCGACTTGTCCCTCATTATAGAGGGAAGTCGCACTGAAGTCGGCCCAAAAGTAGTGCACAAACTACTTTTCAAGTCGCCGCAACTCAAGTCGCGGCAGTGAGAACGGTGAAATGAATGTCTTTTGACTTGCTGTGCAACTTGATATGTGTCAAGTCGCACAGCAAGTCGCAACAGTGGAAAAGGAGCCTAAAAGCAAATAGACTGAGCACTTTGCAAAGTGCAGTTGCACACTGCAAGAGCAGTTGCTCCAGAACTTAGTAAATGAGAAGCTCTGCAGACTTCCATCATCCAATCACGTGCAGGCAAAATGTTAATTTTCCTTGCACTTGATTGGGTATTCTTTACAAAGTAAAGCTTTATCTTATTTACTAAGCTCTGGAGCAACTGCACTTTGCAAAGTGCACAGTCTATTTGCCTTTAGTAATCAACCCCATAATGCCAATATACAAGACACAGATAGAGATGACAAAGCTCTGCATCACAATAAAGCCGTGCACATCCACAATGTGAAAAAAAACACAGGGGTTGATTTACTAAAGGCAAATAGACTGTGCACTTTTGCAAGTGCAGTTGCTCCAGAGCTTAGTAAATGAGGTAAAGCTTCACTTTACAAAGAATACCCAATCACATGCAAGGAAAATAAAACAACATCTTTGCTTGCACATGATTAGATGATGGAAGTCCACAGAGCTTTCCCTCATTTACTAAGTTTTGGAGCAACTGCACTTTCAAAAGTGCACAGGCTATTTGCCTTTAGTAAATCAAACCCAAAGGATAACTATTTGTACCCTCAGGTACAAATAGTTATCTATGTAAGTAACCAGGTGGATACAAAAAATAAACCAGATAGGCAAGGGTTAATAGGTGGCAACGTCTCCTGAATATCTCATGTGTTGTATATATATATATATGAAGCAATCTATGGTAGGACCTCAACACACATATCTCTTTTCTTTACCGTATGGTGCAAGTTGGTATTTTGTATTACATATTAATTCGTTTGGTGCTCTTGGTTACCTGCATATACTGTATAACTAGTTTACTTACATAAGAAAAAAAAAAATCACAAAAGGGTTGCAACACAAACACAAATACAAAATCATTTATTTCTCCTATTAAAAAATAATCCAGCAACTTAATACATCCCTGCCCTTTCAATCTCTCACCTGCAGAATGCAGTAGAACTTGAGATAAGTCCGTGCTCAGGTCCTCACTATCTGCCATATTTACACATACATACATACATAAATACGAAACTCTAAAGGAGCGTAACCACGTTAACGCTAAACATTCGAAGCTAACCCTCTGCACGCTACCATACACCCTTACAAATGCTTAGAAAACATTTGTGACCTAACACCAGCCACCCAACCCCCACCCCCCACCCCCCCCCCGAACATCCACCCCTCTCCTGAGCTTTCGGTACTACCACAGCCAGTCCAATGGTCCAGGGATTTGAAGTTTCCACTGTTCTCCCTCACTTCATCAGCACTTCCAGGACAGACCAGGATGCATTCTGATTGGTCAGCACTGTAACAATCAGAATCCATCTGGTCCATCCTAGGAAATGCTGACGCAGCAGACAGAGAACAGCAGGGATTTCAAATCTTTGGACCAACTGTGGGAGTCCTGACAGCTCAGCATCGCCGGAGGTAAGTACAGCAGAGATTGGGGGGTGGCTAGGGGTGTTTGGTGTTAGATTACATTTACATTTCTTCTGTAAACTAACCCTTTAAAATTTAGGGATTCTTAGTTCCCATATATTGCAATTATTATTATTTTTATTATTATTATTATTATTATCATACAGGGTTAATATAGTGCCAATTAGGGTTGGGGTGTGTGTTCAAGTCAAACTTAATGCCTCGTACACACGTGCAGATTGTCGGCCGAAAAGCTTCGGCCGAAGACCGATCTGCCGATTGTAGGCTTGTTAGTATGATGCTTCCGACAGCCGACAGCGCACTTTCGGCTGAACAGAATCTGTCGTGCAAGCACTAAAATATTTGTAGGCCGACACCAGAACGGCCGATTGTTCGCCGACACACATCTACAAATCGGAACACGCATGATAGGAACCAAATAAGGTCCCGGAAGAATTTTCTCAAGTAAACTCAACATTTTATACAGAAAGAACTTTCGGCACGCGGCAGTCCAAAAAATATGTGAAATGCGGAGCACATGCTCATCTTGATAAATGTGAGAAGAAGGAAGATGCTGCTCATAATGCCATACTTTTCAAATAAAAAGGCATGTGTTCTGTTATGATGAAGATAATGTTTGTCTATTCTATCTGTTCTATCAAAATATAGAATTAAATAATTTTAACTCTTCACCATTATCTCTGCAAAGATCTAACTATTGATATGTCCCTTTATTCTTTTAGGAATTAATGTATAAAACATATTTTTCTGGTTATGCACAATATTAAATATGTTAACAAATTAAGATACGCCATTTTTTAAGTGCAATCGTATTTATTTTTTTAAATCAGAAAAAACAAACAGAAAACATTAATACTCTCCGTATTATAAAAATAAACATAAAAAAGGTCCATTTGGACTAAATTAACTTAGAAAATGAGAAACAGTTAATTGATAGTGCTTTTGGAAAAATTGCCTGATCTGTAGGAAGTTGTAGTGTTCGCTATGAGGTAATTTATATTTGGATTGCAAAATCTCAAACGATGTAAATGTGGAGTTAGTTATAAATTTATGTAGGAATGTTAAAACAAAATTCTATGATAACAAATGGGAACCTTGGTTTGATCACTCTAACATTCTATTCCCACCGATGGGTTCCTAATCACAAATATATCTTTACGACGTGATTGTGAAAGATGTAGTTGGTAATTTGTAGTCATTTTGTGCTTAACGATATGTTCTCTATATACTCTTGTATTTTTAGTGCTTTAGGCAGTATTATGGAAATTGTCATAGGTCCGCTACTCGGCACCACTCATACAAAGTCTTATTTTTTCTTGATCCTGTTGTTTAATTATATCTGACAAGAACTTATACATACTTTCTGTAACAATGACTATTGTTTATTGTTGTTTACCTCACTGTTAATATACGCTTTTGTACCACAATTTTTTCACCCTAATAAAAAAGTTTGTATACAAAAAAGAAAATGAGAAACAGGGGTAAAATAAATAATAGGGTACAAAAATCATAATTGCTGATAACCATAATCAGGCTGCCATGAGGGCATGTTGGGATCATGCTGCCCATATTGCCACTGGCCATGTGGCATTTGGCGAGGTGGTGGGTGTTGTTGTGGAGGTGGAGGTGGAGGGCACGGGTGCTCCTCGCATGTGTGGCTGTGCTCCGTAAGGAAGCCCCTTTCCGCCTTTTGCAGCACATCCAAAATTATTTTTTGGGCATAGTGCCGCTGCAGGAGGTCCACTTGCCCTAAAATTTTGCCCGTCATGTTTCCAAATGACTCGCGTGCCTCCGGTTTCCTACGGAGGGCTATGGTGGCCTCGCTAATAAATTGGTCAGTGATGTCATCTGAGTGTTTTCGTTTTTGCCTCCGTTTGGCAGGAGGTGGTGGAAATAGTTCCAAGGGCTCCCCAGGCTCCTGGCTGCAACCTGGCTCCTCCTCAGTGACACTTCCCTGTTGATGAAATGAACAATTGATTAGAATGTTATAGTGTATCTAAAAATGCATGTTTGTTATATTATTGTGAACAAATAGCAGACTTTACATACAGTGGCGTATCTAGGGTCTCCAGTGCCCATGTTGAGGAGCTGTATTTGGCAACAACCCCCCCCCCCCCCAAGATCAATGTAAAAATGTAACCCCCCCCCCCCCCCAAATCTAAAAGGGCATTAAATTGTTTGCCCAGTGTAGAGCTCTCTAGTGGGCAATCATTGTCTCAGGTGTGAAAAACAAGAAAGAGAGGGGTGAGAGATAGAGAGAGGGAGAGAAAGAGGGGGTGTGAGAGAGAGGAGGGGGGTTGCAGAGGGCTTGATGTAGGGCATTGAGGGTGAAGCGTTGCAGGGAAACAGGAATAAGGAAGCCACCTGCCTTGCTGACCCGGAGTGAGAGACCAGAGACATGGAAGCAAGGATGGATGTATCATTTGCAGGAGCTGTTAGTTTGTTAGTTTTGTAAAAAAAGGTTGAGCTGGAGGAATGCTGAGGCTACAGCAGTTTTTGTTAGGACTGGAGGTGTGCTGGGGACGCAGCAGTGTTTGTAAGACCGGAGGTGTGCTGGGGATGCAGTGAGAGGCAGTCTCAGTCTCCTGGTCTGTTGGCTCAGCTGCTCTCAATGTTTTACACCTGCATGAAGCAGCTCTCAATGTTTTACACCTGCATGAAGCAGCTCTCAATGTTTTACACCTGCATGAAGCAACTCTCAATGTTTTACACCTGCATGAAGCAGCTCTCAATGTTTTACACCTGCATGAATCCGCCTGCAAACTGGGGGTTCTGGGTTGTGCAGGCTGAGTGGATTTTTAAAAAATCACTAAAACAATGCCAATGTTTTTGCGACCCCCCCCCCTTGGCCTGCGCCCCTGGCGGTTGCCTGTCATGCCAACCCCTTGCTATGCCCGTTTACATAAAGGGTCAATTATGGTTTAGCTTATAATTTTGTTACATGATTACATTTTAACAGACAATATATTGTGAAATGCCATACCCGAGTCAAACTCTCCTCCAGGATATCATCCTCCTGGTTGGGATCAACTGAGACAGAGGCCTCTGCCGAAGTAGAAGGCAGCGTGGAAATTGATGGCCTGGATTCCACCGTGTCTGCCAGGAATCGCAGGTTCTCAAAGTACCACAGCCGTGGTACAGGGATATTTTCAGCAGCTGCTCCTGACTTTGTGGCATCCTCACTTTTTTTGACCTCTCGCCTGTAGGCAGTGCGAATGCTGCTAATTTTTTTTTTTGATATAATCTATATTTGCCCTTGGATAGACGGGCTTGTACAAGGCCACTAGCTGTTCATAGGCCTGTCGTCTCAGATGCCTATTTTTGTATTCGGCCGATTTCATTTGCCACAAACAAGGCAGTTGCCTGAACTCATCAATAAATTTGATCAGGAATTCATGGTTGGTGAAACAGTCAACCATTTTGCAAAACACTATATGCCTGCAAGACACAACACAACACAAAACATATTAAAATAGCATGTATTTTGGGACATAATAAAGATATTCCCAATAAAAGCTGTATAGGACCCAAAACACACACTTTCTAATCAAATAGTCGTACCTTTGTTTGCGGTGAAGAGTCGTGATTCGCTGATCGATCGTGCTCCAACCAACGATATGTCCGCTAGCGAATCGTCGACCGAAAGATCTGGCGTCCTTTAAATACAGCGCATGCGTCAACTCCTCCTCCAGTGGCGGGCTTGTGCAGGGGTGTGTACGTGCCGAAGATCAGGCCTACATGCGACACACACACACCTGAGGCGGTGGAACAATCTTTGGCAAGAAACATGTCTGAACGATCTGAGAGTTCAACTAGTGTGGGCAGAAGTGGTTGGGCCACCAGAAAAACCAGGGCTACACACATGACCAAGGGGGAAATGGTGGAGATGGTAGGAATCCTAGAAAGGATGGATTATGATGGGAAGTTGGATAATTACGATCGGCCCAATGCCAGGAAAGACCGCATTATGAACAAGGTGGTGGCCTGTTTAAATAAAAAATATGGTGTGGAGCGATCCAAAGATCAAATTAGGAAACGATGGTCCGACCTCAAACATCATGAGCAAGATCAGCTTGGGCAAGTCCATCGTATTCTGAAAAAAACTAAGTTATTTTTTTTATCATGCAATATGTTTATTTGAAATTTGGTGTATGTTGTATTAACATGTCTAGATTCTAATGTCTATATAAAAAGTACTATTACTCATTTTATTGGTCATGTCGTGATTAAATCGATCTATTGTTGATTATTTTGTATATTACATTAAAAGACAGGAAGCCATAGTTAAAAATATATGTATTGTGTTGCAACGAACGTTCTTTCCTGCACGAATTTTCTCTGCAAACATTCCTATTAATCACAGATTATTATTCTATTATTCAAACTTTGAAATAGGAGAAAAAAGAAAACAAAAAGCCAAAGAATGGGAAAGGAGGAGGAGAGGTTTGGCAGCTCTATCTGCAGTGGAGGAAGAAGCTGAGGACATGGGCCCAGATGCTGGCACACATTCTCCAAAAGGTAATTGGTTCCTATGCACAGTAAAACATTAATGTACCATATTTTTAGTAGATAACCATGTTCCTAAAGTGGCTATCAAGCAGGGCACCATGTCCTAACAAATGTTCCTCTTGTGACTTTTATGATATGGCAACTTTTTTATATTATGTAGATCAAGACATTCTTCCAGAAATAATACTGGTGGAGCCAACAAGTGACCAGACACCAGAGCAACATGAAGGTTGGTAGGCACAGATTTTTGGGTAGTGGGATCATAGAAATATGTGTATTTGCAATGATTGTTTAACCTTATATTCTTGTATTCCCTTACAAATTTACATTGCAGATGTTCCCTCATGAGAGGATGTGGCATCTCCAGCCAGATCAGATGTTAACACATCCGAAACCACATCTCCTGGCAACTTGGCAAGCAGCGTTGCCGGCACATCTGAAATTTTGGAGGATCCTGGACCAAGTGTCGGAGAGCCAGTTGTGTGCCCAGGTAGGTTTTTTCATAATGATTTTTATCAGTGTTATTTTTAGCCTCCAATTGTCAACACTAGTTCCCTATGGGAGCCTCTTTATTTGAATGGAAGTCGCACCGTAAGTCGGATCAGGATGCTCTGACTTGCGGGGCCACTTGCGCTGTGAAGATTATTGAGGGGGAACTACACAGAAAAATTGAATAACCCGCCGTGGGTGTCCCCCCCCAAGTTCCCAAGCAGGCCCTTTGTGTGTGGTATTGAGTTTGAGGGTAGGCCCACAACAAAAAGACAGCGCGGGTTACCCCCAAAACCCATACCAGACCCTTATCCAAGCATGCAGCTTGTCAGGCCAGAAAAGGGGACGAGCAAGCGGACCAAACCCCCCCTGGACCACAGCAGGACACATGCCCTCAACATGGGGGGGGTTTGTTGCTTTGGGCCAGGGGGGGCTTTGCACCACACACCCAAAAGCACCTTGCTCCCATGTTGAGGAGGACAAGGGCCTCATCCCCACAACCCTGTATGGTGGTTTTGGGGGGTCATGCGGCCAGGAGGTTCCTAGGACTTTGGAAGCAACCTTTAACAAAGGGTGGCCCCCAGATCCCAGACCCCAATCCCTATGTGAATGGGTATGGGGTACATCTGACATTTCACACAGGATCAGATCACACAAGTGTGAACGACTGTGCGATCCTATCCAGATGCGGCTGAATAAATGCATCATGTGCGACTTATGTGCGAGTGCAGTGCGAATTGAGCCATACAAACTGTATAGCTGATTTTGGCCTGAACATCTGATCGCATGTAAAAAAGGAGCAGTGCGCTACAATATTACATGCCATCAGATGTGCAGTGTGAATTGAGACATACACTTTGTATGGCTACATTCGCACTGAACACGCACACAAGTTGCACATGACCCTTTATTTCTGATGTATCTGGATTGGATCGCACAGTGCTTCACATTTGTGGAATACAATCCTGTGAAAAAGTAAGTGGCGGGTCACCCTTATGCGATGCAGGAAGGCTGCAAAGTCGCAGACTTCCCGCATCGCATAAGTGTGACTCAACACTCAAGGTACTAGCAGTCCTAGGATTCAATATGGCATTCATATTGCCAGTAGCAATCAGTGTAGGGAGATCAGTGTAATCTATAGTGTATTGCTTGTTTGTTTCTCTAGTTCACTTTCCATTACCTATATATAACACTTTGAGATGAACAATGATCAAGTTTCACATAACACTGACATATCCTAACATTGGTGGGCAGTGAGAAGGATGTCATAAATGAACACAACATAACAGGTGTAGGTACGTTGTTAATACCCTAATGTATTATATGAAATATATAGTATGGGCACCTTCTGGACAATGACCACCAATGTAAGGTGACATTACATGAACCTTGAGTGTGACCTAGTTCTCAATGTGAGAGGGTTTGTGGAAATTTTATGGGGTGCTGAAGGCCCTTGTATTTACACCACTGGCTAAAAAATAACACATGGCCATCATCACTTTGGATCAGCTGGTGAGAGACTACAGTAAAGAAACACACTGATGAATGTATTAACCCTTCCAAAGTCACACATATATAACACATGATTAACCCAAAAAATTATGTTTGGCATATGTGCCCAAATGATTAGAATCCATAATACAGAATCATTGCAATTTTGGTTTAATGTGTGGAAAAATCTGATATCTCTGACATTTATCTTGTGTGTCAAATCTTTTACAACATTAATGGTTGTGTGACATTGATTGCTGCCAGGACACAGCTCCTCTCCCCACAAAATATTCCAGATATTCCTGGCGGATCTGACGGGCCCTCTGTGATGCTAATCCTGAGTGTCCAACTTGCATTGAGGTCATGGACTCCATTTGGTCACGAGGTTGTGCCTCTCCACTTGTACCTGGCATAGCAGGGCCAGTATCCAGTTGCTGCATAACATAGTTTTCTGCATTCCTGCGTAGGAAGTTGTGCAAAATGCAGCAACACAGGACCATGTTATCAACTTTGTACAGTGCCAGGTGTATGGACGTCAGGAATATCCGGAACCGGTTGGCCATTATCCCGAAGGCATTCTCAACAACTCTGCGAGCTCTGGACATCCTTTGTAGATCCTTTGGCCGGGGGGTGAGGTTCCTCTGAGGGTAGGGCTTCATGAGATGCTCCCCAAGCGCAAAAGCATCATCTGCTATAAAAACAAAGCTCATACCCTCAACGGTTTGCTCCCTGGATGGCAGGTTCAGAGTGCCGTTATGAAGACGACGAGCGAACTCCGTCTGCTCAATAACTCCCCCATCCGAATTGTGGCCATTTTTGCCAATATCCAAAAAAATAAACTCATAGTTTGCATTAACTATGGCTAGCATGACTATACTAAAAAATCCTTTATAATTATAATAAAATGTGCCGGAATTCGGAGGGGGGACAATGCGGACGTGATTCCCATCTATAGCACCCCCACAATTGGGAAAATTCCACTTCTCCAGAAATTGAGCAGAAATCTCCAGCCATTGCTCTGCGTTTGAAGGAAACTGTGGGGGAAAACCAAAAAAAAAAACAAGATTTAGTGCTTGAGCACATCACATTATTAATTACACACACAGTTGTCTGTTAAATGCTTATGCAACTTTTTAAAAATATAAACAACAGGAAGGCAATCGTTTGGATTTGGGGATGTAACATCTACATACATTTATTTTACACCTCCTATTGTTCTTATATTGTGAAGGGCCATACACACTATAAGATTCTCTGAAGACTTTTTCCTTCAGATTTACCTTTTCTATGTAGTGCAAGGGCCTGCCAGATTGCATAGGATTTGAAAGTGTTTGTTTGACCTCATATTATCTGGTTTTGGTAAATCGTAAGGAAAAATTGTTCTGAAAATCTTATAGTGTGTATGGCCCATTATACTCACCAGCTAGAGCTGAGATTTAAAAACTACGGCCCTCCAGCTGTTGCAGAACTACACATCCCATGAGGCCTTGTAATTCTCTGACATTCACAGACATGACTAGGCATGATGGAAATTGTAGTTCCTGAACAACTGGAGGGCCATAGTTTTAAGACATCTGAGCTAGAGCTTTGGTATATGCTGACTTTTAGATTTAGCATGTGGGTGGGGGGATGGGTAAGTAAAACTGGGCATTTATACATCAATAAGGGCTTGTGGTCAGTGAAGGTTTTAACATCATTACATAAACATACACAATCATAGGTGGGAATGGATGGACTGATGTATTTAAGATAAATCATAAACTAGGTACTAAAACATTGGCCAAGGAATAATTGTTTGAGGGAAAGTAATAAAATGATCCAAATTCAAAATACTGTTAACAGGCAATGCGTTTAGGGACACATAGTAGAGAATGGTGAGGTGGTTAGTGGGTAATTTTACAAATGGTTAAGATAATCTACATCTTTACTACTATGTGCATGCGGACAGAGGGTAGTTCAAAAATAATGGCCTGTGTCAATTGCTGTACATCCAAAAACATCATAATTCGGGTCAAACGACTAATACATGTAATGTAATGTAAAAAATGAAACATACCTCGATATAGTACTTCTGCAAGACCTTGATGATAGCAGAGCAGGTCTCAGGGATGATGATACCAAGTGCTTGGGGGGAGATGCCTGTGGTGAACTTCAGATCCTGCAGGCTTCTCCCTGTTGCAAGATACCTCAAAGTCGCAATTAACCTTTGCTCAGGGGTAATTGCAACCCGCATACAAGTATCCTGCTTCAGAATATAGGGGGACACCAGGGCAAGAAGACGGTAAAAGATGGGATCCGTCATCCTCAAATAATTCCTGAAGTCATCAGGATTATTTTCCTGGAGCTCCCTCAGCAAGGACATGTGGGAAAATTGATCATGGTTAAGCAACCAATTTTTCGTCCAGGAGGTCCGGTTCTTCTTCCTCTTGCTCATACGTCGCCTCAGACCCAAAGCTCCAACGCTAAGTACAGCAATGGTCGAATCCACGGTCTCCATAATAAATTTTCGAACGATGTCTCGGAAAATAGCGAAATGTCGTCAACCAAACAAATGCTACCAAAATCAGCGCGAGATGCCCAGAAGGGTCACGGCCAAACACTCACTTCCTCTTTTGTAGCGGCGGATGTGCGTGGAACGTGCGTTGAACATTCTGACGTCATTTTCTGTCGGCAGACAAAAGTCCTGGGCAAGTTTTGAGCACTTTTCAACAGACAAACAACAAACAAGACAGCCGTGGACATTTGACGGCCGATCGGTCGGCCAACGATCGGTACGTGTGTACGAGGCATAAGTTTGACTTGAAAATCAGCTGTTCGTGTACACATGAACAAATGGGGCGCTCAGCGGGAAGTTTGCCCGCCGATGAGCACCCCATAATGCACTGCACACTTGCATTGCATTGATTGCTGATGATTGGCCAAAGTATGCACTTGACCTGTATGCTTTGGCCAATCACAGCCCAGTGTACTATGAGAGCCATGATTGGCCAAAGGCAGAGTGCCCCACACTATATAAGGCTGCTGCCTTCACTGCAGCCATGTATAGTGTGTGACAAAGGAGATCAGGCAGGTAGTCAGTGGATAGTGTGTTCAGTCACTTTAGTGCAGTCAGTGTAGTGTACAGGCATACCCCACTTTTATAATGTATGCATATGTTGTAGTCCTGTGTCCCCTCTCACTGCTCCCTAAGTTTTGTGTCCCTGTCACTTATGGTTCGGTAGCAGTACAATGTCAAGTTGACTAAGATTTCCCATAGACGCCAATGTTAAAGAGGTTGTGAACCTCCCAAAACAAAAATAAAAAAATGTAAAAAGATAAAAACCTGAAACCTGAATTGGCTGGAGCTGCGATGATATCACGCCCGCGCATGCGCACGGGAGCCGCTGTTCGAGGCACAGGGCTCTGAAGGAACGGTACGGCGGCCGTTCATTCAGAGCGCATGCGCCAGTGATGTCACTGGCTGCATGCAAAGTAAATATCTCCTAAACGGTGCTTGTTCAGGAGATACTTAAAGTACCAATATGTAAGCCTTATCATAGGCTCACCTATAGGTACAAGTTACAGAGGAAGCTTTACTTCCTCTTTAACCACATAACGACCGCCCACCGTAGATATACTGCGGCAGGCAGCCGCTGCTGGGCAAAGTGACGTAGGGGCTGTGTGTTGAATTATTTTGAGGGGACAGCAAATTTATACTGTTATACAAGCTGTACACTGGACTGCTTTATGTTGTAAAAAAGTAACTTTTCTTCAGTGATGTCACATGAAAAGATGTAATAAAATATTTACAAAAATGTGAGGGGTGCATATATATATATATATATATATATATATATATACACACACACACACAGTGTATACACCGATCAGCCATAACATTTTGACCACCCACCTAATTTTGAGTATGGCCCCCTTTTGCTAAAACACTTCTGACCCATTGAGGCATTGACACCAAAGTAACATCCACATGAATGGCAGAGCCAAAGGTTTTAATAGTAGTACAAGCATCACAGTGCCTCTGCCAACTTGCCTTCTTATACCGCATCCTGGTGCCATCTCTCCCCCAGCTAAGTGATGAATACGCACCCCGCCATCCACATAATGTAAAACCAGGCCCCCTTCTTCCATTGCCTTAGATTTCATTACCAGGAGCCCCTGTGAGCCATTAAGTGTGGGGGCCAGAGTTTGGGGGCAGAGCTGATCTACTGTAGCGCTATTTTCCTACTTACTACTGTGCTTGGGAGGGGCGTCAGGGAGATGACAAAGTTGAGGCAGGTACTGTACTGCTGTGCATGGTGTACCAGAAAGACATAGGAATCCTCACTGGTGCACTCAGTCACATAGAGCACCTCAAACTTTAGGACTGGTTCCCTGCCAGGGAGAGAGGTGGAGCAGCTCTACTTCTCTATTTTCAGTGTGGGGGGAGAGGCGGGGGAGTCAGGGAGAAAGCACAGCACAGACAGGGGATGCGCCGCTGTGCTGGCCTGACAGGAATCCTCACTGGTGCACTGAGAGCACCCGGAACTTGCTCGGCACTGGCTTCCATCTTGGGACAGAATTAGAGTTAGTTAAATGTGTCCCAGGATGGTTGGACTGGAGGTATGTGTCACCTGGTTTCAGGCAGACTGAAACCCGGACACGTGTCAAAACTCTGACTCTCTGGGTTGAAACCAGACAAGTGGTAACCCTATTCACATCTCTGTCTAGCAGAATCAGGTCCTCTTTGGCTAGACCTCTGGTGAACCTTAGCCAGTGGGCGGAGGTCCGCTCCCTTCCAGATTCTGGGAGCAAAAGCTCCATGCTTTCCTGGGCATTTTAAGGAAAAAGTTAACCTTTCTGAACATGTTAAGTTACACCCATATTTAGGATGTAACATGGCTCAGCGTGCACTCTCTCTAACCCCTGACAAACCCCCCCCCACGTGACAGTGGGTGGGGGATACTCTCCCCTGTCACAATTTGAAAACTGCCCGGCCGTTATGCATGGTCCAAATGGGCACATCATTCATTCACACTTTCTTGTGAATGAATAGACTACAAGTACTTGTCAGCCATAGAGGGTGCTGATGAGCGATCTCATAGTTTATTGATCTTCTTGCTTTCATGTAACTGCCTGCCTGTATTGGAGGTACAGGCAGACAGCTATGCTGAGAGTCTGCAGGATCCTGACATTGCACCCCTGATCTGCTGATCAGGGGCGCAATGCTCTACAGGCTCCTTAGAACAATTTT
The DNA here is from genome assembly GCF_965119305.1 of Pelophylax lessonae. Classification (NCBI taxonomy): domain Eukaryota; kingdom Metazoa; phylum Chordata; class Amphibia; order Anura; family Ranidae; genus Pelophylax; species Pelophylax lessonae. The sequence continues at coordinate 532,656,860 of NC_138771.1, read as the reverse complement.
TTATCTGCAAAACAATCTGTATTTATCATTTTTTTTTTCAAAATGTGAACGTAGATTTAACAAAAAAGCTCCCTTGCTCCTCCTGAGTCCCATAGTTTTATGGGATTTGTAGTTTTGCAGCTATCCCTGTTCAATGCAGCAGTCCTACTACACTTCCCAGCATCCCTTGCAGCAGTCCTGACTCCTCCTCCTGATTAGTTAAATGGTGGCTTCAGGAAGGAGGAAATGAGTGGGCTCTCACAACACACAGACACATTGCTGCCTGTTGCGGCACTCTTTACCTCTTTGCAGTGGTGGCAGAGGTGGTGGCTGGAGGGGGAGGGGGCGCAACTGTGAGAGCAACGGTGCAAAGGGGAGGTGGTTGTAGACAGCTCACAGCCCAGCTACCTCTCCTTCGGGTCCCCCACTGCCCACAGCGGCGGGGAAGGAGGAGGGAGATCACAGCTGTCAACCCGAACTCGGCTGCACTAATGCACACGGGGTGATTAGGGTGTGTACAGGACTGTAAAAGGGTATAAAGGGTGAAAACTCAATAAGGCTTTAAGGAAGTACAGTTTTACTTTACTGTCCCCTACAAAACCAATTAATCTATGAAAATATATCTACAGAGGATTACAAACAAATCAGATGAATTCAAGCCTGTTATGTTACAAATTAATTGGTATTTGTTTCCCTTTTTATAATTTTGTCCCTTCCTTACTCTGTAGCTACGAGATGCTCTGTATAGCTAGCCCCACCCTCTTTTCAGTATGCCTTTAGTTTCTGTTCTGAGCACATGTAATGTTTTTATGATCTGATGTTCATCTGTAAAGTTCTGCACAAGTTTTCGATTAATAAAGCTTTCTACAATCTGCAAGATGTAATTTGGATCAAGTTACTGTCTGTTAACACTGCTGAGATTGTAAATTATAGCCATCTCACACAACTGGATCAGTTATAGAGATTACACTTGCAATGCTTAAATTGGGGAAGCAGAACACCCATGCTTTTCCCATATTTGTAAAAGGATAACCTCACAAAAAGCCATATATCAAAAATAGAAGCGTATTTCTACCACTCCTATATAGAACAGCTTCCCGCTGTCACTGGTTCCTATGGAAGCCACGGGTGCAAGCCTTGGAAACCAGTAATGGTATGGAACACCCCACTACCTTTAACTATTTGACCTTCGGAAGGTTTTACCCCTTCATGGCCAGGGCATTTTTCACTAATTAACACTGTACCCCCACATTTATAATAATTTTTTTTCACACAAATAGATCTTTCTTTTGGTGGTATTTAATCACCCCTTGTTTTTTTTTTTTTTGTTTGTTTGTTTTTTTTTTACTATATAAATTTAAAAATACTGAATATTTTGAAAACAAAACAAAACATTTTTTGTTAGTTTCTAGTAAAAAAAAATCCAAACAAATAATCTTTCTTTAGAATGTAGGCCAAAATGTAGATTGCTACATTTCTTTGGTAAAAATAACCCAAATCAGTGTAAACTATTTAGTCTGTGTAAAAGTTTTAGAGTCTAAAAAACTATGGTATAGATATTTGAATATTAATCAATCCTGATGTACTGATGGCCTATCTCATTTCTTGAGGCCATAAAATGCCTGGACAGTACAAATACTGTCCCAAATTACCGCTTTTTTTTGGAAAGTGGACAGTCAAAGGTATTTAGTTTGAGGCATGGCAAATTTTTTTTAGTCACTTTGTGGCACAATTTGTTGGAAAATTCAGAAATAACATTTTTTTTTCCAGTTTTTTTTTAACATACTGTCCCCAGTGCAGTACAGCGTCATCATATGACTGGTGTGGCAGTGATCAGGAATACTAACTGGTGACAGTATGTAAAAAAAAAATAATAATAATAATACTTTTTTATTCAAGTTTTTTTAAAAATGTTTTCTTCCATCTTTTTTTCCATACTTTCATCAGAGTATAGTGACACTGTATTACTTTGGGGGGGGGGGGGGGTGATTGGGTTTTTTTTTTTACACTATTATTGCTTATAACAGTGGTCTTTCATGACAGCTTGCTTACTATTGTGATCTGTGATTGGCTACAGCATCACAAGAGTAAGCAAGACGGTCATAAAAAGAGGCCATTCATAACTGTTTGCTTACATGTAATCATGTGATAGCTATGAACGACCTCGGGTACCGAGCAATGTGATCAACTGTGTCCACCAGACACAGCAGTCACTGGATTGATTGGGGGGGGGGGGGGGTTGGGTTGTGGTTATATTAAGGCATTTTATTAAAAAGGAGCAGTAGTTCCCCATGATGTAAGTGGTTCCTGGGGATGCTGCAAGTGCAAGCAACTGTGGCTTCCTTAGGAACCAATGACAACGGGAAGCTGTCATGTATAAAAGCAGTAGAAATACTGTTCCTAAATACAGTATGATACCTGGCCGAATGGGCTAAAGATTCTATAATGATAGAAATTGAATATTTTGATGTTAGGGAATATCTGTCTAACACAACAATATCCTTTTTTAGACAGAATTCCCTGTCTATCTCATTGATCTAGAACAGCAATTCTCAACCAAGGTTGCTCCAGAGTTTGTTGGAGGTTCTATAAGCTATGGCTAATTGACTCTACATTTGGTGCTGCCTGCATAGCTCATATCAAGATTCAACTTTTTATAAATGTATCGTTTTTAATCACCAATATCTTTGCTGCGTAACATCTATGAACAATAACAAATTGTTCAAAAGTTCCCCACTAAGGCAGAGAAGAATAAAGCAATTTAAAAGGCATGATATTCCACATGATGTAACACAATGCCATGAAATAATGATGAATTATAAAAACGGGAAAAATTGCTGATAAAGGAAACTAAGAACCTATGAACCTATGGGAAAATGCAACTTTAGAAATACATCTTATAGTGCGATGTAATCCCTAAATGACTAATTATCGATAAGAATTTATCTTTTGATCTAGTAAATGATGAATTGTAAGATAAATGTGATTACAAGTTACATGGGTTTTCTATTAAAGTTATTTCGTTTATTGTAGAGCAAGAAAGATGCAATTATTAGATACAGGGGACAGTATGAAAACTCTGATACAAAAAGTAAAACCCTATACGCAGAAGGAAGAGTTCATCAATTTAGAGAAAAGTATATAGCATAAACAGAATAAAACAGAACTAGAAAATATTGAGAGAAAAAAATAAATAAATGAAATTCCAAAGAAATGCAACTTCGACATTAGGATACATGAGTGACAAAATTAACCACTTTGACTCTAGATCAATTTTTTTCATTCTTTGCACATGAGTTAATATATGAGGGTGTGATGAATGTGTTCTCTATATACCATATATACTGTTATTTCTGCTTTTTCACTGTCATTTCATTGTAAGAGCTAATGTACACATTTCTGTTAACTGTAGGAAACAAAAGTCTGAACATGTGATGACACTCATCGCCTGATGAAAACCAACCACTTACCTGCCTGTTTGATCAAAAAATAGACATTTGTGGTCAGAACCAGTTTGAACCAACAACTGTCATGGCGGACTGCTGCTAGTTTCCTTTTTGTGTCACTCACATGATGTTAATGCCCATTTAACTATTAGCTTGCCATTCAGAAGATATGGACACTGATTGGATTGATTATACGATCACACCTAAATTACAACCTAGAACACGCCTATGTCTTATGCATATCCATTACTATAAATTAGTTAGCCTAATGTTGTTAGCTAGATGATATACCTCTGCCTTTGCTCAGTTAACTTCAAACTGAGCTTTGTAAGACTGTATCCTCCCAATGCTGTGAATAAATGCACCTTTTCTTTCATCAATTTGGACTCACTATCTCATCTTGAAGGTCTTGCTTGAAGACTTTCTAACCAAAAGTAACACATACGTGTTATTTTGGCCATAAAATTACTTAGAACCCCAGAACATGATATATATATATATATATATATATATATATATATATATGTATATATATATATATATATATAGATATAGATATATATATATATATATATATATATATATATATATATATATATATATATATATTTTTTTTTTTTTAAAGCAGAGACCCTGAAGAATAAAAAGATAATTTTTATCTTGCTCAATATTTGCACTACTGTTTATTAAATACATATTTTCTGGAATAAAAATATAGTAAAATTAATTTTAGTTCAAACACACATAGTAAAATACCCAATTCTTTTTGTGAAATATAAAAGGATAGGGTTTCATCAAGTAAATAGATACCAAACATGTCAAGTCTTAAATTGTGTGCACCTGTGATATTGGTAACAACTATGGTCTCCAAATATCTATGTAGGCAATGCTTTAAAAGCTTTTACTGTCATAAGATTAATGTTAAATGTGAGCTTTGGTGCTATAATTATTACTCTCACTCCAATGTTCGTGGCAATACCTCACATGTGGTGTAATCACAGTTTACATACATGTGCGTTCCCTGTGTGCGTGTTAGCATTTGTGGGTATGTAGGGCATTGTGGGGTTATGTTTCATTTTGTTTTTAATAAATGTTTTTTTTAATTTTTACTTATTTTTTTACTTTTTTATTCATTTTTTATTTATTTTAACTTTTATTAGTTTATTTAACTTTTTTGCTATCACAAGGGGTCTACAAACCCCAATGTGATAACATTAGGCAAGTGACATGTACTCTTTCTGGAGACATTGGGGGGTCTATTATGGCACTTTTCCACTGCAAGTACCGGCTCGTACCGGCTCGGCTCTACTCGGCCCTGCTTGGCCCGGTTTGCTTTTCCACTGCTGGTACCGCATGGTATAGTGTCGGAACGGTTCGGTACGGTACGGTATAGGTTTGCTTTACCGTTCGGTTCCATGCAGTGGAAAAGCAAACCTATACCGTACCGTACCGAACCGTTCCGACCCTATACCATGCGGTACCAGCAGTGGAAAAGCACAAAAGCGTGCCGAACCGGTACGGTTCCATGCAGTGGAAAAGCGCCATTAGACTCCAATGTCTCCTCTGCCATCCAAAGCAGCTAATCAAACACAGATTGTTCTCAGCTGCTTCCCTGGCGGTAACAGCTTCATTCACTGCAGAGAAGATGCAGGAATGGATTTTACTCGCCTCCTGCTTGCCATCCTAAAGCCATAGACTACACTGCCTGACCTATAAAAGTGATCGGCCTCAGATGAACAGGAACACCTAGCTGGTATATGGCCAGGAACTGCTGCGTGAACGAACCCTAAAAAAGACACGGTAAATATAAGTAATACTATTCTGAAAGGTATACAATAACATAAGAGAAAAGAATAGGGACACATTCAGCTAAAGACCATAAAAACAACAAGCAACACAAAATTCAAAGTTAAAATCACCAACACAACATTTGAAATTTATAAGCATTCATAACAGATTTCTTCCAGGGATTTGAAGAAAAATGAACCAATAAATACCCACAATAAAGTTATGAAGGACAACCTTAAGATTATGGGGTTGATTTACTAAAGGCAAACAGACTGTGCACTTTGAAATGCACAAAGTGCAGTTTCACTCTGCAAGTGCAGTTGCTCCAGAGCTTAGTAAATGAGCAAAAGCTCTGCTGACTTCCCTCATCCAATCATGGGCAAGCACGTGATTGCGTACTCTGCAAGGTAAAGCTTTACCTCATTTACTAAGCTCTGGAGCAACAGCACTTGCAGAGGACAGTGGGCAGAGCAATGCGAATCATTGCTTTACACTCTTTTAGCCAGATGTACAAATGTATAGTGCAGATGTAGGCTAATATATAGCCTTTAATATATAGCCTTCCAAACTGCATATAGGGGATTTAGGCTATTTGGCCATCATCAGTTTTTTTTCCACATAATATTTTTTAGACACTTTCTTCACAAATAGTTTTACCTGTATGGATGTGTTCAATTTGTTTAGCTTGCAAGATGGTGCAAATTTCCTAAACCCTTATGTAATAGATTTTCTTCCCAATTAGTCAAGCTAAGTGTATTTATATTAGTAAAGCCTTCTTGATGTTCTGAGAAATACAGGAGGCTTACCAGGTCTTAACCTGAAAGTAATGCCTACTTAAAGTGGAGTTCCGGGCACAAAAACATTTTGAAAATACCCCCGGGACAGTCAGGGCTAGTACATTCCACAATGGCTAGCCTCTGATCTGTCCCTGTTCGTACTTACCTGCAAGAAGAAATACTTACTTTTAAAATTTCTTCTCCAGCGTTGCCATCTCTGATGTGGGCAGCTGAAGCCAGGCGATCCTCTTCTGCGTCCTTCTTCTGTGTCTTCTTCTCCCAGAATGCGCCTGCACCGGCCCCTCTCGTCACTTCCGGGCATGCCCAGAAGCTGTTTAGCAAGGAATGCGGCGTTGCACCAGAAGTGACGAGCGGGGCCGGTGCCGTCGCATTGATTCCTGGGAGCGATGACGTTCAGATCCCAGGAATCATTGCAAACCGGAAGTGACGGCGCGGGCCACGGCCGCCGAGGGAGGAAGTGGAAGAAAGGTGAGTATATCTTTCTACATAACAAGGTAAGTAAAAAAAAATAAAAAATCCTAACTATCCATTTCTGTTTCAGGTGAGGAAAAGCAAGCGGATGGCCACAAAATCAATCATGTCGATTTTGTGTCCGGAACTCCGCTTTAAACCAGATGTTATTCAGGTGTCTCCTATCCCTCAAAAAGAGAAAATGATCCTTAATTTCAGGACAGTGACTAATTTGCATGGCCCCACCCACTGTCTTAAAATAAATAATTATTTTCTTATTTTTGGGATATCAGATATCTGAATACCTTCTGTTTTAAGATGTTTTCACTGATATACTCTAAGTACACCTAGTTTGCCAGGTGAGGAAGCAAAACATAAAGGTTTAGAATTTGCATCATCTTGCAAACTAAACAAATTTAGCACATTCATACTGGTAAAACTATTTGTGAGCATGTTAGAAAATAACATTATTTAAACAATTCAACAGAATAAATTATTTTAGAGATGACAAATGCACTAAACTGTAACCTACAACCATTTTTTTTTAGTGATTGATGACAGTTTAGCAGCCTTTTAGGAGTTAATAATTAGAGACAAAGAAAATAGGATACAAGTCAAATTGGGAATAACAAATAATAAATAAAATAAAAACATGACAGCAATGAGATCCTTAGAAAGTTTGAACATTTTAACATATATCCAGCAATTAAAGAGGGAGGCATAGGGGTTGATCTGCTAAAGGCAAATCCATTCTGCACTACAAGTGCACTGCAAGTGAAATTGGAAGTGCAGTCACTGTAGATCTGAGGGGAAGATCAGAAATGAGGGGAAGCTCTGCTGATTTCTATCATCCAATCATGTGCAAGCAAAAATGCTGTTTTTTATTTTCCTTGCATGTCCCCCTCAGCTCTACAGTGACTGCACTTGCAGTGTACTTGTTGTGCAGAGTGGATTTGCCTTTAGTAAATGAACCCCCCAGTGTTACTGAATAAGGAAGACAATAAAAAGGAACTAAAACGATTTTAAGAGGGTGAAAAAGCATAATAAATCTTTATGGCTGTTCCAACAGAAAGGTATGTTTCTGATTTAATAACCCATAAAGGGAAGGGTTTAGAGATGCATAATAAAGCCGAATATAAAAAACGTACAAATAGAACATCTAGATTCCCCGTTGTTTACTATTTGCCTAAAATCCAAAGGAATATTGATAATTCCCCAGGGTGTCCTATTGTTTAAATATAAAGGATAAATGTTCTCTGTCCTATATGCCCACATCCTCAAATACATGTAAAACAGAAACATTCTTGTAGAAATAGATTTTTTTCTGGGCATATAGAAAATGGTACCACAAAGTAAATTCACAAAATAATAAAGTTTATTATACAAATATTAAAACTGTATAGTGCACCATATTCAGTGTTTGCAACATGAAGTTCACAAATCTTATTTCAATTCAACATGCATACAGTATGTTAGCTCAACGTGTTTTAAATGCTTCAAACATCTTCATCAGGAGTTGATGTGAACAGTATCCATATAGGAAAACACTGTAGTGTACAATCAAAGTTTCCATACATTGTGGTGGAGTGGAAATTCTCAAATCCAGAAGGAGACAGCCAAGGGACATACAGATAATAGTCCAAAAAGGTGTAAAAAAGCAAAAACAATAATCCAATATAACTTGATGGAACGTGCTGGGGATGGTGTTTGGAGTATCTTGATCTGCTGGTTATTAAACTATCTTATATACATTGAGGTTTTAAGTATGCGGTATATAAAAACCTCCTATACTCACCTAGGTGGATGCAGCATCGATTTGATGCTGCATGTGTCTATCGCCGTCTCTGCCCCGAGAACTAAGTGATCAAACACCGCTGATCGCTCAGTTCTTCCCTCTGCTATGAGCAGAGAGCCTTGACTATTAGTCACTGCCGCAGGAGCGCAGAACAAACTGCTTTGGCTATATTTCTACTTTAAGGATATGGGCGTGCTGTTGCATCTCCTCTCTAATTCTTTTCTTCTGACTATGTGGACAGCTATAGGAGCAAGGTTTGTCCCGTGATATGTCTCTTTTATGGTACACTGGTTGTCCAAGTGCATATGGAATCAGGAAGAGCTTGGCAAGGAGCCTCTTTCTCTGTATACATAGTTTACTTGCTCATCTGGAAACATTCAATGAATCAGATGAATGATTCAAGCATCAGATTAATTTATAGTTAAAATTAATAATAATGATTTTATTAACCAACCCTTCCTACCTGATATACATTATGTATGTCTATTACAATTGGTAGCTTTATGCTACATCTTTACTATTATGTTACTTATATATATGACAGGTTTGGAAGGTGCATTTTTCTATCACACATTCAACACCCACCTGCCATGGACCCCCCTCTCTGGTTGCTGTCACATTGGGACCCTTCAGCTCCCGGGTCAGACACGGCACGCCGCTGCCACACAGGAGTTCAATTTTTCCATTTGAGTTCTATTGATCTGTGAGTATTTAGTACTCCCTTAAGTTCTCATTATTTGACTGAATCTTTTTTCATTCAAATTCTATTCTTATTGCATACTTCAACATATTGTTCTTTTATAGATATACCTTGAATACATTGATCTCTGAAGAAGGGAGATGTTGCTCCCGAAACGCGTAAGTTTACGATGTTATATATTCTACTGTTATGTTATCTCATTATACTATTCAGGCCATTTTTGAAACCAAGTGGTTACACCAAGATGTCTGCCAATATGTGCTGTTATATTATTCATGTTGTATATCATCTATATTTTAGCTATTGTGCTACACCATGTGCCACTGAGCACATGTTACCATTTTTACTTTTACAACCCGTGTATATAATGCAATAAAATCAAATATTGCTTTACTCATCTATTGTGTATTTCATTGATCTCCAGCCACTAAGCACGTACCTCATACAAAGTCCCGCGGGCCAATCTCCTTTTTTTCTAAATGATTTTAATAATGTATTATTAATTTCACATCTACCAGCACAAAGAATCCATTGATTTCTTTGATTTAACAATTTTTTTATAGAACACTATTCACACCAAGACATTTCATAAGACAGTGAATGCAAACAGTTTCTAACTGTCAGATAGTTATCACCTGAAAAGTTGCAGATGATTATGTAGGAATGCAGGCCATATTCAGGGCTGTGCAGATCATCAGGACAACTGAGGTAGCTGTTGTATGCGCCACTCAAAAAGGCAGTGTGAGGGGTTGGCACTGACGCACGATACTGGACACTTCCACCTCAGTACAGCTAAGTACAGTAATACTAAGCCTGATAAAATCATACACTCAGCTTTACTAGGCCCCCTAAAGCCTATTATTCAGTGATGTGGAGCAGGTTCACTGTCACTAAGCATAGAGCTGATGGCCACTGCACCTGCCTATGTGACACTCACAGCGAATGGGTAGGAAACTCTGTTCAGGGATGCTGAGCTTGCATTCTTAACTGGCTCAATTTTTCCACCCAGCTCTTTTGACTAAAGTCAATCGAACATTCGATTTCAGCCAATTTAGCATTAATCAGCTAATATTTCAGCCATATATGGCAGCTGTAAGAGTTAAGATAACAAAGATAGGGCTGATAAATTGGATAATAGATACTTTGCAATGTTTTTGAGTTACAATTTACAGGCACATAAAGTACAACATTTTGAAAATGAAATTTGGGATTCATTATATCAAATAGACCGATGTTTGTCTTTAGGAAGGCATCCATTCTAGCCTTGAAAATTGTTTAGAACAAGAGGAACAAACAGAGGGGAGAGATATTGAACTGCTTTTATTTACCTCACTGAACCACAGCTAGTGATGGGCCGAACACCCCCATGTTCGGTTCGCACCAGAACATCTCGAACAGGGAAAAAGTTCTAGTGAACATGCATATATATATATATATATATATATGTATATATATATATATATATACATATATATATATATATATATATATACGTAATTCTTGTGAATGAGCAGCCCAAACCAACTGTATACATTATATATATATATATATATATATATATATATACGTATATATATATATATATATATATATATATATATAATATATGTATACATACATATGTATATGTATACATAGTATATGTATACATACATCTATATATATATATAATATATATACTAAATGTATACAGTTGGTTTGGGCTGCTCATTCACAAGAATTACATGCAAAATAATGGTACCGCTTTTAGCACCTAAAATCCAAAAGAATCATACCGCCAGGGAGGTTAAAGTCTATGGAACACGAACATGAAAAATCAAAAGTCCTAATTTTAAAGGCTTATATGCAAGTTATTGCCATAAAACGTCCCAAGCCCTATGTTGATGGGGACAAGGGCCTCTTCCTGACAACCTTGGGCTGTGGTTGTCGGGGGCCTGTGGGTGCCCTTTCACCAAAAAAGTGTACAATAAAGATAAACACATAAGACAGTTTTTGACAAGTCCTTTATTTAAAAATAAAAAAATAGTGTCCCCCGATTTAAATCTATCGTCAATCAGGCCACCTGCCGCACCCGCCGATCCGAAAGAAAAAAATAAAAAAAAAAGGTCCGCTCTCAGTGAATGCTTCTTCTGGACTGCATATTTGCGGTTTGACAGTTCTTACATAGGCAGGGCCATGTCGGTTATGTCACTGGGTGTTCCCACTCCCTTGTGAGGTCATGGACTGGTGCATGCTGAGTCGGTGACGTCGCGAGGGGCGGGGCTGCTGGGTGACATTGCTGGTATGGCCCTGCCCATTCCCTATATAAGAACTGTAAAACTGTGAATAGGCAGTCCGTGGAAAGCATTCTCCCGATACCCATTCACATTATGGGGCGGGATCTGGGGGCCCCCTTGTTAAAAGGGGCTTCCAGATTCTGATAAGCCCCCCACCCGAAGACCCCCACAACCACAGCCCAGGGTTGTTGGAAAGAGGCCCTTGTCCCCATCAACATCGGGACAAGGTGCTTTGGGGGGCATCCCAAAGAGCCCTCCCCATGTTGAGGGCAAGCGGCCTGGTATGGTTCAGAAAAGTGGGGTACTCGCTCTTCCCCCCCCCCTTTCCTGGCCTGCCAGGCTGCATGCTCAGACAAGGGTCTGGTATGGATATTGGGGGGGACCCCACATGTTTTTTTTTTTAAATTTTGGCATGGAGTTCCCCTAAAATCTATACCAGACCCAAAGGGTATGGTATTGCTTTTGTGGGGGACCCCATGTCATCTTTTTTTTTTACATTTTGGCATGGAGTTTCCCTTTAAATGTATACCAGACCCAAAGGGACTGGTATAGATTTTGGGGGACCCCATGCCATTTTTTTCCTAATTCTGTCATGGGGATCTCTTAAAAACCATACAAGCCCCAAAGGGCAAACAAGCTGTTTTTACCCCATTTTATTTTAATTTACATTTTCTTTTTACAATTATTTTTTAAATGCAGCTCTTATCAGGGAAGCCTTAACAACATATTGACTGTGCGTGCGGTGGGCGAACATCCCGCTAAGTACCAAGAAAGTTCAGGTGTTAGGTGAGTACCTGAATGGGTGATGTTTAGGCCAAACCTATGCTCCTATGATCAAATAATTTCCGTGCATGGTGGTGGGGCTATGGAAGGAGTAGCTGTAGACAAGGAGCCTGTGGAATAGGCCGCTTTGACAGCTGCGGTGGAAGGCAAACTAGTATGAGCCTGGGGGACAGAGGATGAGGATGGCTTAGTTATCCACTCCACCAACACTTCTGCATGTTGTGGCTCAATGACACGGCCAGCACCGGAAAAAAAGGACAAGCGTGCCCTGCCTGCAGAGGATGCACCATGTCCGCGACCACCATTTTTCATTGTGGACTCAGAGTCTGCTTGCCCTCTTTTAGTGGCCTGTGAGTGTCTGCCTCTCCTTGTTGGCCTTTTAGACATGGGGGGTGTTTTTAACTTTTTATTATAGAATGTGGGATGGAAATATGGTGCCTGGGTGCAATACTTTTGTGCTTGGTGCCCTATAAACCGTTTCATTATTGTTTTTTATTTTTTGAGGGGGATTTTTATAACTTTTTATTATAGAGTGTGGGAAGGGAATATGGTGCTTGGGTGGCTGGGTGCAATACTTTTGTGCTTGGTGCACTATAAACCGTTTTATTATAGTTTTTTTTTCTAATAGAAATGTGATTGGAGTGACTAAAGCCAAAAAAAAGAAAACCCATGCTGATGGAGGGGCTGCTGAGGAATAGCACCTGCGACACAGAAGGGGGAACAGCAAAAATAGGCCCCTACTATTCTCCCTCCATACCTCTCCTATTGCCCAGTTGATGGCTACAGCGTGGACCTTAATTGCCGGGAGAGCGTCCATGTACGTCCTCCCGTGCATGGCTCGCTCTGTGATCAGCAAGTCCACGAGACTCGGCTGATCACAGATCCTGGCCCCTTACCACGTGATCGGCTGTCAGCCAATCAGAGCTGATCACGTGATGTAAACAGCAGCTAAAAATCAGTTTTTGTGTGAGTGTGAGTGCTGTCAGCGTGAGGAGAAAAAAAAGAGGATCGCCGGCTGCTGTAAGAGGGACATTGGTCCCGAAGAGGAGAAGATAATCTGTGCCCCAGTGCCACCTACCAGTGCCCACCAGAGCCACCTACCAGTGCAGGTCAGTGCCACCTGCCAGTGCCCACCAAGTGCTACCCATCAATGCCCACCAGTGCCACCTATCAATGCCCACAAGTGCAACTTATCAATGCCCACAAGTGCCACCTATCAATGCCCCATCATCAGTGCTGAATCATTTTTACCTACCAGTGCCTATCATTGCCCATCCATACCACCCATCAGTGCCACCTATCAGTCCACATCAGTGCCACCTATTAGTGCCCATCAGTGCCACCTATCAGTGCCACATATTAATGCCCTTCAGTGCCACCTACCAGTGCCCTTCAGTGCCGCCCATCAGTGCCCATCAGTGCCACCCATGAGTAACACACATTAGTTTCACCTATCAATGCCCACCAGTGCCACCTTATCCGTGCCCATCAGTGCTGCCTTATCAGTGCCCACCAGTGCCGCCGTATCAGTGCCACCTTATCAGTGCCCATCAGTGCTGCCTTATCAGTGTCCATTAGTGCAGCCTATCAGTGTCCATCAGTGCAGCCTATCAGTGCCTCTCAGGGCCCATCAGTGCTGCCTCATCAGTGCATATCAATGAAGGAAAAAAATTACCTGTTTTCAAAATTTTATGACAAACTATAAAAACTGTTTTTTTTTTTGTTTTTGTTTTTTTGTCATTTTTTGTTTGTTCAGCAAAAAAATAAAAACCCCAGTAATGATTAAATACCACCAAAAGAAAGCTCTATTTGTTTGAAAAAAAAAAAAAAAAATGATGATGAAAATTTATATGGGTACAGTGTTGCATGACCACACAATTGTCATTCAAAGTGTGACAGCGCTGAAAGCTGAGAATTGGCCTGGGCAGGAAGGGGGTTTAAGTGCCCAGTAGGCAAGTGGTTAAAAAGACTGCAGGAAATGTTTTGCAAGATGCACTCTTACTATTCAGATAATAAAATCGCCATATAAAATCCAAAAGAAAACCACCCAGCACAGAAAGTGTTAATAATGAACAGTTAAATGAGAGGACTGGGAACTTCAGCTTATCTAATGCTGAAGAAGGGGAATGACACCTCCCTAAAACACGTTTTTTTACTAGAGATTTTGATGAAGAGATACATGCGCATGTGTAGTTCCTCTTTCGGATCCACATGCTCGCTGGCTACAAAAGAGTGGCATCCTATCACTAAAACATTTAATTTGAACCCACTGGGGCAATCAGACTGTAAATGGGCTGTCATAAAGTAGCAAGTGCTTTATATTTAATAAACAACATTTACTATATGAGTAATCACTAGGGATACTTTGTGTTTTTATCTTATAGCGAGTGCAGCAGTTTCTTTTTGGTTTTAAAGTAAATCTATTTTAATAGGGGGCTAAGAGCCGGTTCACATTACTCCGACTTGGGACGCGACTTGTGTGCCATCAAGTCGCTCCAAGTCTCTTGTCATTACAAATTCAATGTAAATGAATGAGAGCCGTCTTTATACGCACTACTGAAGTCACTCCGACTTCAGAAAAGGTTCCTGTACTACTTCAAGGCGACCTCTATCTGACTTGTGCACATAGACTTCAATGGGAGTCGCCTCTAAATCGGATCTTTATCTATTTTCAAGCGACTGTGATCAGACTTTCCAGGAAGAAGAAAAAGATTAGCCAGGCATTCCCCACAGACAAAGTCGCCTATCATTTAAGTCTCAAGTCTCTTACATGTCTCTGCTAAAAAGTCGCTCCTTCATGGGGCGACTTTCTGGTCGTGGTAGTATGAACCGGCTCTAATCCTCCAATAGAGCAAACCTTTCAATAAAGATATTTATTTATGAGGACAGTCTCTTTAAATATTTACAGTAATGTAAGATTATAAACTGGCATTTAATTAAATAATCACTTTCAGTTGTAGTGCAATTTATGGATTTAAAGCATATCTAAATTCAAAAACAAAAATGTAATACCTGTATATCTCATGATTTATTATTATTTAAGGTTCTTATATAGCGCTGTCAATTTACGCAGCGCTTTCATATACATTGCACATTCACATCAGTCCCTGCCCTCAAGGAACTTACAATCTTAGGTCCCTAACTCACATTCATACATACATAGTAGGGCCATTTTTTTATACAGGATCCAATTAACCTACCAGCATGTCTTTGGAGTGTGGGAGGAAACCGGAGAACCTGGGGGAAGCGCACGCAGGCACAGGGAGAACATGCAAATTCCAGGCAGGTAGTGTCATGGTTGGGATTCGAACCAGCGACCCTCTTGCTGCTAGGTGAAAGTGCTAACCAATACACCACTGTGCCGCCCATATTCCTTTATGTCCGTCCACCTGGTGATACTTCTAGTATTACACTTCCTGTCCTAGGGTGACAATGCTAACTTTATTAGGACAACTGAAATAAAATAGGACTTTAAAACCCTGCCCGTCTTCTTTTGTCTATAACAGTGTTTATCCACCTTTTTTTAGTCTAGGCACCCTTTAAAAATGACTGAAAGTCTTGAGGCACCCTTTAAAAATGATGGACAGTCTTGAGGCACCCCATTCTAAAATGTAAATACTATTCACAATTAGGGATGATCGAACGGTTCGGGTCGACCATCGGTTCGACCCGAATATTGGCTGTTCGAGGTTCGGCCGAATTTAGAACTTTTGCCCAAAAAGTTCAGAATTCAGCAACCAGAACCGACCAAAATGCAATGGGACAGGAAATGGGCTTTAAAAGCCCATGATTGGACCAGAGCCATTAGCAAAAGCCAATTGAGGGGGCAGGAGAATGCTAGGAATGTGATTGAAGTGACTAGGGGTTCCATAGGCCAATCATTAGTGAATACGCCCCCCAGTATATAAGATAGCCCCCGCCAAATTCCTAGCATTGTTATACAGGGACATGGAAGAGAGTGGAAGCAGTTCGTGGACTTCTGCTACAAAGTGTCATTTAGCATTTATTAGTGTGAGGAAAGGGATATCTAATGTAGTTAGGGTGCTATTTTACACTTTAGTTAGCTTTAATAATTTCGTTTCTGTAGGGAAAGTGTTAAGTGCCAGGGTGACTGTAGCGTAGTGTAGGGTGAACTGACAGTGACTGCTATGGCAGGGTGACTAAACCCTTCCATATCAGGGTGACCGCTATAGAGAAAAGCTACTGAAGTCACTTTCGCTGCAGTAATATGGCTTTGCCCCTGTCAGCTTGCTTTTTGGCTGCAGGCGTCTATAGGGATTTTTTGAGCACATGTTTGGAGTCAGGCATGACATCTGAACATGTGTATAGGGGGTATATATACACACCCATGTATGTATATATACACCTGCACATATATTGGTGTGAAAGGAGCAGAAAACACTACTTGCGCTAATTAAATAATTAACACCAATATAGTTACGCTCCTATCACACCTATATATGTCTAAGTGTAAAATACATATCACTATGTGTGTATATATACCACTATACACAAGTTCAGATGTTTTGCCTGCCTCCAAAGAACCCAAAAAAATGCCCAAAAAAACGCTAGCGCCAAAAAAAAAAAAAAACGCCCAGGTGTGTTGTTTCAGGCATTTTTTGGGGGTTTTTGGAGGCAGGCAAAACATCTGAACTTGTGTATAGTGGTATATATACACACATACTTATATGTGTTTTACACTTAGACATATATAGGTGTGATAGGAGCGTAACTATATTGGTGTTAATTATTTCATTAGCGCAAGCATATATTTCTGCTACTATCACACCTATATATGTCTAGGTGTATATATACACACATACTTATATGTATATATACACCTAGACATTTTTTTAATTTTTTTATTTTTTTATTTTTTCAATAATTGTCTCTCTATAAAAAATGACAATTTTTAAGAACTTTTTTGTGTGATTAATAGTCCCTGGGGTATGACCCAGAACCCTAGGCACTTTTTAGGGGCATTTATTGGGTTTTAGGGCTTCAAAATTGTGTTTTTTGATTACCGAAGTTCGGTCCCATTGATTTCAATGGGGTTCTGAAATCCGAGCCGAACTTTTGGGAGGTTCGGGTGTTCTGGTCGAAAACGAACTTTTCAAAAGTTCGATCATCCCTATTCACAATGTTAGAGGTGATTTATTCTTCCAAAGAAACTGGTACTGACTAGTATTCCAATGTTTCTCTTCTCCCTCAGTTTTTCTCCATCACTCAGCTAAGGTGCCCTCAATCCTGACTGAAAGGGGCAGGGGAAGGTCAAACAAGGATGCTATGAAGAGGACTAACATGCTCCTTATGAACTGGTGATGCCATTGGTCGTTAGGATGCCGGCTGTTAGAAGGTTCTAATGGTGCACAATGAAAACCTGTGGCTTTGTGTAACTAAAAGGCAGGCTTTATCCACCTTCTGGCTTGTAAACAATTTTGGGCAATTTTTAGGCATTTTGTCAAGGCACTCCTGAAGAAACCTCAAGACTCCCCAGGGTGTCTGAAAAAGGCTGGTCTATAACAAAGTGGAACACGTTTCTTTTGTCCACAGAGAACAATGAATTTGATAACACTCAATACAGACAGAGAGCACAGGAAGTATCATCTCACAAGATTTTTGGCAGGGTCAACACATTTTTTTTTACATTTCAGACAGATGCAACAAAACACTTTCAATATTATATTTAACAGATCAAAAATATTATATATATAAGGATTTTATTGTTAGGTACATATTCTGTTTAGACTGTGATGTGTAAGCATGAAGCTAATAAGTGCTGGCCTACTTAGGAGCAGGACAACACAATGCAATCTAAAATGCAATATAAGGCCAAAAGTTTGTCCAACCTCTCTATCACACCTATATAAACCTGTTAAACATCCTGATCCTAAACCATTGGCATATTAACAAATTATAACAGTGTACACTGGGGAGTTTAAATTTCCATCCTCAAACATTTTTTTATTTAATCTTGTCCAAGCTGGCTCCTCTTCTTAGTGCTCACATGTGATGCAACCCCCTATTCATTTCTATGGGAGAGCATGTTGTGCTAGATGGCTGGATGCTTTCACAAAAACAAGAGGATTCATCAAGGACACATTTGCACAGTGAAATTGCTGGAATAGGAAGGAAGGTAAGCACACTGCTCAAAAAAATTAAAAGAACACTTTTTTATTAGAGTATAGCATCAAGTCAATTCAACTCCTGGGATATTGATCTGGTCAGTTAAGTAGCAGATGACATTGTTAATCAGTTTCAGCTGCTATGGTGTTAATTAAATTAACAACATGCGCACTAGATGGGCAACAACGAGACGACCTCCAAAACAGGAAAAGTTTTGCAGTGGGAGGCCACTGACTTTTTTTTCCCTACTCATCTTTTCTGACTGTTTTTTACTAGTTTTGCATTTGGCTAGGGTCAGTGTCACTACTGATAGCATGAGGGGATACCTGGACCCTATAGAGGTTGCACAGGCAGTTCAACTCCTCCAGGATGGCACATTAATATGTGCTATTACCAGAAGGTTTGCAGTGTCTCCCAGCACAGTCTCAAGAGCATGGAGGAGATACCCGGAGACAGGCAGTTACTCTAGGAGAGCTAGACAGGGCCGTAGAAGGCCATTAACCCATCAGCAGGACTGGTATCTGCTCCTTTGTACAAGGATGAACAGGATGAGCACTGCCAAAGCCCTACAAAATGACCTCCAGAAGGCCACTGGTGTGAATGTCTCTGACCAAACGATTAGAAACAGACTTTATGAGGGTGGCCTGAGGACACGGCATCCTCTCATGGGCCCTGTGCTTACTGCCCAGCACTGAGCTCAATTGGCATTTGCCATTGAACACTAGAATTTACAGGTCCACCACTGGTGCCCTGTGCTTTTCACAGATGAGAGCAGGTTCACCCTGAGGACACGTGACAGACGTGAAAGGGTCTGGAGAAGCCGTGGAGAATATTATGCTGCCTGTAACATCATTCAACACGACCGGTTTGGTGGCGGGTCAGTAATGGTCTGGGAAGGCAAATCCATGGAGGGACGCACAGACCTCTACAGGCTAAACAATGGCATCCTGACTGCCATTAGGTATAGGGATGAAATTCTTGGACACATTGTCAGATTCTACGCTGGTGCAGTGGGTCCTGGGTTCCTCCTGTGACATGAAAATGTCAGGCCTCATGTGGTGAGAGTGTGCAGCCAGTTCCTGGAGTATGAAGGAATTGATACCATTGAATGGTCCCCAAGCTCCTCTGATCTGAATCAAATAGAACACCTCTGGGACATTATGTTTCGGTCCTTCCGACACTGCCAGGTTGCACCTCAGTCTGTTCAGAAGCTCAGTGATGCCCTGGTCCAGATCTGGGAGGAAATACCCCAGGACACCACCCGTTGTCTCATTAGGAGCATGCCCTGACCTTGTCAGGCATGTACAGTATACAATCACGTGGGGGCCATACAAACTACGGAGTACCATTTTGAGTTAAAGCAAGAAGGATTTGTGGGACTTTGATTGAGGACAGTTGGACATGGAAATACTCTTTATTTAATAACATGGATAATATAGTATAAAACAACACTGTAGCATTAATGGATACAGGGATAAGACACACAGTAAATACAGCAATACATAAGACATCCAAAGTAAATACAATTTTTTCTAGGACCAAAAATGGATCACTCAAGAAAACAATGGATAAAATATGATACATGCTCTGTGTGCTCACAATATTTGAATATATTACAGGCAGATGAAACATGAGTAATTGTAGGCTCGACGCGTTTCATGGACCTCCGTCCATTCATCAGGAGCTTGAAAGTTTGTCGTCTTTAGACAAACTTTCAAGCTCCTGATGAATGGACGGAGGTCCATGAAACGCGTCGAGCCTACAATTACTCATGTTTCATCTAACTGTAATATATTCAAATATTGTGAGCACACAGAGCATGTATCATATTTTATCCATTGTTTTCTTGAGTGATCTATTTTTGGTCCTAGAAAAAATTGTATTTACTTTGGATGTCTTATGTATTGCTGTATTTACTGTGTGTCTTATCCCTGTATCCATTAATGCTACAGTGTTGTTTTATACTATATTATCCATGTTATTAAATAAAGAGTATTTCCATGTCCAACTGTCCTCAATCAAAGACCCCACAAATCCTTCTTGCTTTTACACATATATACAAAGGGATGAAGGCTTTTGGACAACTGGGGCAAACCATACATACTACTTTCCTTGTACCATTTTGAGTTGTTGCAATGAAATTTCAGCAAAATGGACTAGCCTGCTGCATCATTTTATCACTTTAATTTTCGGGGTGTCTTTGAATTCAGCCCTCTGTAGGTTGACAACTTTCATTTCCATTAAACGATGTGGCATTCTTTCGTTCCTAACACATTACCCAGTCCATATCAGTATCCAGCATGATATTCAAAGTGTTCCTTTTTTGAGCAGTGTATATAACATGCCGAGCTGCACTCAGGGGGTGAACTTGTACTTGTACCCTTCTGAGAATTCATAGTGTAATAAACACTGGAGAGTAATGAACATTTCTCAGAATCTGCACGGGGCACACCCCTTTCAGGATGGTTGCAAAAAGAAAGAAACATCCATATTACCGTGGAATAGAAAAAAATATATCCATGCTCATGTTTAACCTATGCAATCATCCTGAATATGTAATTTTCTACATTTAAAGGTTTTTTTTTTCTTTATGTTTATTAAAAAAAAAGTTATTCAAACTATGATAAGCCCCAGTCCTATCTGAGCATCTAGCCAAATGTGCATCTCATGCCTTATCTATGCCTGCAAGACAGGCTGCTCTGATCATTTATTATACCACACCCTTGCCTGACAGAAATATAATAATAAACCATATAAATTAAAAGTCCTGCGAGCTACTAAATTAACAATATTGTCCCAAAGGGTAAAATTCTACTAAGCTGCTGATACTGCCCACACTGTGCCATATGAATACAATTCTAAATAGTACCGTGCTATGTAAAAGTGATAGAAAAAATAAAAATAAAAAATGATTTTATATATACTAATAAACCATAGTGCTCAATACACAAAAATCAACATGGATTAAATCTGCTAACAATAAATAAAAAATAAAAAAAATAATAAAAAGTATAAAAAAAAAACCATATAAAGTGATAGTAAAACAATTGTAAATGCAATCTCCCATTAGCAACTGCTGTATCCAACTAGTCCTTCTTGCTCCAAAGTGGTGCTCAAAACAAGTGCCTCAGTTTCGATTAGTGCCCAAATTCCATCACCGTGTCATCGCCCAGTCCTCCCCCCTCTAGAAATAATCTCCCCTGAGAGAGTGTGATCTTAAGGCCCCTTTCACACAGGCGGACCGTTCAGATCCATCTGTCAGTTTTTTTGGCGGATCTGAACGGTCCCCCCCATGCATCCCTATGGGGCATCGGATGTCAGCGGAGACATGTCCGCTGACATCCGATCCGTCAAATCTGGACAGATGGAAACCCTATTTTCCATCTGTCCAGCGGATCGGATCGGATGGGATCGGATGAGAACAGACCGACCGGAATGTATGGGGCTCTGACAGCTGTGTCTCCGAACACAGTGCGGAGAACAGCTGTTATTCTCCTGCTCAGCGGGGGATCGGCGGATCGATCCCTCGCTGAGATAAACGGAGTCTGTCTGACGGACATACTGTGTGAAAGAGCCCTTACACTTAAGTCAGATCAATGCACACCTTTGAGCCTTCACTGGCTTAGACAGCAATTAAAGAAGCACTAGTTGGATGCAGCAGTTATTAATGGGACATTGCATTCACAATTGTTTTACTATCACTTTATATGTTTTTTTTTTATACTTTTATTTATTTTTTATTATTTATTTATTGCTCGGACTACTGTTTTGCACAGGTCCTAATATATTTAATTAATTTTTATATGCTGGTAGCGGATTTAATCCATGTTGATGTTTGTGTATTGAGCACTGTGGTTTATTAGTATATATAAAATAATTTTTTATTTTTATTTTTTTCTATCTCTTTTATATAGCGCAGTGCTATTTAGAATAATGTTAAACCATAACTGCTATATTAAATATTTTCTATGGCACGGGATAAAGCACCATCGGGTGGCTGTTAATGCCAAGGATCCGAACGATCCTCTGTATCTTCAGATCGCTAATATTGGTCATAGGGAAAGTAGCCCTAATATTAAAGTGATATTAAAGTTTCATTTTTATTTTAAAATTAAAAATAGCAAACAAGTCATACTTACCTGCTCTGTGCAGTTGGCTTTGCACAGAGCAGCTCAGGTCCTTCTCTTCTTGGGCCCCTCGCTGGTGCTTCTGGCCCCTCCCCCTCCTCCTGCAGAGTGTCCCCACAGCAAGCAGCAAGCTAGGGGGCCATCCAAGCCGAGCTGATGCTCTGTGTACATTCAGACACTGAGCCATGGCTCAAGCCCTACTCCCTCTCTCTCCTTATTGGCTCACTGACTTTTAATTGACAGCAGCTGGAGCCAATGGCACCCACTGTGTGTCTCAGACAATCAGGAAGGAGAGTCCCGGACAGCCATCGCTGGATCGAGATGGGGCTCAGGTAAGTATTAGGAGGGCTGAGGGGGGCTGCTGCACACAGAAGGTTTTTTTTTTTTATCTTAATGCATAAAATGCATTAAGATAAATAAAGAAAAAAAATTCTGCCTTTAGAACCACTTTAAACTATTAATTACAAATGTTCAAAAGATTTCCAATCTAACAATTCAGATTGTTTTTGCGTTATAATGTTGCATTTTGGGGTCTTTAAAAACATTTTTAAGGATAGAGCCTTGGTTGTCATGTCATGACAAAGGGAAAAAGCTTTCTAAATAAAACATAATACACAGTGCATACATCAGTGTTTCGACGCCATCTATTTATCTCATAGTTTGGGAAAACATGCAAATTTGGTATTGTTTGATTCCAGGCAAATTACCAAATTTACTTCAAAAAAAGGACTTTGTGCATTGTCTTTTTTTGTGGTCAAATCAACAGAGCATTGTTTTAATATTTTTGTCAAACATTTTTAAATTTTTCTCTCTTTTTCTTTTAGCATCATGCTCCATTTTATGCAAAGACTTCCTGTGCACCACGCATTATGAATATGATGATAAGGCAGAGCTCTGCCCCAGTGTTCTGGCGGTGCTCAGAAAGTGGGGGATGGTATTTTATTATTAGCCTTGTGCTGGCTACATACTAGTAGAATATTGTGCAATTTTTTTTTTAAGAACGTTTGTTCAATTTTCTAATTATTATTGGGGTAAAATCAACATTTGCTTTTGCCTGCAATGATGAGGAAATTCAAAGGGGCAGGCAGAAAATGTTTAATCAAATTCATTTCTAACAGTGAATATGATTTTCGTTCAGGAAAGTCTATTTGTTTCAAAATCAAATGTCAAAAGCACATGAAATTTTGATGTACTTTTGAATGACATTTGTTAAATTATTTTCATTTAAAATGCAAGTTCATTGCCTTAGTGTGTTGGGGGTACTAATTAAAGCTGAAGAATCGGCAACAATGATTTTTTGCCATTAGCACAGTAAAAATAAGTTACCACTAATGAAGTGTGCCCACCATCTGGATACTCCAGTGTTTCTTACATATCTTACTTTTACTCAGGCAGCAGTCCCCTGTTGGCACTGAATGCCCAACACTGAGACACATAGTTCCGGTTCCAGTACACTTATGGCGCTTTTCCACTGCATGGAACCGAATGGTTCGGCCCGCTTTTGTGCTTTTCCACTGCTGGTACCGCATGGTATGGTGTTGGAACGGTTCGGTACGGTACGGTACGACGGCGCTTTTCCGCTGCATGGGACTGAACGTTACAGCTCTCAAAAGCAGTACCACCTCGATTGTGGTTCCAACAGGTACCATACCCGGTACCATATCCCACAAACCTTTGCATGCAGTCACTACTAGCAACTGATTGGTCAGAGAATCCCATCCACCCCGTTGTTATCCCACCCACTTAACTTTAGTACTACTTTAGTGGAAAAGCAAACCATAGCGTACCGTACCAAACCGTTCCAACACCGTACCATGCGGTACCAGCAGTGGAAAAGCAAACCGGGCCAAGCAGGGCCGAGTAGAACCGAGCCGGTACTTGCAGTGGAAAAGTGCCATTACTACCTGATCACAGTGGGCCAGTTGCTTGGCACCTCCTCCATTTATAAAAAGACTTGCATTCTGCATTATATTGACATTTGGTATGCCGTGCATTGCATTAAAGTGATTTTAACCACTTAAGGACCGCCCACAGCACTTTTACTGCAGCAGGCAGCCCCTCCTGCCCGAACCGACGTAGCTCTATGTCTGTCGTGCGCCTGTTGCTAGGGGGCAAGCACACGCTGGCACGCTCCCGCCCCCACTCGGCAGTGGCTCAGATTGCCGCTGGCCACCCGTGATCGCTCCCCGCTGAAAGAGAAGGATGGTCAGCTCTTGTAAACACAGCTGACCGTTCTTCTCTCTGGAATGATCATAGAGCCCCTACGATCCTTCTATATAGGATCACAGGTCTCTGTGATCATTTCACAAGCCCATCCCCCCAGTGAGATTTACTCACCTAGGCTTACATTTAACCCCTTGATCACCTACTGTGTTAACCCCTTCCCTGCCAATGTCATTATTACAGTAACAGCGCTTATTTTTAGCACTGATTACTGTAGTGATGTCACTGGTACCCCCAAAAGTGTAAAAAATGTCAGTTAGGGGTCTGATCTGTCCGCCACAATGTCACAGTCCCACTGAAAATTGCAGATTGCCGCCATTACTAGTAAAAAAAAAAAAATGACGTTAATCTTTCCCCTAGTTTGTAGATGCGATAACTTTTGCCCAAACCAATCGAAATACGCTTATTGCGATTTTATTTTACTAAAAATATGTAGCAGAATATAAATTGGCCTAAAATTATGAAAAAAAAACGGTAAATTTATATCAAATACTTACCATAATTTTCCTTTCCTAAAGGACTCCATGGCAGCATACGTTCGAGTAGCCCCGCCTCCTCTCCTATCCTATAGAACCCCACTCCCATAAATCTTTGCTCCTCTTCAGCATCCGTGTTCTGTAACTAGCCTACTCAGGAACTGGGAGGAGACTCCTGCTGCCATGGAGTCCATCAGGAAAGGAAAATTATGGTAAGTATTTGATATCAATTTTCTGTTTTCCTGACAGACTCCATGGCAGCATACATTCGGGAAATAACTCGCTATACACTCCCGGGTTGGAAGATGCTGAACAAAAACATTTAATTAGTACCATCAACTGATAGCACTTGAGCACCAAAATTAACAGAGGATAAGGTAGCTGGTTCAACACAATAATGAGACAGAAAAGTGTTGATAGACGACCAAGACGCTACCCTGCAGATCACTTCAGGAGCGACGTGCCTAGAGACTACCCATGACGTGGAGACGCTTCAGGTTGAGTGTGCCGTCACCGCCTCCGGAGGAGCCAAGCCTTTTGCTCTGTAGGCCCACTGAATTGCCCTTTACAATCCACGTAGCAACCGCTCTAGATGAAGCACGCATTCCTTTTTACTTCCCCTGAAGAAGGACAAAAAGAAAATCTGACTGGCGAAAGGAAGAATTGGCTCCCAGATATTGTTTCAGGGTATCACCGACACCAAGAGGATGGACCAAAGAATCTTCGCCAGCACTGAAGGTGGGAAAGACAATGTTAATTTTCTCATGAAAGACGGAAGTAACCTTGGGGTTTGACCTCAGCATAGGAATTAAGACCACTCTATCCGGAAAGAAGGTTAAGAAAGTCTCCTTCGACCCCAGGTTCTGGATCTCGGAGACCCTCTTAGCGGAGGTAATAGCCACCAAAAACGCTGTCTTGAGAGTGAGCTCTTTGATTGAAAAAGAAGCCGCACCGAGTGACGAGAAGAAGTCCAGAACTAGAGCAAGGTCCCATTTGGGGAATCTTGGTTTCCTTTGAGGCCGAAGCCTAATTGCGCCCTTGAAGAACTGCTGGACCAGCTGGTGCTTGGCCCACGATACTCCCGTAAATGCTGAAATGGCCGAGACTTGCACCTGGAGCGAGCTGACCAACAAAGGGCCTCCCCCTCTCAAGAACCAAACCTTGAGATGCAGACGTGCAGGGCATGGATGCAGTGTAGGGCGGGCCTTGGGACAATAGATCCGGTCTGAGAGGCAGAGAGATTGGATCCCAGTAACTGAGGAGTGTCAAAAGAGGGAACCAGGGCCTGTTGGGCCAATACGGAATCACTGCTAGGATCTCTACTGCCTCCGACCTCAGTCTCCGGAGGAACTGGAGAATTATTGGGACTGGTGGGAAGGCGTAGTCTCTGTGGAATTTCCAGCTGTCCGTGAGAGCATCCACTGCGAAGGCCCGAGGGTCTCGGAATCTTGCGTAATATTTTTGAAGCTTCTTGTTGTGGGGGGCTGAAAAGAGCTCTACCTCCGGACAGAACCTGAGATAGGACCCACTTGAAGACTTCCTGATGGAGAGACCACTCGTTGTTGTCGAGTCTGATCCGAGAAAGAAAGTCCGCTTCCACGTTTAGTGCTCCCGGAAAATAGGCTGCCGAGAGATTGGACAGGTTCTTTTGTGCCCAGGACATAATTGGCTCCGTCTCTCAGAGCAATGACAGGCTGCGAGTTCCACCCTGCCTTTTCACATACGTCACCGCCGTTGTATTGTCCAGTCTGAGCATCACCGAGGCCCCTTGAGTCAGATGGCGGAAGGCTTTCAGTGCCTTGAAGGCAGCCCGAAGGTCCAGAATATTGGAGACTACTCTGTGGGATGGGAAAGGCCATCTGCCCTGCGCCACTTCTGACAGGAAGTGGGCTCCCCTACCAGTAGTGCTGTCGTCTGAGGTCACTGTGATCCATGAGACCGGGGCTATGGAATGGCAATTGAGAAGATTCTCCCATAGCAACCGTCAGGGAAGGCCCCATTTCCCCATGGGGGCTGTGGCTACTAGAGTCCCAACTATCCTCAGGCACTGCCAAACAGTGAGACGAGAGGAAGCGAGAGCAAGAGCCACCCTGTCCTGAACCACTAGGATTTTCTCTTCGGGCAAGGAGATGGTGCATTTCACTGTGTCGAAAAGTGCCCCCAGGAACACGAGAAATTGCGTGGGTACCAGGTGACTCTTTTCAAAGTTCACGATCCATCCGAATTCCTGGAGAACCGAGACCAATTGATCTAAGTCTTTGAGCAGTTGAGACCTGTCCTGTGACAGGAGAAGAAAGTCGTCCAGATAGTGATGTAATTGGATGCCTCTGATCCTGATAAGGGCCACCACTGCCAACAAGATTTTTGGAAAACGTACGAGGTGATGTTGAAAGCCCAAAGGGGAGACAGGTGAACTGCAGGTGGACTCGTCCGATGGCGAAGTGGAGAAACTGCTGGAACTCCTTTGCCACTGGAACATGAAAGTAGGCATCTTTCAGATCTACAGTATAGACGCTAGCCAATCTCCTGGCTGGACCGAATGCTGGATTGTGATCAGAGACTCCATTTTGAATTTTTCTCTGCGTATGGACTTGTTGAGGTGTGTAAGGTCTATCACGGGCCTCCAAGTGCCATTCTTCTTTTGAACTAAGAAGAGGGGTGAATAAACTCCCTGTCCTCTTTCCAAATCTGGAACTGGAATTACAGCCTCCTGGACCACCAGAGATTCTATGTAAGAAAGGAGAATCTGTCTTTTTTCTGCAGAGGAAGGAAGAGACGTGGGAATGAACCTGAGCCTGGGTTCGCTGCTGAAGGTCCAGGAGTGCCCTCGAGAAACCGTACTGAGGACCCAGGGGTCTTGAATCGAGGCCTCCCAAACATTCCGAAATGGGAGCAAACGAGCTCCCACTCAGGATGCCCGGGCGGGCCCAATCTCAAAAAGATTTAGTAGCCTCCCAGTCACCGGACGAGTTTCCTTTGGGGCCCTTCTGGAAGGAGGACTGCCTGGACTTCCATCCTCTCCCACAGCTCTTGCCCGGTTTGTAGCTACGTGCCTCCCTGGCGCGACCCATGTTTTGTTTCCTTGGAGGGGCCCACTTTTGGGCACCAGGGCATCTGTCCTGGGGAAAGAAGCCAGACTTACCACCAGTGGCCCGAGTTATGGCCAGTGTGTTCCCAAAGAGGGAAGAACCCTCGAAGGGGATCCCGCACCATGCCTGCTTGGACGCAGCATCAGCCACCCAGGGCCAGAGCTACAGGGCACGTTTAGCGGTGACGGAAGATAACATGACCCGGGCCAGGAGGCGGATGATGTCAATGGATGCCTCCTCCATGAACCCCGCAGCCATCCTCAGCTCCTGAATCGGAGAGCTCCTTGCTGCTTCCTCTGAGACCCCCTTGAGAGTCTCATCAAGGCCGTTGATCAAGACCACCTAGCTTTTGACACCGTAGCCAGAGCTAAGGCTAGTTTACAGGCCATGCCCGCTGTGAGATAAGCCCGTCTGAGGTCAGAATCTATTCTTCTTTCCAGGGGGTCCTTGAAGGACACCGTGTCTTCCATAGGGAAGGTAACATGTTTTACGAGCCTCATCACCGTCGCGTCCACCAAAGGTGGGGACTACAAATGTTTAACCTCTTCCTGCTTGAATGGGTACAGCTTTGACATCTTAGAGAGCATGAAGTTCTTCCTCTTCACCTTGCTCCACTCTTCGGTGATGATCTCGCCCAACTCCCCTAAGAACGGAAAACTCAAACGTTCTTTACACAGCTGTTTGAAAAAAATGTTCTGCTTTGGAGGGGAGACCGCCGGGTCCTCCCAATCAAAAGCTTCCCTTACAGCTTTCACCAAGGGAGAAACAAGGCCAAAATCAATTTCCAGGCAAGGGTCGTCCACCTTAGAGTTGGAATCTGAAGGTAAGATGGAAGGGCGGCTAGGCTGAGATAACTCGAAGAGGTCTTGACCCAGGTTCTCTCTCTCGGGCGAGCGAGGCGGCCCCACAGATGTACCTGGGTGGTTAAACTCAGCTAGGGAGTCCTTGAGAACCCTACGCACCCCAGCTTCCAGGTGCTGGTCCGAGCTTTCCCTTTCGCCCGTTGCTTGGGCATAACAGCGGTTGCAGAGGGACATACCATCCGGAACCTGTAGTCTGCATCCCCAGCACTTCCTTTTACGAGGACGCTCAGAGCGGCCATGGGACCTGGAGGAAGAGGTCTGGCCCTCGCGCCTCGGACTACGGGGGGATCTGCGTCTGGATCTGGAGGAGGAGTGCCGGTGTTGCGATTTTGAATGCCGATCTTCTTTGCATGCATTGCGCTGCTGATCGGACCTGGAAGAGCTGGAAAAAATGACAGAAAACAAAGCGTAGAAATACACAACAGCCACAGTCACAGCCTCTCCTCCCCCTATCCACCCTGCAGGTACCTGGTATGAGAGGGCTGGCCACAGGGGGGCGGAGACAACTCCATCTTGGCAGGCGTAAATAAACTAAAGAAAAAAAGGGAAAGTTTCAGCCACGAACCACCCGTAGCCGGGAGGGGCGAGGGGGGGGGGGGACGGAACCATTCCCAGGACCCTCTTACCTCGAAGGTAGAAGACCTGGAGCTTGGGGAGGCTGAAATGTTGCTGCCGACCTTCCCACCAGCTTCCAGGCACTATTTCCATTTAAATCTGCCGCCTCCCGGACTCCAGAACGCACCGCGCATGCGCAAATGACGTCACGCGTCGGTACTGCGCATGCGCGCCAAATCTAATACTTGGCCTCTACTGCGCATGCGCAGATCGCCACGCAACCCGGAAATTGCGGCCGCGGCTGGAGCAGGAGGAACGGTGAGCCACAATCCACAATATGCCGCAGGAGGGGCAAGGTCTTGTACACAGGGGGGGAGAAGGAAAAATGGAAATAACCCCACCAGTCGAAGGGGAGCATACCGAAAAGGCTGCTACCGAGGGGGGGGGTAAATAAACATATTTGCACACAATGACAAAAGATAGACAAGAATACACAGCACGTGACGGTAAGAAAAAAGTGCACCGGTCGCCCTTTACAGGCGCAACACCAGACTTTTTCGGGCAATACCAGGCCACCCGCAGTAGCTGGGCTTTCTCGGCCAACCCAAATGCTCCAGCAAGGGGTTTCTTCGATTGCCCCCTCCATACCCTGCTAAGAGCAAAGGGCTTAGAGGAGGCTCCATGCCGACCCAATGCTGACTTTCAGTAGATATAGGACCACTTTGGTAGGAACGCATCATCGCATGCTTGAGGAGGACAAAAAAGGAACACGGATGCTGAAGAGGAGCAAAGATTTATGGGAGTGGGAGTCTTATAGGGTAGGAGAGGAGGCGGGGCTACCCGAACGTATGCTGCCATGGAGTCTGTCAGGAAATTTTACTTTTACATTTTTTTTTCTTTTTGGAATGTTATATAGCAGAATGTGAAAAATATTGTTTTTTTTTTTCAGAATTGTCGCTCTTTTTTTGTTTATTGCATAAAAAATAAAAGTCGCACAGGTGATCAAATACAACCAAAAGAAAGCTCTATTTGTGGAAATAAAGGACATCAATTTTATTGGGGTACAGCATCACACAACTGCAATTTTCCGTTAAAGTAACGCAGTGCTTAATCGCAAAAAGTGGCCTGGCCATTAAGGGGGCAAATCCTTTCGGTCCAGAACTCATTAAAGACTATTTTTTAAATTCTAATAAAAAATAAGTTATGCTTACCTGCTCTGTGCAACAATATTGCACAGAGCAGTTGCTTTCCTCCTTTTCTGGAGCCCCCTGCCAGCACTGTCCCCTCCTTCTTCTTATAAGTGTCCCTTCAGCAAGCCATGTGCTGAGTGGGCACCCCTGAGCAGGACTGTGTGCTTTCATAGACACACACAGCCAGGGCCACTGATAGGGGGGGGGGGGACCACAAGCCCTCTTGTAGGGGGCCCTAGCACACAGGGGGGCCCACACAGAGAGGGGGATTAGTGATGGACAACAAATACAGAAATCTTCCTCCAGCACCTGAATCTGATCTGTCCCTCTCCCTGCTATCAGCTTTTATCTGTTGAGAAAGAGACAGTTGTCCCTCACTAATCCCCCTCCCTTGTGTGCCCCCCCCCCCTCCCAGCACTTATCTCTGCTCAGGAGTTTATTTGTAAATTGTAACTTTGTTTCTCTCTCTCTGTCTCTCTGATCACTGAGCTCCAACTGCCCAGCCTGTATATTTTTCTCATCTCATCTTCTTTTTTATATAACATCGTTTTTTTTTTTTTTTAGATTTAGCCGGAATTATGCTAGTTATGTTATATTTGTGTCTGCTAATAGTGATTTTGTTGTAATTTTAGCTAAATATATCTTTAATATTTTCTTGAGTGGGCCCTGCCAGGTAGTCTGTACGGGGCCCAGCGATTTCTAACAGCAGCTCTGCACACAGCACAGCTGAAGCTAATGGCTACCGCTGCTCTCATGTGAGACCAGTAAGAGGGAGCAGTGGCACTGCCAGCCGGACAGCACTGAATTAGGAGCGGAGCCAGGTAAGTGCTTAGGTGTTGGAGTCTAGGACAGGTAGGGAGGCGTTTGATACCTTAATTCAGAGACTGCATTAAGGTAAAAAATATTTTAGTTTAGAACCAGTTTAAGTCAGCTCTTTGCGCTCTGAGGTGCACATCAAAATTTCCCTTCCTCCAATCACAGAACATCTTGCATTCATTGAAAAGAAGGTAAGACTTTTTTTATGAATAGAGGAGGTGCTGATCAAGCAAACAAACCTTAGTTATCAGTCTACTGATTGTACCGCAGTCAGAACTACAAGTCTCAACACTGGAGGTTCAGCGCCGAGAGGAGGCTGCCTTGGTGAAAGTAAAATATGCAACAAATGCTGAAGCAGCTAGAGTTGGGGAACATATCACTAGAGCTAACTTATGTATACTGTGCATATGGCCAAACATCATTATTGGCCATTTTGTAGCGTTAAAATGGATAGCACTGCAATTTTAAAAAGGCATAAAATGTGAGTTTCTGCAAAGCAATAATGTAAATAGACACTGAAGGTAAACAGATTGAAATGTCTGACACACAGAGTTGCAGAGTTTTCTTCATTGCATTTGATAGAGATTTGTTGCTATGCACTTTATGGGCCACACCTGGAATGTGCTACATTTAAAGGGTAACTCCACTTTCCTGTGGAAAAAAAAATCAGCAAATAAAGAAAAAACAATATAGCGTATACAATTGTGACACAAATCATATTGTAATTGAATGTTATTAAAAATTACCTTTTCTTTTCAATCTGCAGCTGTTGTAATTTTCTGAAAATGCAATGCAATATGGCTACCTGGAGGTGTTCTGTACACAGAATGTGTACTGACCACACCCCAGAAACATAATTTCCTGCTTCTGTGATTGGCTCACCAATTTTCCCGAAAGTCTGCCTGAGATAGAAATTTCTGGCACCCCCTGCAACAAAAATGTAATTTGTGGTGAGATACTCCCAATAAGAACACATCTAAAGGGATGCAGGACCAGCAGCTTTCCTCATTAGTGCCCTGAAGCTGCCACAGCTGATAGATAATTATGAAACCACTCCCATTAGACCCTCTCAGCACAGAGGAACAAACAATGATTTCTTCAGAATAACAAAGGGTAGGAATCTGCAATAAAGTTTATTAAAATCCTTGCAATGTACAGAGATCACCCAGAGGGGAATGTTTTTTTCTTAACAAAAGTGGAGTTACGCTATAAGGCTGAAGTTTAGGCAGCTTGGACCAATGCAAATCTGTACTATACCTGCCTGATCCCCATGAAAACGGGAAATCACTGTAGTAGACATCAGTGATCTCCACCTACTTCCGGGTCCCTTGCCAAGTGGCTACGCTTGCTTTGCATGGATGCCATTCATTTGCTTTTTCTCATTAAATGGAAAGTGTTCTCTGTTTGGACAAGGTGAATATGGTGGCATCACTGTCTCTCCACCTCGTCCAATCACAGAACAATTTGCACTTATTGAGGAAATGTAAAGTGTTCACTAAATGGCATCCGTGGCGAGCGATTAACCTCCTTTGTTCACAATGCAGGAGGGCAGCTGCTTGGCATGAGACCTGGAAGCTACCAGCAATCAGTGCGGGACGGGTGGCTACTAGTGCTTTTTAGCTTCTACAGGGATCCCAAAGGTATAGCACATACATACTACATTCTAGTTCAAGATGGAACATTGTAACTATGTAAAAATTGCCACATCTAAGCTTCAGGTTTAACCACCTAACCTCCGGAAGATTTTACCCTCTTCATGACCATTTTTTTGCTATTCAGCACTGTGCTACTTTAACCACTTAAGCCCCGGAGGATTTGGCTGCTAAAGGACCAGGGGTTTTTTTGCGATTTTTTACTGCGTGACTTTAACGGACAATTGCGCGGTCGTGCGACGCTGTACCTAAACGAATTTGACGTCCTTTTTTTCCCACAAACAGAGCTTTCTTTTGGTGGTATTTGATCACCTGTGCGATTTTTTGATCACGCGCTATAAACAAAAAAAGAGCGTAAATTTTGCAAAAATAACAATATTTTTCACATTTTTTTATATGAAATTCCCCCAAAAAAAAGTAAAAATCAAAATTTTTTAACATTTTTCGGCCAATTTGTTTTATGCTACCTATGTTTGGTAAAAAAAAAACGCAAAAAGCGTATTTTGATTGGTTTGCGCAAAAGTTATCGCGTTTACTAACAAAGGGAAAGATTTTTGTCATTTTTGGTGTTTTTTTTTTTTAACGCGTAATGGCGGCGATCTGCGATTTTTTTTTCGGTACTGCGACATTGCGGCGGACAGATCGGACCCTTGACTGACATTTTTGACACTTTTGGGGGTACCAGTGACATTACTGCAGTAATCAGTGCTATACATATGCACTGTTACTGCAAAAATGACACTGGCAGGGAAGGGGTTAACTTTATTGGACAGGGAGGGGTTAAGTGTGTCCTAGGGGCGTGATTCTAACTGTGTAGGGACATTCCTATTGGTGTAAAAGCAAAGATCAACCGTTCTACATAGTAGAACGGACAGATCTTCACTTTTACACAGGGAGAACTGACAGGCAGCTTGTTTTTTTTAATCAGATTATTTTTATTGAAACAAAGAAAGAGTTTTTATACACAATACAAAAACAAAACTCCAGAACAAAGAAAGAGAGAAAGGCAAATTGGCGAGCACATATCAGAGGTACACCCCAGTCTGTACGTTCTCGAGATGGCATATATTGTGGACACAATAATGAGCTTACACATACATTGAGAGTCAAAAGGCCACCCCCCCGAAATCATTTGTTAACATATGCTATTCATAGTGTACATGAAAGTAAATAGTAGCCAGGATAGGTGCATCGACACCATCGCCAATAAAGAGCCAGAAACACAACAAAATAAAACAAAACAAAACAACATCGGTGAATTCCCTCTAATTGCCCATACGGAGTATAATGATGCCGAAGTCCCGTAAGTAGACACCCGCATAAGATACATATCAGCAGATGCAATCCCCACCCGTCCACTAACGTGCAAGGTAGAGCAAGTAGCCACACTACGCTGAGGAGATTACCCCACCTATCAGCCTGTTGGATACCAAATGAAGGGGAGCCAGACCCGGCACATCAAGCCAAGGTCCCCAAATACGGTCAAATTTAAGTGCGTTCCCTCTATGTTTGTACGTAAGGTGCTCCCTATTCAGTAGCAATTTCACCTCCTCAATCCATTCAGCATGTGTAGGCGCAAGGGCGGAAATCCATTTCCGCGCTATCAGCTTCCTGGCAAGAAAAAGAGCCCTGAGGACCGCAGCGTGCACCTCTGGGGGGTAGAGTTCCTCATCCAGCCAGCCCAGTATACACAGCTTTGGTTCCACAGGAAGAGATAGTTTCCAAATATCATTGATGGAACGCAAAACCGCATGCCAGTAGCGATGCAATTTCGGGCACCTCCAAAGCATATGCAGCAAGTCGCCTGTGTGTACCATACACCGAGGGCAGAGGGGGGAATCCCTCCTCTGCCAGCGATGCAGGCGTTGTGGGGTCCTGTAGGAGCGGTGCAAAATAAATAGCTGCGTAAGCTTATGCGAAGCAGATAGAGAGACCTTTGGTACATTATCCAGTATGCCCGTCCACTCCTCTGAGGAAATGGGGCCCAGATCCTCAGCCCAGGCCTCCCGACACTTATAGGTCATAGCCCTAGAGATTTGTTCCATAAAGGCTGTGTACAATGAGGAGATCTGTCCCTTTTTAATGGTAGTGTTCACCAAATTAAGGAGTATGACAGGATTGCACAGACCCCAGGGAGAGATCTTGGCTTGAGAGGCAAGGGCGTGTCTAAGCTGCAAATACTGAAAAAAAAGGGAGTTAGGGAGGCCAAACTCATCACGAATAGTCTGGAAGTCTTTAAGTACCTCTCCTCTGTACAGCTGGGAGATGAATCTAACTCCATAACTGTCCCAGCGTAGAGAGCCCCTCAGTTTATCCAGTTCAGGGTAGTTGACATTATTAAGAATGCGAGAGTATTTTGAGAAGCCATTGTAGGCAAAGTGTTTTTTAGCCCTCTGCCAAATCCTATCAAGAAGCATCAGGGTGGGACAGCCAGGAGAGCCCCGCAAGACACCAGCCTCCAGGGACTCCACCAGTGCCCCACCCGCAAGTTGTGCCCTAATGACCCGCTGGACAGGATCAGAGTCACTATCCAGTAGCCAACCCGTTAGATGCTGCAGTTGGGACGATAGGAAATAATAGTAGGGGTTTGGAACAGCCAATCCCCCACTATCTTTAGCCTCCTGAAGCGTCTCTAAGCGGATTCTAGGTGATTGCTTCCGCCAGATGAGTGCACGATAGACTGTGTTGAATTGCTTGAAAATGTGAATGGGGATCCACACAGGGGAGTTGTGCAAGGCATACAGTAATTGGGGATTCCAGATCATCTTGATCAGATTACATCTGCCCACTACCGACAGAGGCAACCGGATCCAGCTGGCCAATTTCTCACGGAATCTATGCAGGAGAGGAAGAACATTAAGCTTAACATACTGTCGCAGATCAGGGTGGACCACCACCCCCAAATAACGGAATCGGTCTACCACCACGACCTGCGAAGCAGTAGGGGGCAATGCGACCTCAAGGGGATCCAGAGGCAGCAGGACGGATTTGTCCCAATTTATTTGAAAACCCGAGAAGGATCCGAACCTACCTATCAGGTGCATCAGCGCTACCAGCGAGCCTGACGTGTCTTCTAAAAACAATAGGGCATCATCAGCGTAGAACGCAATCTTGTCCTCCCCCGCCCCCCTGCGAAAACCAACAATAGCTGGGTCGGCCCTAACAGCCGCCGCCAGGGGTTCCACCGCCAGGGCAAACAGCAGGGGCGACAGCGGGCACCCCTGCCTAGTGCCCCTGTGCAACGGAAACGAATGAGAAAGGGAATTGTTGATCCGTATACAGGCCATAGGTGCCCTATACAGTAATTTAAGCCATTTAATAAAGGATGGACCGAAACCAAAGCCCTCAAGGGCCGCCCAAAGATACTGCCACTCAACGCTATCAAAAGCCTTAGCGGCGTCGAGTGACAGTATCGCTCTATGTCCACAGTTATCAGAGGGCAACTGCATATTCAGATACAATCTGCGGATATTGGTAGCTGTGGACCTGCCAGGGATGAACCCAGACTGGTCCCCATGAACCAAGTGAGCGATAACCCTAGATAAGCGGTTGGCCAATACCTTAGCTAATAGTTTCAGGTCAGTGGGCAGTAAAGAGATCGGGCGATAAGATTCAGGGTGTAGCGGATCCTTCCCGGGCTTCAAAAGGACTACCACCACAGCATCGTACATAGATCGTGGGAGCTCCCCCCCCTCAAAAGAGGCCTGGATAACTTTAAGCAGTTCAGGTAATAATACCCCACCAAAGGTTTTATACAGCTCTATAGGGAGCCCATCCATCCCCGGTGCTTTAGAATTAGGAAAAGATGCCAATGCCTCCTGGAGTTCCTCCAACTTAATGGGGGAGTCCAGCATGGCTCGGTCTCTAGCGGATACCTGTGGTAACTGTAGTTCCCCCAAAAATGAACGCAGGTCCTCCGTGTCATAAGCCACCTTTGAGGAATACAGATCCTCAAAAAATGAGCGGAAGCCCTGCAATATGTCAGCCGTGTCATCGACCACTCGAGCAGAAGGAAGTACCAGCCTATGAATAATGGACGAAGGGCGCTGTGCCCGGGAGATAACAGCAAGCATGTGACCGGTTTTCTCCCCCTCCTCAAAATAAGCCTGAGAGGCGAAGAAACGCTTGTGGTCTGCCTGCTGTTGCTGTACAGACCGGTAGAAACGTTGCGCTTCCAGCCAACGGCCTTCAGTGTCAGGCGTGGGAGAGTGCAGGTAAGCGCGTTCAGCGCGAAGTACTGCCTCACTGGCATCCTGTGCCCAACTCCTGCTCTTTGATTTAATAGTAGATACCTCTCTAATGCACAACCCACGTAAGTATGCCTTCATAGTATCCCACACAATACCAGGAGCTGCAGAGTGTCTGTTGTCAGTAAAGAAATGTTCCAGTTGGGTACTGAGGGAGGCAGGGTCTGGGAACAGCTGTAGCCAAAACGGGTTCAACTTCCAATGCACGGGCAACCTGGGGCCAGGAAACCGAAGGTTAACCAGGACCGGGGAATGATCGGAGAGACCCCTAGCTAAATACTCAACCGTGGGCGTAAGAGATTGAAGTAAATCCGAGCCAAAGGCCAGATCAATACGGGATAACGTGGAATGAGACAGCGAATGACAGGAGAATCCAGCCTCCAAGGGATGTTTACTGCGCCAGAGATCCACGAGACCCAACTCCCCCATAAATTTGGAGAAGGGAGTGGGCGTCCTGGATCCTCCAGGGCAAAAGCGTTTATACAAATCTAAGGTCGGGTCGAGGATATTATTAAAATCACCCATCACCAGCACCGGAACCTGAGGGTGCTTTCCCATAAACCGAGACAGACACTCTAGCACCTCGAATGAGAACGGGGGAGGAAGATACACATTTGCAATAAGGCATTTAAAGACATTCCAAATACCCACTAAGAAAATAAACCTGCCCTGAGAGTCAATCACAGAGTCCACCAGTTCAAATTTCACCGAGGCAGATATTAAAACAGAGACCCCCCTGGAGTACTGGCTATGAAAAGAGTGAAATTGGACCGGATACCTCCGAGTACGGAGATATCCAGTCGTGTCCTGAGTAAGGTGGGTCTCCTGCAGGCATACCAGGGCAGGAGCATGATGAGACAACAGGGTCAGCACAGCCGTTCGTTTGCGGGAGTCCCCCAGACCTCTCACATTCCACGAGAGCATAGACTCCTTGGTGTCAGCCATGAGAGGGTGTCAGTATAGGATAAGGGCAGGGGAAGTCTCCGACAGGCCGCCATAGTAGTTCCCAGCAGCTGGCCGCTTCCTGAAGCAGCAGGCCAAAGGACCAAGGGATACAATCAGTAGCAGCACAGCAGTAAGGTACAGCAAAAGTAGGGAGAGCACCATAGGGGAATCCACCATAGAGTAAGTTGGACAAGAAAAAAAAAAGAGAAAAAAGAGGGAAAGTCTCAACAAAAAAAACGGTAACAACAAAAACTGATGGAGAGCAGCCGACAGAGCCACTTCTATCCATGCCCCGCAGGGAACACTCTGTAGGCCCCAATGGGGCGGGGGGGTACGAGAAGAGGGCCCGAACTCGGACAGAGTCAGAAACCCGGCTAATTCCCGGCGGGTTTCAAAAAAGGAGCAAACAGTAGAACCATAGAAATTCCAGCAGAACTCTGCGTCATGGCTCCAAGTAGGGGACTAATAGACCCAGCAAGGCAAAACTTATCAGCTTGCTTGAAGACAGTGCTATTCCACAGCCGCTCTTAGGTGCCTTTCTTGACGATCCAGCCAGTTAGTTGCCATGGTAGGATTTTCGAAAAAGTGCACTGTGCCATTCGCGACCACTCGTAGTTTAGCCGGATACATCATGGAGTAGACCAAAGGGATGGCGCGCAGTCGCTTCTTCACATCAGTAAACCGCGCCCTCTGCCTCTGCAGGGCAGCCGAAAAGTCAGGATAAATGGAAATCTTAGCACCCTGTATTTCCATACGGGGTTGTTGGCGGGCCAATTTCAGAATAACGTCCCTGTCCTTGTAGTGTAGCAGCTTCAGCAGGAATGGACGGTCAGGACCCCCAGGTGGGGGGGCCCTGAAAGGCACCCTATGCGCCCGCTCTACAGAAAAGAATGGTGATAGATTGTCTTTCCCAAAAGTGGTGATCAGCCATTGTTCTATAAACTCCACAGGCGATTTACCTTCCGCTTTTTCGGGGATGCCCACCAAACGCAGATTACTGCGGCGTAAACGGTTCTCCATGTCCTCCAGTCTGTGCATCGCCTCAGCAACCGCTGAGGAATTCATGCGCACATCTTGCAGAATGGGGGGTAAATCATCCTCCACTGCACTCACCCGTCCCTCCAGGGCCGTAGTACGCTCCCTCATTTTCTGCATATCCTGACGGATGTGCAATATGCCTTCTTTCATGCTCTTCACCTCAATGGACAAATCAGAAAGGGATGCGCCGTATGTGTGGATCGCAGTTAACACATCCTGTATGGTAGGGAGAGGCTGCTCTGCGTCCTCCAAGGAACCGGGCCTAGCTGCAGGGACGGGAGGTGTACTCACTGCGGTCTCTAGGGAGGGCTCAGCCGGAGCATCGAGGCACGGAGACAGCGCTGGCGAGTGAGGAGGTGGACGATCCCGGGAAGCCGCTGAGGAGGCCATCGGCGAGGTATGTGAGCGGTGCTTCGTGGGGTCGCGGGCGAACTTTTCCAGCTTAGAG
Organism: Pelophylax lessonae; assembly: GCF_965119305.1. Lineage (NCBI taxonomy): Eukaryota > Metazoa > Chordata > Amphibia > Anura > Ranidae > Pelophylax > Pelophylax lessonae. The sequence continues at coordinate 532,617,051 of NC_138771.1, read as the reverse complement.
ATCGCTGTAGGCTGTTTGTCACGGCCCGCGCGCTGGGGAAGCGGGGCGCCGCCATTTTGGGCCTGCTTCAGTGCAGAGGCGCCATCCTCCTTCTTCTTTGACATGGCGTTCCTGTGCGGCCGGGCGTCCGGTACTACCGCTGGGGTGATGCAGGCACGGGAGCGGAGCAGGCGATCAATTGTAGCGGGGATTCGGGTCTATATAACAGGATTATTTCGATCAGGATTCCGGAGCTGACTCAAGGCACGACTGCTCACATGTAAGGTTCAGCCACGCCCCCGACAGGCAGCTTGTTTACACAAGCTGCTCTGTCTTTCTCCCTTCACAGGAGCGATCGCAGTGTGACTGGCGGACATCGAGTCCGCCGGTCACACGCACTGACTTGTCTCTGAACGAGCCGCGGCGGGCGCGCGCCTCGGCGGGCGCGCGCCCGCCCGCGATAGGCTCGCAAGTCAGTGACAGGCGAGTGACGTACCGATACGTCACTCTGCCTGGCCGGGGCTGACCGCCGCAGTATATAGTCGTGCGGCGGTCGGCAACCGGTTAAGTGGCATATGCGTGGATACACTGTACCCAAATGAAATTTATATAATTTTTCTTCACACTAATAGAGCTTTCTTTTGAAGCTTATCTGATCACCATTGTTTTTTTTTTTTTTGCTATATAAACAAAGTTGAAACAAGATTCAAAATTTTGAAAGAAAAAAAAAAATATATATATATTTTCTATTATAAAGCATATCCAATAAGATCAAATTTCTTAATAAATTTAGGCTAAAATGTATTTAGGTATTTAGTAAGACCCCGTTCACACTGGAGCGACGCTACTTGCCGGGGCGACCTCACAGGTCGCGGTGCACAGCTCGCACCGCGACCTCGGAGTGGCCGGCACGGACTTCATATCATTGAAGTCAATGCAGGTCGCTCCAGGTCGCCCCAAAGAAGCTCCGGACCCTTTTTCTAAGTCGGAGCGACTTGTGTCGCTCCTATTAGAACGGGTCCACAGCTACTCTATGGCAGGCGACCTGTCAGGCGACCAGGTCGCCTGACAGGTCGCCCCAGTGTGAACGGAGTCTAAGAGGCATAGCGAGTTTTTTGAAGTTGCAATTTTTGTCACAATGTTTTGGAAAGTGAAGAAATTAAACAACATTTGTTTACAATTTTTTTCTGCATACTGTCACCAGTACACTGTCATCATATGACTAGTGTGGCATTGATCAGGAATAATGACTGGTCAGGAATAATGACTGAAATAAAAAAAAAAATATATATATATATATATATATATATATATTGTGACAGGAAGTCAGGTAAATCTGTGGATGTAGTCACAGACAGGAGATACATTTCCACCTGGTTTAGAAAATTCACCAATTACTACAGGATGTCGGCTGCAGAGATAGCCAGGACGGCTTAAGGAAGTTGAAAGGCCTTCAGCTGTTCAGAATGAGGAAGTTAAGGCCTCTATAATTTGTCCAAAGGAAGTCTATTGATTGCTGCCTCCTGATGCTGTGTGAGCTGGGGAGAGGAGGACAGTCAGATGTGTGCCTCCCGACACTGTGTGAAGCCTGGGAGAAGGATTGCTGCCTCCTGACGCTGTGTGAAGCTGGGGAGAGGAGGACAGTCAGATGTGTGCCTCCCGACGCTGTGTGAGCATGGGAGAAGACCTCCTGGAGCAATGTGCGCTGAGGAGGGTAAAAAGTGTGAAGACTACTCAAGGTGAGGTCTGGACTATTTCTATGTGAAAAGAAATAAATGAAGAGTAAAGGGACATGTTCAATGGACATTTGTTGTGTGAAGAAAAAACATGGACTATGGAGTTTCTGCTTTAGGATCAGCAAAGTTTGCCCAACAGTAGGTTGGATACAGACTCCGTAGGTAGGTTCCTGTATGTGAGAAGGTAGGCGCCCACAGTGGCAAGGATTTATTTTGTGTTTTCTTTTTATTTTGATGTTTTTGAGGCTTGCATTTGTGTGAAGTAAATTGCAAGAATAAACCAAACTGTTGTTTGCAACCACTTCTCGGCTATCTCCCTGTGTAACAAATCCCCCCAAGGGGTCATCCACGCAAGCCACCAAGCTAATCGCACCACATATGGTGGAGGTATGCATTGGGCAGAAGCAGAGATCCCTGCAAAGAAGTGCATATGTTCTATGAACTTTGTCTGGTGCATGAGATTGCACAATCTGTGTGTGCAGGAGAGAAGATCCTGAAAGAGAGAAAAAAACTACTTGTTTTAAAGAGACAGTGGTCTCAAAATTTTTGATGGACTTTGTTGTGTCTGGTGCATGAGACTGCACAAACTGTGTCTGCAGGAAAGGAGATCCTGCAAGAGAGAGAAAAACGACTAGTTTTAAAGAGACAGTGGTCTCAAAATTTTTTGCTGGACTGTGAAAAATTTATTGTGGAGTTATTGAAGATGGGGCGATCAAAGCGCCTGAAAGATGCAAAGATAGCTGAAATGAGAATCCAGATTTTATGGATGGAGGGGATGTTACCGCCTGAACGAGCCCCATCCATGCCTGAACGGAGTCTGCTAAAAAGAGAGGTTGTTGTCCCTAGCAACACTGGGGCAAATGCGGATTTTCAGCGGAGCTTTGCAGCTCAACAAAAGGCTCACCAAGAGAGCATGGCAGGCTGGAAACAGAGACGCCAGCAGCAAATGGAGGTCATCGGTTTGGAGGAAACCGAATATGTGTGCAGGGCTGAGCTGGATGCCTTGAAACGGAAAATGGAAGAAAAGGAACACGCCCTGGAGTTGCTTAGGATGAAGCATAGAAACTTGCAGGCTCAAGTGTTACAGTGGGAAGAATCCACTGCTCTTCTTTTTGCCGAGTTACAAAAACATAGAGAGACTATAATGGAGAAAGATACCATCCTCATGGAAAAGGAAAGTGAAATTCAGACTTTGCAGAAGCAAAGTATGCGTGATATGTTGGAGTTGCGTAACCAGCTGAAAAAAAGTCTCAAGTCTTTGGAAGCTACAAAAATAGACCTGCAGGGGGTGCAGGAACAGAATGTCTCTGAAAACGACATTGTCTCTCAGCGACAAGGAGAAAAATGAGAGAGAGGCTAAATTACTGAGTACTGTGTATGAGCTCACAACTTTGAGTAATGTGGTGGATGAATTACGTACGGACTGTGAAAGTTGGAAAGATGAAGCCCAACGTGTCCAGCAGCAGCTAAAGAAGAAAGAAGTCTGTGTGGCAGAATTACATTCTCATTCCCAGAAACTAGCCAATGAGGTGAAGGCTCTTATGCAGGGAAAAGGAGATTCTGAACACAAGAGAAAAAAAGTAGAGGCACAGCTGCAGGAATCGCAAGTCAAGGTGTCAGAAGGTGACTGATTGCGTGCTAAGCTGTCAGAGAAGGCAAACCGACTGCAGGTTGAGTTGGACAATGTTACAAATCAGCTTTCTCAAGCAGACAGCAAATCTAGAGAAATTGCCAAAGATTCTTCTATCTTGGAATCGCAGCTGCAAGACACCCAAGAACTCTTACAGGAAGAGAGGTGTCAAAGGCTGAGTTTTAGCACAAAGCTCAAACAAATGGAAGATGAGAAAAATGGCTTCCTGGAACAATTAAAAGAGGAGGAGGAAGCAAAGAAAAACCTATCAGAGCAAGTCGCAACATTGCAAGCTCAGATAGCGGATATGAAAAAACTCATGGAAGAAAGCATTGGTTCATTAGAGTGTGTTGAAGATGTGAAAAAGAAGTTTGATCAGATGCTTGGTGAGGAGAAGACTGTGTCTGCAAAATATGCAGAAGAACGCATCCGTGCAGAAGCGGAGGCGCGTGATAAAGAGAGCAAAGCCCTGTTCTTGGCTCGCTCGTTGGAGGAAGCTCTAGAGTGTAAGGTTGAACTAGAAAGAGTTAACAAACCGCTGTGTACAGAGATAGAAGATTTGGTCAGCTCCAATGATGATGTTGGGAAAAGCGTTCAGGAGCTAGAAAAGTCTAAGCAAGCCTTAGAACAGCAAGTAGAAGAGATGACGATTCAGTTGGAAGAACTTGAAGAGGAATTACAGGCAACAGAGGATCTGTCCCAAAGAGGGGATAGTGTGCCTGATGCAGTTTTTTAAAAGGATCAGTGTTTTAGGGTCTGTCCTGAGCGAGCATCAGAAATGGGATGACATGTTGTTTGAATCACCCCTCTGGATTAAACACCACCTAGTGGAGAAAACTAAGGCTGTTGGTGAAAATGTGAAGCTAATGAATAAGTGCCTTTCAGGGAATATTTCCAAAATGGAACTGGTGAAAGACAGGTGGCAGAAGTTTGATCGTGATCTTGAGATACCTTCCATGTGGAGTTCAGATAAAGAAAAGGAACTAGGTGACCTTGAGCGGTCAAATAGTTCAGCAGATATGCAATTCAACCAAATCAAGGAAATACTAAAGGAGCTACAAGGGAAAAGTAGTGCAATAGCAGAAAGTGCATTGAAGAAACCTGTAATAGACTGTGTTGTTGCCTTTGACCCATATGATGGTGGAAGGAAAGTTGATGATGTCTCTGGAAAAAGGAACAGGGGTCACTTTGAAGAAATGTGTGACAGCCTGTTGTCGCAAAGGGAAGGTCCTCTGCACAGCATCTTAGAGCAAGCTAAGCTCAAGAAGGCATTTCTTGGAACAAAGCCAAGTGAAGCAGAGGTTCTCAAAGTTTTGTGGAAATCATTTATTGATTGCAGAGAGAGGCGGCTCAAGAATGTTGAAGACTTTAAGACTAGCACAATTGAGTTGCCTATGGATCACGGTCCTCCTTGGTGGATAGGACAGATGGTTATGCAGGACAAACCTGAGAAGGAGCGAAATGGCAAAAATGCAGTTGAAGAAGATGTACAGTGGGTACGGAAAGTATTCAGACCCCCTTACATTTTTCACTCTTTGTTATATTGCAGCCATTTGCTAAAATCATTTAAGTTCATTCTTCTTCCTCATGAATGTACACATAGCACCCCATACTGACAGAAAAACACAGAATTGTTGACATTGTTGCAGATTTATTAAAAAAGAAAAACTGAAATATCACATGGTCCTAAGTATTCAGACCCTTTGCTCAGTATTTAGTAGAAGCCCCCTTTTGATCTAATACAGCCAGGAGTCTTTTTGGGAAAGATGCAACAAGTCTTTCACACCTGGATTTGGGGATCCTCTGCCATTTCTCCTTGCAGATCCTCTCCAGTTCTGTCAGGTTGGATGGTAAACGTTGGTGGAAAGCCATTTTTAGGTCTCTCCAGAGATGCTCAATTGGGTTTAAGTCAGGGCTCTGGCTGGGCCATTCAAGAACAGTCACGGAGTTGTTGTGAAGCCACTCCTTCGTTATTTTAGCTGTGTGCTTAGGGTCATTGTCTTATTGGAAGGTAAACCTTCGGCCCAGTCTGAGGTCCAGAGCACTCTGGAGAAGGTTTTTTTCCAGGATATCCCTGTACTTGGCCGCATTCATCTTTCCCTCGATTGCAACCAGTCGTCCTGTCCCTGCAGCTGAAAAACACCCCCACAGCATGATGCTGCCACCACCATGCTTCACTGTTGGGACTGTATTGGACAGGTGATGAGCAGTGCCTGGTTTTCTCCACACATACCGCTTAGAATTAAGGCCAAAAAGTTCTATTTTGGTCTCATCAGACCAGAGAATCTTATTTCTCACCATCTTGGAGTCCTTCAGGTGTTTTTTAGCAAACTCCATGCGGGCTTTCATGTGTCTTACACTGAGGAGAGGCTTCCGTCGGGCCACACTGCCATAAAGCCCCGACTGGTGGAGGGCTGCAGTGATGGTTGACTTTCTACAACTTTCTCCCATCTCCTGACTGCATCTCTGAAACTCAGCCACAGTGATCTTTGGGTTCTTCTTTACCTCTCTCACCAAGGCTCTTCTCTCCCGATAGCTCAGTTTGGCTGGACGGCCAGCTCTAGGAAGGGTTCTGGTCGTCCCAAATGTCTTCCATTTGAGGATTATGGAGGCCACTGTGCTCTTAGGAACCTTAAGTGAAGCAGAAATCTTTTTGTAACCTTGGCCAGATCTGTGCCTTGCCACAATTCTGTCTCTGAGCTCTTCAGGCAGTTCCTTTGACCTCATGATTCTCATTTGCTCTGACATGCATTGTGATCTGGAAGGTCTTATATAGACAGGTGTGTGGCTTTCCTAATCAAGTCCAATCAGTATAATCAAACACAGCTGGACTCAAATGAAGGTGTAGAACCATCTCAAGGATGATCAGAAGAAATGGAAAGCACCTGAGTTAAATATATGAGTGTCACAGCAAAGGGTCTGAATACTTAGGACCATGTGATATTTCAGTTTTTCTTTTTTAATAAATCTGCAACAATGTCAACAATTCTGTGTTTTTCTGTCAGTATGGGGTGCTATGTGTACATTCATGAGGAAGAAGAATGAACTTAAATGATTTTAGCAAATGGCTGCAATATAACAAAGAGTGAAAAATTTAAGGGGGTCTGAATACTTTCCGTACCCACTGTATATGAGATAAGAGACAAACTGTGTGGCATTTATGAGAAATCTGTCAATGAAGATGACAGAAACAGTTTCATTCTGATGCTTGAAGATACTAAGGGGCTTATCAGTGAGAGTCAAGAGCAGTGCCTGACACATGCGTGCCTGGAAAACTGTGTCCCAACCCTAGGGTTGAAACAAGAGGGGGGGTATGTGACAGGAAGTCAGGTAAATCTGTGGATGTAGTCACAGACAGGAGATACATTTCCACCTGGTTTAGAAAATTCACCAATTACTATAGGGTGTCGGCTGCAGAGATAGCCAGGCTTAAGGAAGTTGAAAGGCCTTCAGCTGTTCAGAATGAGGAAGTTAAGGCCTCTATAATTTGTCCAAAGGAAGTCTATTGATTGCTGCCTCCTGACGCTGTGTGAGCTAGGGAGAGGAGGACAGTCAGATGTGTGCCTCCCGACACTGTGTGAAGCCTGGGAGAAGGATTGCTGCCTCCTGACGCTGTGTGAAGCTGGGGAGAGGAGGACAGTCAGATGTGTGCCTCCCGACGCTGTGTGAGCATGGGAGAAGACCTCCTGGAGCGATGTGCACTGAGGAGGGTAAAAAGTGTGAAGACTACTCAAGGTGAGGTCTGGACTATTTCTATGTGAAAAGAAATAAATGAACTGTTTGCTATGTGAAGAGACAAGCAAAGGAATGGTTGCTATGTGAAGAGACGAACAAAGGAATGTGTTCTATGTGAAGAGTAAAGGGACATGTTCAATGGACATTTGTTGTGTGAAGAAAAAACATGGACTATGGAGTGTCTGCTGTAGGATCAGCAAAGTTTGCCCAACAGTAGTTTGGAGACAGACTCCGTAGGTAGGTTCCTGTATGTGAGAAGGTAGCCGCCCACAGTGGCAAGGATTTATTTTGTGTTTTCTTTTTATTTTGATGTTTTTGAGGCTTGCACTTGTGTGAAGTAAATTGCAAGAATAAACCAAACTGTTGTTTGCAACCACTTCTCGGCTATCTCCCTGTGTAACAAATCCCCCCAAGGGGTCATCCACGCAAGCCACCAAGCTAATCTCCCACTATATATATATATATATATATATATATATATACACACACACACACACACACACACACACACATATATATAATTTTTTATTCAATTTTTTTTAAAAAAATTTGTAAAATGTTGACATTTTTTTTTTACTATTTTTTTTTTTTACAATACTTTCATCGGTGTAGTTTAGTACCACCATAGTGACACTGTTCTATTGGGGCGGTTATCAGGGATTTTTTCCTTTTTTTGGATTGCTGTTACAGTGATAATAAGGCCTCAAAGAGACTGGTACCGAGATCCTCTGTGTCCAGGGGGCGCGCTGGGCACCTCTAACCTGGAGGAGGTATGATGACGCACATGTACGTGATCCTTCCTGGCTGTGCCGCCCTGCTGCAGTAAACATACTGTGACCGGGCAGCAATTGGTTAAGAAAACTTGTCACTTTGCTCTGAATCGACATATATAAATTGTGTGTATGCCCCCCTGCAAAATAAATTGTGACTTACAGTACAATATTAACAAAGCAACATAATAAATAATAAAAGTTATTTCTCAGTTGCCCCATATGCAGTGCTTTATGAGGCATCTGCCTCGTTATCTGATAAGTACATCCCTGTTTCACATTAGTTATGAAAAATAATGGCAAGACAATCCTAATCCTTTTCATTATCTCAGCATTCCACAATTTAAATGTCCATTTCCTATTTATTATCAACAGGCTGTCTGCACATAAAAACTCAGGATCCAATTGCTCAACACTGGATACATTGTGACCTGTGGACTTGCCAGGCCAATTCACAGCATATGGATTTGTCACATGTACGGATGTTCATTTATCTGCTATCATTCCCTTTAGCATCGTTGTTCATTTGGCAGCAAGATACTTTTGGGGGCTTGATGCTTTATGATCATACTTGTGTTTTATGTTCATTATGTTGCATTTTGACTATTTGTTTTGGTATTTCCAGACATTTTGGGCTTTATTGGAATTTCCAACGGGTGTTGACAACCTTGTCATATTTTTTAAGCAGATCTTCACCCTCAATTTGATGTTGCTTCCTCTGCAACCTTCCATTGTGCAAATAAGACTTTTTTTAAAGAATGTACCTTTTTTCTCAATAAAAAAAATATGCCTAGGCAAATTAGGTGCACTTTCTTTGCTGTGCCTCCTGGGATATGTACATCACATATCCCTGGAGGCATAGTCCTTCATTGAGATAGAAGGAGGAGACGGGCCTAGTGGCTTGTCATTGGGGGAACTGCCGGTTGAACCTGGAAGAGTCGGCAGCTTCCCAATGACAGAAGACGATCTCAGCAGGGTAATGCTTTCATAAGGCCCCTTTCACACGAGCAATGCGATCAGATCTGCCTCCATGCATCCCTATGGGGCAGCGAATGTCAGCGGAGACATGTCCGCTGACACCTGCTGCCATCCGCATCCGATCCTGTCCATGAAATCCAGACAGATGGAAACCCTATTTTCCATCCGTCCAGGGTATCGGATGGGATCGGATGAGAGTGGACAGGTGGTCCGCTCTCATCCGATTCCCCCATATAGATGCATGGGGCTCTGACACCTCCCCTCTCCGCACACAGTCACCTTCCTGCTCAGCGGGGGGATCTGTGTTCACGATCCTCTGCTGAGCAGCACGGATGCGGACCATGTGAAAGAGCCCTTACTGTGCAGGACCCGCAACCAGACCATTAAAAAAAAAAAAAAATGGGGGGTGTGGGGGGGAGGCTTGCAAGTCCGCTTTAACTACAAAGTGGGATTATTTTAGGCTGAGTGTGTGATGCAAGTAGGGTTTATTATTGTGTAGTGTGTGTTTCAATAAACTTTAGATCTTTTTGCATTTATCGGTTATTGTTATTGGTTATTTTTACTTATTTATTCCATATTGAGGAGGAGGATTAATACAGAGCGATTCCAATTAAGAGATCTGGTGAGTGCAATTTTCACTGGGGAGTGGACACACGAGGTGTGGTGACGGGTCTTCATATCACCTGCACAAGAATTCTAAAGACTGATCGAATTTAGATTCTGTCTGGAAAGGACTTTTTTAGTTCACCCTATAGGAAGACACACGGTGTGGTCCTTGTCATTTTGTTTGAGCGCTGCTAAATGTTTTTCGTATTATATTGTATGATGTTAAACATTCCTAATTTTTTTTTTTTACTCTTTACTCGATTCAGGATACTCGCATTTACGCACATTAACGTTGCCCTATGTGGCGTTACAGTAAATCTTTTATTTTTATTGGTGTTCTTTCCGAGACATCTGCCGCTTTATTGAATAAGTACATCCCTGTTTTACATTAGTTATGAAAAGTAATGGGAAGACAATCCTAATTCATTTCATTATCTAAGCATTCCACAGTTTAGGCTTCCATTTCCTATTTATTTATGGCAGCTGCTGCTAAATTTATTGGCTGCACTGCCATCCCATTCCTGCTAACATGTTCTTATTTCATCCAGTGACATCTACATACATGAATACGAGCAAAAAGATATACAGAAATGTACAGAGGTCACAAAGGCAGGACATCTTAAAATAACCAGCAATCAAGGGGTTAAAAGACAACAAAGTCCACCACAATAGATTTTCTGTCGCGTTTGATTTATTCGTTCCAGCAAATAGGGCCCAATCACTTCAAGTAAAGGAAAATTGAACGTGAGGGAAAAAAATATGAAAATGAATGAAAACAGAGACCTGGCTGTGTCTTGCTTTCTCTGCAATATTATATGTATTAAGTATTCATGGAAGAATTGGTTACTAAGCAGCTGAGCTTGATTGTGTTCAAGGATAATCACGTTTTAATTGGAGGATTACATTGGTAACACCGTAATGTAAGCTGTGAACCGAACACTAACGTGAGGCCTCTCGTTCACCAGACAGAATGTTTGGCCTGAAACCTATCATTTCATCAAGACGTTATCATTGTAAAATGGGCCAGTGCGTCAGGGGAATGCACAGCCATTACCCAGAATTCTTCGCTGCTCTCTATCAACATTTTTATGACTCCTTTCTGTGAAATTACGGCACTCATGCTTCAAAAGGGATGAAGACGTTGTATGAGCAACAGCATTTTAAAAATGAAACATTAAAGCCCAACTCTAGACACAGCTGTTTAACACTTTCTGCATCACCCAAAGGAAAGTAGAGTGGACTCTATACATGTCCATATTGAGGATGTTTTCTTTCACTTGCTGTCAGGTCACATTGAATAAATAAAAATATAAATTAAAAACCCACAATTTTTAGTTAAAAGATAAGATTTTTTTTTATTTTACTTATGTAGCAGGATTCTCAGCCACTTTGCTGGATATGGGTCCGCCAGGGTTACCGCTAGCAACAGTAGCACAATTAGGCATATTCTCCAAGTGTGAGCACTGAGACAAGAATCAGTCCAGTATATTTGGGTTTTTTGGTTTATTGAGAACTTGGATGGGAGAAGGGATGAGTGGGATACTCTTCTGGCTCAATAATGCACAATAATAGGGTAACAACTGAAAAAAATGGCTGCTAAAGCTGATTTGACGCTGGCTGAATGCCAGGCAACACCAATTGCTGCTTATGAACGCTGATTTGCGGTCTGTTAGCCCTGAACTGACTCCTGTCACTTTCCTGTGGCACAATTCCTTGTAGAAGCTCACTTAACACTTTCCTTTGAGGTAGCTACTTGTACATCTGCTGCAATGCTTAACACTTCAGGGTCTGCTCCGGCACCCTCTTGACACACACATTTCTCTTCAGGGCTTAGACTCAGGCACTCCCTTTCTAAGCTTCCTCCTGGTTAGCTGGCTCCTAGACCCCTCTGACCTTCTGGAGTGGTCCCCTATCCTAGGCAGACCCCTGGGCAGTTTACAGTACTCACAACACTGCTTTCCTGAAAACTTCTGCCCCAGCAGCTCCACTCAGTCCACAGCACACTGGATCCCTCTCTGCAGCTCAGCTCAACCCTCTGTCCTCTAGGCCGACTGCCAAGGACACCTTTCCTGATGCTGACAGGAGGAGAGACAGCCGTCACTCTCCTCCTGGGACTATGCTTCCCGCCAAAGACACCCTGTCATGTGCTCCCCTCAGACTTATATCCCCTCCCAGGATGCATATTCTGTCCTCTGGGGGTAGATACAAGCCCTGGTGTGCTATTGGCCAGGTTTCCTCCACTGTCCAATGAGAGCCCTCATTGGATACAGTGGGGAGACTCCCCAAGCTCAACAGGCACACCTGGAAACACATGACAGCCTAGCTTAACAATTAGACCCCCCTGATAAGCAGACAGGGCCTCCCTTATGGTTTTCCTAGCACCTACCTAGGAAGGTGCTACAATTTCCTAGGTGAATGCAGCATCTGTCCCCTGCCAGCTCTAAGACTGAGAGGTTCTCAGTGCTCAGTTAGCTGGTGGACTGTCAATCACTGCTGTCTGCTCTTCCCTCCCCCCTGCGTTCACTGGAGCACTGAACTGTAGGAGTGACTTGCTCAGGCTCTCAGTGAATCACTGAGAGGCTGAGCCAGGTGCTTGTCCTGGGTTGTGGCGTGATCTTGACCCAGCCTGGACCAGCTCTGTGACGTAAGCCGACAGCAGGCTTCAGCCAGCTGTCTGCTGAAAACAGGTCACAGGAGTGAAGAACAAACTGCACTCCTGTGATCAATAGGAAAAGTACATCTAAATAAGATTTGGCTGTACTTCTTTTTTTTAAGGGTAGTTGGAACCTAACGAAGAATTCCAGGCTAAACTAAATTAATCTTAAAAATGCTCCCTCCCCCCTCCCAACATCTACTCTGACTTACCTGTGTAAAGAAAAGTGTATATACCTACCTATTTTCTGCCCATCCTAGTTCAGTCATTTTATCCCTTGTGTTCACCAGCAGCGGTGGCAGAGGGGGAAGAGAGAGCACTTGACAACAGCTGGTTATGCCTTGGATCAGTGACATCATCCACAGGCTCCTATGGCCCATCCTTTGTCAGGGTTTCCTCCTCTCCCCTGCAGCGGCTGCTGGTTGACACAGGGGAGCAGGATCACGTTGTCAGGGTATATTTAAATAGACCCAGATATGACTCCCAGTCTGATGGTTATGACCCAGACAAGGGGGGGAGTCAGGCAGAGAGTCCACGTCCTACCCCAGCCATATTCCTAATATAGGAGGGCAGACATTGGGCAGCCATGCATAAATAGGTATGAGTCATATCAGGTCACCCCTAAGACTAGCACCCCTAAAAAGATACCATACACCTCCAGAATTAAAAATGTTTAAAAAGAGTACTGTCCCGATTTTTGTTAAGAAAGGGTCCTTAGACATCATTGATCATCTTGAGGCCTATGAAAACAGCCTTTTTGTGTTGTGCCTCAAGGATGTAATTTAAAAGTCGGCCCACACATAAAAAAAAAAACCCTTACTGCTGCTAGAGCTGCAATCTATAATTTAGAGTGTACACAGCACCAAAGCCCACTGAAGTTTTGGCTGTACTGAAAAGTGCCTAACACCCTTCAATGAAGGAGCCTGAGTACAAACCAACCGGAATTTAAATCCCTGTGCTTTGAGGCATTGCCTACGTACATAATAATAAGTTTGGCAAGGGACTAAAAGTTGGGGTGTTCACTGGATTGGTTGGTAAAAGAGAGTGACAATTTGTACTCCATCCAACAGACCAGTGAATACAAAGAAAGGCGTGAGCCTGTCACCAAAATTGTGGCAGAAACAAACCTTTCTCCCCAAACCCTCACACTGAAAAAAAAAAAAAGGGAGCAAGATTTATACCGGATACCTCAAGGAGGACACCGGACACCCCACCAATAAGGAGGGGGGAACAGAGGCTACTTCAGGATTTCCTTCCAAGGGGACAGGGCCCAAAGTTTAAAAGAATCTCTAGGGAGCATCCCCAAAGGGCCCAATTTACCCTTGAGGATGGGAAACCTCGCTATGCCCAATATCCTCAATAAGAGGGGGACACCCACAAATAAATAGGGATTTGCCCCATCTTAGGGCTCCCCAAATCCTCTGGAAGATCGAGAGACATTTAGGCCCAGACCTCACGCCAGAACCGAGCAAATGGTTCTGATAGGGATCTGTCCCATCTGTCTGTACCCGAGAGACATAGGCACCGCAGGCGGCGGAGCCAACAATCCAATTCTTCAGAGGTTTTCAGCAGAGTAGATGCCAAGTTGGATCAGATGATCCAGGACGCTGTAGCCCAGAACTAAAATAATTCCTATTTAGGAACAAATCCTGTGGCCAGCCAAGGGCCACAAAATCTTTAAATGCCCAAATAGCAAGAAATCAGAGGGATACACTGAATGAAGGCATAGGAGACAGAGGTTCTAACACCATTTTATCCCCAGGTCACAGTATTGAGGATCCTGAAATCTCTGCCAGGGGGATCTTGGTTGTTAGATACTAACTACCCTCCTATTTTTCAGTGGTCACTTCATCCCTCTGACTCAAACAGGTCGCTCAAAGCGGACACATTTCAAAAAATCGCCAATGACGGTGATATCAAGGAGGATCAAACCCTAATGACGTAATGAAGTCTAGAGGTCAAAGGTTGTATACGGTAACCGAGAAGGAATCCTCAATGTCAGGTAGTTTTGTTGCATACAATGATTCGCATTGATGCCCAAAAGGGGGAGATATTATATTTTTTCTCCAAAGTAGTAGGTAATTTTAACAAAATATTGTGTCATTGTACAATTGTTCAATGTGTGGTATCCATGGCGATAAATACATCCCCATGTTAATGAGCCCCAGAAGTCAGTCGCCCTAGGGAAGGTCGCATACATAGTCTCACATTCCATGGTGGTCAGATAAAAGACTGATCCCACAATGGAATAAAGGAGAACTCTGAGAAAGCTTAGGGTACCAACCTCACATTGAAATGTCAATTGATGAGAATATATATTCATACTGTATATTTCATCCAATAGAGGGAGAGTAACCTTCCATGCCAGGTCATTGATTGGTACAGACGATGATGTTTACCATAAACGCGGCAATCGGATGGGTCATCTTACTCCTTGGAGCCCAGCTCAGGACGGAACCCCTCATTGAATCAAGTACCTCTTCAGGAATCATGCTGCGAGACGCCCAAGCTTCTTGTTGACGGAGAGGAAGATTTGTTTTAAAAGATCTTTGTGCATTTGATCCAAGGAAATCCATTAAAGAGGAATCGCACTACCTCCTGTTTTCAGTTGAAGGAGATGTGAGAATGGTGCATTGCACATGTGAGCAAAACTCAGTCTCGGTGTATGACACTCTAGACCATGCTGAGACCATTCATTGTTCAATCCACGTTTAAGGAGATTTCTCGGATTCCTATTTGCCAACATTGTTTTACTGCATTTTGAATGGTAGTTGCCAATACCATCGCAGTAGTTCATTTCTATATCTATCAAAACTTTGCAAGCTGAAGTTGGAGATTTCAAGGAAATTTGAGTTTCTTTACTAAGAGATTGAAATTCAAAAGACTAACAAGGAACAGTTGTGACATAGCTGACAATAGCAAAGTCACTACGAACTGACACTTGGAACTGATCTTTCATTTCATCGTTTTGCTTGAAAGTTATGATAAACAATCCCCAATATGAACTACTCTCTTAGAGAAAGAGGACAGGACATTTTTTTTTTCCTTTTTCCCGAAACTTCCTCCCAGTTATTTTAAGGTTGGTCACCTAAATACTGGGAAGAAGGGGGGGATATGTCAGGGTTATTTGGGGAGGTTACATTTACGAATAGAAATGAAATGTTATATTTTATTTAACATAGAAATGTTGAAGCAATGACATCCATTTTTTGTTAGGTTACTGAAAAGTTCAAACCTCCTTTAAAAAGTGCCTGTTCATGAAATTCTTAAACAGGTTTATCCCAAACATGCTGTGTTGACCTAAGGTAATAAATAAATAGTCTGTTGACTTTCCTTAGATATAAGTCTAAGACGCTATACCAAGGTATCTTATCTGTATGTCAAGAGAGGCTTCAGTAAACATTTGTAAATTGTACATTGTAGAAAGCATCATAAACATTTGTAATCTTGCTAGACTCTAGAAGGTCTGTGATTGTAAGCTCTCTGTCAATATAAGGTGCAAAGTTTATTTGAAGATAAATAACGCTGTCATACTGAACCTAAGAGTGCAAGAATGGCAAGAGTGCCATCACTGGTCATTGAAGTGACCACGGTAATTGAAGTCTTGGGTTAAAAAGTAAAATCCAATATATTTTAAATAAGATATATTAAATATTAGAATGGTGTTACCAAGATTAATTCTTTATTCAGATACCTGGTGGATATTAAATGGACATGTAATAGATGAGAGCATGGTTACATTTTATGTTGTTTTATAATATTCTTAAATGGAGAAATCCTATAGATTTAATATTAATATACTAGTTGACCAAGAGGTGTCACCCTATGACATCACCAGTTAATGAATAAGATGTTCCAACCAACGGGGATCATGTTACTCCTTCTGGGTTTAACTTATGGTAATTTTAAGTTAAGTCCTTTGTTCTATACCATATAAAAAGAAAAAGCCCAGATGAGACAGGACACATCACACATGACATTTTGCCCAATATACATCACACTTACAACATACACGCTACTACAACCATGCATAGACTCATCTACACAGACTCCATTTTGCTTCATTATGTATCTGAAACTTGGAGGGACGCAAACGAAACTCCTCCCTAATTGGCCACCATCTTGGAAATGCAGCCATCTTAAAGACTCTGGTAACGACCATTCTAAGCTAGCGGCCATTTTAAATATGGTAATTATGCCTTGCTGTTTATTTGATTATTATTCAATATTGTTTATGTACTGCCTTAAATGTTTTACATTTCATATTTAAAGGGTAACGAGAGTACAATCCCAGCCGTATAAACCATATGTAGATTTTTCTCTAAAGAGATGATTTTTGCTTTTTATAACATTTTTATTAATATCAGATTTAGCGCATATTGGCGTATTAGTCTCACGTTTTGCATATCCTATTCTCGCTTCATCTGCAGTGGAGTGACTATCAGGTTGTGCATTGCGCAGACAATTGTGGTCTGATTATATAGAATATTCATTTATGGTTTATACTATACCTGGAGAAAATGTAATCTTGCTTTATTTTTACTTTCATTATTGAGCTACAAATCACATTGCATTAATTGTTTGAAGTTTGTATTTTTGTGAAGTTATTTTTTTTGTGTCATCTCAAGTTTGATCATTTATTGTGATTGCATGTCTGGTGAATAAATATTCTTATATATATTCCATACTGTAGACTGTTTTCACTAAGATTGGTATATGCTTTTAAAAATAAATTAATCAATAAAAAGAATGCTACATATTGATTTATGGAAATAAGTTGAGATTCTCCTTTCGCCCACAGATCTTTGCTTATTGACATAAATAGACACTGTTATATTCAGAGCAGTATAAACATTTTGACATAATGGAGGCGGCCCAGCGAGATATTATTAATTTCTTACATAATGGAGGCGGCCCAGCGAGATATTATTATTTTATTATTAATTCTGACAACGTGACCGGACTGAAGCAAGCTGAAAATAGGTAAGTATATATACTTTTATTACAGAGTTTAGTCAGCATAGGTGTTAAAGGTGGGGGGCATTTTTAAGACTAGTTAAGTTTCACCTGGAATTCTACTTTAAGGCTCTTTTTTTTTCATCTGTGCTCTCCTGTCGACTCAACATGTTTCTTATATGGGTCACAGGGACAGGAAGTGAGGGAAGTTAAGGGGAAAGACACACAGAAATCTGACAGAAAATGTAACTTTTCTTCACTTGTTTGGCAGAGTCAGGCTTAAGGGTCCTTGCACACGGGTGGCTTAGCTTGTGCAACAAAAATGCCAGCATCTTTCTCCCATTACCGTAGTTCCCTACCAGGAAAGCCCAGGTGCAGTGTCCAGCCTACCATAGACATAATTAACTGTGCGCTATTGTGTTTATGATAGCACTGGTGTATACCTAAGTACAAGTATAGTGTATGGCCTAAAAGGCCTCATGCAAACTAGCTTTACTGAATGCAATTTCATGCCATGCCATTCTCATTAAGCTGTGCTGAATGCCTTTTCCCCTGACAGGAGAAAAGCAGCATAAAACTGTGCCTAACGTCACATTTTGCAAAAATGTTTTGGCTCAAGTGTTTGCATGTTTACTTGTTCCGTTAGCCAGAATAATATTTAATTTAGCATTTAGGCATTTTAAGCAGGTTGGGCATTTTTTCTTCTGAAACTCTCATCTCCTGAATGCGCATGTGATGTTTTTTTTTCTGCCTCCAAATGCCTGTAAATGCCTATGTGTACATGGACACATAAGCTAACATGAATGGGAGTTTATGTTTTGCTTTTCATCTTTCAAACCTCTGTAGTGTATTAATGTGCTTTTACTATACAAACTGCTGCACATACAAACTACAATTATAGGAATATAGTGCAAGACTGCCAGACAGCCAAAGTATGCCTACACCATGCCCAAGCACTACCTATCTATACAATGGGATTACGCTAAAAGTTAGGTTATAGTTGCTCCACGATCGCCATAGACAACCAAGGACCCAGATTTATTCTACAAGCGATTGTAAGGGATTGAGCGATAGTGTCATCCAGGTGAGGTTTCTTCTTTGGTCCTGTGAAGTTTCCTTATTTGTTGTTCTCTCATTATGGAGCCATCCTTCAACTCAAGTTTCTGGCCTTTTTATTCAGAAAGTTTAGGTAGATAATCCCTTGTGGGCGTATCCTTTCTCATTCCTTTTGTATGGGCGAACATTTCCCAACTCAACCACTGGATGGCAATGTTGTATCATACGTGCCATAGGTCATATATGTCAAAAGGTCAAGCTACCCTTGACCGTTGGTTACCTGAATTGTTGACTTTGGTTACAGAACTAATGTAAAGCAATAGAAGTATTTAACTACTAACTGACATTAGTCCAACATACAGCAGCTAGTGTAAATGTTTACAACAGCACTTGTTTGAAAAGGGTCCACTAAAACACAACACAGTTTAACCTCCCTGGTGGTCTGATTATGTCCAGATTTCTGTGCTAAAAGTGGTAGATTCTTTAGAATGGAAATCTGTTGTTTTACATTTAAAACTCACCTTCCCCTGCGATGTCCGCCGTCCTCCCGCTGTCCTCCCGCTATGTGCCTGGCTGTTGCCAGCCCCTGTCTTCCGGTTCCCTTCCCTGCAAGCGTTGCGACGCAGGGGGGTGGAACCGGCAGCAATTTAAAAAATGTAAATACACTAAATGACATGATACAAAGCTGTGATCCTAACAGATTACACTGTATCATGCCATTTCACCACAGGATTGCACCTGGTGACTTTTCCAGTGCCCTGCCTGTGCTTTTCCATTTCTTTGTGCCTGGAAAATTTAGAACGACCATGGTGTTTTTTTGCACAAAAGCGCTTTTAGACGAACTGGAAAACAGCGACAGCAAAACTGAGTTACTTGAAGAACTAAGAGATAGCGATTTGTGGGAAAATTCGTCATCAGGTAAGGAAAGTAATGACAGCGATGATTCTGATGTCTCTTTCTGGCACATAGCTCTGTTAGAAATTCTGAAGAATCATTTGATATACTTCCCAAATTCCACAAGCTATGTGGAATTTTCCAACAAATCGCTCTCGCTCAGTTCTTCAAGTAACTCTGTTTTGCCGTTGCTGTTTTCCAGTTCATCTAAAAGCACTTTTGCGCAAAAAGAACGCTTTTTGGACGCCATGGTCGTTCAAAATTTTCCAGGAACAAAGCACTGGAAAAGCACAGGCAGGGCACTGGAAAAGTCACCAGGTGAAATCCTGTGCTGAAATGGCATGATACAGTGAAATCCGTTAGGATCACAGCTTTGTATCATGTCATTAGTGTATTTACAGTCTTATATGTATGGGTGGTTCCTGCGCTATCCGAGGTCGTATATGTTTCCCTTCCTGCTGCTGCACCACAGTACTGGTACCAGGAACCAGTCAATACAATAGTGCAATTTGGGTGGGTGGTGCGCTTCAGAAGTGAAAATGTAACTTATAAGGGTGTGGCTTAAAACATGGCTTAAAATGGTGAATATATAAAATAAAGACGTGTTCCTGTGATAAAATTGTGTTGTCGTTAAATTATGCCGTGGTGATCAAACAAATAAAGTGTAAATAAAACATTACAATATATCTTCTATACGAAAAAAAGTGCTGAGTACTTCAATTTCATAAAAAATCAGTAAATAAATAATCCGTTAATAAAGTATAAATATATAGATGGAACTACAAAAACCAATTAAAGGTGCTTTGTGCTTTCTGAAATAGATAAATAAAGTGCACTGTTCAAGGTGTCCATTCATAAAAATCCGAAAATCAGGTACAATTCCCTTCAATAACTTCAAAGAATAAAAAACGTGCTCTCATGCAAGAAGTAAGGGTGTTGTGACTTGCTGCCTCCACCAGGTGTCACATCTAGGTGTTCTATATTCTCACCTCAATAAGGTGTATATTGCGCCTGTATGTAAAGCTTAGCCTCCGGGTAACATGTAGGCTTTTGCTAATTCCAATCTCCTGTTTCGACCTCCGGGTGTTTTCCTGTCCTGTCCTTTCAGCTTTTGGGGTGTTAAGCTTTCTGACGTCCTTAAACTCCTTATCGTAACCTCGGGCTCAGTTAAAATAGAGGGCAATCATGGTGCAGTATATCAAATCAGGTTTATTGTTAAAAACATAGTTGCACTTACAATTTGTAGATCATTCATTCGCAAATAATATAAGAATGCAGCGTGGGGAGCGATATCGCTCCGATCTCCAACGTCACTTCCGGTAGTCTGGCGGCTCCTCCTACGCGTTACGTCACATCACGTGACTTCCTCAGGGAGTGGCCTAAACTGGATGTGACGTTTATTTATATAAGCTGGACCGGAAGTATCGTCGCGGCCATTTTGAAAAAGCTTATAAGCGGAGTTCCGGCGGATATACTAGCTCCGCCATGTTGCTTTTTAGACAGGTGTATTATTAATGATATTCCTTCAATGTTTACACCGGAAATGAGGTTGTGGATCGTGCTTCCAATCTCAATGGGTCCATGTACTGCATATATCAAAATTGTTCATAGTCTACTCATCAGATATTCATATTCACGAAACATACAGAAGAGATAATACAACGAAGAATAATATGTATTTCTAAAAGTGTAAATATTTAAAAGTATATATGTATGTATACCGATGATCCCCCTAGGCAGACTAAAATTATTATGAAGATAGTGAATCATCGGTATACATACATAGGAGGAGCCGCCAGACTACCGGAAGTGACGTTGGAGATCGGAGCGATATCGCTCCCCACGCTGCATTCTTATATTATTTGCGAATGAATGATCTACAAATTGTAAGTGCAACTATGTTTTTAACAATAAACCTGATTTGATATACTGCACCATGATTGCCCTCTATTTTAACTGAGCCCGAGGTTACGATAAGGAGTTTAAGGACGTCAGAAAGCTTAACACCCCAAAAGCTGAAAGGACAGGACAGGAAAACACCCGGAGGTCGAAACAGGAGATTGGAATTAGCAAAAGCCTACATGTTACCCGGAGGCTAAGCTTTACATACAGGCGCAATATACACCTTATTGAGGTGAGAATATAGAACACCTAGATGTGACACCTGGTGGAGGCAGCAAGTCACAACACCCTTACTTCTTGCATGAGAGCACGTTTTTTATTCTTTGAAGTTATTGAAGGGAATTGTACCTGATTTTCGGATTTTTATGAATGGACACCTTGAACAGTGCACTTTATTTATCTATTTCAGAAAGCACAAAGCACCTTTAATTGGTTTTTGTAGTTCCATCTATATATTTATACTTTATTAACGGATTATTTATTTACTGATTTTTTATGAAATTGAAGTACTCAGCACTTTTTTTCGTATAGAAGATATATTGTAATGTTTTATTTACACTTTATTTGTTTGATCACCACGGCATAATTTAACGACAACACAATTTTATCACAGGAACACGTCTTTATTTTATATATTCACCATTTTAAGCCATGTTTTAAGCCACACCCTTATAAGTTACATTTTCACTTCTGAAGCGCACCACCCACCCAAATTGCATTAGTGTATTTACACTTTTGAATTTGCCACCGGTTCCAACCCCCTGCGTCGCAACGCTCACAGGGAAGGGAACCGGAAGGCAAGTGCCAGCAATCAGCCGTGCACAGAGCAGGGAGAGACTGTGAGGATGCCGGGGAGGACAGCGGGGGAGCGCAGGGAAGGTGAGTAACATTGCGGGATAATCCCGAGTGTTGCATCGAGGTTACCGCTTTTGGTACTGAAAGTTAACCCCAAGCCACACTCGGAAATACCGCTAAGGAGGTTAAAGGCAGAAAAAAAACATCAAATACCCTTAAAAGCAGCATTTTTCCTTCATATTGTCTTTTTAGATTTATAAATGCAGAAATGCAGAAATTGGATGAAAGGTTTAGGACTGGGAAACATTTTTTGAAAGATAAAAAGTGCATTTTATATACAACTATACAGATCAGACCAAAATAAGAGACTAAATGAAGAGGAAAGAGGGACAGAGGGACTTTGTTCCAAATCAGGGACAGTCCCTCGAAATCAGGGACAGTTGGGAGCTATGAAGTTGTCTGCAGTGGCGTCACTAGGGTTGGTGTCACCCGGTGCGGTAACTCATGGTGTCACCCCAACCCCTTTTAATAATGTGTTTTTTTTTAACTAATGTAACTCGTAAATCATAGCTCCCATATAACACTAAATGTAATGGAATACAGTTACTTCACATGACTGACACTGTCTCTTGAGAGAGTGAGGGCTCTTTCACACGGGCGATCCGATCAGATCCGCCTGTCAGTTTTTTAGGCGGATCTGATCGGATCCTCCATGCATCTCTATGGGGCAGCGGATGTCAGCGGAGACACCTCCGCTGACATCCGCTGCCATCCACATCCGATCCTGTGCGTGAAATGTGGACGGATGGAAACCCTATTTTTCCATCCGTTCAGGGATCGGATCGGATGATTGCAGAGAGGCGGTCCACTCCCATCCGATCAACCATAGAGAGCAGCGGGAGCTGTGACACCTCCCTCTCCGCACTGCAAGCGGAGACGGAGCCGTCATCCGCCGGCTCAGCGGGGATCGGCGGATCGATCCTCGCTGAGCAGCACGGATCCGCCTACGGAGGCGGACCGTGTGAAAGAGCCCTGAGAGCCTGCCAGACTGGTTGATGTGTTTTTTGTTTGGACTACTTTATAGACTGTAGATATATATATGTATATATATTTAGCCTGCTCTGTTTCCCCCTTGTTGCAGTTTGTTACTCTATTTTTGCAGTGGAGACAGTGCTGAACTGGAAAGCTTCTCCAACAGAGGAGGAGCAACAAGCATTTTGGGGGAGACCAGGGATGAAGGAGGACTGCAACTGGCTGCATTGGCAGCTGTACTCTGTGAAAGTGAAACTGCTCTTGACAAGAGAAAGGACTGCAGGCTGCAACCACTACATGGGACTTGACTACATTGCTGGATGGAGTGGAGAGAGCTGTGTGCAGAGCAGCAGAGCCCACTGAAAATCTGTCTTTGGTGGGCCAAGTCCAGGCTGGACTTCTGGGGAGTGGAGAGACCATTTCCAAAAGTAGGGCTGCAGCCTGCATGCAATGCAGATAGAAGAGTTTTTTGCTGAGTGGTTACTGAGTCAGAGTCTGTCACTGTGCTAGCCTGCCTGTGCACTAGGGACAGACACTGACTGACAATTAATTGCACCAGGAAGTGCCACCAGATCAATTATTAAATTGCACTAAGTTCACATCACCCGGCCTGGCCGCCCGCGGCACATGACACTCACCTCCTCTCCCTAGCGTTGACGTCACCGCAACTGGCTCCGCCCCCGCCCGCTCTGCCTGAACGTGAGGGCAGAGAGTGAGGGAGGGAGGGGAGGCTCATGGCGCGCGGCCCGGCCCAGAGGAGGCGGAGCAAAGAAGTCCAGCCCAGGCACTGGCTGGCAGCAGACTGAGTGACACACTCACTGTCTGACACAGTACGTCTCTCTCTCTCTGTACTAGTATGCGGCAGCGGCGATGCGATGCCGGCCCGGCGGCGGCGGCGGCGGCCCGCACAGTAAGAGAATAGAGAGGCAGAGAGCGGTGTCACCCTCCACCCGGCGGACACCCGGGTGCGGCCCGCCCCCCCGCACCCGGCTCGTGACGCCTCTGGTTGTCTGTGTTCCGACTTAAGCCCCGTACACATGTACTGATCATCGGCCGAACGATCGGCCGTCTTTTGTCCAAGGCTGTTGTGTCTGTTGAAAACTGCAAAAGACTGCACACGAATTTTGTCGGCCAACAACAGCCGACTGCAGAAGTAATGTCATGTGATGGTTAACTTTCCTTGTCTTTTTTCTTTTCTGAGCATGCCCAGTCTTGCTAATCTGCTGTCTGTCGGCCGAAATCTGTACTGACTGGCGAACAATCGGCCGTTCTGGCCAACAAATATTTTAAAGTCTGCACGGCAGATTCTGTTCGGCCGAAAATATGCTGTCGGCTGTCGGAAGCATCATACTAACAAGCCTACAATCGGCCGATCGGTCGGCGGCCGAATATTTATGGCCGACAATCGGTACGTGTGTACAGGGCTTTAGGATATTTCACCTCCCTATTTGTCCTGGAATGGGACGGGAATCTCAAATCTTACAGATGAAACTGGAACAGGAGGTGCGGGGAAATCTTCCAGTGGGGACACTTGGGCTGACAACTGTCTAAAAGGCGATTCTGTTTAAAGAGGTTGTAAACCCTTTTTTTTTTTTTTTTCTTTTTCACCCTGAAAGACAAAGACATAATGAGCTAGTATGTATCGCATACTAGCTCATTATGAAATACTTACCTTAGAACGAGCCCCCGCTGTACCGCCCGCTTACCTGTATGACGCCCGCTTACCTGATCGCGGCATTCGGCCATCTGATTGGCCAGAGCCGCGGTGACGTCACTCCCGCGCACGCGCGCGGGAGCCGACGGTCAGGGCACGGAGTTCTGAAGGAACGGCACCAGCGGCCGTTTCTACAGAGCGCATGCGCCAGTGACGTCACTGGCTGCATGCAAGGTAAATATCTCCTAAACGGTACATGTTTAGGAGATATTTACAGTACCTATAGGTAAGCCTTATCATAGGCTTACCTATAGGTACAACTTGCAGAGGAGGGTTTACTTCCTCTTTAACACATTTCCCCTTACTTCCTGTTGAAACAAGAAAAAAACCTTACAAGAGTTTCAATCAATTAACCACTTTAAGACTGGAAGGATTTACCCCCTTCCTGACCAGGCCCTATTTTGTGATTCGGCACTACGTTACTTTAACGGACAATTGCGCGGTCATGCAACGCTGTAGCCAAATACATTTGACATCCTTTTTTTTCTTTTGGAGGTATTTGATCACCTGTGTGATTTTTATTTTTTGCGCTATGAACAAAAAAAGAGCAACAATTTTGAAAAAAAAAAAACAATATTTTTTTCACATTCTGCTATATGAGATTCTCAAAAAAATAAAAAAAATAAAACATCTAAATTTTTTAACATTTAAGGCCAATTTGTTTTCTGCTACATATTTTTGGTAAAAAAACCGCAATAAGCGTATACTGATTGGTTTGCGCAAAAGTTATCGCGTCTACAAACTACAGGAAAGATTTATGTCATTTTAATTGTTTTTTGTTTTTTTTTTACTAGTAATGGCAGCGATCTGCAATTTTTTTTGCAGGACTGCATCATTGCGGCGGACAATAAAATATGCACTGTTACTGTAATAATGCCATTGGCAGGGAAGAGGTTAACCCTGTGGGTGATCAAAGGGTTAAATGTGAGCCTAGGGGAGTGATTCTAACTGTGGGGGGTGTGGCTTCTGAGATGACCATAGAGACATGTGATCCTATATAGCAGGATCACATGAGCTCTGTGATCATCCCAGGGAGAAGGACGGTTGGCTGTGTTTACATCAGCTGACCGTCCTCTCTCAGCGGGGAAGGATCGCGGGTGTCAAGCGACAATCGGAGCCGCCTGACACATGCATCGAGCGGGGGCGGGAGCGAGCCACCTGCAGCGCGCGCTCGCCACTAGACTCCCGAGAGCGAGCGCCGTACATGTACGGCGATTTGCCTGGGAGCCGCTGTCTGTCGCTGTACATCTGCGGCGGGCGGTCGTCAACTGATTAAAGTGGTTAATAATCTATATAAGGCTAAAACCACATTCTAAGGTGTGATTGTGCATCTAAATTGAAGGTGCATAATTATCCCATGATGCCCAACATTATCCTTTGTCTCTGGACCAAAATTTGCAGTTTTGGTAAATTCCAGGTTACTCAGCAATAACTAGGTATGTATTTTATTATAGGCATAAACATGACATACATGTTAAATAACACATTTCCAGCTAACGTTTCGGTACAATTTTTTCTTGTATACTTACATTGGCCTAGCTTGGATCAATGGAAGTATGCATATCTTATACCTGACCAATTCTCTGTGGCAGCTGCAAATCACAGTAGTAGCTGGCAGTACTACAGTGATGGCAACAGCAGGCACAATGCCAAGTGCCTGCCTTTTTACATAGTAATCACAGGGGGTGCTCACTCTCACAAGAGTATGTTCTCTGACTCAATAAGGTGGAATAACAGGGTGGTGTGACATAACAATGTCACCAAATCCAGAAGACTGTTGCTATCATTGCAGTAGAGGCAGGGTTCCATCAGGTATAAGATACGTATAGTGGAAACCTGTAACTATGCTAGAAAAATCATACCTAAACTTCAGCTTTAACCCCTTTGCGCCTAAGGATAACACAAATCTAAATGTCTAAGCACAATTTTGAAACTTTAACATGTGTTAGTAAAACTGTACATATCATCACAACTACTTTGTGCATCCAGGTGGATTATTACTTTTTTTTTTTTCTTCAGGACAAATTGGGTTTTCTTTTGGTGGAAAATGGTAATGGATATTTCCTGATTTTGTTTCATTATCAAAAGAAAACTGGCCCCAAATAGTAAAGAAAAAAAAAAAAATGCAACATTTTTTAAAAATGTAGCTGTCTATTTTTGCACCCAAATGAAATTCTCCTGCTCCTGGTTATCACAGCAATACCACGTATGTGTATAGTTGTTGTTTGTACCCGTAGTACAGTTTAAAAACAATAGTGCACATTTTGCTTTTTTTTTCTCCTACCTAAAACCCACTGACACTAAGAGCCGGTTCACACTGGGGCGACTCAAAGTCACCCCGACTTTAAAGTCGCCCGTGCAGCAAGACTTCATCGCGGCTTGCAAACGACTCCTCTAATAGAAGTCAATGCAAGCCGCTCCGAAGTCGCCCCCAAGTAGTGCAGGAACCTTTTTCTAAGTCGGAGTGACTTGAGTCGCTCTGATTAGCACGGTTCCGTTCCACAGAATGGAGCGCGATTTGTCAGGCGACCAATTCGCCTGACAAGTCGTGGCAGTGTGAACCGGGTCTTATTGACACTGATAGACCTTAACCCATACACAAACCCTGGCACTGACCTAGATCAAACCTTGATCTAGGTATTTTTTTATTTTATTTTATTTTTTATTATTATTATTATTATTTATTTATTTAATTTTTTACACACACTTTTTTTTCTGCATGGAGAGAGAGAGATACGAAGCATCAGGGGCGGGCTTCATAGTGACTGATCACTGTGAAAGCCAATCAAAGGCTATCACAGCAGTCAAGTGACCTGGAATCAGGAGTTCTGAGTCCCGATCCTTATTATGGGGCTCGGGGCTCTCCGTGCGACCATGGTCTCTGAGCTGGGAGCGCGCCATGCTCAGTCCAGTGGGGACGCATATTTGCGTACGGTCAGTGTGAAGAGGTTAAAGCAGTTGTGAACATAAAATGCTATAGAAACTTTCTAATAGAATTATAACTATGCAGGGCACCATAACTGTTTTTGCTTAGCTTTAAAAATTATAGGTTAACAAGTTCTGTCATGTGACCATACATCTCAGGAATGTGCCTGTATTCCTATTGTCTTTTCAGTCTTAGGCAAGATGCAGGCTGTGTTTGAGCAGGGGCGTGTTAAAGAGGCCGGCTGTGATTGGGAAGGGGTGTGTGTCAGGGACAGGCTGTAATTGGTCAGGGGGGTGTGGTAGCTGAACAGACTACCCAATACAGGCATACTGTGTATGTGCACAGTGTCCTGTACTTGTATATGACCAGCCAAAGGATGAAAACTGACCACGCTAACATAGAGCAACTTCTGTATTTTGTGTGGTCAGTTTAGAAGAAGGAAGAAAGGTGACTGGCAGGATCAACCAGGTACTTCACATGGAAGAAGTACATTAAAAAAGAGACTATGACTTAAATAAACAAATGTGAACACATAGAAAAAAATATTTAGGGTAATATACACTCTAGAGTCATTTCCGGGTAAAGGGAATAGGGCAATCTTTTGGTGTTATTTATTACATATTTTGAAGTTCCAAATAAGTAAAAAAACATATATTTCCTTCTATAAAGGACTGTGCTTTACATTTTGTAACATTAGTTTGGTGTTATACAAATATGCTGAGCGGAGATCTCTGCTCATTTTGAACTGTACGTTTGATAAATTTATCTCATTAGGTGGAGTAGCAAGATAATGAACTACTAATAGTAATAATTATCTTGTTTTTGAAGCTGTGATAGTACAGCCTATATGATAATGTGTTGTGTCCAGAGAAGATGGGTTTTGCTGATGTTATCTGTCTTCAGTTTTCAACAGTTGAATACAGTTGTTCATGGCTGACTAGGCACAGAGGAGTAATTATCGTAGGCAGTTCTGTGGAGTTCTGACACCCCATTCCATGCCTGTATAGTATTTTTTTGAATACTTTTAGGATAGGTCTATGTTTCACTTATTTAACTGTTTTAGGTATACACCAGTGCCCTAAAATCCAAGTCTATGTGTTTTTTTAAAGGGTAACTCCACTTTCGTGGGGAAACAAAAAATAGCAAATAAAGAAAAAAAATATAGCGCAATTAGTGTAAGTTAATGTTATTAAAAATTACCTTTTCTTTTCAGTCTGCAGCTCTGTAATTTTCAGAAAATGCAATGCAACATGGCAACCTGGAAGTGTTCTGTACACAGAATGTGCACTGACCACACCCCAGAAACATAATTTCCTGCTTGTGTGATTGACTAACTGATTTTCCCAGATACAAGTCAGATATCAGGCATCCCCTGCAGCAAAAATGTTATTAGAGCCCTGTAGCTTCCCAGCTGGTTGATAAGTATGAAGCCACTCCCATTAGACTCACTTTCCCACATAGATACAGACAAACACAGGGCTTTCTTCAGAATAACAAAAGGTTGAAATCTGCAACAAAGTCTGTTAAACTCCCTGCAATGTACAGAGATCACCCAGAGGGGAATGTTTTTTTCTTAACAAAAGTGGAGTTATGCTTTAAATAGATAGCACTTCCATTGTAAGAATAACAATCAGCTGTGGCTGCATTAACCACCTTGCCCCCTAGGTGCCATTGGGGAACTGACACTTTCCAGGGTGAAACCCACTAACCACTTAGTGCCCGTTCACATGCGAGCAGCACGCGGCGACCTCGGAGCGACCGCCACGGACTTCATAACATTGAAGTCTATGGCGGTCGCCTCCTGGTCGCCCCAAAGAAGCTCCGGACCCTTTTTCTAAGTCGGAGCGACTTGTGTCGCTCCTATTAGAACGGGTCCGCAGCTTCCCTATGGGAGGCGACCTACGGCGACCTGTGAGGAGACCAGGTCGCCTCACAGGTCGCCCTAGTGTGAACCGGGACTAAGAGTCAAACACACTTACCGCATCCCTTCTTCAACTAGTGGCTAGGTCTGTTCCTAGCTGCCTCAAGAATAGACTTCAAAGCATTTTGAGAAAGTTCATATTGAGTAATTATGAGGTAAAGTAATTATAATGTGTTATTCCTTTATTATACATGTTTTATTTGGCTTATATACAGTAGATGTGGGTTTGTCCCATAGACCAAAAGGTGTAACGTTCCTGGAGACTTAAGCCCCGTACACACGTAGCGATTGTCGGCCGCAAATATTCGGCCGCCGACCGATCGGCCGATTGTAGGCTTGTTAAGCCCCGTACACACGTACCGATCGTTGGCCGAACGATCGGCCGTATTTTGTCCAGGGCTGTCGTGTCTGTTGAAAACTGCAAAAGACTGCACACGAATTTTGTCGGCCAACAACAGCCGACTGCAGAAGTGATGTCATGTGATGGTTAACTTTCCGTGTGTTTTTTCTTTTCTGAGCATGCCCAGTCTTGCTAATCTGCTGTCTGTCGGCCGAAATCTGTACTGACTGGCAAACAATCGGCCGTTCTGGTGTTGGCCTACAAAAATGTTAATGCCTGCACGACAGATTCTGTTCGGCCGAAAGTGCGCTGTCGGTTGTCGGAAGCTTCATAAGCCCCGTACACACGTACCGATCGTCGGCCGCAAATATTCGGCCGCCGAGCGATCGGCTGATTGTAGGCTTGTTAGTATGATGCTTCCGACAGCCGACAGCGCATTTTCGGCCGAACAGAATCTGTCCTGCAGACATTAAAATTTTTGTACGCCGACAACAGAACGGCCGATTGTGCGTCAGTCAGTACAGATTTCGGCCGACAGACAGCAGATTTGCAAGACTGGGCATGCTCAGAAAAGAAAAAAGACAAGGAAAGTTAACCATCACATGACATCACTTCTGCAGTCGGCTGTTGTTGGCCGACAAAATTCGTGTGCAGTCTTTTGTAGTTTTCAACAGACACGACAGCCCTGGACAAAAGATGGCCAATCGTTCGGCCGACGATCGGTACGTGTGTACGGGGCTTTACTTTGGGTGTTGTCCATCATGATTGTTTTCTTTCATACTCACCTTTGGTTATCCAAAGTCAATATGGGGACACGGTGTTTTGGAGCAGGGAAGGCAAAGCCCCCCTTGCCCCAAAGCAACCCCCATGTTGAGGGCATGTGGTCTGGTATGGTTCAGCAAGGGGGGCGCTCGTGCATCCCCCCTTTCCTGGCCTGCCAGGCTGCATGCTTGTATAAGGGTCTGGTATGAATTTTGAAGGGACACCACATTTTTGGGGGAGACCCCACATATTTTTTATATTTTGACATAGCGGTCCCCTCAAAACCAATATCAGACCTAAGGGTCTGATATGGGTTTGGGGAGAACCCCATGACATTTTCTTTTTCACATTTTGGCATGGGGTTTTCCTAAAATCCATACCAGACCACAAAGGGCCTGACATGTATTGGAGGAGACTCTCATGCAGTTTTTTTTCACAAATGTTTTATTGCCAGCTATTTTTTTTTTACATTCAGCTGTCAGCGGGGAACCCTGATAGTAGGGTTGCCACCTCATCCCTTTAATCCAGGACACATATTAATTACACAGGTTCTGAGGCTAATATAATGCACTTAGTGAGCACTAAGAGTTTAATTACCACCTTAATCAGCCAAAGAACCTGTCTAATTAATACGTGCCCTGGTTTAAAGGGATGAGGTGGTAACTCTACCAGATATGTCATTCGTTGTTAAAGACGCAGTGGCCAGCTTTCTGGCCCACTCCTTAACAACTAGCAATTAGTAAAGACGCCGGTGGCAAAAATTTGCATCTGAAATGTATCTGAATCGCAGCTGAATGGCTGAACCACTGAACAGCTGCTTTGGAAATTCGCAGAGAAAACAGAGGGGAAATTTGCACCGCACATGTGTGAACCTAGCCTTAAAGTGCATCTAATGACTAATTATTTTTTGCATTTTTGGACTAGTGAAAGGTTAAAACTCATTTCAGGTTTTTACTGCTGTCTGTGTCCATTATGGGGAGATTTACTCACTTTATTTGATCTGGTAAGCATACCGTGATTGAAAGTAAGGCCAAATCTGAAATTTTGAGTTTTCAACACAACAGTAATAGAAATGAATACTTTTATTAACCTCCCTGGCTGTATGATTCTTTCGGATTTTAGGTGCTGAAAGCGGTACCATTATTTTGCTTGCAATTCTTGAGAATGAGCAGCCCAAACCAACTATTTACATATGATTTCTTTTTACTGTGTGTTCTTCTTTATAACACCCCGAGTATGATAAAGTTTGAAAAACAAAATCCTAAATTATAATATAATAAAAAACTATAAAATAATAATATAATAATAACACATTTTTTTCCCAAAAAATAACACTTTTTATTCAATAAATGATAGTAAATCATGTAATCAAAAACACTGACATTTTTTTTTTGTCAAACAAGGATGCAATATATTTTTTTTTTCCCAAAAAGAATGCAATATTACCTGTCATACTGCTTCAATAAACGTCCCGGGTGTGGAAAATTTTAAAACAGGGTACAGCGCAAAGTCCAACATCACAGTCTGGACAGTCGTACCGCGTTTCCTTTCTTATTTTCCGCCCGGTGTCATCGTGCTTGGAACAGCACACCACACACATTCTTGTGGGTGCAGTCTTCTTCTCCGTCGGCGGAATGAGGTCCACAAAATGACGACCTGTCAGTCGTTCGGGGTTCACAACACCAGCAGCACGGCGTCCGGATCGACTTACTGTTGGTGTCTGGTGCCTGAGAAAAATGAGCTCAGCAATTTTCCACACAAAGTCCGCATGGATCACAGGCCGGTCACTTTTCTTTTTTAGGAGAATGAAGGCATTCCACAAACACTGCTCCAGGAGGTGTCTGAATATTTTTTTATGGTATTTTTTCTGCTATTTCTTCATTGCTGGATAGAAAGTCATGGCCTGGTCAGCTCTGTCCACACCTCCCATGGTGTTGTTATAATCCAGGACCAATTGCGGTTTTAGAACATCTTTTCCGCCTTTTGTATGGACCATGACAGTGGCGGTGTTATGGATGGTGCTCATCAGGCAGACATCTTTTTTGTCGCGCCATCTAAGTGCCAACATTTTTCCTTTCTGCCAGGCAACTAACTCTCCGGGCTTGAGTTTTTTGTTGGCAAAGCTGGGGGGCATGTCATGCCGGTTTGCTCTGACGGTCCCATACGCATCCGTCTTATGCTGTAGGAGGAACTCAAACAGTTCTGGGGACGTATAAAAATTGTCTGTGGTGACACAATACCCCTGATCCAGCAGAGGCTCAATCAGCGTCAGAACAGAAGCAGTTGCCATCCCATAGCTGCTGAACCTTTGGTTGAACTTGGTTCCTCTTCCGGTATATAGGACCGAGTTCCAAATATAGCCAGAGCTGGATTCACACAGCATAAAAGATTTGATTCCAAAGCGTGCAATATATTGGATCCAGCTAAAGCCCCGTACACACGTACCGATCGTCGGCCGACGGAACGTCCTACAAATGTTCGCGGCTGGTGTGTTTGTTGTTTGTCTGTTGAAAAGTGCTCCAAACTTGCCCAGGACATTTGTCTTCCGACAGAAAATGACGTCACTACGTTCCACGCACGTTCGCCGCTACAAAAGAGGAAGTGAGTGTTTGGCCGTGACCCTTCTGGGCATCTCGCGCTGATTTCGGTAGCATTTGTTTGGTTGACGACATTTCGCTATTTTCCGAGACATCGTTCGAGAATTTATTATGGCGACCGTGAATTCGTCCGTTGCTGTCGTTAGTGTTGGAGTTTTGGCTCTGAGACGACGTACGAGCAATAGGAAGAAGAAGCGGACCTCCTGGACGAAAAATTGGTTGCTTAACCGTGATCAATTTTCTCATATGTCCTTGCTGAGGGAGCTCCAGGAAAATAATCCTGATGACTTCAGGAATTATTTGAGGATGACGGATCCCATCTTTTACCGTCTTCTTGCCCTGGTGTCCCCCTATATTCTGAAGCAGGATACTTGTATGCGGCTTGCAATTACTCCTGAGCAAAGGTTAATTGCGACGTTGAGGTATCTTGCAACAGGGAGAAGCCTGCAGGATCTGAAGTTCACCACAGGCATCTCCCCCCAAGCACTGGGAGTCATCATCCCTGAGACCTGCTCTGCCATCATCAAGGTCTTGCAGAAGGACTATATCAAGGTATGTTTGATTTTTTACATTACATGTATTACTAGTTTCACCCGAATTATGATGTTTTTGGATGTACAGCAATTGACACAGGCCATTATTTGTAAACTACCCTCTGTCCGCATGCACATAGTAGTAAAGATGTAGATTATCTTTAACCATTTGTAAAATTACCCACTAACCACCCCACCATTCTCTCCTATGTGTCCCTAAACGCATTGCCTGTTAACAGTATTTTGAATTTGGGTCATTTTATTGCTTTCCCTCAAACAATTATTCCTTGGCCAATGTTTTAGTACCTAGTTAATGATTTATCTAAAATACATCAGTCCATCCATTCCCACCTATGATTCTGTATGTTTATGTAATGATGTTAAAACCTTCACTGACCACAAGCCCTAATTGATGTATAAATGCCCAGTTTTACTTACCCATCCCCCCACCCACATGCTAAATCTCAAAGTCAGCATATACCAAAGCTCAAGTTCAGAGGTCTTCAAACTATGGCCCACCAGTTGTTCACGAACTTCAATTTCCATCATGCCTAGTCATGTCTGTGAATGTCAGAGAATTACAAGGCCTCATGGGATGTGTAGTTCTGCAACAGCTGGAGGGCCGTAGTTTGTAAATCTCAGCTCTAGCTGGTGAGTATAATGGGCCATACACACTAGAAGATTGTCAGAACAATTTATCCTTCCGATTTACCAAAACCAAATAATATGAGGTCCAACAAACACTTTCAAATCCTATGCAATCTGGTAGGCCCTTGCACTACATAGAAAAGTTAAATCTGCACGAAAAAGTCTTCAGAGAATCTTCTAGTGTGTATGGCCCTTTACAATATAAGAACAATAGGAGGTTGAAAATAAATGTATGTAGATGTTACATCCCCATATCCAAACCTTTGCCTTCCTGTTGTATATTTTTTTAGCAAGTTGCATAAGCATTTAACAGACAACTGTGTGTGTAATTAATAATGTGATGTGCTCAAGCACTAATTATTTTTTTTTTTTTTTTTTTTATTTTTTCCCCACAGTTTCCTTCAAACGCAGAGCAATGGCTGGAGATTTCTGATCAATTTCTGGAGAAGTGGAATTTTCCCAATTGTGGGGGTGCTATTGATGGGAAGCACGTCCGCATTGTCCCCCCTCCGAATTCCGGCACATTTTATTATAATTATAAAGGTTTTTTTAGTATAGTCATGCTAGCCATAGTTAATGCAAACTATGAGTTTATTTTTTTGGATATTGGCAAAAATGGCCGCAATTCGGATGGGGGAGTTATTGATCAGACGGAGTTCGCTCGTCGTCTAAAGAACGGCACTCTGAACCTGCCATCCAGGGAGCAAACTGTTGAGGGTATGAGCTTTGTGTTTATCGCAGATGAGGCTTTTGCGCTTGGGGAGCATCTCATGAAGCCCTACCCTCAGAGGAACCTCACCCCAGACCAAAGGATTTACAACTACCGGTTGTCCAGAGCTCGCAGAGTTGTGGAGAATGCCTTCGGGATAATGGCCAACCGGTTCCGGATATTCCTGACGTCCATAAACCTGGCACTGTACAAAGTGGATAATGTGGTCTTGTGTTGCTGCATTTTGCACAACTTCCTACGCAGGAATGCACAAAATTATGTCTTGCAGCAACTGGATACTGACCCTGCTATGCCAGGTACAAGTGGAGAGGCCCAACCTTCTAACCAAGTGGAGTCCATGCCGTCAATGGAAGTTGGACGGTCAGCATTGGCATCACACAGGGCCCGTCAGATCCGCCAGGAATATCTGGACTATTTCGTGGGGAGAGGAGCTGTGTCCTGGCAGCAATCACTGTCACAAACACATTAATCTTGTTAAAGATTGGACACACAAGATAAATGTCAGAGATATCTTATTTTTCAACACATTAAACAAAAATTGCAATGATTCTGTATTGTGGATTATAATCATTTGGGCACATATGCCAAACACAATTATTTGGGTTAATCATGTGTTATATATGTGTGACTTTGGAAGGGTTAATACATTCATCAGTGTGTTTCTTGACTGTAGTCTCTCACCAGCTGATCCAAAGTGATGATGGCCATGTGTTATTTTTTAGCCAGTGGTGTAAATACAAGGGCCTTCTGCACCCCACAAAATGTACACAAACCCTGTCACATTGAGAACTAGGTCACACCCAAGGTTCATCTAATGTCACCTTATATTGGTGTTCATTGTCCAGAAGTTGCCCATACTATATATTTCAGATAATACATTAGGGTATTAACAAAGTACCTACACCTGTTATGTTGTGTTCATTTATGACATCCTTCTCACTGCCCACCAATGTTAGGATATGTCAGTGTTATGTGAAACTTGATCATTGTTCATCTCAAAGTGTTATATATATATAGGTAATGGAAAGTGAACTAGAGCAACGAACAAGCAATACACTATAGATTACACTGATCTCCCTACACTGATTGCTACTGGCAATATCAATGCCATATTGAATCCTAGGACTGCTAGTACCTTGAGTGTTGAGTCACACTTATGCGATGCGGGAAGTCTGCGACTTTGCAGCCTTCCAGCATTGCATAAGGGTGACCCGCCACTTACTTTTTCCACAGGATTGTATTCCACAAGTGTTAAGCACTGTGCGATCCAATCCAGATACATCAGAAATAAAGGGTCATGTGCGACTTGTATGCGTGTTCAGTGCGAATGTAGCCATACAAAGTGTATGTCTCAATTCACACTGCACATCTGATGGCATGTAATATCGTAGCGCACTGCTCCTTTATTACATGCGATCAGATGTTCATGCGAAAATCAGCTATACAGTTTGTATGGCTCAATTCGCACTGCACTCGCACAAAAGTCGCACATGATGCATTTATTCAGCCGCATCAGGATAGGATCGCACAGTCGTTCAAACTTGTGTGCTCCGATCCTGTGTGAAATGTCAGATCGCACTGTGATATGCGTTAAAACTGGGGGTATCTTTAACATTTCATTGACACCTCCAGCAACTTGCATATGGCAGTGTCCAAAATGCTTTCATTAACATGTAAATATGTGAATAGGACAGCCATCATACATTTAGTGCTTCTTTACACAGCTTTAGACCTCGACCCCCCAACGAAAGTCTAATAAAGAATTGAACACACATTGTTGAATGTAAAAATGTTTTAGTATCAAACATTCACAGGGTTAGGGTTAGGGTTAGGGTTAGGGTTAGGGTTAGGGTTAGGGTTAGGGTTAGGGTGTTGGAAAGTGCTTTTCCCAAACTTGGGTACACTCTTTAACATCTGAGTGTCATAAAACTGGCCTAAAATATTATATAAAAATGGGAACATCCCAATACAAACTGTAAAAAATTTTAAAATAATTATTTTTAAAATTTGGCAAGCATGTCCACAAAATCACGCATCTTTCCTTGCAATGCCGTTGCAGTCTCTTTTATTTGCTCGAGGTCTGAGCAGCATTGAAGAGCCTCACGGGTCAATTTGGCCAATGTGCAAGTGTGTAATACATGATCTGGAAAATAAAATACAACGGAGTCAATGTGAATCACCTACATGAGGTCATAATATAGAAACATTTGGTGTGCAGGTAATCTTTAAATTCCTCTCGAGTTAATACCTACCCTGTTCTTATGCTCTTTTGCCCTAGGCTCTTCATCTTCCTCCTGACCTCCTCCAATGCTGTTGCTGATGATTCTGCCGGTCTCCTGAGCTTACTATATATTCATTAGGGGTGTGAACGCATGATGACGTCATTGTGAGGGCATGGTTGTAATGTATATATATTAAGATGCAGAGACCAGAGACGGGCAGAATGCACGGCAACAGCATTGGAGGAGGACAGGAGGAAGAAGAAGAGCCTAGGGCAAAAGAGCAGACAACATAAGAGCAGAAGATTGGACAGCAGAAGACTGGAGAGGAGAAGATCCAAAGAGCAGAGTGGATAAGACCGGATGAAGATCTTTAAGAACATTTCATAAACGTCTCCTGTCGTTATTCACATACACTTCCATTTATGTGGTTAATGTGTAGGGGTACTATGTACCCCATACCCATTCACATAGTGATTGGGGTCTGGGATCTGGGGGCCACCCTTTGTTAAAGGTTGCTTCCAAAGTCCTAGGAACCCCCTGGCCGCATGACCCCCCAAAACCACCAGACAGGGTTGTGGGGATGAGGCTCTTGTCCTCCTCTACATGGGAGTAAGGTGCTTTTGGGTGTGCGGTGCAGAGGCCCCCTGGCCCAAAGCAACAAAACCCCCCCATGTTGAGGGCATGTGTCCTGCTGTGGTCCAGGGGGTGTTTGGTCCGCTTGCTCGTTCTCTTTCCTGGCCTGACAAGCTGCATGCTTGTATAAGGGTCTGGTAGGGGTTTTGGGGGTAACCCACGCTGTCTTTTTGTTGTGGGCATACCCTCAAACTCAATACCACACACAAAAGGCCTGGTTGTGAACTTGGGGGGACACCCACGGTGGGTTCTTCAATTTTTTGGTGTAGTTCCCCCTCAAAAATCTTCACAACGCAAGTGGCCCCGCAAGTCAGAGCATCCTGATCCGACTTACGGTGCGACTTCCATTCAAATAAAGAGGCTCCCATAGGGAACTAGTGTTGTAAATTGGAGGCTAAAAATAACACTGATAAAAATCATTCTGAAAAAACCTACGTGGGCACACAATTGGCTCTTGGACACTTGGTCCTGGTTCCTCCACAGTTTCTGAAGTGGCTTCCACGCTGCTTGCCAAGTTGCCAGGAGATCGGGCTTCTGACCTGGCTGGGGATGCCACATCCTGGCATGATGCAACATCTGCAATGTAAATTTGTAAGGGAATACAAGAATATAAGGTTAAACAATCATTGCAAATACACATATTTCTATGATCCCACTACACAAAAATCTGTGACTACCAACCTTCTTGTTGCTCTGGTGTCTGGTCACTTGTAGGCTCCACCAGGATTATTTCCGGCATAATGTCTTCATCTACATAATACAAAACATTGGCCATATCATAAAAGTCACAAGAGGTACATTTGTTAGGACATGGTGCCCTGCTTGATAGCTCTTTTAGTAACAAATATGAAGACATGTACATGGTTATCTACGAAAAATATGGTACATTAATGTTTGACAGTGCATAGGAACCAATTACCTTTAGTGGAATCTGTGCCACCTTCTGTGCCCATGTCCTCCTCTTCTTCCTCCACTGCAGATGGAGCTGCCAAACCTCTCCTCCTCCTTTCCCACTGTTTGGCACGGAGTTTACGTTTTTCTCCTATTTAAAGGTTTGAATAATAATCTGTGATTAATAGGAATGTTTGCTGAGAAGATTCGTGCAGGAAAGAACGTTCGTTGCAACACAATACATATATTTTTCACTATGGCTTCCTGACTTTTAATGTCATATACTAAAACATCAACAATAGATCGATCAAATCACGACATGACAACTAAAATGAGTAATCTAACTTTTTACATAGACATTATAATCTAGACATGTTAATACAACATACACCAAATTATAAAAAACATATTGCATGATTAAAAAAATAAAGAAAAAATAAAACTTACTTTTTTTCAAAATCCGATGGATTTGGGAAAGCTGATCCTGCTCACGGTGTTTGAGGTCAGACCATCGTTTCCTAATCTGATCTTTCGATCGCTCGACACCGAATTTTCTGACCAAACAGGCCACCACCTTGTCCATGATGCCATCTTTCCTGGCATTGGGCCGCTCGTAATTTGCCAACTTTCCATCGTAATCCATTTTTTCTAAAATGGAGACCATCTCCACCATTTCTGGCTTTGACATGGGTGTAGCCCTTGATTTTCGGGTGGCCCAATCACTTCGGCCTCCACTAATTGAGCTCCCAGATTGTTGAGACATGGTTCCTAATTAAACAATTATTATTCCACTGCCTCAGGTGTGAGTGTCGCATGTAGGCCTGATCTTCGGCACGTACACACCCCTGCACAAGCCCGCCACTGGAGGAGGAGTTGACGCCTGCGCTGTATTTAAAGGACGCCAGATCGTTCGGCCGACGATTCGCTAGCGGACATATCGAGAGTTGGAGCACGATCGAGCGGCGAATCACGACTTTTCCCCACAAACAAAGGTACGACTATTTTAATAGAAAGTGTGTGTTTTGGGCCCTATACAGCTTTTATTAGGAATATCTTTATTATGTGCCAAAATACATGCTATTTTAATATGTTTTGTGTTGTTTTGTGTCTTGCAGGCATATACTGTCCTGCAATATGGTGGACAATTTCACCACCCACAACTTTTTAATAAGTTTTATTGATGAGTTCAGGCAACTGCCGTGTTTGTGGCAAGTGAAGTCCGCGGATTATAAAAATCGAAAACTCCGAAAACAGGCCATGGAACATTTGGTGGCCTTCTACAAGCCCGTCTGTCCTGGGGCAAATTTTGAGTATATACGCAAAAAAATAAACAGTATTCGTACTGCCTACAGGCGGGAGTTAAAAAAAATAGAGGAGTCCACCCAGTCTGGAGCAGGGGCACGGAATGTACATGTACCACGGCTGTGGTACTTTGATAACATGCGGTTCCTGGCAGACACCATGGAATCCAGGCCGTCAATTTCTACACTGCCTTCTACTTCGGCAGAGGGCTCAGTGTCGGTAGATCCAAGCCAGGATGAGGATTTCCTGGAGGAGAGTTTTACTCAGGTATGGCATTTTACAATATATTGTCTGCTAAAATGTAATCATGTAACAAAATTATAAGCTAAACCATAATTGACCCTTTAGGTAAACGGGCATAGCAAGGGGTTGGCATGACAGGCAACCGCCAGGGGCGCAGGCCAAGGGGGGTGGGTCACAAAAACATTGGCATTGTTTTATTGTTTATTTTAACAATCCACTCAGCCTGCACACCCCAGAACCCCCAGTTTGCAGGCGGATTCATGCAGGTGTAAAACATTGAGAGCAGCTTCATGCAGGTGTAAAACATTGAGAGCTGCTTCATGCAGGTGTAAAACATTGAGAGCAGCTGAGCCAAAAGACCAGGAGACTGAGACTGCCTCTCACTGCATCCCCAGCACACCTCCGGTCTTACAAACAGTGCTGCATCCCCAGCACACCTCTGGTCCAAAGAAACACTGCTGTAGCCTCAGCATTCCTCTGGCTCAACCTTTTTTAATACAAAACTAACAGCTCCTGCAAATGATCCATCCATCCTTGCTTCCATGTCTCTGGTCTCTCACTCTGGGTCAGCAAGGCAGGTGGCTTCCTTATTCATGTTTCCCTGCACTGCTTCACCCTCAATGCCCTACATCAAGCCCTCTGCAAGTTCAGGCCCCTCTCTCTCTGCAACCCCCTCCTCTCTCTCTCACACCCCCTCTTTCTCTCCCTCTCTCTATCTCTCAACCCTCTCTTTCTTTTTCACACCTGAGACAATGATTGCCCACTAGAGAGCTCTACACTGGGCAAACAAGGGGCAAATTAGAAACTTTTAATGCCCTTTAATTTTTTTTTGGGGGGGGTGGGTTACAGTTTTCCATTGATCTTGGGGGGGGGGGGGGGGGTTGTTGCCAAATACAGCTCCTCAACAAGGGCACTGGAGACCCTAGATACGCCACTGTATGTAAAGTCTGCTATTTGTTCACAATAATATAACAAACATGACTTTTTATATACACTATAACATTCTAATCAATTGTTCATTTCATCAACAGGGAAGTGTCACTGAGGAGGAGCCAGGTTGCAGCCAGGAGCCTGGGGAGCCTGCGGAGCCTGAGGAGCCTGCGGAACTATTTCCACCACCACCTCCTCCTGCCAAACGGAGGCAAAAGAGGAAGCACGTGGATGACATCACCGACGAGTTTATCCAGGAGGCCACCATAGCCCTACGTCGGAAACCGGAGGCCAATGAGTCCTTCGGGAATATGACTGCCAAAATCCTGGATAAGGTGGACCTCAGGCAGTGTCAGTATGCCAGAAAAATTATTCTGGATGTGCTGCAAAACGCTGAAAACGGCATACTTAATGAGCACAGCCATGCATGCCAGGAGCACCCGTGCCCTCCACCTCCACCTCCA
Source organism: Pelophylax lessonae (assembly GCF_965119305.1). Lineage (NCBI taxonomy): Eukaryota > Metazoa > Chordata > Amphibia > Anura > Ranidae > Pelophylax > Pelophylax lessonae. The sequence continues at coordinate 532,575,473 of NC_138771.1, read as the reverse complement.
CCTCCACCTCCACAACACCCACCACCTCGCCAAATGCCACATGGCCAGTGGCAATATGGCCAGCAGGATCCAAACCTGCCCTCATGGCAACCTGATTATAGCTATCACCAACTTTAATTTGTGTAACCCCCTATTATTTATTTTACCCCTGTTTGCCAGTTTCTAGTTTAATTTTGTCCAAATGGACCTTTTTTATGTTTATTATACGGAAAGTATTGATGTTTGCTTTGTTTTTTTTTTGCTGAGATCCAAAAAATAAAGAAAATTGAAAATAAAAAATGGCCTATCTGAATTTGTTAACATGTTTAATATTGTACATAACCTGAAAAATATGTTTTAGACATTAATTCATAAAAGAATAAAGGGTCATATCAATAGTTAGATCTTTGGTGTGAAAATACAAAAATAATGGTGAAGAGTTCAAATTATTTAATTCTAAAATTTGATAGAACAGATAGAATAGACAAACATTATCTTCATCATAACAGAACACATGCCTTTTTATTAGAAAAGTATGGCATTATGAGCAGCATCTTCCTTCTTCTCACATTTATCAAGATGAGCATGTGCTCCGCATTTCACCTATTTCTTGGACTTCCGCGAGCCGAAAGTTCTTTCTGAATAAAATGTTGAGTTTACTAGAGAAAATTCTTCCGGGAACTCATTTGGTTTGATCATGCGTGTTGGGATTTGTAGCTGTGTGTCGGCAGAATTGCGTACTGACAGGCGAACAATCGTCCGTTCTGGTGTCGGCATACAAATATTTTCATGTTTGCAAGAAAGACTTTTGTCCGCGGATTGTGCGCAGACATCTGTCGGAGGCACCATACTAACACGCGTACAATCGGCAGATCCTTCGTCCACCGACGTTTGTATGCCGACGATCGGTACGTGTGTACGGGGCTTAAGTCTCCCTTTATATGCCATAAGACTTTCGTTTATGCAAATGTCTCTTTCTGGGACATAGGACTCCTGGAAATTTTTCAAAATTAATTGGTAAATGTCCCAGATCTTTTTCAGCTTCGGAGCCGGATGAGAATTCTCATCAAAATCCTCATTATTGGCAAAGTGCAAATACCTCATAATAAGGGAGAATTTGTACTCCGACATAACGGTGCCAAAAAATGGAGTGGCCAATAATTTGTTTGTGGTCCAATACCACTTTCCCCACCACTCCCTGCAGAATAATTAGGCCCAGGAATTTCCAGATATCCGCACTGGTAACGGGTTCCCACATCCTGCTCCTTGAAAACCGCCGATGTGCTGCGGCTTGTTGTTCCTGGTACCGATTGGTCTCCACAACAATTTTTTCGATAACCTCATCAGTCAAAAAAAGTTGCAGATACGCCAAGGGGTTATTCTCCTCAACATCGACTTTGAGACCAGGCGTTCCGGTAAACGGGAACCTTGGGGGCGCTACGTGCTCCGTACTGCAGTCGATCACGCACCAAGTACGCACATCGCTCGGCACAGTCACAGCATCATCACTGAACTCACTTTCAGCGTCGGATGACGAGCTTCCCCATGAATCGCTGTCACTCCACTCTGCATGCGATTCAGGATCGCTGTTGCTATCGCCCAGCAGGTCATACACCGCTTTTGATGTTGCGGCGCGCTTGTTTGAGGCCATGGTCGCTCTGCAATGATCCAGATACAGTGTATGGGAATAATGCAGGAAGTGCAATGGAGAAAGCACTGGGGGGCAATCAAAGGTCAATTTATTATATTTTGGGAATGTAATCCAATAGGATTACAGTGTATCAGTGTGTTTTGGTGTTATACTTTTTGAATTTGCCGCCGGTTCCACCCCCCGGCGGACGTCACGTCACCGGAGACGGAAGTCGGGGCTGACAGACGATCGAGAGGAAGATCCGCCGCCGCATACCGCCCGCATACATCGCTGGATCCCGGAGAAAAGGTAAGTAAAACCTCCACCAGGATCCATTGATCTTCCTAGCGCTACCCCGAGTGTGGCTCGGGGTTACCGCTTTTGGCTCTAAAATCTTACCCCGAGTCACACTCGGGAATACCGCTAGGAAGGTTAAGGACACCTGGCTGACACGTATCTAAGTGGATTTCTCTCAATTTGCGGAGATTTCCCCTCACTTCCTGTTGTGTCTATGGATCAGAAATATAGACAAATCTTCCCAATTCGATGCATGTCAAAAAACTACTATGTCCAAAACTGGATAAAACATTTTGGCTTTAGAAAATGAAAACAATTTCCATTTTCCCATTGACTCCATTGCACTTTTCCTATTTTGGGAAAATGAAAACTCCCAATATCACTCATCCCCAAATATCACTCATCCCCAATGGTAAGAGGTTCATAATTCATATGACTGACTTTTTTTGTGCTTGCACATGCCTCCAAGGCCTTAGCAAAGGAGAGTGGTCCTTAGATGGCTACCTTTGTAAATGGTGTCCCAAATTGCAAAAAGGATTAATTAAAGGAGTTGTAAAAGAAGAAGGTTTTGTATCCTAATGCATTCTATACATTAGGATAAAAAAGTCTTCTGTGTGTAGCAGCCAGCACCCCTTAATACTTACCTGAGCCCCATCTCTATCCAACGATGTCCGTGAGTCCCTCGGCCATCCCATTGGCTCCCGCTGCTGTCAATCAAAATCAAAATCAGGAGACAGAGGAGGCAGGGCAGAATGGACACACGGAGCTGCAGCTCAGCTCAGATGGCCCCCATAGCAAGCAGTTTGCACTCTACAGGAGGGAGGGGCCAGGAGCAGAGACACAAGAAGAGCAGGATCTGGGCTTCTCTTTGCAAAACCAACTGCACAAAGGAGGTAAATTTAAAGGGGTAGTATACTCCACTATAATAAGGCTTACCTGTAGGTAAAATTAATATCTCCTAAACCTGCGCGGTTTAGGAGATTTTCACCCTGCATGAAGCTGCTGACACCAGCGGTGCATGCGCTCTGAAGGTCTGTACCTTGCTGGACCTTCAGAGCTCCTTGCCGGCTCCTGCGTGGTAGTGACGTCATCGCCACTCACAGTGCCGGAGCCACCAAACCCGGAAGAGACACAGAGGGAACATGTCAGCTGCCTCAGCGGTGTCCGGGCGACCGTGTGGGGGCTTCGTTCAAAGGTAAGTATTTCATAATTTCATACTAGCACATTATGCCATTGTCCTGTTTTTTTGTTTTTTTTACACAGGGGATACAACCGCTTTAACATGTTTTTATAAAATAAAAAACACAAGATTTTACAATCACTTTAAGAGCCGGTTCACACTGAGGCGACACGACTTCGGGGGGCGACCTGTGAAGTCGCGTGCACCGCTGTGCAAATCGCCTGACAAGTCGCGGCAGTGTGAATGGGCTCTAAGCTTTATATCCGGACATCAGAAAACAACAAACACATTTACACATGAAGAAAACTTTTAAATTTATAAATGATGATGTTTAAATACCTTTATTGCACTTATTACTATTATGTTTTCAAGGTTGGAAGTCCAATTAAATACCAATAGTTGTGACTAAAAAGTCAACACAAAGTACACTTTTCATTGATGGCAGCAGCCATGCATTAAACCATTACACAGCATGCCTTAGGCATTATCTGCAGAAGCCCTGTGCTGTTAGGGTTAACAAGTCTGTAAGATCACATGTCAGTAAGGATTTTGGCAGGGCACGCCACTGACACAGTACTTTACACAATGTAACAGGTGAGACCTTGGAGTCGTCACTTGTAGTAGGACATGGTGACTTTACGTCCTTGAGATTAGGAATCTTTGAAATTTAGGTGACAGCTCCCCTTAAAATGCGAGAGCAGAATGAATTATTCAGAAGGTGTGACTACTAAGGGAGAATATAACACGGAGGACAAATCACATTTATGCTGGACTTCTATACAAGCCATAAATAGGAACCATTTGGCATGAATGACATTTACCCATAAATATATTTATTAGGAGATTTTTAAAATTAAAGATAATAAAAATGTGGCATTGAAGGGATTCATATTTTTTTTTAAGAAGTGGCTATTCTTGGTAAAGAAAATTACCAAATGGTCATCATGTTGCTTGCTTTTGAATCAGCATTCATATAATAGTACTAGCATGTAGTTTATTATGAATGTAAAGTATCTCTCTTTATCATTCTTGGGCAGCCCTCACAAATGGTCGTTGTTACCTTTTTTCTCTGATCCCTGTTAGGGCATGGCAAGCATATAATTAGCAAAAATGGTCAAAGAATAAAAAAATAAGCGTAACCACTTAAGTGGAACTGAGTCCATTACTTATAATGCTGGTCAATATCTGATTTACCCAGAGCATTGAAGAGGTTGTAAACCTTGCGGAAAAAAAAAAACCTGTAAGACAAAGGCATAATGTGCTAGTATGCATCGCATACTAGCTCATTATGAAATAATTATCTTAGAACTAAGCTGTCTCAGTGGCTACCGCACACTGTTAAGATGGCTGACATCTTCCCCGGGCTCTGGTGCTGTGAGCGGCTCGAGCCACAACTACGTCACTCCCGCTCATGCGTGCCAGAGCGCCATTTGCAGCACGGGCTCTGAAAGTCCCGGCACGGTAAGCTGGACCTTCACAGTGCATGCCCCGATGATGTCATTGGCTGCATGCACTCAGAAGATCTCTTAAACTGTGCAAGTTTAGGATATATTCACAGTACCTACAGGGAAGCATTATTATAGGCTTGCCTGTAGGTACAATTAAAGCATAACTCCACTTTTGTTGAGAAGAAAACATTCCCCTCTGGGTGATCTTTGTACATTGAAGAAATTTTAACAAACTTTGTTGCAGATTCCTACCTTTTGTTATCTGCTGGGCCTGCATCCCTTTAAACGTGTTCCTATTGGGAGTATCTCACCAAAAATGACATTTTTGTTGCAGGGAATGCCAGAAATCTGAATCAAGAGTGGAAAAGAATCCGCGCTTAGGATAATGTCGAAGGGAGGGGGTAAACGGCTACTCCTGATGACGTCATACGACGAAACATGTAGAGTGCGCACCGCATCACTTCCGCTTGTATTGTATTGATCGGCATGGGACACAGCCCCGGTCGGGAGAACGCTTACCGTTCATCACCCCACCGCCAGAGAGGACCTTGCGGCTCCTAAGTCCTGAGGGATCGTTAGCATTGTTTTTATGTGAGTACCTGCTTTTATCTTGGATGTTTTAATAAAAGTCTAGCGGTATTTCACCATTTGGAGGCATCTTTCTTTATTTATACACATGTCCTGGAATGGCTTGTTTGGAGCATTAATGTTGGAATACCCCTACTAACACGCCAAGCAGTTGTGACTCGGGCAATTGGAATATTAGAAGTGGACCAGGTGACCGGACCCCTCTGCTTTGGGAGCGATCCCAACAAATATCGACCTGCGCTCTACCCCTGCAGGGGTAGTACTTTCTGGTAAGCTCGGTATTTACTAGAAAGGGGAGCACCGGACCCATTGAATAGGGGAGCACCATAGTCTTCACTCTAGAACCATCCAACCGGTCGCACCTGTGATTTTGGCACCTCATCACCATTTTGGACTGTTATACCTCTACGCGCTTTTTAAGGACTCAGTGGATGTTTTTTCCTATGCATTTTTGACCACATTTTTTGCGCATTTTTTCACTAGTACACTATTGATCTTGAGATATTCTGCGTAACAATCACCTAGTCACCATTTTATAATTTTTTCTGCATTATTTATTATTATTTTTTTGGTATTTATTTTCTTTCATCTGTGGCTCACCCCATTGTTATTTTGGGGGACCATATTGGGCACTCTCTCTTCCCAGGTTTGGGACTGAGGTTTCTTTCTTTTTTGCACACGTCACTTTTTGGTCACCCAAGTCACTGTAAATTAATTTATATTTACTAATTTCTTCTATTATACCTTTTTATCATCACTTATACACCTGTGTTACATATCACCAAATACTCACTGCACTATAATACCATTTCTGAATTCATATATTTATTTATTGTTTCAACATCACCACTTCACCCTCACTTGAAGGGCACTATATATATTTTTTACTGGAGTATATTGTGGATATATACGTCATTTTCTATTTATTCATTTTTTGCATACCTATTTATATTTCTGCATACATTTAAATATTGGTTTTTAGGTTTTATGCTTTTACACTTTATTCCTGTTTTTACCTCTTGAATATTTAATACCTCACTTATTTATCTAACATCCACCACTTTTTTCAATCGTGCATAATATTTGCAATATTTGTGATATCTGTGTTATTTATACTAGTTTCTACCTTCCACACTTCTAACACATATATTGGCAGCGCCAAGCACTTCTTCTTCTTTTTTCCTCTACAATGCCAGAAATCTGACTTGTATCTCAGGCAGACTTCTGGGAAAATTGGTGAGCCAATCACAGAAGCAGGGAATGATGTCTCTGGGGTGTGGTCAGTACACATTCACTGTACAGAACAGCTCCAGGTAGCCATATTGCATTGCATTTTCAGAAAATAACAACAGCTGCAGATTGAAAAGGAAAGATCATTTTTAATAACATTCAATTATAATATGATTTGTGTCACAATTGTATACGCTATACAAGAAGACTTTACTTTCTTTTGTGGGGGATCAGTCTCTGAGCAGGGACACGGTCACACACTCTGATTAGGGAATCTGTTGATTTCTCTGTTTTTTTTTTTTGGGGGGAACTGGGTGGACTTAGAGGTAGGTGGGTGTAAAAGGGACACAAGTCCATTTGCATCTGCCTGTCCATAGAGCTGAAAAACTGACAGGTGGCCCTGATCAGAAAGCCCATGTGAAACGGCCCTAAGGCTGGCCATACACTATAAATTTTCTTATTCAATTTCCTTTAGATTTACCTTTAACTATGTAGTGCAAGGGCCTGCCTGATTGCATACAAATTGAAAGTGTTTAGGTTTGACCCTATATTACATGGTTTTGGTAAATCTAAAGGAAAGTTGAACAAGAAAATTGTATAGCGTATGGCCAGCCTTAGGCTCCATTCACACTAGCCTCCTGCATTTGTTTTTTTTAACTACTTGCCACCTGCCCACATTAGATTTACTGCGGGCAAGCGGCACTGGCAGTACGGCCAACGTACCTTTATGTTGGTGGCTTTTTTCTGGGTTTGGGTGATTGGACACAGCACAAGTCTGGCAGCTAATTTCTGCCAATGATTTTGGCTGAAGTTAGCTGATCGGCTGTGTCCAATCACACACAGAGTTCTGTGTATACAAACACACAGAACTCTGTGTACAGGAAACAGCGATCTGGGTCCTGACCGGAAGCCGCAACGGACGTCCTTTTGGTGAGCTCCGGCATCTCGACTCGCAAATCCGCCTCCATCGGCGAGATTTCATCCTCTACACCCGAACCAACCGGATATTTCGGCTGCCCACCTGCCCCCGAATCGATTGGTGCCGGTATTGTGGCGCATCTTGCCGTACCGACACCCGCCAACACCGCTGCCTACCTGCACCCGGGTGAGTCCACCACAGCCGCAAGTTACTCCTCCGCCTGGATCCCTCATCCGGATCTAACCTCCAGGGACCTCCCCATATCGGTCTTCATCGCCCCTGCGGCCGGACACCGCCTGAGGACATTTGCGGCCTACTCGCAGTGCCGCCGCCTCCATACTCGCGGCGGACCTCCAGCCGACACATCAGGCACAAGGTAGGCACTCCTGGGCCACGGTGACAGTATCCTACTGCCCTGCCTCCACCTTACGCTTCCCTTTACTGCCCACCGCCCGCAGGGTGAAGACAGCTATCCCTGTGGCATATCCTCCACTCCTGGCAGCCTTCTTCGCTTCGCCTGATACCGGGACTTGAGCCGCCTGCGGCCCACTTAATCTCCCCCTGAGGTTGCGGTCCATAGGCGGCAGGCTCAACAGAATCAGTGCCAGAAGGGGTAACAGTTGTGCCAACACCATCATCACTTACTGCAGTAGTGAGCACTCACCATCTCCCTGCAAGGACTGTCTGCCTCACTGTCATCTGTGCTGTACTGCCTGCAGACTATTGCACCCTGTCTGCCACACTGTCATCTGTGCGGTACTGCCTGCAGACTATTGCACCCTGTCTGCCTCACTGTCATCTGTGCGGTACTGCCCGCAGACTATTGCACCCTGTCTGCCTCACTGTCATCTGTGCTGTACTGCCTGCAGACTATTGCACCCTGTCTGCCTCACTGTCATCTGTGCGGTACTGCCCGCAGACTATTGCACCCTGTCTGCCTCACTGTCATCTGTGCTGTACTGCCTGCAGACTATTGCACCCTGTCTGCCTCACTGTCATCCGTGCGGTACTACCTGCAGACTATTGCACCCTGTCTGCCTCACTGTCATCTGTGCGGTACTGCCTGCAGACTATTGCACCCTGTCTGCCTCACTGTCGTTTGTGCGGTACTGCCTGCAGTCTATTGCACCCTGTCTGCCTCACTGTCATCTGTGCGATACTGCCTGCAGATTATTGCACCCTGTCTGCCTCACTCATTTCAATACCCTGGACATACACAGATATATGCCTTTCACTGTATTGATTATATATGCACCAATTAATGCAGTAATGCTCGGCGCTGATATGAGTAAGTGCTAAGTGCGCAGCTTTTTCGGAGGGGAGAGAGAACGGCTGGATCCCCGGGGCCAATTTAGCTTATACTTGCTCACAATTTTCAACCCCCCCCCGGGGGAACACCTGGTGCATGCCGTCAGCCAAGAAAAAGAATCGGGGGGGGCACACCAAAGCACTCCCTGACGACCTATCTGCTTCGCACAAAGGAAATCACCAAGATGTCTCAGGATGGCGCCCAAGCCCCTCCATTGCCTCAGGCAGAACCAGCACAACCACCTTCACCTCCCAGCCCTCAACAAGTGCCCCGTGAGAGCACATGTGTTGTCACAAAGGCGGATTTAGATGCAGGTTTTGCTGCTATCTATGAAAAATTAGCAGACAAGTTTCAAACTGAAATTCACAAGGCCACTAATACGTTAACCCAGGAGATAGCTGCTTTGGGAGGCCGCACAGATTTATTAGAGACCAAGCACGACAAACTTTCTATCGCCCATAATGACCTTAGAAAGGACTTTGAGCTACTTTCTGATAGCTATAGCTTGTTACAAACACAAGTGGAGGACTTGGACAACAGGAATCGCAGGAATAACTTGCGCCTCAGAGGCATTCCTGAAACAGTTACAGATCTGATCCCTGCAGTTTCCAAGCTCTTCAAAGACCTGCTGCCTGACAAACAGGAATCGGATTTCACCTGTGACAGGATTCACAGGGCCCTGCGCCCCAAACCTCCTCCTGATAAGCCTCCAAGAGACATTATTTTATGCCTCAAAGACTTCCTAATCAAGGAGGATATTTTGCGAGCTTCATGAAACACTCCCAACATCTTATTGGAGAGCACTCGCATACAGATCTATCCCGATATTTCGCAGGCCACACTTGAAAGGTGGCGCAAGATGAAAGAGGTCACCTCTGTACTACAAGCAGCCTGAATCCGATACAGATGGGGTTTTCCCTTCAAGCTGACAGTCCCTCACAATGGCACAGTTTACGTGGTGTATAACCTAGCTAAAGGAAAAGAACTTCTAGTCAAACTGGGCCTACTGGAAGCTGCCCCTGAAGTTCACCCTCAGAACACTCCTAGGCAGTCGCCATCTTGGTCCACCCCAGCAACCAGAAGAGATCAGCGAAGGTGGGGGAATCCTTTTAGAGATGGCGGTTTCTGAGGTTGTCCACTATAGAGCTAGGCATTCCTGGTGATACACTAAATCTCACTTAAGTGTCTCCTTGGATTTCTTGAACGCTGGTGTGCCCTTGCCCTAGTGTGGTCGCTCCCCTACCATGGGGCGGCTGTGCTGGGGTGACTGTGCCCACTAGTGTGTCTGCAAAGACATTCTGATGGTTTAAACGTTCTTGACATAATTACTTGAATTAGCTTGTCTACCTTTCTCTCTCCTCTCCCGTGTGTTAGTCCCCTATGTGCCGTTTTGCGGATGCCCGTGCGCCCGAGGCGAGGATGGTCCCCCGGGACTATCCGCGCCTTCGGTGCCCGGATTTCCGCACACGGTTTTTGGACGGTTATGTCCAATGGGTAATGTTGTTTTGGATGGGTCTTATTTTTCTGCCCATCTCCAAAAAATTTTCTCAGGTTCAAAATTTTTGGATGATCTTATTTTATTTGATCAGTTGTTGTTTCAAAAAATGTTCGTTTGTTAACAGAAAGTCATTTTCTCAGGTCTTTATATAAAACATGCAAGTATTTTGGTTGATCTATACTTTTCTAGCCCCTAATTGGGAGCGAGGTTCACACTATACCGAGTCGGAGATTCAACCCCCAATCAGTCTGGGGCCCCCTCCTTGGGTTCCCCAGAGGTTTTATCTGTTTGGTTATTTACACTCGGCTCTGGTCATTTTTCCTTTTTCTCAAAAGTTTACCCTGCAGGAATTTCAGAATGAATGTAGTCCTTTTAATATAAATCATGGGGATTAAAATTTTGTCACATAACGTTCAAGGGTTCAATTCCCCCAATAAAAGAAATAAGGCCTTCAAACATTATAAAAGGTTAGGAGCGGACATAATTTTATTACAGGAGACGCACTTTGCAACTGACAGACACCCTAAATTCTTCGATAAATCTTTCAAGCAGTTTAAATGTTCATCTTTCCATAATAAAACTAGAGGGGTTGCCATCTTTATACGTAATAGTATAATATTTGATATATCATCCACGTACTGTGACCCAGAGAGCAGATTCTTGATTATCAAGGGGAGTATTGCAGGCAAAGCTATTACCATAGCTTCTGTATATGCACCTAATGATATGCATACCACATTTTTTAGACAATTTTTTGAAGTTCTTGACAGGTTTGAATCCCCACACATGGTGGTTGGAGGGGACTTCAATCTAGCTGCCCATCCTTCATTGGACAGAAGTAACATTACGGCCTCATCCAAGGCTTTCCCTAAAAGCCTGAAACGTGCCTTAAGTGATAATCAATCCACCGAGGGACTAAAAATTTGGGTTATCGAATCCATTCCCAAAAACTTGCCGGAGGGAGAACGATTTTCCAAATTATGTATGCGAGAGACTTTCTGGATCTACACGTTAGATGTTCTCGCTCCTCGAGGGTTAAATGAAGAATTAGACGTGCACACTATCTTATAATTATTATCAGGGTTTTCTGTTGGTCTTTATTTATTATTTTTTCATCACATCATATTAGATGATTTTTTAATATATACACTTTGGCCCTGGTTCTGGTATATTAATCTTTTATACAAACTTTATAAGGTCTTGCCTACTGAGCAATCAGAAGGCTAATTTCCCTATATATCATACATGTGGTACCGTAGTTGGTAATCCATATAAAAATCCTTTATACAGAAAATATAATTATTAGGATATACATATGTACACCTATATATGGGTTATATCCATCCTCCATTCTCTTATCCAATTATCCCCCCTCCCCCCCCTCTCCCCCCCCTCTTTTTACTGTTTCATTTGCTTATATGTTTCTCCATACCACAGCCTGTATAGGTATTATGCATTAGCTCTTAAAATATACCTTTTAAAGATGCTTTTTATTAACTTTTATATTTTTATAATTGTATCGTTTTAAACCTGGAACGTTTTTACATGTTCTTCATAAGCCTTGATGAACCCGGGCTTACCCCTATTTTACATTTATTATATGTTTTGTATTGCCTGATTGTTTGCTATCACTGTGATAAGCGGTTGTCTAGCCCACATACATGTGTATTTAAGGGCAGCCGACCGATCACACTCCACTTCTAAGTTGTTTTTAATCCCTCCCATTGCTACAAAAATGTTTGATTGGTTAGGTTATTGCTCAGTGCTGTGGGCGGTTACCATCCCCTTACTTCAGCTGTGCCTAATTATCCTCTTGTTCAGCACTACATAAAGCCCCACAGAGACTACGGCACTCTAGCACCTAATGAAAGAGCGTGCCGGGTGTAGAGGACCCCGCGCATGCTCAGAAACGCGTCGTGCATGCCGTAACACATCGGACAGATCCCACCATCCCTGTGGGTGAGAGTGCCTCCATCCATCACTCGCAACACGGAGCCGCAGATCCGAGCCGCTTGACCGCTCACCGCTGATGTTGTGGGAGACAGCCGGCTTTCTTCCCTCCCACCGCCAGTGACAGTACTGCATACGGCTTCCTGTGACCAGAGGACACCCTCCAGAGGATGGCTGCAGGATTGCTTTGACACATACAGCTTTTCAGTCTTCATGTCTAGTGAGTGTATATCACCTGCCTTGTTATCTGCAATAAATTGTCTGCACTTAGAGCGCTTCTCCCCTCTTCTTTTTGTCTATACAGATTCTTCCTCCTCATCTGTGGAAGAGCAGCTCAGTGCCCACGGACTTTATCTCTTTTAGGATCATCAACCTATTTATGGTATCCCATTGTCCCCTATTGTATGGTACCATTTTATGCCTATGTCCATTTGCAGCTACAACCCTTTTTATTGCCTGTGTTTATTTTTTCCTTTTCTCTTTTTTCCTTCCCTCCCCCCCCCCCCTTCCTGGATTCAGCTGCTTATTAGTTCTGTTCATCCACCCTTCATATGCTGGAGGTCTTCGTAGCACTCTGTGTTTTGTTTTTTATCTAAAAGCCTGAAACGTGCCTTAAGTGATAATCAATTGATAGACACCTGGCGTGCCCACAATGTCGGAGCAAAGGGTTACACCTTTTATTCTCATCCCCATGATAGCTCGGCCAGGCTCGATTATATTTTTTGTACCCCGGTTTGGCTGGCTAATTCCTCAGCTGCAGGTATACATGTCCTTGGTCCGACCACCAGATTGTGCTGTTTGATTCGGGGGGAGTGGGTCTGGGTGGCACAACATTTAACTGGAGACTGAATGACTCCTTACTGAATGATCCTACGTTGGTTGCCCGGATCTCCTCTTCTCTGATCGATTATTTCCAGATTAATGAGGATGGGATTTCACCCACTCCTGTGGTGTGGACGGCTCATAAGGCAGTCATCAGGGGAAATTTGATTGCCCTGGCCTCAGCCAGGAACAAATCTAGATTGTCAGACATTAAATCCCTCACGAAAGAATTAGATCAATTATATTATAAACACAATCTCTCCCCCTCCTCCACACTTATGGATCAGATCCATATTAAAAGGAAAGCTTTGGATGACATCCTTTCTAGTGATACTGAAAAGGCCCTTAGGTGGTCCAAAGCCAAATTTACACTCCACAGCAACTCCACATCTACAATGTTTGCAAAGAAATTAACTCAAACAACAAGACCCACTCATGTATACAAGCTCAGAAGACCAGACGGGAGGATGGTTTCACACCCCAAGGAAGTCTTGGAAATCTTCACAAACTTTTACAAAAACCTCTCTGTGCCCTCTACGCTACCTGTAAATGAATTTCACCCATGGATAGATAACCTATCTGTCCCGTCTTTGTCAAGTACACAAAAGGATACTTTAGAGGCACCTTGTACAGTAGACGAGGTCCTAGATATGATTAAAGCTCTCAAAACCTCCACCGCCTCCGGCCCAGATGGCTTTTCCTCTTCCTATTATAAAACCTTTGCCACAATTCTTGCCCCCAGACTAAATTATTCAACCACGTCCTTCAGGGAGGAAGCTTTCCAGCAGAAATGCTCCTGGCTAACATGTCCCTCATTCCGAAACCGGATAAAGATCATTCCTTCCCTCAAAATTATAGGCCCATCTCGGTCATGAATAATGACCTTAAACTATTCGGCAGACTGCTAGCTAACCGACTATCCAATGTAATTCATAAATTGATCCACCCTGACCAGACCGGGTTTATTCCAGGTAGACAGCTTTCAGACAACATTAGGCTAGTCACTAATATTATTAATGATGCCAATCTCAGCAAATCCCCTACATGCCTTGTGAGTCTTGATATTCACAAGGCTTTTGATAGCGTCAGCTGGCCTTATCTAGAACACCTTCTTCCTAAGTATGGACTAGGAGAAGGGTTCATTCATGGATTTAAAGCTCTATATCAGTCCCCACGAACAAGAGTTTGCCTTCCCGGGTGTAACTCTGAATTTTTTCCCTTACATAGAGGTACAAGACAGGGTTGCCCACTTTCCCCCCTCCTGTTCGCTCTAGCAATCGAACCCTTGGCTACAGCCATTAGAAAGAATGGCCTTATTACGGGGCATTACAAGGGGGGGAACGAATACAAATTAAGTATGTATGCCGATGATGTCTTATTATTTTTATCCAAACCTCACATTTCACTCCCTCACTTGGAGAGATTTCGATCCATGTTGGGCTTAGGGGTAAACCTCTCCAAATGCTCTATTATGCCGATTAATCTGCCTAATTGGATGCAAACCTCCATCAGAGAGAGTTTCTCTTTCACCTTTTGTTTGAGATCTTTTCGCTACTTAGGGGTCCAGATTACTCCTCATTATGAATCACTATTTATATCCAACTTCCCTCCAGTATTTAAAAAATGAAGATTGTTATTGAAGACGTGGTCTTCGTACCACATCTCGTTTCTGGGCAGAGTTACAGCCATTAAGATGATAATCTTATCTAAGGTCTTGTTCTTCTTTAGGGCCCTCCCCGTTAATGTCCCTAAATCTCATATCAGTTCTTTTCAGCGGGAGATTTCTAAATTCATTTGGAACGGTAAGAGATCCAGATATAACGGTCATATACTTTATGCCCCCCAATCCCAGGGTGGCCTGGGCATTCCAGATTTATGGTCCTATTATCTCTCAGCCAAACTCATTCAAATGGCTCAATGGAATGCAGACCCCGAGAGTATTCCCTGGCTTTCGTTCGAACAGGCCACAGTTTTTCCGAACTTTCTCTCGACGGGTCTCTGGAATGGTGCACAGCCGTCTAGTTATAACGCAATTGCGAACAAAATAGTTGTTCATTTATACAGGCTGTGGCTAAAACTGAAAACCCCCCTGGGTCTGTTGTCGCGAGTCTCTCCGCTAACATCCTTTTTGGGACACTTTGACTCCGGTTTGCTCCCTCTAAGCAGAGAGGACTTATCCCCTTGGATAACCAGAGGCCTGGTGAACCTCAAAAAGCTCTCAATAGGCAATATTTTTTGTACATTTGATCAACTGGTAGATTTATATGGTCTTCCCAGCTCTGAAAGGGACCACTATACCCCTGTGAGGGCATTTTTTCAATCACAGGACCTCCTCACACTAAACCCTCCATTTACTATTTTTGAAAACATTTGCTCCGCCTCATCTAGGGATCGAGGGCTTATATCTAGCCTTTACTCTCATATTGTTACTAGTACCCTCCCAGATAAACATAAGTATATGACTAGATGGGAACAGGACCTAGGCTGTAATTTCTCCATTCCAGAATGGCACCACATGATTTCAAACATGCGTAAATGCTCACGTTCTAGTGCATGCAGGGAGACACCCCTAAAAGTAGTTACAAGATGGTATTTGACCCCCTCCTTGGTTCACTACTTCTACGATTCAGTCTCTCCCCTCTGTTTCAGGGGCTGTCCAGAAGAAGGTAATTTACTACATATTTTTTGGAGCTGCAAATGTTTGCGACCCATATGGGATCATGCACAGAGACTGGTGACCAGATTGGCTGGGACAGTGGTTTCTCTCTCTCCTAAGATATGCTTGCTTTTTGTAAAAGTCCCTGGTGTCCCGAAGTCTACATCCAATCTGATTCATACTTTGATGTGTTCCATTCAATGGATGATAGCTTGTAATTGGAAATCAGATACTCTATTATGGTCTCAGGTGCTCTCCAGGATGGAATGCATCAAACTGACAGAAAAAATCTTTCATTCCCTTCATAGCTCCATGATGACATTCCATGCTAAATGGGACTCTTGGGACAATTGTGTTGGGCCAGTAAGTACTTCTTAATCTATATGATATGTCTAACTTTGTTACATTGTTGACCTGTGTAAAAGTTATTTTTTTTTGTACTGACTTTCTAATAAAATCTTTTGTAAAAGGAAACAGCGATCTGGCTGTTTCTTCTCCCTGAAAAGCAGGGAGAAAAAACAGCCAGATAGAGTAAAAGCAGCACACATTACACATGTTAGGCACACCGCTAACCCCTTGATTGCCCCGAGATGTTAGCCCCTTCCTAAGCCAGTGTCATTTTTAGCAGAATGTAGAAAATATATATATTTTTTTCAGAATTTTCAGTCTTTTTTTGTTTGTATAAAAAAAAAATAAAATCACAGTGGTTATAAAATATCACGAAAATAAAGCTCTATTTGTATGCGTACAGTGTTGCACGACCGTGCAATTGCCAGTTAAAGTAGCACAGTGCTGAATACCAAAAAATGCCCTTGTCATAAAGGGGTAAAACCTTCCGGAGGTCAAGTGGTTAAACACAGGAGAAATTACTCGGTCTGATATTTTAGTTACCAATGGTAATATCTCCTTACAAGGGTTCCCAGCTTGACTCCTTCAATTTCAAAAGCTATGATGCATTACTTCTTTTCTTTTAGCAGTAGTAGCAGTTGTAGGAGTAGTCTCAATCTTCCAGATGCAATCTTGGTATATAATAATGTAATGTAAATTAAATATCTGTAATTGCAGCCCTGTAAAGGCCACAGCAAGAAATTGAGGCAGGAAATCAAGATATCAGACTTGGAAATCAAGATATCAGACTAGGAAATCAAGATATCAGACTTGGAAATCAAGATATCAGACTAGGAAATCAAGATATCAGACTAGGAAATCAAGATATCAGACTAGGAAATCAAGATATCAGACTGGGAAATCGAGAAATCAGACTGGGAAATCAAGATATCAGACTGGGAAATCAAGATATCAGTCTGGGAAATCAAGATATCAGTCTGGGAAATCAAGATATCAGTCTGGAAAATCAAGATATCAGTCTGGGAAATCAAGATATGACACTGGGAAATCAAGATATCAGACTGATGAATCAAGATATTAGACTGCGAAATCAAGAAATCAAGATAAGAAATCAGTCTGGGAAATCAAGATATCAGACTGAGCAATCAAAAATTTAGTTTGGGGAATCAAAATATCAGACTGGGAAATCAAGATATCAGGCTATGAAATCAAGATATCAGGCTAGGAAATCAAGATATCAGACTGGGAAATCAAGATATCAGACTGGGAAATCAAGAAATCAGTTTGGGAAATCAAGATATGACACTGGGAAATCAAGATATCAGACTGATGAATCAAGATATTAGACTGGGAAATCAAGATATCAGACTGATAAATCAAGATATCAGGCAAGGAAATCAAGATAACAGACTGACAAATCAAGAAATCAGGCTGGGAAATCAAGATATCAGACTGAGAAATCAAAAATATCAGACTGGGAAATCAAAATATCAGACTGGGAAATCAAGAAATCAGACTAGGAAATCAGATGTGAGATTTTATAACCACATTCTCAGCATGATGTATGAAACTACTAGTAGGTAATTCAACTATCAAAAATGAACCATCAAAAATAAAAAGATGGTTGATTTACTAAAGGCAATTAGACTGTGCCCGTTTGCAAGTGCAGTTGCTCCAGAGCTTAGTAAATGAGGGTGATCTCTGCTGACTTCCATCATCCAATCATGTTCAAGCACAAATGCTGTTTTTTTATTTTACTTGCATGGGATTGGGTATCCCTTGTAAATTGAAGCTTTACCAGATTAATTAGGCTCTGGAGCAACTGCAACTGCAGAGGGCAACTGCACTTGCAAAGTGCACAGTCTATGTGCCTTTAGTAAACCAACCTCTTTATCACGCCTTACCATTGCACCAGTATAAGAAGGCATTACTCCTCTTCTAAGAAGGTATATGTGTAGGCACAACAAAAGCATAGCTAGAACAATGGGATTGGGGACTTTTCTTGGAGCACAGTACAGGATGTGTGCATAGTAATAGTAAAAGACATATGGGCTATGTGAATAGAACCCAGTTGTTTACAACGTTGCCTATGTCTTGACTCCTGTGCTGTATGATAAAGAAAAATAGGATTTTAACATACCTGTAAAATTGTAAAATTGATTTCTTGGTGTGCAGGACACAGGCAGAGGTGAAAATGAGTGAATTACATGCATATACAGTGGGTACGGAAAGTATTCAGACCCCCTTAAATTTTTCACTCTTTGTTATATTGCAGCCATTTGCTAAAATCATTTAAGTTCATTCTTCTTCCTCATGAATGTACACATAGCACCCCATACTGACAGAAAAACACAGAATTGTTGACATTGTTGCAGATTTATTAAAAAAGAAAAACTGAAATATCACATGGTCCTAAGTATTCAGACCCTTTGCTGTGACACTCATATATTTAACTCAGGTGCTTTCCATTTCTTCTGATCATCCTTGAGATGGTTCTACACCTTCATTTGAGTCCAGCTGTGTTTGATTATACTGATTGGACTTGATTAGGAAAGCCACACACCTGTCTATATAAGACCTTCCAGATCACAATGCATGTCAGAGCAAATAAGAATCACGAGGTCAAAGGAACTGCCTGAAAAGCTCAGAGACAGAATTGTGGCAAGGCACAGATCTGGCCAAGGTTACAAAAAGATTTCTGCTGCACTTAAGGTTCCTAAGAGCACAGTGGCCTCCATAATCCTCAAATGGAAGATGTTTGGGACGACCAGAACCCTTCCTAGAGCTGGCCGTCCGGCCAAACTGAGCTATCGGGGGAGAAGAGCCTTGGTGAGAGAGGTAAAGAAGAACCCAAAGATCACTGTGGCTGAGCTCCAGAGATGCAGTCAGGAGATGGGAGAAAGTTGTAGAAAGTCAACAATCACTGCAGCCCTCCACCAGTCAGAGCTTTATGGCAGAGTGGCACGACGGAAGCCTCTCCTCAGTGTAAGACACATGAAAGCCCGCATGGAGTTTGCTAAAAAACACCTGAAGGATTCCAAGATGGTGAGAAATAAGATTCTCTGGTCTGATGAGACCAAAATAGAACTTTTTGGCCTTAATTCTAAGCGGTATGTGTGGAGAAAACCAGGCACTGCTCATCACCTGTCCAATACAGTCCCAACAGTGAAGCATGGTGGTGGCAGCATCAGGCTGTGGGGGTGTTTTTCAGCTGCAGGGACAGGACGACTGATTGCAATCGAGGGAAAGATGAATGCGGCCAAGTACAGGGATATCCTGGACAAAAACCTTCTCCAGAGTGCTCTGGACCTCAGACTGGGCCGAAGGTTTACCTTCCAACAAGACAATGACCCTAAGCACACAGCTAAAATAACGAAGGAGTGGCTTCACAACAACTCCGTGACTGTTCTTGAATGGCCCAGCCAGAGCCCTGACTTAAACCCAATTGAGCATCTCTGGAGAGACGTAAAAATGGCTGTCCACCAACGTTTACCATCCAACCTGACAGAACTGGAGAGGATCTGCAAGGAGGAATGGCAGAGGATCCCCAAATCCAGGTGTGAAAGACTTGTTGCATCTTTCCCAAAAAGACTCCTAG
Organism: Pelophylax lessonae; assembly: GCF_965119305.1. Taxonomy (NCBI): domain Eukaryota; kingdom Metazoa; phylum Chordata; class Amphibia; order Anura; family Ranidae; genus Pelophylax; species Pelophylax lessonae. The sequence continues at coordinate 532,556,021 of NC_138771.1, read as the reverse complement.
CTGTATTAGATCAAAAGGGGGCTTCTACTAAATACTGAGCAAAGGGTCTGAATACTTAGGACCATGTGATATTTCAGTTTTTCTTTTTTAATAAATCTGCAACAATGTCAACAATTCTGTGTTTTTCTGTCAGTATGGGGTGCTATGTGTACATTCATGAGGAAGAAGAATGAACTTAAATGATTTTAGCAAATGGCTGCAATATAACAAAGAGTGAAAAATTTAAGGGGGTCTGAATACTTTCCGTACCCACTGTAAGTCAGTGGTCTATCATTACGACAGTGTCCTGTACTGACAAAATGAAATGTAGCCTATGTCCTGACAAAAAGTCCTCATCCCTGTTTAGAAATTTGGAATTAAAAATATGTTCCACATCAGTGATCCCAGAATCCACTGGTGATAGGAGAGAGGGTTGGGACTATAACGGACTAGTTTGTCAAAAGTATGTAGGTAAGCAAGAAAAGATCAATAAAGATAAAATTAACAATGTTTATTCAAGGAAGTATAAAAGTCGTCATATAGAACATGGGGAATATTGTAACAGATACAACATAATTCACATATCATGGTGGTAGTAGTCAGACGGGTGATAGCTTGTTCTATGCATTTCGCGGGATTGCTCCAGCTTCATCAGGAACTTTAGCGTTAAACATTCACCCCTTTTATTGAGTCAAGACTACATTGAAACCTTAAAGATGTATTGGTGAAAGAAAGAAAATATATCAGTACATATTATAATAATGAGAAAAGTACATAATCCTAGCACATGTTTTGCAATATAACAGATCATGAAAGAACACATAGCTTACCACACTTATAAATGTTGTGTCTAGTACATAATAAAATTGGACCATAGATTGCATCTCCCATCAGGCTGCCTCATGGCTCCAAACCAAACAGTCCCAGGTGGGCCCCTAAGGGTCCCCCGAGGAGGTGGTTGTGAGGTGTAGATTGGGCCAGTCTTCTATGGGTGCCACCAAATCGGACAATAGGTGGAGCTAAAGATCTGCAAACAAAAATTGTATATATTGTATGACATAGAAATGTCATCCAAGCGTGTATAGCATAGGTAAAAGTCGCATACTGCATAAGGGCTTATATAGCCTAATAGGTTGTATGAGACACATACTGCTGAACTCTGGAATATAAAATCAGATTTAGGACTGAGAAGAAGCTAGGCCGTAAGTATAAGTTATATATTCAAAGTGTGAAACCAAAGGAACAACATTGAAACCAGAAGTTCTGTTATGTTGCATATATATACAGAATAATGGTCACACAGAGTCTGCAAAAGAGGGGGGGCCGCCAAAAGAAACCAGAGTTCAGGAGTTCATCTAGTGTCGCAGAGGAAGAAAATCCCCATATAATGGGGGCTTGAGTGTCCTAACTTTTTACCAGCAAAGCCGCGGGTCGGGAGAGCCGCCATGACACATCCTCCCGCACCCGCGGCTTAAGACTGGTCCCACCGGAAATGACGCGTGTCCGCTAGCGTCACTTCCGGCGCGGGCGCCATCTTGTCGGATTTCTGCCACTAGAGGTCAAAGGCCTCCGTGGTTAACAGCCGTACAGGCCGGTTAGCCGGAGGGGGCCGGTGCGGATACCGCCCCCTGCTTGGCGCCTGAATCTACACCGAAGGGGAGCCATAGGCAGCAAGGGCGCAATCCGGATCCATCACATTGATACTTGAGATACATACAGTAATAATGACAAAAAATATATATATCAAAACAATGTTAATGATACATTCAAAGGAAAGAACAATGGGATTGGGGACTTTTCTTGGAGCACAGTACAGGATGTGTGCATAGTAATAGTAAAAGACATATGGGCTGTGTGAATAGACCCCAGTTGTTTACAACGTTGCCTATGTCTTGACTCCTGTGCTGTATGATAAAGAAAAATAGGATTTTAACATACCTGCAAAATTGTAAAATTGATTTCTTGGTGTGCAGCACACAGGCAGAGGTGAAAATGAGTGAATTACATGCATATAAGTCAGTGGTCTATCATTACGACAGTGTCCTGTACTGTATTATGTCATAATAGTACACGGGATGTGTGTGGCATGTCCAGTCCTTCTGCCATTCTATCATATCTCCCTCCCAATTGTAAGCAATTCTCAGCTCATAAAAAATGAATTGGGGAAATGCTGTGTACATACATCAGCTCTAGCAGCTGCAGCTGTCAAAAAACAACAGTCTGACTGTGTTTACCAACACTATTTCTGTTTAGATCGAGTAAATGAACTTTAAAGCAGTATTACACCCAAAAGCAGACATTTATTATATTGCAGCTTACCTTATCTTAGATGTGATAGCTGCATTCATTTTTTTATGCTTTCTTTCTTCTATTTTCATCTGGTGATCTGGCCATAGTTCTCCAGCAGAATGTATCAGAGATAAGACAAACCATTTACCAATAAAAATGGTCAGCTTTATTTATTTAAAAGCTTTATCCCAAAAAATAAAAATAAAATACGGTTTGCTGTAACTGCTTTTAAAGGATTAGCTGGAGTTTGGTTTAAATTTGTTAGCGTATTTAAATCCTCTAGTGCATCTAACAGTTCCCTCCCCCAAGACTGACAATACTGTTGTCCAAAGGTTCCCCCTTGTGCTCATTCACCCAGAGTGGATGCACTCTAATATAGGAGGTGTGTTACTGGCCAGATCACCAGGTGAAAACAGAGAGAAAAAAAAAACTAAGAATCAAAAATAAAAAAAATGTATTTATTTAACCCTTAGTTTACACTAATCATCCCTAATTAACTCATACTTTCCCATTCAACTATTATTTTTTTTTTTTATATCAAAAAATATATTTTTGGTTAAAAAAAAGAAAAAAGTATGCAATGCATACTAGCTCATTATGCCTTTGTCTTTTATAGGGTTTTTCAGAGGGTTTACTTCCTCTTTAAATCCGTGTGATGTCCAGCCTTGTTCAGCAGTGTGCAGTCCAAAACCAATCACTCCATAGTCATATGAGTTGCATAAAAATGATAAAGGGTCTCATAGGGTGATTTTGTTAAAAAACTGATGGGGAATTGTTTTTTGGAATAAACCATCAGTTTTTTTTTTTTAACAATATCACCCTATGAGTCCCTTTATCATTTGTATGCAACTCATATGACTATGGAGTGATTGGTTTTGGGCATTTTTTTTTTTTTTTGGGGCTTTTTGGTGTTTTTTTTATGGGATTAAGTTAATTTTCATGACAAAGAGAGACTTTGCAATTACTTGCAATTCATCTGATCACTCTTCATAAAACACTCAAGTATATGCAAATTGCTATCATAAAAACTGAGGCAGCAGACTTTGTGAAAATTAATATTTGTGTAATTCTCAAAACTTTTGGCCATGGCTGTACACAACCAGGCTTTTCCTCTTTCTGTAGGTTATGTTCATTTGGCAGAGTGTGCAGGAGCTAAGTGAAGTCTGTAAAGCTCATCATACACTAAACAATCTGATTGTAACATCTCCTTTAGATCTGCCATCAACTCTATAATGCAAGGGCCTGCCTGACTGGATACAGAGTGATTGGATAAAAATATTATGTCCTCCTCTCATATAGTTTTAGTAAATCTAAAGAACATAGTACAGAGATTGTACAATCCGATTGTATAGTGTAAGGCCACCTTTATACACCTAAAATTAACTAGTCACACTTTCGGTGCCATTATTTGTAGTGGCACTCCATACGCAGAAACAAACACACATTTTACTGAAAAAACAAGTGAAAAAATGAGTGAAAACGCAGCAAAACTCACAGTAAAAAACATGCAAACTGCAACATGCCAAAGAGCAATTTTGCCACCTGTAGTGCAGCCTATCGGAATCAATGGTTTGCCCTATATGTGTCCCAGGAAAAGTGTGCCAAAAGACATGCGCTCCCACTATGCTAGATGTGACTGTGAATTTCTGCACACATGGCAAACTGTACAGAAAACACACACTGTACCGCTTATTTTGCAAATGCACATCACACTTGCATTGCCATTATATGTCAATAGCACCCCAAGCGCGGGTAGAAGATGTGAGCCTGCTGTCCGACAAATACGCTGCATGCACACCAGAAAGCGTGGTAAAATCCGTGCCATGCTCCATTCTAAAAAAAGTTCTGAAGCTTCTTTGGGATGATTGTCATGTGTAAGGCAGCTCATTCAACTGAATGGGCTGCCCAATGTGTGAAGAGCAGAAACGCTACAAAACTCAGAAAAATCCGCATGTGGGAACACAAGTTGTTGCGAATGGGGTGAGTGTCTGTCCACTTCCTCCTCCTAAATACTTGTATAAAAATGTCCATACACAATGCAATGTGATTATACAATCTCTGACTATACAATTTGTATCAAATCAGACAGACCTTTGCAATACATAGCTGATGGTAGATCTACAGGAGATTGTCTCAGGGTAGAAAGCGACATGAACCCATTTTAGGAATCATTAGATTGAAGATAAGGATGATGTAAAAACTGGCAGCACTGCATGAAATAACTATAGCCATGCCACAAACCAGAAGGTATATAGTCACGACTAAACAAAGAAACCAACCATAACAGTCAGCAGAGGCACAAATGTTCTTCTTAGGTATAAGCACAATCTTTTATTACATAATGACAACTTCTCATGCTAAAAGTTCAGGGGGGAGGGGGGAACGGGTACCTGTTTTTGACAAGGACCCTTCCCAACTTCCAGGAGACAGCGCCACGGCGCTGTCGCTCAGGAAGTTCCTTCCAGTTTCTTATTCCCCCACTGCCGAGCCAATCAGAATGCGCAGCACGCTTCGCACATGAGAAGTAGGGAGCCGGCTGTGAAGCCGAAAGGCCAAGTGACTTCATTGCCGGTTTCCATTATAGAGAATGGCGGAAGCAGCACCCGGTAGCCAATCCGAAAATCGGCTGGGGTGCTTACATCACGGGCTCCCTGAACAGGTAAGTGTCTATATATTAAAAGTCAGCAGATGCAGTATTTGTAGCTGCTGACTTTTCATTTTTTTTCCACAGCTGGAACTCCTCTTTAACCACTTACCGCTCGCCCACTGTCAAATGACGGCGGAGCGGTGCGGCTCTCGTTCTGACGACTTCATATAACGGCACCCCAGACCAGCCTCTCTCGCGGGGGGGCGGGCAGTGCAGCGATCATGGCCGCGCCGTGTTCCTAGGACTCTCGGTAAAGAGCCAATGACGTGGCTCTTTACCCATGTGAACGGCTGTGTCCAATCACAGCTGGTCACATGTAAATGAGGAAGTGTCGTTTATCGTCTCTCCTCGCCTCACACTGTCAGAGAAAAATTATGTATGGGTACAGTGTAGCATGACCGCGCAATTGTCATTCAAACTGTGACAGCGCTGAAAGCTGAAAATTGGCCTGAAAAGGAAGGGGGGGGGGGGGAAAGGGCACTGTATTGAAGTGGTTACAGTGTTACTAAACCCACAACAGTAAAATCAGTCTGTACATGCAGTAAAGCACGCTTGTTATACTCACTGTGGATCCTAAGGGGTTAATCCTCCCCATTGCATAAAAAGGCTGTTTGATTCTGTCTTCTCTGGTCCTCTCCTTCTTTCACAGTCTCCAATCCATCTCCTGATAAAACAGAGCCTTGGAGTCACTCTGCACATGCTCAGTTTGGTGTGTATTGCTAGAGAGTTTTTTTTTTTTTGAGTGCATGTGATCAGCACAGGGCCAATCAGCACTGTCCAGACAGAGGGTCAGGGGTCCTGCAGCCTCATAGAACAGTCAGAGTAGAATGAAAACTCCTCCTACAAGCTTTAATGGGACACTGACAGAAGTCATAAGACTGCTCTAACTGCTGATGAGAAAAGGTATTTAGCAGTTTATATTAAAATATTTGCATTTCCATGTTCTGTGTACTGTGAGAGACCAGATATAGTGAATGCAGGGTCCTGGGTTAGAAACACTAACTCTTGACTATACGTTTAAAGTGAAACTCTGAGCAAAAAAAAAAATACTTACAATGCAGTTTGTATAAAGCATTAAAGTGGTATTTAATTAATGTTTGTAAAAATCAGTGGTATTTAACTTATGTTTGTAAAAACTGTGTTCTGAGCTGTACATGTACAGCTCAGACCACGTATACAGCACCCACTACTGTGTGCTGTGGTGATGTGACTCCCATGCGCATGCACAGGAGTAACATCGTTTCTGCCCAACCATTCAAGAGGCTAAAGAGATGGAATCTAGAAGGAAGACTGGGCAAAGATGGAAGGACTCGGGACCTGCAGGATCGGTGACAGCTCAGCATTGGAGGGCTCTGTTTGACAGGTAAGTACTGTATATGATAATGTGCATACAGTGCATACTAGCACATTATGGCATAACACCGCAGGAGGACCATTTAAAAAAAAATAATTTGGGCAGAGTTTAATACCACTTTAACACATCAAGATATCCCGTAACATAGTTTTATTGTCTATTGATCCTGACAGCAAATCCATTTTTTTTTTCTTGTTATTCCTTTAACTACTTAAGGACCAGCCACCGTGTATATACTGCCACAAAGTGGCGCTATTGCGCGAAACGACATACATGTACTTTGTTTCATTCAATAGCCACTAGATGGCGCCATTGTGTCATGAATGGCTAGCAGGGATGTCAATCAATGGGTCCCGTGGATCCAATGTCTGCCGACCAGCCGTGATCATTCCAAGGAGAGACAGAACAATGATCTGCCCCTATATAAACAAGGCAGATCACCATTCTGCAAGGGGACAAGATAGATATATTGTGTTCCTGCTAAGCAGAACCAGGATCTCTGTCTTCCCCCAATCAGTGCAAACCCACACAGTTAGTGAGCACCTCCTAGGGACACACCTTAGCCTTTGATCATCCCTGATGTTAACCTCCTTCCCTGCCAGTGTCATTAGTGCAGTGACAGCATTTTTTTTAGCACGGATCACTGTAATAATTCACTGGTCCCAAAAAAGTGTCAAAGGTGTCAGTTAGATGTCCGATTTGTCCGTTTGCAATGTGGCAGTCCCGCTATAAATCACTGATCGCTGCCATTAACAGTGAAAAAAATAATAAATAAATAAATAAAAATTCCATTAAAAAAAAAAACATTGTTTGTAGAAGCTCTTACTTTTGCACAAACCAATCAATATACACTTATTGTGATTTTTTGTTTTACCAAAATTTGTAGGAGAATACATATTGGGCTAAATTGTTGAAAAATGTATTTTTTTTTTTTTATTGGCTGTGTTTTATAGCAGAAAGTAAAACATTTTTTTTTTTTTTTTTCAAAGTTGTTGCTCTTTTTTTTTTTATAGCGCAAAAAATAAAAACCGCAGAGGTGATCAAATATCACCAAAAGAATGCTTTTTTGGGTACAGCGTCGTTTGACTGCGCAATTGTCAGTTAAAGTAACACAGTGCCATATCGCAAAAAATGGCCTGGTCATTAAGGGGTAAAACCTTCCAGTCCAGAAGTTTTTAAATACAGTTTATTTATCTGCATAAACAATATTAATTTATTAACTTTTTAGGTGTGATTTTAATCATAATCAGACATGTCTGATTGGCTTGCATAGAAAAAAAGGAAGCAGTAATGCACCGTAACTAAATCAATAAGCATGAATACCAACCTTCATGCATTATGAGCAAATATGATATATTATTGCATGAAGAAACAAGGTGCTATAATAATGATGATATTCAGATGATCATATTGTTATATCATTCTAAGAAACTTTCTACAAGGAAGTCAGAAGCTTGTGGGGAAAAAAATAGAGAATAAAAAAAAATAATAATATACAGTATACAATTGCGACACAAGTCATGTAGTAAACGAATGTTATTAAAAATGACGTTTCCTTTTCAATCTGCAGCCGCTGCAATTTTCTGAAAATGCAATGCAATATTTCTACGGGGGGGGGGGGGGAGGGTGTTCTTCACACAGAATGACGCAGCTGATTTAGAATTATAAAGCCACTCCTAAAGCCCCGTACACACGATCAGATTATCGAACGATCTGTCATCCGTTTTTTGTGGCATGCTAGTCTGATGTGGAAAGTGAAGGTTATTTTCATACAAATTTTCCCGTACGACAGAATTCTACTTCAGAAGTGATGTCATGTGTTGGATTGCTTTCTATGTGTTCTTTCGTCTCTGAGCATGCCTAGTCTTGCTCTTAAGATTTTTTTCCGTCGAAATCTGTACTAATGAGACGAAAATTGGACGTTGTGCTGACGGAGGACAAAAATTTTATAGCCTGCACATCAGGATTTTGTCAGCCTAAAAGTCGGTGTCGGCTGTCGAAAGCACCATACTAACAATCCGAAAATCGGCAGATCGGTCGTCGGACGAATTTTCCCTAAAGATTTTCTTATTGTGTGTACGGGCTTATTAGACTCACTGTGCACAGGAGCAAAGAGGAACAAACAATGATTTCTTCAGAATAACAAAAGGTAGGAATCTGCAAAAAAAGTTTGTAAAAATCCCTGCAATGTACAGAGATCATCCAGAGGGGAATGTTTTTTTCTCAACAAAAGTGGAGTTACACTTTAACAGTTTGACAACACTGCTGTTTCTGCAGTAAAATCGCACAGTAGCACCAGTAAATAAACCCTTAAAACTGAGCACTTACCTTTTAGAGCTATCAGCAGTGAAAATTCAAACTTCTGTGCCATAATTTAACTTGGCACTGAAAATATATATTTTTTTACAGGAACTATGGGCTGCCATATCATTTTGGAACTGAGAAATGCCGATTTGCAAGCATGTGTATGTTACTCATTTGCAGTTTACATTTAGGCCTCATTCATATGGACATACTAAGGCATACAGTCTCCCGTGTGCAGGCCGTGTTTTGCCTGCATGGGATGCACAATGGTTTCATGTATCCATGTGCAGGCAGTCCCATTCAAATCATTGGGGATGCAGTAGCTGCAGGAACACAACTGCTGCTCCAAATTTGACAGCTGTGCCTGAGCGGGGGTCTTCGAATTCAGACAGTGTGGGGTTGATTTTACTAAAACTGGAGAGTGCAAAATCTGGTTCAGCTGTGCATGGTAGCCAATCAGCTTCTAACTTCAGTTTTTTCAATTAGGTTTTAAAACCAGGAAGCTGATTGGTTTCTATGCAGAGCTGCACCAAATTTTGCACTCTCCAGTTTTAGTAAATCAACCCTGATGAGTTTGGAAAGACAGATCTACACCCACATGGATGTCAAATAGGGATGGGCTGGAATGGATGTTCGAGTCGAACGTCAGTATTGCTGCAGCAGGCTCCATACATTGTACAGATGCGCCACCTTACAGGCACATTAAGGGGACCCCCCAGGCACAATATTTAAAGGAATTTGTATTGTTTCACTTTAAGCATTATTATAATCAGTAAAGCACTGCTCCTGTAAAAATTAAAATTTGAAAAACATTTTTTTGCATTGATACATGTCCCCGAGGGCAGTACCCGGGTCCCCATACATTTTTATGGCAATAACTTGCATATAAGCCTTTAAAATGGGGACTTTTTCATGTTCGTGTCCCATAGACTTTAAGGGTTTGCATGTTCGCTAGAACTTTTTCCCTGTAAAGCCCCGTACACACGTAGCGATCGTAGGCCAAACGATCGGCCATCTTTTGTCCAGGGCTGTCGTGTCTGTTGAAAACTGCAAAAGACTGCACACGAATTTTGTCGGCCAACAACAGCCGACTGCAGAAGTGATGTCATGTGATGGTTAACTTTCCTTGTCTTTTTTCTTTTCTGAGCATGCCCAGTCTTGCTAATCTGCTGTATGTCGGCCGAAATCTGTACTGACTGGCGAACAATCGGCCGTTCTGGTGTTGGCCAACAAACATTTTAATGCTTCCACGACAGATTCTGTTCGGCCGAAAATGCGCTGTCGGCTGTCGGAAGCATCATACTAACAAGCCTACAATCGGCCGATCGGTCGTCGGCCGAATATTTAGGGTCGACAATCGGTACGTGTGTACGGGGCTTTCGAGATGTTCTGGTGCGAACTGAACAGGAGGGTGTTCAGCCCATCAGTAATGTCAAATAGGGAGCAGCAGCTGTGTCTGTGCAGCCGCTGCATCCTAATTGATTTGACTGGGATTTCCGTCACGCGGATGCATGGAATACGTGTATAATCAGCTCAGGCAAACAAGGCCCTATACTGCCCTGTCTTCACACACCTGACCGCGCAATGCAGGTTATACTTTTAGAATGGCACCTTTTATGCAACTTCCACTTTAAACAAGTGCAGTTGGACTGTCATTTATTCTTATACAGAAGAAAGTAGAGGCTTTTCTTTATTCTGCCTAAATCAGTCACCTTGTTTTATGTATGTTTCATATTTTATTACGTATTTATTTATTTTGTTAATTTGTGCATGAGATGCATTATTTAGTGCATTAAATATTGTATAAACAAGACTAACATTCACATGTAATTGTTTTATGAGCAATGTTTTATTTTTATACATTTTTTACTAGCAGGCGGACATCTGAAATGACTATTTGTAGAAAAAGCCTTAGAGATACAATATGGGGGAGATTTCCTAAAGCTGGTGCAGCTGTACATAGTAACCAATCAGCTTCCATTTTTTTTTTTGTCCAAGCTTAAACACTTCCCGCAAACCAACGTAGCTCTACATCGGCTTGGAGAAGTGGTTGCACCGGGGTGATGCCTGCAGCTAGAGGCATCATCCCAGTATAATTTTTAGAGCCAGTGGTCCGCTTTCAGGTGGTAATGGGCAATGCGGCTCAGGAGCACTCGGTTGCTACCCCAGCGAGTGGGAGGGTACGCCCCCTCCCCCCCACTGCCTTCGACGGCTCTGCCCGGGTCTCCTGTCCCACTGGGAGACCCGAGCAACCAGCCGCCATGTCCGCCAGCTGGTCGTAGTCCCGATTAAAGCTGAATTCAGCCTTGATTGGGTCTCCAATGTAGTAACCCGGAAGCAGCGCAATGACGTCACGTCCGGGTTACTTGGCTGCTAAAGGCGCCGAATTTAAAAAGTGACAGTATTCACAAATGCCGATTTCAGCATTTTGAATACATTGAAGTGCAGTGGAGGGGTCGGGGGTCTTTTAGACCCCCGATCCCTCCATAAAGAGTACCTGTCACTGCCTAATACTGTCTCAAGGGATGTTTACATTGCTTGTGACAGCAAACAAGTGATCATATATTTTTTTTTAAACTGTGCTAAAATGAAATAAAATAAAAAAAATTATAATTTTAAAGCGCCCGCATCGCTGTGAGCTTGTGCACAAAAGAAAAATCATACGGAAGTCGCGCCTGCAAATTAAAGCGCTGTTCAAACCACACATGTAAGGTATCACCGCAATCGCCAGAGCATGAGAAACAATTCTGAAAAAAGAACTACTCTGTAACTCTAAACTGGTAACTGTTAAAAAATATTAAAGCATCGCCTATGGAGATTTTTATTGACCGTAATTTGTCGCCATTCCACGGGTGTGTGCAATTTTAAACCATAACATGTTAGGTATCTATTCACTTGGCGTGACATCATCTTCCACATTATACAAAAAAAAAAAAAAATGGGCTAACTCTACTTTTTTTTTTTTTATTAAATGAAGTGAATTGTATTTTTTCCAAAAAATGGCATTTGAAAGACAGCTGCGTAAATACCGCGTGACAAAAAATATTGCAACGACGACATTTTATTTTCCAGTGTCTTTGCTGAAAACATGTGTATACTATTTAGGGGTTCTAAGTAATTTTCTAGCTAAAAATACAGATTTTAACTTGTAAACAACGTGTGTCAGAAATGGGCTCGGTCCAGAAGTGGTTAATTAAACAAGCTGAAGTTAGAAGCTGATTAGCTACTAGGGATAGACCGATATGTTTTTTTTCAGGGCCGATACCGATATTTTGGTCACAGCGTATCGGTATTGGCCGATATGTTGTACATTTAAAGTTTTGAAAAATAAAGACAATTTTTGACACAAATCTGGTACTGAACATGTTAATTTTTGTTTAATGTCTGGCTTGCTGGCATCCTGTGGTGGGTGGCTGGCACCCTGTGGTAGTTGGTTGGCTGTCTGGCACCCCATGGTGGATGGCTGGCTGGCTGGCACCCTGTGGTGGGTGGCTGGCTGTCTGGCACCCTGTGGTGGGTGGGTGGCTGGCTGGCTGGCACCCTGTGGTGGGTGGGTGGCTGGCTGGCACCCTGTGGTGGGTGGCTGGCTGCCTGGCATGCTGTGGTGGGTGTCTGGCTGGCTGGCACCCTGTGGTGGGTGGCTGGCTGGCTGGCACCCTGTGTTGGGTGGGTGGGTGGCTGGCTGGCACCCTGTGATGGGTGGTTGGCTTGTTGGCACCCTTTGTGGGGTGGCTTGCTGTCTGGCACCCTGTGGTGGGGGGTGGCTGGCTGTCTGGCACCCTGTGGTGGGTGGCTGGCTGGCATCCTGTGGTGAGTGGCTGGCACCCTGTGGTGGGTGGGTGGCTGGCACAGGGGCTGTGGGTGGCAGGCTGGTACAGTGCCTGTGGCTGGCTGGTACAGGGCCTGTGGGTGGCTGGTACAGGGTCTGTGGGTGGCTGGTACAGGGTCTGTGGGTGACTGTATGGCACCTTGTGGTGGGTGGCTGGCTTGCGGGCACCCTGTGGTGGGTGGGTGGCTGGCTGGCACAGGGGCTGTGGGTGGCTGGCTGGTAACGTGTCTGTGGCTGGCTGGTACAGGGCCTGTGGGTGGCTGGCTGGTACAAGGCCTATGGGTGGCTGGCTGGCTCACTGGTACAGTGCCTGTGGCTGACTGGCTGGTACAGGGCCTGTGGGTGTGGGTGGCTGGCTGGCACCGGGCTACTGTGGGTGGGTGTATGGCTGTGATACACTCCTGCGAGACTAGTCCCGACTCCAGACGAGGATGTCCAAGGAGAGGGAGGGGGCCTAAGAAGGCAGACTGACGTCACAAAAATATCGGTAATATCGGCCAGTTCCGGGGCCGATACCGATATATCGGGAAAAGTTGATATCTGCCCTCAGATAATCGGCTTTGCCGATAATCGGTTGATCCCTATTATGCACAGCTGCACCAGATATTGCACTATCCAGTTCTAGTAAATCAACCCCTGTGTGTCTGTGAAGTTAAAATGTTTCTAAATGCTAGAACAAAAATTTAGAATATTAAGGCTAGGTTCACATCTATGCATGTCGGAAACGTACACAAAATTGTGTGCTTTCCCGAAATGTGGAGAAATGCACCGCACTTTGCCAAATGCACCACACTGTGCCATTAATTGCTAATAGTGCCCCCACGCAAACCGTATGGTGCTGCGGCACTATGGCTAAATTCTGTGTTTTTGGAAAATAGACACGGGCTTCCTTTATGCATTTCTTGCATGTAGGGCAGCCAGTTCAAATGAATAGACTGTCCCACACCTACACCCACGCAAACATCAGTGGAAACCAAGCCTAACGCCTCGTACACACGATCAGATAATTGGATGACTTATCGTTCGCATTTTGTTGCATGATACTAGTATCGAATTCAACCATGCGTCCTAACTGTATGATTTTTTTTTCGTATGATTCTGGAAAAGCTTCCTGGTTGTGTAGCTACGCATCAGAGCAAAACAAAAGCAATGGCACCCAGGCTTTTTCCGGGTTATTTTCCTGTTTCTGATCATGCGTGGTCTTTGTCTATCGATTTTTAGCAAACGCATACCGTACTGATAAAATGATTGTTGTTCGCAAGTCTATCGTATGACAAAAGTTTTGGTGTTTGTCCCTTCAGATTTTGTTGGACGAAATGTCGTGATCGGCTGTTGAAAGCTGTTTACTAACGATCAGATTATCTTGCGATCAATTAGAAAGCTTTTTTTCATACGATTATTGGATTGTGTGTATGAGTCATAAGGCCTCATGCACACTGGAAATGATAAAAAAGCCAGCAGTGTTAGCTGTAACTTTAGAGTGAGTTTTTCAGCATTTTTGCAGTAGTGTTTTTTTGCGTTTTTTGGCTGTAGCATTTTTTTTAGCATTTTTTTTAGCAAAATGTATACTTCTATAAAAAGTTTATGGCTCAAAAACACAGATAAACGCAGAATAGCTACGTTTTTCAGACGTTTTTTGGAGTTTTTCAGCTTTTATTAGAGTTAGAGCGTTTTTACAGCTGAAAAACTCCTCTTATCCCACTAGTTCCCTGCCAAAAACTGATAACAGCCTATGTGTGCATGGACACATAGGATAACATGCTGGGGAGTTTACTGGCTGTAGAAAATAACAGCGTAAACAGCGGCTGTTTTTGGTATCAGATATTTTTTTCTGATGTGTAAGGGGAGGGGTGTTCCACAGATATGAATTAAATAGATATTCTGTAAGTGCTCTTAACCACTTGCCGCCCGCACGCTGTGCAAAACAACATAGGGGTCAGTCGGTCACGGAAGTGGTGCTGGGGGGCGAGGCAGCGGGAATGATGATTCACAGGACCGGCGGCCGCGATTGCCGCTGGGCACCAGCGATTGCTCCCCGCTGAGAGAGAAGGATGGTCTGCTGTTCTAAACACAACTGACCATTCTTCTCCCTGGAATGATCACAGGGCCCCTGTGATCCCTCTATATAGGAACACAGGTCTCTATGATTGTTTCACAAGTCCCTCTGCCTACAGTTAGAAAACACTTTAACTGTAGGGGGAGGGACACCCAAACAGTTAGAAAACACTCCCCTAGGCTCACAATTAACTCTTTGATCACCCCTAGGTTAACCCCTTCCCTGCCAGTGTCATTATTACAGTAACAGTGCATATTTTAACCACTTTACCCCCAGCCCTATTTCGGACACTTTTTGTTCACAAGTTAAAACCAGTATTTTTTCCTAGAAAACTACTTAGAACCCCCAAACATTATATATATTTTTTTAGCAAAGACTCTGGAGAATAAAATGTCGGTCATTGCAAAATTTTTTGTCACGCGGTATTTGCGCAGCGGTCTTTAAAACGCAATTTTTTTGGAAAAAATTTGAAAAATCACATTTCACTAATTTTAAAAAATACTAAACAGTAAAGTTAGCCCATTTTTTTTGTATATTGTGAAAGAACATGTCACGCCGAGTAAATAGATACCAAACATGTTACGGTTTAAAATTGCGCCCCCCCGTGGGATGGCGACAAACTACGGTCAATAGAGATCTCAATCTGCGACGCTTTAAATTTATTTAACGGTTACCAGTTTAGAGTTGGAGTGTAGCTCTTTTTTTAAAATTATTGCCCACGCTCTGGCGATCGCGGCGATACCTCACATGTGTGGTTTGAACAGCGATTTCATTTGCGGCTCGACTTGCGTATACGTTTTTTTTTGTGCGCGTGCTAACGGTGACGGGGGCGGCTAAATTTTTTTTTTTCCTATTTATTTTTTCTTTTTTTTTTAACTTTATTACAGGTTTTTTAAAAAAAAAAAATCTGATCACTTTTATTGCTGTCACAAGCAATGTAAACATCCCTTGTGACAGCAATATGTGTGACAGGTACACTTTATGGAGGGATCGAGGGTCTAAAAGACCCTAGACCCCTCCACTACACTTCCCTGTATGCAAAACGCCAAAAACGGCATTTTTGCATACAGCCGTTTTTTAAATTTGCCGCCTTTTGCGGCACAGTAACCCGGATGTGACGTCATGGACGCCGCCTCCGGGTTACGTCATCGGAGACCTGATCGATGCCATTTCCGGCATTCATCGGGACTCCATCCAGCCGGCGGACGTGCCGGCTGGGTGCTCGGGGCTCCCGGTGGGACGGGAGCCCCGAGCAAAGCCGCAGAAGGCGGCGGGAGGGGGGGGACGTCCCCTCCCGCCCCCCCGGGTAACGATCGAGCGGCTCCCAAGCCGCATCGATCATTACCGACGGAAAGCCGACCGCCGGCTTCAAACAACGGTACCGGGATGATGCCTCTAGCTAGAGGCATCATCCCGGTATAACCACTCAAAGTCAGCCGACGTAGATCTACGTGGCTGGTCGTTAAGTGGTTAACTGTAGTAATGTCACGGGTCCCCCCCCCCCCAAAAGTGTCAAAAATGTCAGTTAGGGGTTCCGATCTGTCTGCCGCAATGTCGCAGTCCCACTAAAAATTGCAGCTCACCGCCATTACTAGTAAAAAATAAATAAATAAAAATGACATACATTTTTCCCCTAGTTTGAAGACGCGATAACTTTTGTGCAAACCTATTAAAATACGCTTATTGTGATTTTTTTTTAACCACAAATATGTAGCAGGATACAAATTGGCCTAATAGGATGAAAAATGTTGATTTTTAAATTTTTTTTTTTGGGAATGTTATATAGCAAAATGTGAGAAATATTGTTTTTTTTTTTCCGAATTGTTTTAAAGCGCAAAAAATAAAAATCGCATAGACAACCAAATACCGCGAAAATAAAGCTCTATTTGTGGGGAAAAAAAGGACATCAATTTTATTTTGGTACAGTGTCGCAGGACTGCGCAATTTTCTGTTAAATTAACAGAGTGTCGATACGCAAAAAATGGCCTGGTCATTAAGGGGCAAATCCTTCCGGTCCAGAAGGGGTTAATCTTTGAAAATAAAGTGTTTATTTTAATTCTGCACTTAGGTGGTGCTTCCCTGTTCTCTTTTTATATATTGATACAGAAGTGGCCAATACCCTGAGGATAGCAGCTGCCAGTGCACAATGTAATGCTTTCTAATAGCTTTGGACTATTGAACTTTATGTACTTAGACTGTTTTATTTTGTTTTGTTTTTTCATCTCCAGTCTCTACCAATGCGTTATGTACTTAAAGCTAGTCACTCACTCTCCATGCATCAGAAGATTTCCATTATTAACATGGACTACAGAACACCTTTGCCTGCTTTCACCTCCGTAACATTAGCAGGGGGGGGGTGTTCTGTAGTCCACAGATGAGAACGCGACAGGGCTGATAGCACTGCTTGGGATTTACATCGGAACCTACAAGCTCACTGGATTTCTAGCAGAGTCTTTCAACATCATTACAGACCAAAGAGGAGTAAATACCTCCTCTCCCTCCAGCTACCGTACAGTTACCCGCAGAAACCTACGCCATCTCAACCCTTCTCTTCTCTACTCTGCTACTGGCCACCTCTATGACAAAATTGCACCCCTGTCCTGCACCAACCTAGCCACTTCTGTCTACAACACTTCACTCTTAGCCTCCCTGGACACATTGGCCCCCCTCACCACACACCAAATCAGGCCCAGACCCCTTCAACCTTGGCAAACCGATAACACTAGAAGTCTGAAAAAGCATAGCCGTGCTCTTGAGCGCCTATGGCGTAAGACTCGGTCTCAGAAGGATTTCAACCAATATAAATCCGCCCTCCAAAAATACAATTCCAGTCTCCACACTGCCAAACAGACCTATTTTATCACTCTCATTAACAGCCTGTCATCACGCCCCCGGCAACTCTTCGCTACTTTTAACTCTCTACTCCGTCCTCCACTATCCCCTCCCACTGACTCACTCACTGCCCAGGGGATTGCCAACCACTTCAAACAGAAGCTTGACACAATTCATAAGGAGATCGTTGCTGTTCAGAGACCTTCCTCCATGCCTTATGCTTCACGCCCACAAGTGCGATCATTACTTCCCTCATTCAACCCCGCCACTACAGACGAGGTTGCTAAACTACTTGCTAACGTCCACTTAACAACCTGCCCTCTGGATCCTGTTCCCTCGCAAATGCTACGTTCACCTTCTGGCCCTATTCTACACTTTCTAACCCACATCTTCAATCTCTCCCTCTCTTCTGGCATCTTCCCCAACTCTCTAAAACATGCACTAGTCAGCCCCATACTTAAAAAGCCCTCACTGGACCCAACCGATCTGAACAACCTACGCCCTATTTCCTTGCTCCCCTTTTCATCCAAACTCCTCGAACGTCTAGTCTACAACCGACTGTGCGACCACCTTGCCAAGAATAGCCTCCTTGAACCTCTTCAGTCTGGATTTCGGCCTCAACACTCCACTGAAACTGCACTCCTAAAGCTGACAAACAATCTGCTAATGGCCAAAACCAATGGACACTATTCTGTACTCCTACTTCTGGACCTTTCTGCTGCCTTTGATACGGTTGACCATCCCCTCCTCCTCAAAAAACTCCATGCCTTTGGTCTCCGTGACTGTACTCTTCACTGGTTATCTTCCTACTTATCTAACCGCACCTTTAGCGTTATGTACAATTCTACTTCCTCCTCCCCTCTTCCCTTCTCTGTTGGAGTCCCCCAAGGCTCTGTCCTTGGACCCCTCCTATTTTCAATCTACACCTCCTCTCTAGGTCAGTTGATAGCCTCCCACGGCTTCCAATACCACCTCTACGCTGACGATACCCCAATCTACCTATCCACTCCTCAGCTCTCTCCCTCAGTCTCCTCACGTATCACTAATTTACTATCAGATATATCGGTCTGGATGTCGCACCACTTCCTCAAACTCAATCCATCCAAAACCGAGCTTATAATTTTTCCTCCACCGCATGCCCCTTCCCCTGATTTCTCCGTCAATATCCACGGCATTACCATCAGCCAATCTCCACATGCCAAGGTCTTAGGTGTTGTCCTGGACTCTGAACTCTCCTTCAAACCCCACATCCAATCGCTGTCCAAATCTTGCCGCCTCAGCCTCCGCAACATCTCCAAAATACGCCCCTTTCTAATCAAAGACACAACAAAACTCCTAGTTCACTCCCTGGTCATCTCGCGCCTCGACTACTGCAATTCCCTTCTCATTGGCTTACCTCTACACAGGCTATCCCCCCTTCAATCCATCATGAATGCTGCCGCCAGACTCATCCACCTCACCAATCGCTCAGTGTCCGCTGCTCCTCTCTGTCAAGCCCTCCACTGGCTTCCGCTCACCCAACGAATTAAATTCAAAATACTTACAACATCTTACAAAGCAATCCACAGCCTAGCCCCCAGCTACATCACTAGCCTCATCTCAAAATACCAACCTAATCGCTCTCTTCGTATTTCTCAAAACCTCCTGCTCTCTAGCTCACTCATCACCTCCTCCCATGCTCGCCTCCAGGACTTTTCCAGAGCCTCTCCAATCCTATGGAACTCCTTACCCTTATCTGTCCGATTATCCCCTACTCTATTAGCTTTTAGGCGATCTCTGAAAACCCTCCTCTTCAGAGAAGCCTATCCTACCAACCCCTAACAAATGTACCTCCTTTTTCTCCATCAACCCATCCCCCACAGTTATTGCATTTTGTTTCACTTGACCCTCCCTTCTAGATTGTAAGCTCTAACGAGCAGGGCCCTCTAGTTCCTCCTGTTTTGAACTGTATTGTAACTGTATTGTCTTCCTTCACATTGTAAAGCGCTGCTCAAACTGTTGGCGCTATATAAATCCTGTATAATAATAATAATAATAAATAAAAGAAGGTCATTATTAGGTTTTGCATACACTTTAAGTAGACCTTCACCCTAAAAAGGTATGTTCTCCTGCATTCATCTCTCTCCCTTTCTCACATTTTGACATTTTTTTTTTTTTACTTAACCACTTAAGCCCCGGAGAATTTGGCTGCTCAAAGACCAGGGCCTATTTTGCGATTCGGCACTGCGTGATTTTAACGGACAATTGCGCGGTCGTGCGATGCTGTACCCAAATGAAATTGACGTCCTTTTTTTCCCACAAATAGAGCTTTCTTTTGATGGTATTTGATCACCTGTGCGATTTTTACTTTTGCGCTATAAACAAAAAAAGAGCGACAATTTTGAAAAAATAACAATATTTTTCACATTTTTTTATATGAAATTCCCCCCCCCCCCCCAAATGTAAAAATCAAACTTTTTTTTTAACATTTTAGGCCAATTTGTTTACTGCTGCATATTTTTGGTGAAAAAAAATCGCAATAAGCATATTTTGTTTGGTTTGCACAGAAGTTATTGCGTTTACTAACTACGGGACAGATTTATGTCATTTTTATTGTTTTTTTTTTAACTAGTAATGGTGGCGATCTGCGATTTTTTTTGCGGGACTGCGACTTTGCGGCGGACAGATCGGACCCTTGACTGACATTTTTGACACTTTTGGGAGTACCAGTGACATTACTACAGTAATCAGTGCTATACATATGCACTGTTACTGTAAAAATGACACTGACATGTAAGGGGTTAACTTTATTAGAGATCAAGGGGTTAAGTGTGTCCCTAGGGGTATGCTTCTAACTGTAAAGGGGCGTGGCATAGCAGGATCGTATGATCTCTGCAGTTACACCAGGGAGAATGACAGGCGGCTTGGTTTACATCAGCCGCCTGCCTTTCTCCCTCTCCAGCGGGAGATCGCGAGTGGCCGGCGGACATCGGAGCAGCCGGTCACTCGCGCGGGGATGGAAGTGAACGAGCGGGGGCGGGAGCGCGCCTCCGTTGGCGCGCGCTCGCCCCCTATTGGCTCGCGGGCGAGTGACGTACCGATATGTCACTTTGCCCAGGGGGGGCTGACCACCGCAGTATATGTACTTGCGGCGGTCGGCAAGTGGTTAATAGATTTTAGTGTTGCAATGCAGCTTTTCTAAACAACAATAATATTGGCCTCTACTTCCTCTGACTCCTTCGGCTTTGGGTTCAGGTAGAGCCCAGTGGCACATCTGCGCATGTGCGGCCTGTCCCATGCATGTGCAAAGACGCATGGATAGTGAAGTCCCAAACAGCATTGTGTCTGCACATGTACAGAAATTTAGCTTTGCTTCCACAGATTTGCCAAAGGACTCTGCCAGGACCTGAAGGCCAGGTCTACACACAGGCACCAGATTTTCAAAGATGGTGGTGCCAGAGGGGGAGTGGAGGCAAGGGCAGAGAGCACTGAAGTTCCTCTAACTATTACTAACTATACAGTTTAAAGATGTATAATAACCACTTTGTGTTACTAAATGGAACGGTGAGTACCAAATTGAGATATAAAATTCCATTGAATACCCTTTCTTCCTATTGCTCCTGATTTACTTTAAACTCCATCTTTCTCAAGGACTGCACCACAGTCTGTAGGGCTTCATCTTTGGATAACATGTGGAGGAATCATTTTGCAGCCTGGACGAGGCAAAACTGAGCCCCATGCAAAGTCTTCTGGTATGAACTGATAAAGTTCTGACTGATCGTACTTCTTAGACTTTTCATGGGTTTGACTTTGAACAGGTTAAGATATAAAGAGACACTTTAGCTGGTGAAGATAAAAGAATAAATATTTTACTATAAAAGGAATATCTAATTTTCTGCCCAAAGTATGTGGGTGGAGAAGATAGACGGTGTGCCAGGAAGAATTACTGCAGCTGCTGACATGAATTATGTCCATTTGTCTTCAGAATGGTCTAAGACAGCCTTAATTCGCTTTATTTATTTCCTTATAAAGCGCTGAGATATTCAAAAGAGCTCGAAGTTGAACAAAACTCTCACAAAAGAATGCTTCGTTTTTTTTTTTAGAGCACTAAGGGCTCTTTCACACGGGCGCTCCGTGTGTCCGCAAATCATCCTATTTTTTTGCGGATGATTTGCGGACATAATGTAAGTCTATGGCATTGTGGATGTCAGCGGAATACCATCCGCTGACATCCGATTTTCCTCCTTTCAGTTCTGTTCCATTTTTTGGAACGGAACAGAACCCTATTTTTCCTCCGTTCAAAAAACGGAAAGGAAGGAAAATTGGATGTCAGCGGTGTCATCCGCTGACATCCGCAATCCCCATAGACTTACATTATGTCCGCATATCATCCGCAAACGGATGGGATGATATGCGGACATACGAAGCGGATGACACAAATGTCATCCGCTCCGTGAAAAAAAAAAGTCCCGCAGCGGAGCTTTCACACGGAGCGGCCGTGTGAAAGAGCCCCTAAAGTGTTTCTAAAAAAAACAACAGTAAAATAAGTCTATACATGCAGTAAAGCTTGCTTGTTATACTCACTGTGGAACCTAAGGGGTTAATCTTCTGTATTGTGTAAAAAGGCTGTTTGATCATGTCTCTCTGATCCTCCCCATCTTCCACTGTCCCCAAACTATCTACTGATAGAACAGAGTTAGGGAACAAGCTGCACATGCTCAGTTTGGTGTGTATTGCTAGAGAGTTTTTTGTTCCTTGGGAGAGTGCACGTGATCAGCACAGGGCCAATCAGCACTGTCCAGACAGAGGGCCAGGGGAGACTGAAAACTCCTCCTACAAGTTTTACTTTAGGGTGACTAGATGTTCCTGGTTTCCAGGGACAGTCCTCGGACTGAGGACACCATCCCAGGACCAAGCCTGTCCCCGGATTCAGGGGCGTAACTACAGGTGTTGCAGGGGTTGCAATCGCAACCGGGCCCATGCTCCAGGGGGCCTGTGCAGCTCCCCTGTACACCTGGATAGGAGGGGCGGCAGGGGCAGCATGTAGAGAAATCACTGAACTCCTTTTTCCTCCTGTAGCTGCAGGCCCCAAGATGGAAGGAAAGGGGCCCACTGCAGAATTTGTGAAAGGGTCCCGCTGCGGTACTGTAATAAAGGGCCCCACAACGTGAGTAAAGGACCCCAGGATCAGTGGGAAGAGCCCCAGGCTTGAAGGGAAGGGCCCCCCCGGCCAGAGGTCTGAGGGGCCCTTCATGGTTTCTTGCCCCGGGGCCCTGAAGGTTCTAGTTACGCCTCTGCCCGGATTGGATTTGAACAGGGCAATTTCAAAGACAGTCAGTACAGAATTAAAAAAAAAAAATTCTGCATTACACACCCTCCACTCCACCGCTCCTACTAGCTTAGGGGAGTGTATTTTTTTCAGCAGCAGGTACTTTGTAAAACTCTTTTTGAATAAAACAAATTGCATCAAATTCATAAAGAGTGGAAAAAGGAAAAACAATATGTTGCTCTTAGTAAGCAATCACATCCTTATATCTATTTTCACAGATCCTCTTGAAAATTGAACCTGATTTCAGTTTTGCCTTCTTCGAGTTTTTATGAACATTAACCAGTGAGGGTGGCTATTGTCCAGTCTAAAGCCTGGTACTGGCTGAATGAAAAAAAACTTGACAGATCACGCAGTGTTAGTACAGCAATCTCCCCCGCTGTGCTATTGTGTTCTGACAGGGGTATGTCCCCCCCCCCCCCCCCCTACCAGAACACAGCGGTCAGTGATCTCAGCCATTGGAATGCCTATCACAGGGTGGTGCACTGTAGTAGCCAGTCTTACTAGGCAGGTGCAAAGGGCACCATGCTGTGGAAGGCAGCACACTCATTGATTTTTTTGTTAACCTGGCATACCAGGCAAGAGAAGTGGTACTGTACAGAGTCCATACATACAGAACATACCTCACAACTTTCGAACTTGAAAATGAGGGACAGGACAGAGAGGTAGTGACCTGTGGTAGTGACTGATGAACGAAAATTTGTACGAAAATTCTCATACGACACAGCCTTTTTTTTTGTTGTTTATTGTTTCTGATCATGCACAGTCTTTCTTTTCAGATTTTTCTTGTACGAAAATCATATGAAAATGGTACACATTACGAAAATTGTTTGTTCTATTCCCATATGAGAAAAATTTTGTAGTTTGTCCCTTCAGTAATTTTCATACGAAAAGTCAGAATCGGCTATCGAAAGTTGTGTACACACTATTCCAAAATCATACAAAAGATCTTCACATGAAAATATTAACTCCAATTTCTTATAGTGTGTAGAAGCCTTTATTCTGTTAGGCCCTGACCGTTCAAATGTAGCAATTTGGGATTGTGGGCAGAATATCGCCGTGATTCTGCCCGCAATTCCAAATTACATTGCAATGCTGGCAAAACGCAGCACATGTATTTGTGTTCTATTCATTTTAAGTGGCCTACCTACCTGGCCAGCTGAGCTCACCTCCTGCTCTCAGAGGTCTGGGGATGAGGCTCTCAAAGGTCCGGGGCCAAGCTCCCAAAGGTCAGGGGGCGGAGCTCTCAAAGCTTTGGGGGCGGGGCTCTCATAGGTCCAGGGCTCTCAACTCTTCCACTCGGTTTCTCTGCTCTGAGAATACAGGCTGCATGGGGCAGGGTCCCAGCGTGAGTGGAGCTCTCAGCCCCACCCCTCCCCTCACTGCTA
The DNA here is from genome assembly GCF_965119305.1 of Pelophylax lessonae. Taxonomy (NCBI): domain Eukaryota; kingdom Metazoa; phylum Chordata; class Amphibia; order Anura; family Ranidae; genus Pelophylax; species Pelophylax lessonae. The sequence continues at coordinate 532,532,038 of NC_138771.1, read as the reverse complement.
CCTCCCTGCTGATAGAGCCTCCTTCAGCCCAAGCCTAGCCCAACAGCCCAAGCCAGTGTGCCCTGGCAGTCGGGCGGTGTAACAGCAGGCCAGGCAGCACACGACAGCGTGGGAGAGTCAGTACCAAGTGTGGTGGCGGTACAGGCACCAGTGCGGCCAGTGCCACTATAGCACACATAACTACTGCAATCTGCGCTGATGCCCCCCCCCCCTTATCTACGTCCCTGGCCCCATAGCAGATTTACTGCTACAGGGCGGTCGGGCTGCACAGGATCATGTGTATATATAGGTGATCCTGCATTTCTAGGTATCATAGCCGATCGGCGGGTCAGGCGATCTCGTCTTTCACAAGGGTACCCACCAATCATTCTGTACACAGGTGGAATGGCAGCTGGCCTATGTCAAAAAGGCAGATCGTTGTTTTTTCAGTATGGAAGACATTGATCCTGTGTTCCTGCAAAGCAGGGACAGGGATCTAGGATCTATGCCTTCCCTTAGTAAAAGCACCTCCCCCACAGTGACAAAACACTGGTAAGGCACACATTTAACCCTTTGATTGCCCTAGATGTTAACCTCTTCCCAGCCAGTGTCATTAGTACAGTGACTGTGCATATTTTTTAGCACTGATCACTTTATTAGTGTCACTGGTTCCCACAAAGTGTCAAAAGTGTCACTTAGGGGTTTATTTACTATAGCACCTAGTCGGCAAATGGGTGAACAAATGGTCACAAGCGACTAAAACCCATAGAAAACGACTAAATCTAGTCGGAAAAGGTATTCATTATAGCATGAGGTGCATACATAGTCACAAAATCAAATTCACTATAGCTCACATAAATCAGTGACCATCTAAATCAGTAGTCGTGGTAGAAGCAGGTGAATTGCACATGGAAATAATGTTTAGGGTGACTAGATGTTCCTGGTTTCCAGGGACAGTCCTCGGACTGAGGACACCATCCCAGGACCAAGCCTGTCCCCGGATTCAGGGGCGTAACTACAGGTGTTGCAGGGGTTGCAATCGCAACCGGGCCCATGCTCCAGGGGGCCTGTGCAGCTCCCCTGTACACCTGGATAGGAGGGGCGGCAGGGGCAGCATGTAGAGAAATCACTGAACTCCTTTTTCCTCCTGTAGCTGCAGGCCCCAAGATGGAAGGAAAGGGGCCCACTGCAGAATTTGTGAAAGGGTCCCGCTGCGGTACTGTAATAAAGGGCCCCACAACGTGAGTAAAGGACCCCAGGATCAGTGGGAAGAGCCCCAGGCTTGAAGGGAAGGGCCCCCCCGGCCAGAGGTCTGAGGGGCCCTTCATGGTTTCTTGCCCCGGGGCCCTGAAGGTTCTAGTTACGCCTCTGCCCGGATTGGATTTGAACAGGGCAATTTCAAAGACAGTCAGTACAGAATTAAAAAAAAAAAATTCTGCATTACACACCCTCCACTCCACCGCTCCTACTAGCTTAGGGGAGTGTATTTTTTTCAGCAGCAGGTACTTTGTAAAACTCTTTTTGAATAAAACAAATTGCATCAAATTCATAAAGAGTGGAAAAAGGAAAAACAATATGTTGCTCTTAGTAAGCAATCACATCCTTATATCTATTTTCACAGATCCTCTTGAAAATTGAACCTGATTTCAGTTTTGCCTTCTTCGAGTTTTTATGAACATTAACCAGTGAGGGTGGCTATTGTCCAGTCTAAAGCCTGGTACTGGCTGAATGAAAAAAAACTTGACAGATCACGCAGTGTTAGTACAGCAATCTCCCCCGCTGTGCTATTGTGTTCTGACAGGGGTATGTCCCCCCCCCCCCCCCCTACCAGAACACAGCGGTCAGTGATCTCAGCCATTGGAATGCCTATCACAGGGTGGTGCACTGTAGTAGCCAGTCTTACTAGGCAGGTGCAAAGGGCACCATGCTGTGGAAGGCAGCACACTCATTGATTTTTTTGTTAACCTGGCATACCAGGCAAGAGAAGTGGTACTGTACAGAGTCCATACATACAGAACATACCTCACAACTTTCGAACTTGAAAATGAGGGACAGGACAGAGAGGTAGTGACCTGTGGTAGTGACTGATGAACGAAAATTTGTACGAAAATTCTCATACGACACAGCCTTTTTTTTTGTTGTTTATTGTTTCTGATCATGCACAGTCTTTCTTTTCAGATTTTTCTTGTACGAAAATCATATGAAAATGGTACACATTACGAAAATTGTTTGTTCTATTCCCATATGAGAAAAATTTTGTAGTTTGTCCCTTCAGTAATTTTCATACGAAAAGTCAGAATCGGCTATCGAAAGTTGCGTACACACTATTCCAAAATCATACAAAAGATCTTCACATGAAAATATTAACTCCAATTTCTTATAGTGTGTAGAAGCCTTTATTCTGTTAGGCCCTGACCGTTCAAATGTAGCAATTTGGGATTGTGGGCAGAATATCGCCGTGATTCTGCCCGCAATTCCAAATTACATTGCAATGCTGGCAAAACGCAGCACATGTATTTGTGTTCTATTCATTTTAAGTGGCCTACCTACCTGGCCAGCTGAGCTCACCTCCTGCTCTCAGAGGTCTGGGGATGAGGCTCTCAAAGGTCCGGGGCCAAGCTCCCAAAGGTCAGGGGGCGGAGCTCTCAAAGCTTTGGGGGCGGGGCTCTCATAGGTCCAGGGCTCTCAACTCTTCCACTCGGTTTCTCTGCTCTGAGAATACAGGCTGCATGGGGCAGGGTCCCAGCGTGAGTGGAGCTCTCAGCCCCACCCCTCCCCTCACTGCTACCTCCCTGCTGATAGAGCCTCCTTCAGCCCAAGCCTAGCCCAACAGCCCAAGCCAGTGTGCCCTGGCAGTCGGGCGGTGTAACAGCAGGCCAGGCAGCACACGACAGCGTGGGAGAGTCAGTACCAAGTGTGGTGGCGGTACAGGCACCAGTGCGGCCAGTGCCACTATAGCACACATAACTACTGCAATCTGCGCTGATGCCCCCCCCCCCTTATCTACGTCCCTGGCCCCATAGCAGATTTACTGCTACAGGGCGGTCGGGCTGCACAGGATCATGTGTATATATAGGTGATCCTGCATTTCTAGGTATCATAGCCGATCGGCGGGTCAGGCGATCTCGTCTTTCACAAGGGTACCCACCAATCATTCTGTACACAGGTGGAATGGCAGCTGGCCTATGTCAAAAAGGCAGATCGTTGTTTTTTCAGTATGGAAGACATTGATCCTGTGTTCCTGCAAAGCAGGGACAGGGATCTAGGATCTATGCCTTCCCTTAGTAAAAGCACCTCCCCCACAGTGACAAAACACTGGTAAGGCACACATTTAACCCTTTGATTGCCCTAGATGTTAACCTCTTCCCAGCCAGTGTCATTAGTACAGTGACTGTGCATATTTTTTAGCACTGATCACTTTATTAGTGTCACTGGTTCCCACAAAGTGTCAAAAGTGTCACTTAGGGGTTTATTTACTATAGCACCTAGTCGGCAAATGGGTGAACAAATGGTCACAAGCGACTAAAACCCATAGAAAACGACTAAATCTAGTCGGAAAAGGTATTCATTATAGCATGAGGTGCATACATAGTCACAAAATCAAATTCACTATAGCTCACATAAATCAGTGACCATCTAAATCAGTAGTCGTGGTAGAAGCAGGTGAATTGCACATGGAAATAATGTTTAGAGCTTAATCTCATAGATTAAATGGTTCCTAAACATGTGGTATATTGTTTGGAGATGATCTACAAGCCCGATTTAAAAAAAGTTGGGGCACTGTACAAATTGTGAATAAAAACAGAATGCAACGATGTGGAAGTTTCAAATTTCAATATTTTACTCAGAATACAGCATAGATGACATATCAAATGTTTAAACGGAGAAAATTTATAATTTTACCCTCCCTGGTGGTCTGATTATGTCCAGATTTCTGTGCTAAAAGCGGTACATTCTTTTGCATAGAAATCTGTTGTTTTACATTTTAAAATTTACCTTCCCCTGCGATCCCCTGCTGGCCTCCCCCACCGTCCTCCCCCGCCATCCTTCCGCTGTCCTTCCGCTGTGTGCTCGGCCGATGCCAGCACCTGTCTTCCGGTTCCCTTCCCTGCGATCGTTGCGACGCAGTGGGGTGGAATCGGCGGCAAATTCAAAAGTGTAAATACACGAAATTTCATGATACAAAGCTGTGATCCTAACTAGGGTTGAGCGGACACCTAGATGTCCGTGTTCGACGGGTTCGGCCGAACTTTAAAAAAAAGTCCGGGTCCGTGTCCCGGACTTTTACCGAACTTTTCCCGGACACCGAACCCCATTGAAGTCAATGGGGACCCGAACTTTAAGGCACTAAAATGGCTCTAAAACACCAAAGGAAAGGGCTAGAGTGCTGCAAATGGCAGCAAAACGTAATTGAGAGCATGGCAAGTGCTCTGCAAACAAATGTGGATAGGGAAATAACTTAAAACAACAAAAAAAAACAGAAAAATAAAACAATGTTCTTCTTCATCTCTGAAGGACGAGGCCCATATGGAGTAGGAGGGAGGTTGAGGTGGTGGTGGATGTGGCGGTGACATGTGACGTGCGCACAGGGTGTGCTGGGTGTGCCTGGGCACACCCTAATCACCTAGGGCACATAGCATTGCCAGTGAGGAGATGGGAAAGATCTCCCTGGGACCTGCTCTGCTCTATTTCTCCTTGCCTACAGGTACATGGCCCCGATACATTACTCTCCCTGCTGGCAAACACATGCATGTGTATTTCAACTTTGGGGTGCACACCTTAATGCAATAGGCTGCGCACACCTATGGGCGGTGTAGGTGGAAGCGGCGGTGGAGGAGGACCAGGGCCGGATTAACAGCATCATGGGCTTGGTGCTGAGGATTTTGAAGGGCCTTAAGGGCCGTGCCTTGCCATGCACCCAGAGGAGGAAGGGTGCAGCCATGCATGCCTAATTCAACATGGGATGCTGTCTCTGAAGCCCATAAACACATCCATGCATCGCCAACTGTCCCTCCTTGTCCGGCCTTCACGCTGTGTGGGGAGGTTCTGAGGGTGCTGCCTGGGGAAGCGAGCATAGAAGCCAGACTTCTGTGTTTACAAGTGACAGAAGAGCGGTAACAGTGAATATGGCCAACCCGGGGCCTATATAAAAGGTAGGGGCCTGGAGCTGCAGCTCCAATAGCCCCTACATTAATCTGGCCCTGAGGAGGAGGACGAGGTAGCCAACACTGCTTCTTTTCAAAAATTTTAAATGAGGGTACACCCCAAAAGAGTGAGAAAGAGCAAAAATGGAACAATGGGTGGGTAAGGTCGGTATCCATTGCTATTCTGCATAAGGTACGGAAAAGTCCCGTGGGATCCATGCCTGGTTCATTTTAATGAACGTGAGCTTGTCCACATTGTCTCTGGACAGGCGGCTGCGCTTGTCTGTTATAACGCCCCCAGCCGTGCTAAATACCCGTTCAGATAATACACTGGCTGCAGGGCACGCCAGCACCTCCAAGGCGTAAAGGGCAAGCTCAGGCCATGTGCCCAATTTGGAGACCCAGAAGTTGAAGGGGGCAGACCCGTCATTCACTACATGTAGGCGTGTGCACACATACTGCTCCACCATGTTGGTAAAATGCTGCCTCCTGCTAAGACGTTCCATCTGAGCTGCTGGTGCTGCTGTTTGTTGTGGCGTGCTGACAAAGCTTTTCCACATTTCGGCCATGCTAACCCTGCCTTCTGAGGTGCTGGCGGTGCCCTGGTTGCGTTGGCGACCTCCTCCTCCTCCTCCTCTGCCTTGTGCTTCCACTGTGGCCCCGCTGTCAGATGGGAATGCCAGCAGCATGGCGTCTACCAGCGTGCGCTTGTACTCGCGCATCTTGCGATCGCGCTCCAGTGAGTGAATTAAGGACGGTACGTTGTCCTTGTAACGGGGATCCAGCAGCGTGGCCACCCAGTAATCAGCACAAGTTAGAATGTGGGCAACTCGGCGGTCGTTGTGGAGACACTGCAGCATGTAATCGCTCATGTGTGCCAGGCTGCCCAGAGGCAACGAAAGGCTGTCCTCTGTGGGAGGTGTATCGTCCGTGTCCTCTGTATCCCCCCAGCCACGCACCAGTGATGGCCATGAGCTGGCCTGGGTGCCACCCTGCTGTGAACATGGTTCCATCTCCTCCTCCAGCTCCTCCTCCTCCTCATCCTCCTCATCCTCCAGAACTGTGCCCCTGCTGGACAATTGCGTCCCTGGCGTTTGCGTGTGCAGGAACCCACCCTCGGAGCCCCTTGCGAATGACTGCCCTGAAAGCCTTGGAAATGTTACCTCTTCATCCTCCTCCTCCTCCTCATCCTGTGCCACATCCTCTTCCATCATCGCCCGAATTGTTTTTTCAAGGAGGCATAGAAGTGGGATAGTTAAGCTGAGAACGGCGTCATTGCCACTGGCCATGTTGGTGGAGTACTCAAAACAGCGCAACAAGGCACACAGGTCTCGCATGGAGGCCCAGTTAAATTAAATAGCGGAATAGAAAATATGATCCAAAAAAAGTGTATGTATATCACACGTACACAACCACACTGGGCCCCAATTACTATTGTTTGTACCCCTAAAAGGCTAGATGAGGAGTAGGGGGAGTATGGAACAGGCAGCACCCTCAAACCTTCAGAAGTATGAGATGAACCCCAACAACTTGGAAAGGTGGATCTCTCTTACACGTACCAACACAGACTATCCCCCAATTTAACTGATCCCCAAAGGTTTTTGATTAAATAGCGGAATAGAAAATATGATCCAAAAAAAGTGTATGTATATCACACATACACAACCACACTAGGCCCCAATTACTATTGTTTGTACCCCTAAAAGGCTAGATGAGGAGTAGGGGGGGTATGGAACAGGCAGCACCCTCAAACCTTCAGAAGTATGAGATGAACCCCAACAACTTGGAAAGGTGGATCTCTCTCACACGTACCAACACAGACTATCCCCCAATTTAACTGATCCCCAAAGGTTTTTGATTAAATAGCGGAATAGAAAATATGATCCAAAAAAAGTGTATGTATATCACACGTACACAACCACACTAGGCCCCAATTACTATTGTTTGTACCCCTAAAAGGCTAGGAGTAGGGGGAGTATGGAACAGGCAGCACCCTCAAACCTTCAGAAGTATGAGATGAACCCCAACAACTTGGAAAGGTGGATCTCTCTCACACGTACCAACACAGACTATCCCCCAATTTAACTGATCCCCAAAGGTTTTTGATTAAATAGCGGAATAGAAAATATGATCCAAAAAAAGTGTATGTATATCACACGTACACAACCACACTAGGCCCCAATTACTATTGTTTGTACCCCTAAAAGGCTAGATGAGGAGTAGGGGGGGTATGGAACAGGCAGCACCCTCAAATCTTCAGAAGTATGAGATGAACCCCAAAAACTTGGAAAGGTGGATCTCTCTCACACGTACCAACACAGACTATCCCCCAATTTAACTGATCCCCAAAGGTTTTTGATTAAATAGCGGAATAGAAAATATGATCCAAAAAAAGTGTATGTATATCACACGTACACAACCACACTAGGCCCCAATTACTATTGTTTGTACCCCTAAAAGGCTAGATGAGGAGTAGGGGGGGTATGGAACAGGCAGCACCCTCAAACCTTCAGAAGTATGAGATGAACCCCAACAACTTGGAAAGGTGGATCTCTCTCACACGTACCAACACAGACTATCCCCCAATTTAACTGATCCCCAAAGGTTTTTGATTGAATAGCGGAATAGAAAATATGATCCAAAAAAAGTGTATGTATATCACACGTACACAACCACACTAGGCCCCAATTACTATTGTTTGTACCCCTAAAAGGCTAGATGAGGAGTAGGGGGGGTATGGAACAGGCAGCACCCTCAAACCTTCAGAAGTATGAGATGAACCCCAACAACTTGGAAAGGTGGATCTCTCTCACACGTACCAACACAGACTATCCCCCAATTTAACTGATCCCCAAAGGTTTTTGATTAAATAGCGGAATAGAAAATATGATCCAAAAAAAGTGTATGTATATCACACGTACACAACCACACTGGGCCCCAATTACTATTGTTTGTACCCCTAAAAGGCTAGATGAGGAGTAGGGGGAGTATGGAACAGGCAGCACCCTCAAACCTTCAGAAGTATGAGATGAACCCCAACAACTTGGAAAGGTGGATCTCTCTCACACGTACCAACACAGACTATCCCCCAATTTAACTGATCCCCAAAGGTTTTTGATTAAATAGCGGAATAGAAAATATGATCCAAAAAAAGTGTATGTATATCACACGTACACAACCACACTGGGCCCCAATTACTATTGTTTGTACCCCTAAAAGGCTAGATGAGGAGTAGGGGGAGTATGGAACAGGCAGCACCCTCAAACCTTCAGAAGTATGAGATGAACCCCAACAACTTGGAAAGGTGGATCTCTCTCACACGTACCAACACAGACTATCCCCCAATTTAACTGATCCCCAAAGGTTTTTGATTAAATAGCGGAATAGAAAATATGATCCAAAAAAAGTGTATGTATATCACACGTACACAACCACACTAGGCCCCAATTACTATTGTTTGTACCCCTAAAAGGCTAGATGAGGAGTAGGGGGGGTATGGAACAGGCAGCACCCTCAAACCTTCAGAAGTATGAGATGAACCCCAACAACTTGGAAAGGTGGATCTCTCTCACACGTACCAACACAGACTATCCCCCAATTTAACTGATCCCCAAAGGTTTTTGATTAAATAGCGGAATAGAAAATATGATCCAAAAAAAGTGTATGTATATCACACGTACACAACCACACTGGGCCCCAATTACTATTGTTTGTACCCCTAAAAGGCTAGATGAGGAGTAGGGGGAGTATGGATTAGGCAGCACCCTCAAACCTTCAGAAGTATGAGATGAACCCCAACAACTTGGAAAGGTGGATCTCTCTCACACGTACCAACACAGACTATCCCCCAATTTAACTGATCCCCAAAGGTTTTTGATTAAATAGCGGAATAGAAAATATGATCCAAAAAAAGTGTATGTATATCACACGTACACAACCACACTAGGCCCCAATTACTATTGTTTGTACCCCTAAAAGGCTAGGAGTAGGGGGAGTATGGAACAGGCAGCACCCTCAAACCTTCAGAAGTATGAGATGAACCCCAACAACTTGGAAAGGTGGATCTCTCTCACACGTACCAACACAGACTATCCCCCAATTTAACTGATCCCCAAAGGTTTTTGATTAAATAGCGGAATAGAAAATATGATCCAAAAAAAGTGTATGTATATCACACGTACACAACCACACTAGGCCCCAATTACTATTGTTTGTACCCCTAAAAGGCTAGATGAGGAGTAGGGGGGGTATGGAACAGGCAGCACCCTCAAACCTTCAGAAGTATGAGATGAACCCCAACAACTTGGAAAGGTGGATCTCTCTCACACGTACCAACACAGACTATCCCCCAATTTAACTGATCCCCAAAGGTTTTTGATTAAATAGCGGAATAGAAAATATGATCCAAAAAAAGTGTATGTATATCACACGTACACAACCACACTAGGCCCCAATTACTATTGTTTGTACCCCTAAAAGGCTAGATGAGGAGTAGGGGGGGTATGGAACAGGCAGCACCCTCAAACCTTCAGAAGTATGAGATGAACCCCAACAACTTGGAAAGGTGGATCTCTCTCACACGTACCAACACAGACTATCCCCCAATTTAACTGATCCCCAAAGGTTTTTGATTAAATAGCGGAATAGAAAATATGATCCAAAAAAAGTGTATGTATATCACACGTACACAACCACACTGGGCCCCAATTACTATTGTTTGTACCCCTAAAAGGCTAGATGAGGAGTAGGGGGAGTATGGAACAGGCAGCACCCTCAAACCTTCAGAAGTATGAGATGAACCCCAACAACTTGGAAAGGTGGATCTCTCTCACACGTACCAACACAGACTATCCCCCAATTTAACTGATCCCCAAAGGTTTTTGATTAAATAGCGGAATAGAAAATATGATCCAAAAAAAGTGTATGTATATCACACGTACACAACCACACTAGGCCCCAATTACTATTGTTTGTACCCCTAAAAGGCTAGATGAGGAGTAGGGGGGGTATGGAACAGGCAGCACCCTCAAACCTTCAGAAGTATGAGATGAACCCCAACAACTTGGAAAGGTGGATCTCTCTCACACGTACCAACACAGACTATCCCCCAATTTAACTGATCCCCAAAGGTTTTTGATTAAATAGCGGAATAGAAAATATGATCCAAAAAAAGTGTATGTATATCACACGTACACAACCACACTAGGCCCCAATTACTATTGTTTGTACCCCTAAAAGGCTAGGAGTAGGGGGAGTATGGAACAGGCAGCACCCTCAAACCTTCAGAAGTATGAGATGAACCCCAACAACTTGGAAAGGTGGATCTCTCTCACACGTACCAACACAGACTATCCCCCAATTTAACTGATCCCCAAAGGTTTTTGATTAAATAGCGGAATAGAAAATATGATCCAAAAAAAGTGTATGTATATCACATGTACACAACCACACTGGGCCCCAATTACTATTGTTTGTACCCCTAAAAGGCTAGATGAGGAGTAGGGGGAGTATGGAACAGGCAGCACCCTCAAACCTTCAGAAGTATGAGATGAACCCCAACAACTTGGAAAGGTGGATCTCTCTCACACGTACCAACACAGACTATCCCCCAATTTAACTGATCCCCAAAGGTTTTTGATTAAATAGCGGAATAGAAAATATGATCCAAAAAAAGTGTATGTATATCACACGTACACAACCACACTAGGCCCCAATTACTATTGTTTGTACCCCTAAAAGGCTAGGAGTAGGGGGAGTATGGAACAGGCAGCACCCTCAAACCTTCAGAAGTATGAGATGAACCCCAACAACTTGGAAAGGTGGATCTCTCTCACACGTACCAACACAGACTATCCCCCAATTTAACTGATCCCCAAAGGTTTTTGATTAAATAGCGGAATAGAAAATATGATCCAAAAAAAGTGTATGTATATCACATGTACACAACCACACTGGGCCCCAATTACTATTGTTTGTACCCCTAAAAGGCTAGATGAGGAGTAGGGGGAGTATGGAACAGGCAGCACCCTCAAACCTTCAGAAGTATGAGATGAACCCCAACAACTTGGAAAGGTGGATCTCTCTCACACGTACCAACACAGACTATCCCCCAATTTAACTGATCCCCAAAGGTTTTTGATTAAATAGCGGAATAGAAAATATGATCCAAAAAAAGTGTATGTATATCACACGTACACAACCACACTAGGCCCCAATTACTATTGTTTGTACCCCTAAAAGGCTAGATGAGGAGTAGGGGGGGTATGGAACAGGCAGCACCCTCAAACCTTCAGAAGTATGAGATGAACCCCAACAACTTGGAAAGGTGGATCTCTCTCACACGTACCAACACAGACTATCCCCCAATTTAACTGATCCCCAAAGGTTTTTGATTAAATAGCGGAATAGAAAATATGATCCAAAAAAAGTGTATGTATATCACACGTACACAACCACACTAGGCCCCAATTACTATTGTTTGTACCCCTAAAAGGCTAGATGAGGAGTAGGGGGGGTATGGAACAGGCAGCACCCTCAAACCTTCAGAAGTATGAGATGAACCCCAACAACTTGGAAAGGTGGATCTCTCTCACACGTACCAACACAGACTATCCCCCAATTTAACTGATCCCCAAAGGTTTTTGATTAAATAGCGGAATAGAAAATATGATCCAAAAAAAGTGTATGTATATCACACGTACACAACCACACTAGGCCCCAATTACTATTGTTTGTACCCCTAAAAGGCTAGATGAGGAGTAGGGGGGGTATGGAACAGGCAGCACCCTCAAACCTTCAGAAGTATGAGATGAACCCCAACAACTTGGAAAGGTGGATCTCTCTCACACGTACCAACACAGACTATCCCCCAATTTAACTGATCCCCAAAGGTTTTTGATTAAATAGCGGAATAGAAAATATGATCCAAAAAAAGTGTATGTATATCACACGTACACAACCACACTAGGCCCCAATTACTATTGTTTGTACCCCTAAAAGGCTAGATGAGGAGTAGGGGGGGTATGGAACAGGCAGCACCCTCAAACCTTCAGAAGTATGAGATGAACCCCAACAACTTGGAAAGGTGGATCTCTCTCACACGTACCAACACAGACTATCCCCCAATTTAACTGATCCCCAAAGGTTTTTGATTAAATAGCGGAATAGAAAATATGATCCAAAAAAAGTGTATGTATATCACACGTACACAACCACACTAGGCCCCAATTACTATTGTTTGTACCCCTAAAAGGCTAGGAGTAGGGGGAGTATGGAACAGGCAGCACCCTCAAACCTTCAGAAGTATGAGATGAACCCCAACAACTTGGAAAGGTGGATCTCTCTCACACGTACCAACACAGACTATCCCCCAATTTAACTGATCCCCAAAGGTTTCTGATTAAATAGCGGAATAGAAAATATGATCCAAAAAAAGTGTATGTATATCACACGTACACAACCACACTAGGCCCCAATTACTATTGTTTGTACCCCTAAAAGGCTAGATGAGGAGTAGGGGGAGTATGGAACAGGCAGCACCCTCAAATCTTCAGAAGTATGAGATTGTGTTCACTGTACCCCACAAAGATTGAGTTCACTGCACCCCACAATGATTGTGTTCACTGCACCCCACAAAGATTGTGTTCACTGCACCTCACAAAGATTGTGTTTACTGTACCCCCCAAAGATTGTGTTCACTGCACCCCACAAAGATTCTGTTCACTGTACCCCACAAAGATTGTGTTCACTGCACCCTAAAAGGATGTTGTTCACTGCACCCCACAAAGATTGTGTTCACTGCACCCTAAAAGGATGTTGTTCACTGCACCCCAAAAAGATTGTGTTCACTGTACCCCCCCAAAGATTGTGTTCACTGCACCCCACAAAGATTGTGTTCACTGCACCCCAAAAAGATTGTGTTCACTGTACCCCCCAAAGATTGTGTTCACTGCACCCCAAAAAGATTGTGTTCACTGTACCCCCCAAAGATTGTGTTCACTGCACCCCACAAAGATTCTGTTCACTGTACCCCACAAAGATTGTGTTCACTGCACCCCAAAAAGATTGTGTTCACTGTACCCCCCCAAAGATTGTGTTCACTGCACCCCACAAAGATTCTGTTCACTGCACCCCACAAAGGATTTTGTTCACTGCACCCCAAAAAGATTGTGTTCACTGCACCCCAAAAAGGATTTTGATCACTGCACCCCAAAAAGGATGTTGTTCACTGCACCCCAAAAATGATTTTGTTCACTCCACCCCAAAAAGATTGTGTTCACTGCACCCCACAAAGATTGTGTTCACTGCACCCCAAAAAGATTGTGTTCACTGTACCCCCCAAAGATTGTGTTCACTGCACCCCACAAAGATTCTGTTCACTGTACCCCACAAAGATTGTGTTCACTGCACCCCAAAAAGATTGTGTTCACTGCACCCCAAAAAGGATGTTGTTCACTGCACCCCAAAAAGGATGTTGTTCACTCCACCCCAAAAAGATTGTGTTCACTGCACCCCACAAAGATTGTGTTCACTGCACCCCAAAAAGATTGTGTTCACTGCACCCCAAAAATGATTTTGTTCACTGCACCCCAAAAAGGATGTTGTTCACTCCACCCCAAAAAGATTGTGTTCACTGCACCCCAAAAAGATTGTGTTCACTGCACCCCACAAAGGATTTTGTTCACTGCACCCCAAAAAGATTGTGTTCACTGCACCCCAAAAAGGATGTTGTTCACTGCACCCCAAAAAGGATTTTGTTCACTGCACCCCAAAAAGATTGTGTTCACTGCACCCCACAAAGGATTTTGTTCACTGCACCCCACAAAGATTGTGTTCACTGCACACCAAAAAGGATTGTGTTCACTGCACCCCAAAAAGATTTTGTTCACTGCACCCCAAAAAGATTGTGTTCACTGCAGCCCAAAAAGATTGTGTTCACTGCAGCCCAAAAAGATTGTGTTCACTGCAGCCCAAAAAGATTGTGTTCACTGCAGCCCAAAAAGATTGTGTTCACTGCAGCTCACACACAGAAAAATGGATGTGGATCACTGACACCTGCCTATCTCCAATCCCACACCACACAGCAATATCGATTGTAGTTTGTAGAACACAGTTTCCCTAAAATTCAGCAGACTCTGTCCCTAACAGGATTGAGAAGAGATCGTAGATCAGGATTGAGTGCAGATTCACCCCACCCCCCACACAGCAATATCGATTGTAGTTTGTAGAAGACACTGACCCTATAATTCAGCAGACTCTATCCCTAAAATGCCTACAACTCGCCCTGCCTAAACACTCCGACCTGTCCCTCAATTCTATCCGGACACAAATGTTTTTTTCCTGCCTATCTTTCCCTAATCAGCAGCCAGCACATTGATGTGTGCTCTGTCCCTTAGCTAAGCAGCAGAATGACGCTGCTGCGGCGGCTGCCTCGAACTTATAAAGACTTGGTCACATGCTTCAGACGGCCAATCACAGCTACTAAGACATTTGCAGGCATGGCTGGGATGGCTTAAGGCACACCAGTTAAACGATTGTTGATTGGCTGTTGAAAGCCCGCCATGAAAAGAGCGCCAAAGCATGCAAAACCCGGAAATAAAACGACCGAACACGGATTTTTACCCGAACATACAGTAAAGTGTCCGTGTCCGTGTTCGGGTAAAAAAAATCCAATTATTCGGTACGAACACGAATAATACAGTCCGTGTTCGCTCAACACTAATCCTAACGGATTACACTGTATCATGCCATTTCACCACAGGATTACACCTGGTCAGTGTCCTGCCTGTGCTTTTCCAGTTCTTTGTGACAACCATGGCATCCAAAAAGCATTCTTTTTGCGCAAAAGCACTTTTAGACGAACTGGAAAACGGCGACAGCAAAATGGAGTTACTTGAAGAACTGAGCGATAGTGATTCGTGGGAAACTTCGTCATCAGGTACGGAAAGTGACGACAGCGACCATTCTGATGTCTCTTTCTGGCACATCGCTCCGTTGGAAATTCTGAAGAATCATTTGATATACTTCCCAAATTCCACAAGCTATGTGCCAGAAAGAGACAGCTATTTTCCAGTTCGTCTAAAAGTGATTTTGCGCAAAAAAAAAAACGCTTTTTTGGATTCCATGGTTGTTCAAAATTTTTCAGGCACAGAGCACTGGAAAAGCAGGTGCTATCCGGTGCTGAAATGGCATGATACAGTGTAACCCATTAGGATCACAGCTTTGTATCCTGTCATTTAGTGTATTTACACTTTTGAGTTTGTCGCCGGTTCCACCACCCTGCGTCGCAACCGAAAGGCAAGTGTCGGCAATCGGCCATGCACAGAGCGGGGAGAGAGTGTGAGGATGCCGGGGAGGACGGTGGGTAGGACGGCAGGGGAGCGCAAGGAAGGTGAGTAACATTGCGGGGTAATCCCGAGTGTGGTTGGGGGTTACCGCTTTTGGCACTGAAAGCTAACCCCAAGCCACACTCGGGAATACCGTCAGGGGGGTGAAGGGGAAAATAAGTTGATTTTAAATTTCATGGCATCAACACATCTCAAAAAAGTTGGGACAAGGCCATGGTTGGAGAAAAGTTGCTCAAGTTTAGGAATAGGAATGTTGTCCCATTCTTGTCTGATACAGGCTTCTAGTTGCTCAACTGTCTTAGGTCTTCTTTGTTGCATCTTCCTCTTCATGATGCGCCAAATGTTTTCTATTGGTGAAATATCTGGACTGCAGGCTGGCCATTTCAGTACCCGGATTCTTCTTCTACACAGCCATGATGTTGTAATTGATGCAGTATGTGGTCTGGCATTGTCATGTTGGAAAATGCAAGGTCTTCCCTGAAAGAGACGATGTCTAGATGGGAGCATATGTTGTTCTAGAACTTGGATATACCTTTCAGCATTGATGGTGCCAGATGTGTAAGCTACCCATGCTACACGCACTCATGCAATCCCATACCATCAGAGATGCAGGCTTCTGAACTGAGCGCTTGCCTGCTTGCTTGCCCACTTGCCTGCTCTTAGGTTCTTTTTGAATTAAAGTAAAATTAACTAGTTCTGGACCAGAAGGATTAGCCCCCTAATGACCAGGCCATTTTTTGCATTTCAGCACTGCGTTACTTTAACGGACAATTGCACGATCGTGCAACACTGTACCAAAATAAAATTGATGTCCTTTTTTTCCCACAAATAGAGCTTTCTTGGTATTTCATTAGCTCTGTGATTTTTTTTTTTTTTTTTATTTTGCGCTACATACAAAAAAAAAAAAGAGCGACAATTCTAAAAAAACATACTTTTCACTTTCTGCCATATAACATTCCCAATAAAAAATCTTTTAAAAAAATGTAATTTTTTTTATCATTTTAGGACAATTTGTATTCTGCTACATATTTTTGGTAAAAAAATATCCCAATAAGCATATTTTGATTGGTCTGCGCAAAAAGATATCGTGTCTACAAACTAGGGGAAAGATTTATGTAATTTTTATTTATTTTTTTACTAGTAATGGCGGCGATCTGCGGTTTTTAGCGGGATTGTGACATTGCAGTGGACAGATCGGACCCCTAACTGACATTTTTGACACTGTTGGGGGAACCAGTGACATTACTTCAGTAATCAGTGCTAAAAATATGCAATGTTACGGTAATAATGACACTGGCAGGGAAGGGGTTAACACAGTGGTGATCAAAGGGTTAAGTGTGAGCCTAGGGGAGTGTTTTCTAACTGTATAGGGGAGGGACTTGTGAAATGACCACAGAGACCTGTGATCCTATATAGAAGGATCACAGGCGCTCTGTGATCATTTCAGAGAAAATAGCGGTCGGCTGTGTTTACAAAAGCAGACTGTCCTTCTGTCTCAGTTGGGAGCGATCGCGGGTGCCCGGCAGCAATCGTTGTTTTGCGCAGCCGAGCCAGACTGCCGCAGTAAATCTGCAATGGGCGGTCGGCAAATGGTTAAAACAATAACTCACCCTAGCTCCACCGCACTGTGGAAAGATAAAGAGCTAATGCCCCGTACACACGTGCAGATTGTCGGCCGAAAAGATTCAGCCAACGACCGATCGGCCGATTTTCGGCTTGTTAGTATGATGCTTCCAACAGCGCACTTTCGGCCGAAAAGAATCTGTCGTGCAAGCATTAAAATTTTTGTATGCCGACACCACATTGTTCTCCTGTCAATACAGAATTCGGCCGACAGACAGCAGATTTGTAAGACTGGGCATGCTCAGAAAAGAAAAAACACAGGGAAAGTTAACCATCACATGACATCACTTCTGCAGTCGGCTGTAGTCGGAGGACAAAATTCTTGTGCAGTCTTTTGCACTTTTCAACAGACACGACAGCCCGATGTCTGTAGTTCGGCCGACGATCTGCATGTGTGTACGGGCCTTTAGTGTCGGTGCTCAGGCTGAACGTCCAAACCAAATGTTATATGAATAAAGCCGGCACACGAAAAGGAGCAAGTTGTTAAACTCTGTTTTTTAAGCAGGTACAGTAATTTAATCACTTACTGTAATTACTGCAGCATCTTAATTATTTTCTTTTCTGTTTCAATAATTTTTTATTCAGTTTAACAAGTAGCTAACATGCAATGGTTTCGCCCATGCAGGGGCTAGCATTGACAGTGGTAACAAAAGTTAACTTTGACTGGGTGTACACTTATGTCAGATATCGCATGTGATTCGCTCCGCATTGCTGTGCACATCACATGTAATGTCTGTGCGATGCAAATTCAAACATACAGTTTGTATGGCTGAAATCGGATTCGCACCAAAATGGTGCAGGACCCTTTTATTGGTCCGCACTGAAATCGGATTGCATGGGTGTTCAGACCTGTGCAATCTGATTCCACAGTTTGCACTGCGTTCCACAAACTTATTTGGGGGTGACATTAAAGCGGAGTTGCACTCAAAAGGGGAACTTCCGCTTATCTGTCTCCTTCCCCCACTCCGGGGCCACCCTGTCCCCACTTCTGTCGGATTTCACTGCGGCGAGGTATGTCAGAAGTTCCCTCTTCCTTCCTCTGCTTCGTGCAAGCGCAGTAGAGACCCAGTCGTGAAGCCGCAAGGCTTCACTGTCGGTTTCTCTTACCGGCAATGGCGGTGGCAGCATCCGACAGCCGATGGAAACATCGGCTGGGGTGCCGACATCGTTGGACTCCAGGACAGGTAAGTGTCCTAATATTAAAAGTCAGCAGCTACAGTATCTGTAGCTGCTGACTTTTCATTTTTGGAGGGGGGGAGGAACACCGCTTTAACTTTACATTGACACCAGCAACAGTTCACAGATGTCAGTCAAATCCTGCTGGTTTCCACATTGCGCCAGTGTGAACCAAGACTTACAAAGATAGACAAAATGCAGCAGTATGAAAATGAGAACTCATATAACAGGAGATAGGCCTTTTCACAATGCCAAGGGGCCAAGAGGGCCAAGGGGTCTTGGGGAGGTTCCCTACAACAACAGGGTATCCAGTAGGCCTTCAAATAGCCATACAATGGTGCATTTTATAGCCTACACAGCTCTAAGAAGAAGGAATATATCAGAAATCATGAGGAAGGAATGCAGAAAGGTGGCACTTTCTGGTGGCACAACGAAGGAGAGAGTGCGCACCTGACGGGTAGAGAGCCAGGGAGAGGATGAGGAAAGCTAGAGAGAAGGAGGCGCCCAGGTTAGAGGCCTAGAGAGGGGGGAGATGTAAAGGCTTGGGAGCAATATTCTAGGCCAGTGGTCCTCAACCCTGGCCTACAGGGCCCACTAACAGGCCAGGTTTGCAAGATAACTGAAATACATCCCAGGTGATATCATTTGCTGCTCAGTGATTGCAGTACTCTAGTCTGCATCTCCCCTAGGTAATACTTAAAATCTGGCCTGTTAGCGGGCCCTGAGGACCGGAGTTGAGGACCACTATTCTAGGCCATCCATCATAGGCGACCCAAGCTGGCTGGGGGGGGAGTAGAAAAGGCATAAGACAGCCACTGTTCCCAAACTTATAGGAACTTAGCATGAGAGTGGTTATGGGTGCTAAACATCTGTTTGTTAAATATCAACATGGTCATGCGCTCTCTTATCCCCTGGAAGGAGACAGATGTTTTTTTTCCAAGCTTGGGCAATTATTCTTTTGGCTGACAAAAATAGATAGGAAGCAAGCCACCACTGGTAGGATTACAGGCCCGGAATTGAGCAATGCAATAGGTCAAACCTGTCTTTTCTTTTTATGGGAAGGTGGAATAAAGTGAATAGGAGGCCAAAAACATGGGATCAGAAACAATTTATTCTAGGGCACATCCACCATGTGTGAACGTCACCCTGATAGCCACAGCCCCGGAAACTGCGGTCACTGTAGAATGAAAAAAAATGGGCTAACTTTACTGTTTAGTATTTTTTAAATGCAGTGAAATGTAATTTTTCCCAAAAAAATGGCGTTTTAAAGACCGCTGCGCAAATACCGCGTGACAACAAATATTGCAATGACCGCTATTTTATTCTCCAGAGTCTTTGCTAAAAAAATATATATAATGTTTGGGGGTTCTAAGTAGTTTTCTAGGAAAAAATACTGATTTTAACTTGTAAACAAAAAGTGTCCAAAATAGGCCTAGTGATGAAGTGGTTAATGCTTTCCCTGCAGTAAGGTAAACATGTTCAGCTTGCCCCTAATCCCTTACCTGACACCTGTTACAATCCAACACTTTACTGGCTTAGCAACTGTAGCACTACCACATGGGAGCTGCTGTGTGTGGGTTCCCCTGGGTTACTATTAGCAACAACAGAACAGTCTGTCATTTTTCCAAGTGTTTTACCTCAGACAAGAAGCAGTCCAGTATCTTTGGTTTTTAGGTTTTATTTGGAACTTGGATAGCAGAAGGGAATGAGTGGGATACTCCAACTTAAGGACTATGCACAATAGGCTGGGACAACTTGAATAGAGCAGAATAGCCCTGATTAATGCTGTATAATGCTGAGTAATGCTGAATAGAGCTAGTCACGGCTAGGCCGCTGCTTCACTTTGCCCTTGGCTGTGAATTAAGTGATACGTTTCCTGAGGTAAACTGTATCCTGAGGTAAGCTGTACTCTGAGGTAGACTGTACTGCTGAACAACTTCAGGGCCCTTCCTGGCACCCCCTTTGTCCCTAATCTTCAGGGTTAACTACTTGACACCCCCTTTCGTGTAATAATTTGGCTCCTTGATCCCCCGGAGTGGTCTCCTCTCCTAGGCAGACCCTTGAGCAGATCCCTCAGTACTCACGATACTGTTTTTCCCAAAGTGTTCTGCCCAACAGCTCTACTGGTCAGCACACTGGATCCTCTGCAGCCCAGCTCCACACCTGGTTCAACAGGCCGACTGCCTGAACCACCTTCCTCACATCAGCAGGAGGAGAAACAGCCGTCCATCTCCTCCTCCTGGGACTTTGCTCCCGCCAAAAGACGCCCTGTCACATGCTCCCTCCGGATTTATAGCCAATCCCAGAATGCATTGCAGCAATGCCCACCCACTGAGACAGCCAAAAA